>NC_137738.1:96442745-97042745 GCF_963264785.1 Psittacula echo
CCTTTACCTTCACTCTTTCACACTGTTGTACTCTACTGATGCAATTAGGAATAAATGTTAGTCACTATCCTGGACACCAGAATATTTTATGTGTTGTACATCTTATTGATACATGTTGGTAGCAAAGATATTCAAATGGTCATTTGCACTTAACTGAGGTAGTGGGGTCAAGGCAGAGCTCAGCTTCCATTGTTCCAAAACTGTGGCAATACTTAGAATCCTGTCTGATAGAACCATTTCTCACAGCCAGGACCATGAGCCAGTGTTCAAAGTCAATTTTGAGTCAGTGACATCAGTCTGTCAGAGAGAACACATTACATTGGGATTCATGGAATTTTGCATATCTTCAGGCTAAGGAATGCAATAAACAAAACAGCAATACAAACTTTTAGATGAGACATGTACCATAGCACAAAATTTCGTGGAATGCCCCAGAGGGGAGGACCAAAGGTTGACATTACGGTTTAGGATGACGGACAAACCTTCAGATATGCAGACTATGATCTACATAACTTCTAAGGGTCTGCGTCCTACAATCTTATCAGAGTTATCCAGTTTAAGACTTTTTTTATTTCTCAAAGTTCTACCTGCATTTTAGCAAATAGAAGGAAAAAATATATATTGTAAATGCAGTTTCAATATGTTCCATATAAAAAAATTACAAACTATTCAGTCTTAGTTTTCATAGCATTTAAATTCTTATCTTTACAGAGTCAAAAGAAAAAATCTCTATATTAATATCAAATAGGCAGATGTTTCACTGGAAGTAGATTTAAGATTGATTGTTCAGTTACTGTTGAGGCAGTTACACATCTTTTACATGGCAACCCTTCAAGGTCTTAAGTGCCCTACAAAGCTGATAGCCGTCCTTGTGCCACCTGGAGTCTGCCACACAAGGTGAAACATGGACCAAAACCAAGCAGATAGGCAAAAAAAAAGGGGAAAGACATGGTCACCAAAGTAGTCAGAAGCCTTAGAAGGGGTTACACTGGCTATATGCCTGAGTTGTAAGTTGATTAAGCCAATTTTTACTGATAATAACATCATTTTGAGCATATCACTTTCCATCTTTTCTCACCAAATGGTACCTGGACCACAGCAAAAATAAACTTTAAGGAGAAATTTGATGAATATTATAGCTTTAAATATTTTGCCCACACATGTAGATTTATTAGGTTTAATAACTCTGGGAAAAGTGGACATTTGGGTGATAAACACTCAATATTTGTGGAACAGAGTGAATGAATGACTGATATAAAAACTGGAATGCCCCAACAGAATGTTTTTTTAGAAAAAAAAAAAAACAAACCAACAAATCCATACTGCTGGAGTTTGACTAATGTCACATGAAATCCAATTAAAGCCAGTCTGAACAGATTTCAGTATTCAGTCTAATGAATAACTTGTAGGTGGAAAACAGAAGGGAAAATAGTATAGTCTATAAAGTATTCATTTTTTATAGTCATATGGTTAAAGTTATAATGGTCTAAAAATAAATCATCCATATTTATTACGAAGGCCAAAATCTTTCATGTTTCAAAGATTTTTACCAACGGCATGAGTTACTTGCCTCACATTTTTTATTCCGACCAAATGATATGAGCCATATTACAAAACAATTTATTTTGAAAACTTTGAAAAAAACCTGCAGCCTATTCCTAAGCACTCTAAGTCATAAACTTTAATGAAAAATGCTGTATGGAGGAAGGCAATGCCATTCCTCTTACTAGAAGCTCACCACCTTGAATTTGTTAAAATATCACTTTGCTATTTGATTTCAAATCCCCCATGCTTATTTGTGAGAAATGACCAAATTTTATGAACATAATAATTCATCCATCTATGTCAAATAAAATGTATTAATATAATAAATGAAGCAGGTAAATAGTTCAGATGGAGTTAACACAGTCTTCTGAGTTCCCTGCCAGAGTGAAAGGAAGTGATTTTACCAAATTTTAATTTTGTTTTGTAACCTTTCAGCTAGTTTGCTTTTAGGGGAAGAATATCAAGATCTTTTTCGAAAATAAGTAAATATATGTAAAGGTATTTTTTATATATATTTATATATATGTTTTATATATATATATATGTTTTATATATAGTTATATATATTTATATAAAACTACTGTCATTCCAAGGATTTTTTTTGCTTAAATAAACATTTATTAACAAAACAGACAAGCATAATAGGCAGATGAGATGGACCTTTGAAATATTATCTTCTAAGATATTTCCTGAGCAATTGAGAGTGTCTAAATTATTAATGTTATCAATCTCCTCCAGCAAAGGAGATTTATTTTGCAAATTCCAGCAACCTTAATCAGCTGAATTTTTAAATACCCAGTGTTTCTGTATTCCTTTACTGTTTGTTTTCAAGTGTTGATTTTTTTTTAATGCCACAAAAGAAGAAAACAAATCACATCATATATTAACCCATAACCTTTTAAGCTACAGAAACAGACAGGTCATTTTTTTTTTTTTAGTGTTGACATTCTGCATGTGTAAGAAAAACTTATGTATGTAGATTTCTTTCACAAGAGCTTCAGGGCATAACCCAGACAGAGAAGCCATCACTTTTCCATTCTGCACTGAGGCTGCTGACAAAAGAATTGTGCAAATGAGCCTTTAAATCCTTAAATAGTCACTACACAATGCATGAAAGAATGCAGCACAGGACAAAGGGCAATATTCACAGTTTATCTCAGGGTGATGGATCTGAATCGACGCATGAACATGGGTTTGTTACGGGATGGAGTAGGCCGCAAACCCCTACTGAGAACCCAGTGGCCACAGTCTGTAATGCAAACAGTCAGGCTAAGCCCTTAACAATTAGGGTAAATTGAACTGGCCATTATCTGAACTTCAACTTGTTCTCATGATTGATATGGGAAATGAAAAGTTGTATATATCTCTACAAAGACTGTGTGTTTTCTTCTTCTGACCAATGTTAGGAATTGTAGATTAATATTTTAATGTAAAAATTCCTATTCTATATTTCCATTTAATAAAAATGCTAGCACTTGCATCCACATTGCACTGGATGTCATCAACTTTCTTGTTTTCCTAGAATTTTATCTATATATGAAATATGGAAATTAGTTCACAAAACTGTATCTATACAGACTAAGAACATATAATCTACACAGACTAATAACCGATATAGGCAAATACCTGTTCATCGACATCCTCCGTACCACCAATCTGTTGTCAGTTGGTATAAATATTCATAGGTAGCCAGTACCTAAAGAGCTATGTGCCTTGGAACATTCAGGACTTAAGGAAAATCAGGGTACTTTAAAAAGTATGTATAATGTGGAGCATTTATGTGTCTAAATAAATATGTTTTACCTATACTGTCCATAACAGTTATTAAAATACTTAATGTTTCGGGTTTCCTACAATATAGGAAGTGCAAAATTAATCTTGAGGTAATGCATCATAGAGAGATAAATGTTAATTTTTAGTGCTCAAATAGGGAATGGAGGGCTTGGTGCTAGGCAACACTGTGCCCTGTTGTCTGCATGTTCTCTCTTTTTTCAGCTTGCAGCAGTAAGACAGGGGAATATGACATATATGACATAGCTACCTGTAAAATATGTGCAAACCAAGCAGTCAAAGCATCCACAAGACATCATGTGTTGTATATCCTGGTGGTGCCGGGGGAATTTCCATTAACTTATTAAAAATACCTGATTGAAACAATCTCTTTTGATTAATATCTCACCTGTTAATATTTAGGGCTGTAAAACTCAGGTAACATTCCAAGAAACAGGATCTGTGAAAAGGCATATGATTTCACATAAAGACCTGCAAGGAGGCCACCAGGACAGCCAATGAAACACAGAGACTTCAAGAAACTCTCTTCAAAGCAACCCTATGTATTCAAGTATACACTGCATTCAAGTTGGATGGATTTCCCTTTTGTCTATAGTCATCAGAGGCAAGTGACATCTTGAACGCCTCAAGAAGATTAAATAGCAAAGCTCAGTCGGAAGCTTAAAAAAAAAGAGAAAGAAAAGAAAAGGGCCAACTTGGCCATTATGGAGCTGGTCCTTTCTTGTCTGTGAAAGAGCTTTCAAGAAGTACTATTGGAAGAAGAAGGCCCAGATAAAGAATACAATGATGTTAGAAAGGGAGAACTCCGAGTGGAACCAGAGGGTGTGGGTTGCGCTGAATGAAGGATTAGTGCAGCTTCACAGCAAAGAAAAGGAGAATCCTAGTCAAGATGAAAATGAGGAATTACTTTTTTTAGACTCCAGTTCACTGAGCAGTGACAATGCATGATGGGAGGTACTTGACATAACACTCTTCCAGGCCATGTTTGCTCTCCATGTGGGACCAAGAAAAAACAACAACAGTGGCACACCAAAACAAAACCGTTTTTAACCTAATAAACTTACTCAGAAATTCTTTTCAAAAAACCTTTGAGTTTATTTACCATTGAGTATCTGCACATTGAACCAATCACACATGGCAAATTAGCATGCCAGATTTGCAGACAATGTGTCTTTTACCAAGTCTGTGTTTTGCAAAAAGTTCAAATCAGTGCATTTTTATCACACATCATAGGAAAGGAAGATACTTTAAATGTTGAATTCTTCACAGTCATCAGAAATAGTTACCTTCTGGAATATCTTAGAGAAAATTAGGACCCAAAATGATGTAGAAATAAAAGGCATTTTTGATTCTTAGCAGCAGTCAGGTTGATTCTGAGTTAGGGCAAGGACAGTGCAGAAGCAAGAAGGTACTATTTACTTGCATCAAGAGATGAGCACATATTTTGATTCAGGACTATCAATATTATTCTGTGAATAACTGGCCTATTTTCTCATGTCCTAGGGATCTGTAGTTTCAGAATCATATTATTATTTGTGACATAGCCAAGATGGAAAAATGAGCTATAACACAGGCTCTCTGTGACAATTTATTTGTTAATATGATGCAAACACATACTTCAGGATAGGGTGAGAAGCAGCAGGTTAGGAGCACTCTGGGGACATTGTCACATCCACATCACATATGGAAAGGAGAAACTGAGGAATTCCTTTACCTGTTGGTGCAATCATTATGGTAATAGAGGGCAAAAGAAACAAGCTGGTCTACTTCATCCACTTCCCTAAACTGTCAGGAAAAGCTCAAGCAGCTTAGGATATTACAAAGTATTAATCTCCTGCAGAGACCCCTGCTATCCTTATGGGCAAGGGACCCTTTGCTGAAAAGCTTTCTTCAGGGCTTGATGAAAGAGCTGAATGGGCAAAAAAATGACCCTGAGATCGTTCAGTCTCCTTGGCTACCTCTCAGTCCAGGCAAACACAAATTTTTATCAGGGACAGGATAGAAGCACCACCTCCCTCCAGTACCACACTGGTTCATGAAGCTGCTAATGATGAAGTCAGAGACTGCACCTCAGGAACAGCTGGAACAGGACAGATGTGGATGCAATAAAAACGAGGCTTATTCCTAAAATTTGTGAATTATCTGCAATTGTGTTGAGGTGTTATTAAAATAATCAATAAAATGAGAGAATTTTTCATGTTGGAACAGTTTGGCTTGACAGGCTTAGCCAGAAGAAGGCACAGAGAAAACATAACTACCCTCTAAAATGCACATTGGCAAATACCATGAAAACATTAAAAATAAAGGAAAGGCTGGCACCTGAACAAATGAGCTGTGGCTGTGAATACATTTAGGAAACCAGAATGTACTTTCTTGGTCTTTTGCCAAGAGTCTTCCAATAGCAACAAGAACTGAAAATGTAACTAGTTCAAAGGCTGAGCTGTATGTATTTATATTATGACTGCTGCTGTTGTTAATAGCTGGCTGGGTGTGATGACCTAAAGCTGAGGGAACTGAACTGTGGCTTTTGAGCACACATGATTCTTACAATTTCTGGAACTGCCTGGGGAATTGTGTGACATGAAGATTCTGGCATGCAGCCTGCCAGTCTGTTCCCTTTCTACCGTATTCCTTACAATTGTTCATTTTATTTCTTGCATTATGTATTCTTTCTACTCACTGACCGCTCACTTCTAAAGGATAGTACCCACAGGACCTGTACAGTGATTCCTTTCCATGCAAACTACTGAGAAACCAAAAATTTAACAGTCCACTACGACTATGCAAAGGGCAGTCATGGCTTCTTCTTCCTTGTACTCGTGTCTTCTTGTGTGGAACTAAGAGTGCTATATATATATCTCTGATACCCAGTGTAAACCCCTCTTTTGTCCTATTTATCATATTCAGCCTCTTTTTCTCTACCTTATTAATAAGAATAGTCTTATAGTCACCTGGGTCTGCATATCAACAGAAGCAGATAAAATGACATAACAACGATCTTAGTGTTTTACATGGTGACCGTATTCAGGACCCACAGCTTCACATTTATGCAGCAGTCAGCATGGGGACTGATTTCATGAGGTTCTGAAACACTGGAAAGAGATTTTCAGTCCTTTGACAAGCTTAGAAATAATTTATGATTTCACAGTGTCTACACATACACACTAGTGGAAATGTATGCATATTTGTCGTGCATTGCTATTTAGATGTGCAACAGTCCAGCCAGATGGGCATTGCTGGAGAGAAAATAATTATTTCCTTTCATTATGAAGATGTATATCTTTACTTTTACTTTTATTGTTACTACTATTCAGAACTGAAAAAAACTAGTTCCACTATTTGGTTTTGAAGAAAGAGGATTGGATGCTCAGGTCTCATAAATGGATGTGTCTACACAAAATGTAGTAACTATAACTTGTATCTGAATGGGCGATCTGTCTTATTGTACTCAGAAATAAATCAGTTTTCTGGTAACACTTGTGATGATAGCATGAATCTGTAAATCTGCAGGCAAGAGTGGGCATGTGTGTGCATGCAAGGGAACGCTTTGAGGATAGTGTATCCTTACACAACTGAAGCCATTTATTTCTTAATTGTTGGATGATCTGTCAGATCTAAAACCTTTTTATGCAGTATCTTTTTTTCATGAAAGAACTGTTAAATTTTGCTCTAAATATGATCTTCCATTTAATTAAAGATGCATAAAATCAAATTATATGAACACTAATCTGAAGAGGCAATAGGGACAGGTAATATGAATAAATAGTTTCACCAGTGGAGCTCCAAAAATCAAGTGGAGCTATTTTGTTTTTTGCAGGAAGGGCCTCACCCTGCACTCCAGAAAAGGAGCATATCTATGGAGTTCTAACATACTTAGAGGAAGGTGAAGGGGAGGGACATCCAAGTTCTCAATTTTGTACCCCGTTTTAAATATGCAAAAGAAAGATAACTGTTACCTTGTAAATCTATGTAACTTTTCTGTAAAGGTTCTTATTTGACAGTATTGCCTGAATGCAATGGTTTGTTTTACTGCTCTGCATGCTGCCCCTGTGTTTAAAGTTCACCCTACTTCTGTACCCTTGCTGCTAGAGCCAAAATCAGTATTGGCTGACTCGTGTTGCCCCTATGCAACCTGGTGAGTGGCTGCTCCAGCCTTCCCAGGCTTCTGCTTGAAGGCAAAGATGAGTTCAAGAAACACCTGTTTGCAATGTCCTAATAAAGCTTTTTTTTTCAAAGAGAGCCCAAGGATTCTTTTGCTTATTAGAATGCGACAAAGTATATCATAGAATCATAGAATCATAGAATAGTTAGGGTTGGAAAGGACCTTGAGATCATCTAGTTCCAACCCACCTGACATGGGCAGGGACACCTCACACTCAACCATGTCACCCAAGGCCTCATCCAACCTGGCCTTGAACACCGCCAAGGATGGAGCATTCACAACCTCCCTGGGCAACCCATTCCAGTGCCTCATCACCCTCACAGGAAAGAATTTCTTCCTTAGATCCAATCTAAACTTCCCCTGTCTAAGTTTGAACCCGTTACCCCTTGTCCTCTCACTACAGTCCCTGATGAAGAGTCCATCCCCAGCATCCTTGTAGGCCCCCTTCAGATACTGGAAGGCTGCTATGAGGTCTCCACGCAGCCTTCTCTTCTCCAGGCTGAACAGCCCCAACTTTCTCAGCCTGTCTCCGTACAGGAGGTGCTCCAGTCCCCTGATCATCCTCGTGGCCCTCCTCTGGACTTGTTCCAACAGTTCCATGTCCTTTTTATGTTGAGGACACCAGAACTGCACACAATACTCCAAGTGAGGTCTCACGAGAGCAGAGTAGATTCTTTACAGCAGTGTCAAGTCAGGAGATGGCTGACTTGGTTCCAATTAGTGCTGCTATAACCCATGAAACTACAATAATGCATGTGGAGGATTAATTGTTTCTTTTTCTCCTCTCTTTTTTTTTAAATTGTGGTTTTGTATCATAGCCATCATGACAACACACAGCTGGTGACAAAGTAGGAAAAAGGAAAGAGCACCTGGTAAATAGAATGATTTCCACATCATGTATGTTAACATTTTTCTTGCATTCACTCCAAAATGTTGGGTAGTAAAATGAGACTAATTTTGAAGCAGAAGTCTTACACTTTTAATCAGGTGTATCAAAAGTCAAGTGTTTTCTTTTGTAGTTTAGTTGCTTAGGTGATCCTATAGCACTGTAATGAAGAAAATTTCTCTTTAATGAAAGGAAAAGCAGTCTGTAGAGGATAGACAGTTTCCAATCATATGTTTCCTGAAGTTCACCCTCTCCTCCAGTGTAAAACATGTTGAACGGGCATGTAACAGACCAAGAATTTTAAATTGCTTTGCATTTTCTTCAAATGAACTAAGTATAACATGAAAAAAAAAAAGTGACCTGTAGTGTAGTTATGTTAATAATAATGAAAATGAGAAATTTCTTAATATGCCAGAGTTAACAAACAGAAATCAGAATTAGGGTGAATAAGTTGAATTTTAGTGGTCTTTTTTTCATTTTGGTATTTTTAAAAGTGAGCTAATTCAGTTTGGAAGGGACCTGAGGAGGTCTAGTGCAGATTCCTTGGCAAAACAGAATCAGGTATAAGGTCAGATCATACCATCATATTGCATATGGCAGTTTACCTGAGGAGGAAAACAAACAAAATTTAAAATATTGTGGGTTTTTTTTTTTCCACTTCCACCTAATTTTATTACTTTTTCTCTATTACTTCTACTATTAAAACCAGAAATCTTATGTTAAATTCATACCAAAACAATTCCTTTAACTCTGAATAATCAAAACCCTTTGTTAAGATAGCTCAAATTAGTCTGTAGAGCAGCATGGCAGAATTTAACATGACTATTCTGACTTCTATTTGTAAGCACAGATAGCAGCACAATTGCCAATTAAAATAGAACGTATTCAAATTGGAATCACTTTATGGTTGATTAAGCTGCACGATATTACAAGCCATGTGTTGTTATGGATATTATCCTAGAGTTTACAGAGTTCCTCTGATAGTCTGAAGAGTGCCTATGGGGACAAGAACTCATGAACTGGAAGTGTCTTCTTTATCATTTTGAAGTATAATGTCTTCAGGAAGCTGGTGTTAAAGCTAATATTTTCCTAAAGTTCACCTGTTCAAAGAGAAACATAAAAAGCATTTTTCAAAATGGATTAGATTCATTCACAGATGATACATCTGTGGCAGTGGGAGTGTGCAGTAACCTTACAATGTCTTTCATACAGTAGTGAATTTTACCTCATCGATCTTCAACAAAACAGCTGTAGTGCTTTCTCAAGGCTTTGGGAAAGGAATTAGGAGATCTGGTGGTTTATGCTGCTGTAACCCTTCTCCATTTTTATTTTCTGCTAGTATGGGCACAAACCCTGACTTCTACTGCTGGCACTGTAATAGAGATCTGATGCTACAAAGCAGATGTCTTCATTTACGCTTGCTTCAGTTGGTGTGGGCAAAAATAAAGCAGGGCATGCTTTCAAACAGATATCTTGGAGGTATCCTTTTAAGTTACTTTTGCACGAAATGTATTAACATAACTACAAAAGGGCTAAGAAACTGTGAATCAGCTGTTTTGCTGAGTGAGCTCCACTTTAAAAGCTAGCACCAAATTTCAGTTTTGATCTCAAGTTTTATTTCACTTTGTCTCCAAAATTTCACCATGTTGTTGCTACAGCTGTCCTTCCTCTGACAGGCTATAACCAGTAAATGTGTTGTTTCCTCTGTCCATAAAATCATCAACAGGCAGGGGAAACTCTTGCCAGAGGGGAAGAGCCTTGCTAAAGCTTAATAAAAACTGTTGATGTTCCCTGCATGTACTATCATGTCTGTTCTAAAAATATGTATTTGAAGCAGAAGCCAGATTCTCTAAGCAACAAACCGCCTTAGTGCAAATGTTTCAGAAAAAAAAGATACAAGAATGTACTAAAAGCATCGACATGACTGCAATTGCTTGATATCAACTCCATGACTGTAGCAATTAAACAGAAATACTTAGGATGTTCTCACTAAGCAGCAATATTTTGCAACTTCATTCACCATAATATTTTGTAACATTCATTCATTATAATCACTGCCTTCAGCATAATCTCTATATACTATATTACCATGCATGGCATTATACATAATAGCCTGCTAACAATACTCATCAGCATAAGCATTTCCCCATCTCGAACATTAACTTCAGCTGTCTGTTTGGCATTTTTACTGATATTATCCATTAGGAACTTCTAATTCAACCTAACCAACACAAGCAGGATTTCAGAAGCCTCTTTACCTTCTGTAGAAGATCCAAAGAAGGAAAGCAAATTTTGGGGAGAAAATGCTTCTTCTCCCTTCCAAACCAACCACTCAGGCTTTTCAAAACAACAGCAACAATATCATGGTATTTTTAGTCTTTGTGCAGCTTATGGACCTTTCCAGAGCCATAAAGGTAACCATTTCCCAGCACAGAAACTGAACAGTGTGTCTCCGTCACAGCTGACAGGCTCCAAGGCATATGGCATAAGCACATAGCATTCTGTGACTTTTCAGGTACATAAATGGATTATGAGAACTTGTTTAAACTGTCTGGTGGTATATCAGGCATGCCAGGTGATATATCAGGTATCAGGTAAGCATGTGCCCTGGATATGCCAGGGCACATGCATCCAGAATCCATCTTCTGGCCATAGCTAATCAATGTTCGTAAGTTTGAGGGAAAAATTTGATCTTTACAGTGACCCTCAAGGAACAACATATCTGGCTTGTTTGGTGCTGAAATAAGTTGACACTGATTTTGCCTAAGAAGCTGAATTTCAGGTCCTAGCTCTAGGCTCACAAGGACAAACTCTGTAAATCCAACAGTATGCTCTTTGACCAAAAAAAGACTTTTGAAAACACTATATTGTGCATTCTTTGTCTTTATTCTGGAAGTAAAGCTAACTGTGAGGTACAAGCCCAAAACACAGTGCTGAAATAAAATCAACTGAATAAAAACCTAAGAAATATTTTTATTTGTTTACTTTGTGCATTTTTAGACACATTCATCACCTCATTTAATTATCCTCTGGCTCATTTCTTTCATTAAGGTATTCACACTTGAAAGGGATTTGTGATGAGAACGTGTCCAGATGGGTAAAATGGGCATTATCCATAGTTAGCTGCTATTCAAACCATAACAATTTGCACAGGTTGATGGAAGTTTTGTAAGCCTATGCATCTTTCTGTAAGACAAGTTTGGAAAAAAATTAAAGAGGATCCTTTTACTAGTTCCAAAATCAGAGCTCTTACAGGAGAAAATCTAATCACCTCTTGCTCAGACCCTGTCAGAAAAAGCAAAGATGCAGAGTGTCACATCTGTGTCTTGAGTTTTCCTACCTTTAGGAACAGTGGTAGAGGTCAAAGTACATCTTTGCTGTTATACAAAGAACAGTTCAGATGAGGGAAACAGAAGAGATTCTGGATGCCTGGAGGCCATTAGAGTTATGAACTTCTTGGGGGTGGAGGTGTAGGCACAGCAGCTGGAACAGTTGGCTGGCATGGCTGATTGACCTGAACAGTCTAAGTATTGTTAGAAACTGAGTCTTCCCTTCAAGAACATGGGTGTGCATGGACACACACATGCAGTCTAGTCTTCTGGTGGTACAGAGGTGTAATGGAGCAAATCAGCTTTGGCTTATCCAGCACCTGAAATCTATCATAAACCCAATGAACTTTTTAATATGAGCTCAGTTCCACAAAGAAGAGAGGGAGTTCACAGCTGAAACAGCAGGGGAACAAAGAGCATTCAGGAATATCTCAATTTAGTCCCCAAATGCTTACTTTCTTACCAATAGTCCACCATCACCGAATGATGTATTTCTATTCAAATGCAGTGCAAAGCAATTTCCTTGCATTAGGCAGCACAGACAGATACTTCTAGATCATTAAGGATGGGTGTCTCTTCTGGCTTTCAGCCCTCAGCTGTGGGGTCAATGGTACTGCTTTGTTCTTGTGATTCCCTCAGTTTACAGGGAAAGGATGACATTACCATTCTGTTTCAAAAGTAAAACTGGGAGAAGTTTTGTATTGGAAAAACCATTCTGCACGAACTATACTTGAAAGATGACACTGTACAAAAGGAGGAAATGAATTGTAAGATAGCTTTGGATATCTGTGCTTTTGTTCATTTTAAAAGTAAGTGCTTCCTGGAAAAGCTTAAGTGACTTGAAAAACATTGTAGAAAAATGCTATTAAAGAAATTATTAAATAAAATAGAAACACTGACTCAAATTGTCCTTTTAGGCCTACACATTCTTCTTTAGTCAATGTTTTGGTGGCAGCAGGGCTAAAAACATGAAGACTGCTTATATGTCCATAGTGAATTTGCTCAAATTGAAAAATCTGTCATAGCTCCTTTAGGTTTTTCAGAATTTCTTAAAGCTCGTTAATTCTATTCTTTATGAAAGAAGACAAAACAAAACAAAACATATACATGTGCTAAAACAATACAAAATACTTAATTACAGTAGGTCTAACAGTAACAAATAGTGTCCACAGACTCTTTTTTCCTCATACACACTATCAGTAAGTATTGTTTTTTTTTAACGAATTAGACTCTAAATCGGTGTTAGGTAGTAGAATAGAAATCTGGAATAGACATGGCTAGAAACTTTCAGTTTTCCATTAACAACTATAGAAATAAATTTGAAGTTATCATGACTCATTGGGCCAGCTTTGACCTGAAACTCTGCAAAATTATATGAAAGTTATAAAGAAACCTATCTTCAGTTAAAACTCCTGGCTTTCCAGGTAGAATTCCACATTCACTTGGAAGATGGAGCTCGGTGAGTTATATTCTTCCTCAAGACAGATTGATCTCATTTGAGCCTTCATTTACTGTTAAGGCATGACAAGTCTTCGGAGTCAGATACATCCTGCACATTATCAAAGGTTATCAAAGAGTTTTTCTGAATGCCAGAGAGGGATAGGTTTGCACCAGTTAATTGAAGGTTAGTCAAGCACTACATCCATTCTGACATGCAAACTTGCAGGATTACTTAGTCAAAGAAAACACAAGGTTCTACCTACTAAATATTGTTGTTAAGTGTAGCAAGAGATAGACAATGCTTATTCCCAAGAACAGGATTTCTGCATGTTCAAAGAAGGCCACATTTTTGAGCATTTTACCACCTAGGTCTCACTGGTCAGACTCCACTGGCGAGTTCAGAGAATCACTTCAGATTATTTATCAGGTTTCGATGCAGAAATGTATCAGGGACAGATGTTCTATGAAATCCCTGAACACATCTATTGCTCTAGAAGTCAATTCCCCATGCCATAGTACTTCCTAAAGCAATAGCATAGGTAATGCATGACAAACGAGGCACTTGGCTTTTGATATGTCCCCACTCACCATTCACTGCTTGGTTCCCTTCTGTCCTCAGGCTCCTGGGCATCTTATAGGGACTATCCAAGTGGTGTCACTTAAAGGGCAAAGAGATAAACCATATGTGAAAAAGAATAAAATTACATGCCTTTGTCTCATTCAAACAAAGTAAATCAACCTGTAACAAATCAAAAAGAAGTGGCTTTATGAATAAGAGAGGCCTGATTCTCATGTACATTGCCTTACACTTTCCATACAGCAAAACAAACCTTGAAAAGGATACTAAAATATTTCCCTTTTTAAGCATGTTTTCACTAACATTCTGTCTTCCTAAATGCTTGCAAAAGGTCTCTAATCAGTCCATGTTACACATATTAAGAGTTTCTTTCCTAATTAAAAAAAATAATAAATAAAATTGTAAAGCAATTACTAAATAACTTTAACAGTAAAATGTTAATCGATACTAGAAAAGTGTGAACTTACCAGTAAGTATCAGAACAAGAAGAGTTGTGATATAGCCTGACCTGCAAATGCACTTGTTTCCTTGAAAGCCAGATTTCACCCCTGATATTGCAGCCACCATTTTAAAGGTACAAAAAAAAAAAAAAAAAGAAAAAAAAATCCCCCAAATCAGCTTGCATGTAATTCTAGGTTGTCAAATATTGGAAATAAGAAATCAGAGGATGAGAACACCCAAACAAATTCATGCTATTGCCATTGCTGTTATCATCTCCCGATTTTGCATTTTTAAAGCAGACTTTCACATGCATAGCTAGACTAAACTGTGGCATCTCATATTGATCTCACCCACTAAACCTTTCAAGCAGCCTGGAATCTTGTCTAACCTCCTGCAAATATATGCATTTAAAGGTCACACACATGATGTGAGATTTTCTTGCCAAATGCATCCTGTGTGCTCATTCTACAATGTAACCTGACAGTTAACTTCAGCCTGCTTGGTGGTGGTTTACGCTGAAAGACTGACGATTTAATGTAAACACAGAATTATCCAAGCTGTTTTAATCATGCATTCTACAGCATTCCTCAGATAACCACAGTGATGTAGTGGGCCAGCTGAAGGAAGCTGAAACAACTAGCATGTTTAGGTCATTTAATAGTTTGCTACTGTTGTTTAAAAAATTGGAAAAATATTTGCTGCTTCCAAAGTAATATGCTGTTGGAAGATACTGAAAATGTTGGTTATTCATACAGATCCTACATCTCTTAATATACTTAGGCCATCACAGTTGCTACCATTTGACCCTTTTACAGTGATATCATATAACATACTGGTTGAGGAGGTGCATGGCTTTTCAGATATCGTTTGAAATGCAGAGATTCAACAAGATTAACTACAAGAGCCATTAAGGATTTAACTATTTGGAAATTTCTGTCACTAAAATGTATAAATAACAAGAATAATGGCAGAAAAAATGAAATTAAACAGCCTCATGCAAAATACTGTCAACTGGACTCCTTTTTCCTGCAGGCAGCACGAAAACAAAAGCAGAGCTGCTCTACCTTGTGGCAGTTAGTAACTGATCCTTCTACACACTATTTTAAAAGTATTAGATAATTTGAAGCTGTTTTATCCCATAATATTGTATAAGAGCAATTTTAATTAATTCTTAAGAGTTAAAAAAAAAAAAAAGAAAGAAAGAAAAATGAAGATTTGTGTTTCTTAGGAATGCTAAGCTGTACAAAAGCTCTGGGCTTTGTTTTTGGCCTGTCATTCTAAGGGAGGTGAGGACGGATTATAATTGCACTGTGGGGCCTGAACAGAGGACCCCTGTAGGTAGAGCAGGCCTTTCAATCTTCTGATCAACGGAGCTGAAACAAAAATGCAGGAGGGCTGTGTTCCCACGTTCTTTGACAGTTTCCTGCTGCAGATAGCGTCCTTTTAAACCTCCCTTATGCTTTCATTATGCTGGTGAAATAATGAATAATTTGCCTCCTTCACTCTTTGATATGCATGGTCAGATATTATTGGCTAAGAAGCAAGAGGGACCTTCCTATAACCTTAATCCAGTTCACACTAATAAAATGATTTAGCTGAGCATTCTTGGGAAGCAATTATTTTTCTTGAAGACAATGACTATCAAAAAGTCCCTAATGGGCAAAGGCAGATCAGGTCACCTCAGCTTTCCATTTTCTTCAACACAGGCAATGTTTGGACCCTTAAAGTACGAGCTCCTTTCTGCAGTTTTGTCACAAATACTCAATCATTACTGTTGCTGAGTGTAAGGTTAAAAATGAATTAAGCTTAATTTTGATTTATTTGAGTGTGCAGTTATCGTCTGTGAGAGGTTAACGAGGTTAACTGTACTCTGTTTTCTCTGAGACAAAATTTTCACAGGGAGAGATATGCTGGAGACATCTGAAAAGGTACTTCTGTTTCTTAATTGTAGTGGTGAGCAAACATATTTTAGTTCTCATTTTGCTTTTTGTCATTAAATTATGCAGCAGGCTTTCTTAGACAGAAGAACCCCAGGATTATTTTTTCCTAAATTAATGAAAGACAGATTTATTAATTTAAAACATCACTCTTTTTTGGCAAGATTAACGCTAGTTAAAACAGACTCATATTCGCTTCTTTGATATCTTGAAAATCATCAACAATTACAAAATACATTGGCTGTCAAATGACAGTACTCTTATTATATAATCTGGACTGATCTCCAAGAGTCTTTGGAAACATAAATTGAATCCTCACACTCCTCTTGACACAAAGATCGTGTGTATATCCTTATTATTTGTGACTTATTATGGTTGCTGTTATCATTACTACTTAATATTATTGTTAATATTAACAGAAAACATCAGACTAATTGCTTCTTTTAAAGACAGGTAGATATGCACTAAGTGTTCTAATGACATGTAGGAGCCTTTTGTTCACATCTTCTATTATTGTACCAATATAATTAAAATGAGTTGAAGATACAGGTCACGGGTGCATTTGCATATCTAAAGTGTAGCCTGATCCTTAAAAAAACTTAGGTGTGCTGCAACCGTATATTTTTTGATGAGAAAACAGAACCTCTAAATAAACAGTTCCAAGCGAAGCCTGTAATACAATGTCATACAAGTATGACATTATAGTGTCAGTTACATGCAAAATAGATTGGTATTAAACAGAAGCATTCTAATAAAATTAAGACAACTATTTCAGGCTATGTATCTGTAGTTCATATTGAAAGGATTATTGTTAACAATGTTTTCCTATGGTTATCCATGGCAATAATATTAGTGAAAATGCATAAGTTGTGCTATTTAAACTTACTGACATAAAAATGAATGAACTGTAAATTCAGATTCAATTCCTTGAATTTCAGACATCCAGTTGAAGCTCAGAGATAAAGCACAGTCATCCACATTTCATCTGAATCAGTCCCAGTATTGTTTATTTAAGGATGATATTATGACTGTGCTCTTAATTTGCTTGTCTGCAAACCTAATTTCAGCTGTGACGAATCTGATCTTTAAGACTGATGAGGATTGTACTATGAGTTGGAAGCAAGTGAGAGATATGAATCATCCTAGTAAAGGTTTTCAGTGCAGAATTGGAATTGTGTCAATTTAAAAAGTGTTGCTAGTAAAATAACACCTGAAATATTCCATGTAGCTCTGGCTATCCAGAGTCAAAAAGACCAAATAAAGTTAGAATAAGAGCAGAGAATATCTTCTTCTGAGAGAAAACTGAAAGACAAAAGCCAAGGTAATTTCAATTATTGTGTAACTACACTAAGGAGAGGAAAAATTAAGTGTAATCTGATGAGAACTAAAACTTGCAACCTGGCTGAAACTTGATTGTTGCTACCTGTGGATAGTATAGCAATAACATTACTTTGTTATCTTCTTTCTCTTTAAGGTGTTATCACTCTCTAATTAAGTATACATCATGAAATGGAAAAAAGAGATCCTTAAATTCTGGAAAAAGTAAGGTGCAGTGCATTAGAGAATTTACCAATATCTCTTAGATGCGATGTGACATCCAAGTTAAAAAACCTCATGTGATATGTTGCCTACATAGATGTCCTTGCATTATACCTCTCTATATTTTAGTACCCAAGGTTAGTTTGGATGCAGCTAATTCCTTTCCCTGCCTGAGGTTCTTAGTGTCTCAATTCATCATCCTGCCTCACTTCTTTCCTAGATCTCTTCCTATAGTGAACTGTTACTGAACTAAAGTATGAAGATACCAATTAATAAATTTAGGGCAATGACAAGTACTATAAAAATACATAGCTTGGATGCTCTCTTCACAGACAGCTACCATGGTCTAGAGATAAGAAAAAACATTACAGATAGAAAAGCTACCTGAAAAAGAGAAGTGTGGAGAGAGAAGAAGGGCATACGGGAGACAGCTGATTACAGCTGATCAGGCCCCACCAATGCAGCAGGGAATGAGAAACACCAACCAGTTGAAGAAATGGCCACTGTTTTGCTGCTGTGGTTAGTTGCATTGACAACACTGAAGACTATAATTAAATTGATGGCACTGCTGGTTAAAGAAAGATTTAAAAGCTAACACGGTAACATTAAGTATATTGTGATATTTAAATGACCAGGTTTAATACTCAAACCATATAATTTCTAATTATAGATTTCTGTTGCAAATTTCCACAATCAACTGTTTCATAATTGGTAAAAATATTAATTTGTAAGTGAATATGGTACAAGAATAAATAAGGTCCCACATCAGAAATTCCTAGCAATTTTTTACCTAGCTTTGAGTAGACTGCAAAGATGAGCAACAGCACAGGTTGCTTAAATTTAGGAATCCACCAAATCCATCTGTTCTGGAGAAGTGACCAGGAGAGCAGTACATACTTGGTATTGAGCACTCATTAACCAACATTTTCATCTTCATTTGTTCGGGACTAGAAAATGCTCACTTTCTTACCATAAATAAGAAGTAGAGTCACAGTAATGAGAACTCTCTAGTCTGTTGTGATCACTTAAATTAGCAACTTCTAGAAGCCTAATGATGCATTAATATGACCTTCAGTCAAAGAAAAAATTATAACCTCAAAATCAAGATGATTCAGCATCTTCACCAACATAAATTTCAGACAATCACTTGGAGTCACTAAATCTATAAACCAGGAAATGATCTCTGTTCTTAATACGAACTGAGAAACCATTTTTCTCAGGAAAAAAGTATCATTATTAAGAATCACTAAGGGAGGTGATAAACATTAGGAAACTCCATTTCCTCATATTTACTTTGGATGAGTTAGTTTTTCTTCTGAGGGATTTTAAGAAAAAACATTTCCTTGAAAAATGGGTGAGATCTGATCCTGCTTTTATATTGGAAGGATTTTTTTAACATCAGTCCATAAAGCTCCTTCCATAATGTATATCTCTGGACAGACAAAGCAATACCAATGCCAGACACCTTTAAAAAGCTATTAATATGACATACATTGTCTGATCTCATTTCCATTGAAGCACATCAACTTGAGTAGTACAGTATTTTGAAAATCCATAACAACCACTTACTTTGATGAGAATCAGATTAAGTTTTATCTAAAAAGTAAGGAAAAGCTCACTCTGTATGTAAGAAAAAAAGGCAGTCAGTGGGTGGTGAGCGGTTGTATTATCTTCCCTTGTCATTTCCCTTATCATTATTATTATTGGTGGTAGCAGTAGTGATTTGTGTTATACTTTAGTTACTGGACTGTTCTTAACCCATGGGAGCTACATTCTTTCGATTCTCCTACCCATCCCTCTGAGGGAGGAAGAAGAGAGGAGGAGTGAGCAAGTGGCTGCATGGTTCTGAGTTACCAGCTGGGCTTAAACCGCGACACCAGTCTAGTCTAGTCTATTCTGTTGGCTTGGAAGATGTATTCTATGCAAGTAAGATATTAAGACTGCTCTTTCTGACATAAGCTTCAAAAGCGACTTCCAAGTGAGCACAGACATGGTAGCTGTTATAATCTTTCACTGCCTATGTCTAACACCAGGAGCCTGATACCTATTACTGGCCTTGATCTGGCAGCAGAACAGCTCTGGGGAAGCTTTCCTTAGGCATGTTGACATATAGAGAAGGAAGTCGAAGTTTAGTCACTCTCCTACCTGTGCTTGATGAGGACAGCAGTTACACTAGAACTTTCTTTTCATTCTCTGAATGCAAACCAAAGCATTCTTTAAAGTTCTGGTGGAAGAATTTGGGTGGTTAAATTGTTGGGATGATCACTCTGAGTCTGAGATATATACATCTTTTTTAAGCAGAATGTTGCAAACAATATTCTTCTAATGGCTCTTATGTTATTTATTACCCAGCTGAATAATTTTAACATTCCTTTGCTGCTCAAACATATGCAAAATCAGCTCTTGCCACAATACAAACTAATTTGTGTATGGAATATTTTACTGAAATGTTTGATAAATGAGTAAAATATTTTAGGGAGGAATAGAAAAGTTAATTCCTTGCGAGATGATCAACTACAAATGTCTATATAACATGAACATAGCCTATTTCTTGACGTAAAGTACAATTCAACTAAGAAAAGATATTATTTAGGAATAGTGACTCCAGGCAAGATTTGTTAAGAGTACAGTGATGCTGTTACAAAGCAAAGATCAAATTCGGTCCATAACAGGAGAGCCATTGTATGCTATCACAGCAGAAAAATACCAAATAAATATGGCTTATTACTCTTTCATAGAATAGTACAAAATCTTGACAAGTACTCAAATCAGTCAAATTCAAATTAGGAGCAAAATGCCCATAAAAACAAAACAAAAAAAAAAGAAAAAACATAAAAGAATCAGATTATTTATACAGTATCAGGTAGCTCAGACATAGCAAGATTTTTTTATCTACCCCCAATGAATATTTATCACGTTGCTATTCACTTGACACTGATATAAAAAAAATGTTGAAAACCAGTACAAAATATTTGGAAGGAAAATATGGTATGTGCACACTGGATAATGTTAAATAATACCCTTTGCTTTACATTTGTAAGGTTCCATCAGTTAGTATTGTAAAGGAAAAATCTTTGTGTTAGGCACTGGTGATGTGTGAGCACTAAGGATGAAATTCCCCTTAAGTGACCCCAAAGATGCCATAGGATAACTGTGTCTATAAAATCATTGTATGCTTTGCATTTGTCTCTTAGGAGAACTCCTAGGTTTCCTTTGTGTTGCTGGCAGGTTGAATGCATCATGCCAGTGGACATGTAAGACCACCCATGCATCGGCCCCTACCACCTCTGTGAACAACCTCATCATTGGAGAATTCCACCTGTAAAACTCATAGTCTGGGTCAAGGACTTCAACCATCTGCCAAACAATTAGTACTGCATGAGCTTTACAGAAACACAGTATGTTAAAGCAGCTGCATCAAGAGGCCAGACCTTACCTGATGATAATGCAAATGTTTCATGGCATTTGCCACTTCTTGGGGTGAATAAGCCCTATGAACATTGTGTATACACACATATCACTCAAAGAAAATATCTAAGTTCTCATCATCAGTGTCTGCTCCAGACAGAGTCTGATTGGTGGGACAGGGATTTTGGTAGCCTTTCAGTCAATGAGAAAAATTGCAAAGAAGGACCCAATTCCATTTAAAAGGGACTACTGGGTAAATTTATGGAAGGAGGACACACACAGGTGCTTCATAGTTCTGAATTCAAAGTCAAAAAAGATACATGTGAAATCTAAAACTTCACGTTTTATGCATCTTTTCTGAATACACATGCACATATCCATGTACACATACATGCAGGACCTTAGAAGAGCTGGTTTGGGCCTGGAAGCAAAGTAAATATTCCTCCCTTCCACCATCTCTTCTTAACACTCCTCCCTGACCACATCTTCTCCCACTTCTCTGCACACAGGACTCCTTCTCCATGTTCTTTAAATTTGCCAAAAAGTATCAGAGGAAGGTTTTAACTTCTCTATACATTTGTATGCATATCTACCTAATCTTTTTCCATATTTACATGCCTCAACTTCCTCCACAGCCATATGTCACTGTGTCTGTTTTCTAAAGCTCCTTGGACTCACCCATGCATCTGCTTTTGCCTGTATTTCTAGTAGAGATGACAGCAGAATGCAATCAATAGTTTCCTACTTGTTCTCTGTGTTCTGAACTGAGTTAGTACAAGCAAAGCATGATTAGTTTTCTCAGGACACTTGGGCGGTCACTTGGAATCATAGCATCTCCCACACTCCCCTTGCCCTGCAGGTCACCTGCTAGCCACTGCCCTGACACGGAGGGGTGCCAGTCGCTCTCAAACTGGGGTGCATCACTTCATTTTGTTCAGTCAGACTACCCAAGCTGCATCATTATAGAAAACTGTGTTTTCAGCCTTCTGCTTATGCTACTTTTATTTGGTAGATAGTAGCAGACTATTTAAGATAGCAAAATCTTCTGTAAATAAGAAAATCCAGATTTTAAGTTCTCATTTTGCTCAAATCAGTAGCAAACTTCCTTTGAATTCAGGCAATCCAGATATGCAGCTAAGCTTAACAGGAGGATTACCATTGATAACAGGAATGTTATTTTAATTTAGTGAAATGAGGATCTGGGCCCAAGGTAATTTATTAATTGAATATGGAAGACACTAGAGTAGTTTAAAGGCTTTAATGACAATATGATTATCTGCAGGGGAAACATTTGTCTGTGTTTTCTTTTCACTCTCTTTCAAGCCCGTGTGTGGGAATGGATACATTGCATTGGAAAGTATTCCCAGTGACAGATACAGAGGAGCAAGGAGATGAAGCAATTACAGTAGATGGGAGCCTGATGGGTGGGAGTGGGGGAGGGGATATTCACTCTGGGTCTACAGTAACTGTAAGAGTTTAAAACAGTTTTCACATATTTATCCAAGATGGCCTTTGAAGTGTCTTGTGGGTAGCAGTTGGAGGTTTGCTGTCACTGAGAGTGTCAAGGGACCCTGAAGATTTACATCACAGCTTTCCCAGCAGAGGGTAATTGCTGCTAAACGAGAGAGGCTGGAACACCTCTTTAAACTTAGATCCAGCTTTAACTTTTGCACTGTTGTCCTGAGAGCTGAAACCAGCAGCAGTTACATGCTTTTTTGCACTAGCTCGGTGGTGTCTGTAAGCTACTGCCAACTTTCTTTGACTGTAAGTGTCTGGGAAACAAAATATTCCATCAATGCTCAGGAACAGGCAATGAGTTTTAGCATCTCCATTCCTGACTCTGCAGCCTGAGACACCCCAGAGACCTGGATTCAAGAACACTCTGAGCAGCCATTCTCCAAAAAATAGCTTCACTTCAGATATCTACATTAGATAGCTAGCTTTTTAACCTTGTTATGTACATTAGCCCCAAGAGTGGGCTCATGGCCAAAATTGTCCACATGCTCCCACGTACTGCCTACAGGAACACCCTCTGGGCATGAATACTGGTGTTAACACAGAAGGATGGACTGTGGTACAATGTGCCATTTTCCCATCCACCCTTGTGAGTACTTGGCACGCCAGACAGCTTGAAGGCTTGTTTCAAAGCCTCCAGCAGCCATCCCAGGAGGATGATGATGGCGATTTGTGAGCACCTGTACTGAAGCCCCTCTGCATAGTCCATCTTGAGTGTGACCAGGGGTTCCCCAGTCTTCCTCCCAGGGGACAAAGAGGCAGCACGCAGCCCTACTGTGCGCTGCAACTCCCATTAAACACTGTGTGGTATCAGGGGTGTGAGTAAAGCCCAGCATCCTTGACACTTAACTGCTGATCTCATTCGTGTTTGCTGCAGGGTGTGGTAAAACTTTGCCAGACTTTTCTTAAGCAAATGATCTTAAGCAAAGTTAAGAAATCTGCTTCCAAAGAGCAAGAGAGGATCAAGCAGGCCCTGAATATCAGAGAGGACGAATTCTTCTGTTTGGTATGAGAGCAGACAGTGTGTGAAAAAAGGTGACAAGGGGTCAGTAGGGGAACACACAGGATAAAATACTTTCATCTATTGTGCTGGGGTCAATAGGCTCCCATCAGGAAATCTTGAGCCCAAGATTAATTACTTGTTGCAGTAGGTAGACCATTGTGTTCTGGAAAACACTGTGGTGACTTTGGGCATCTTGCAGATTTCTGGTTCACACAATGAAATCTCATATAAAAAACCAATAGTAGCCAAGACAGTAGTAGTGGGTGGTGGTGAGATGCCTTTTAGCTCATTCTAATCAAACTCTTTTCAAAGATACCTCCAGCTTGGCTAGAAATTATGAGAAACTACTTGTGAAATATTATGGAAGAATTTCATAGGAATTCAGAATTACATGTCATGGCTATTACACTAGTGCCATATGTGACATAAAACATATGGCATGTTATGTGACATAAAACCTTCTTTAAAAATATCTCAAATCTGTGTACATTCCATTGGAAATTTATTTCAATTACTTAAATTCTTTGTGTCATAAACTTGAGAGACTCGCATTTTAAAAATAAGCTTCAATCCTACTTATTGTCAGGGTCCAAATATATGGTCCCCTTTAGAACAATTAGACATAGATTATGTTTTGCTTAAATTGTCCTTTTTTAAAGAAAAACTAAGACGTATCCTATAATCCTTCTTTTGTGTGAAATTTCCCATTACATTTAAGGTTATCAATACTTAATTCTTGAACTATTAAGTAAAAAGTAAAAGTTCTGGCTGATTTAGAATAGCAGATTGGGTCTGTATGGTACATGTATGTTTTAGTAAGTGCTTTATCACCCTTTTAGGTGAAGACCATTTGCAACTGATCCTCACTTCTTGTCCTGAGTTGCAGAGCTATGTTGTGCTGCGCTAGATCCTGCACCATAGCTGATAAAATATCATTGACATGTAGAAAGACTAAAAGCCTTATTTGTATCTTTGTGATTCACTATATTTGTAGAGTCTGTAAGCAAGAGCTACTTTGCCATTTACTTATTTGTTGTCCTCCCTTAACATATTTAAATCTTTAAATACAATTCCAGTAATCTTATCCTCTAGTGTTTAATCTACTTAGTCTGCAACATGAATCAAGTAAACTACAAAAATCTCAGTGAATCCTAAAATATCAATTTACTACATATCCACTTCAGAAAACAAGACGTAAAGGAAATTTCACCAGATCAACACTCAAGACGCTATACTGGTTACACTGTAGCTCATTTGAACTCTAAAAGCTTAGAATGTCTTAAACACAATTTAAATCACCTATGCTACGTGTGAATGTGAACATATTTTTATTGATATCAAGAAAATCAATCAATCAACCAACCAAACCAAACCCAAAATGGGCAGTGTGAGCTTGCAGCCCAGAAAGCCAATTGTACCCTGGGCTGCATCACAAGAATTGTGACCAGCAGGTCAAGGGAGGGGATTCTTTCCCCTCTACCCTGCTCTCATGAGACCCCACCTGTAGTACTGTTTTCAGCTCTGGGGTCCCCAACATAAGAACAACGTGGGCCTGTTGGAGCAAGTCCATAGGAGGGCCACGAAGATAACCCGAAGGCTGGAGCACCTCTCCTATGATGAAGGATTGAGAGGCTTGGGCTTGTTTAACCTGAAGAAGAGAAGGTTCCAGGGAGACCTTAGAGCAGTCTTCGAATACCTAAAAAGGACTACAAGAAATCTGAAGAAGGGCTTTTTACAAGGATGTGTAAGGATAGAAAAAGGGAGAATGGCTTTAAACTGAAAGAGGTGAGTTTTAGATGAGATAGTAGGAAAAAATTCTTTACTATGAGGGTGGTGAGATGCTGGTACAGGTTGCTGAAAAAAACTGTGGCTGTCCCATCCTTGGAAGTGTTCAAGGGGTCTTTGAGCAACCTGGTCTAGTGGAAGGTGTTCCTACCCATGGCAGGATTTTGGAACTAGAAGATATTTAAGTCTCTTCCAACCCAAACCATTCTATGATTCATAGAATCATAGAATCATAGAATAGTTAGGGTTGGAAAGGACCTTAAGATCATCTAGTTCCAGCCCACCTGCCATGGGCAGGGACACCCCACACTAAACCATGCCACCCAAGGCCTCATCCAACCTGGCCTTGAACACCGCCAAGGATGAAGCATTCACAACCTCCCTGGGCAACCCATTCCAGTGCCTCACCACCCTCACAGTAAAGAATTTCTTCCTTATATCCAATCTAAACTTCCCCTGTTTAAGTTTGAACCCGTTACCCCTGGTCCTGTCACTACAGTCCCTGATGAATAGTCCCTATGAAAAACAACACCAAAACACAAATAGCTTCATAAACTACTTCATCATCTTGGTTGAATGAAGTATGGTCTTCTATGGAATTTTGTTTTATTGGTCACTGTAAATTCTGATTGAAATTTCCCAGTGGCTTGCAGTTGGGTATCTGGTGTCTTCTGAATTGTGAACTTCTGGTGACGCTTCTTTTGCCATCAAGGCACTGAAAAGGACTTCTGGGTCTCTTTTGGTCTTGTTTTCACAGATGTTTTAAAAGCTTTGTAAACCTGCTATTTCTCTGTCAGATTAATTGTCACTGTTCATTAACATTCAAAAGTTAATGGGAGAGACAAACAGAAACAAAGACAAATTATTTGATTTCATTAACCTTTATATTTTTTTTAAAAAGATCCTACCTAAAAATATCTCTATAAGACAAAATGTCTTTCTTGGTTTCCCAATAAATTTTACACTAGCTTTCTGTTTCAGATATTGTTTTTCCTGTGTGTTTTGTAGTGAAACCTAATTCTTTCCATTGCCATCCCTATTAAAGGACAGATGTTGGTTTGCTGGACTCTCAAGTATGTTACTGAATCTGAGGCCCATCCTGACTTCTGTTTCAATACAATAGCACCACTGAACCACCTAAAGTAACAGAGATATGGAACTGTATTAACTGAAATGTGAGGAGCTGTTTTGGAAAAAAATCAGTGAGGACTTCATGAAGGTCTTAGTGATTCTGGGCATTTACACAGCCTGGTAGTAAAATGTACCTGATTATTTTCTATGGCACAAATGTACCATATGTGGATCCTGAACATATTATACAAGCATTGCAACATGTGTAAACAATTATTTCTTTCCTATTGCTCTGCTTGTTTCTCTCATTAACATTAGCCATGCACCCTTGCTTCAGCTATTCTCCAGCTGTGGGTGTCTATGGATTTACTGGGAAGCCCGCTGGTTGACTTACAGGCAAGTTGAATTGTCCTGTTTTATTGTTGCCAGTGACTGAGAAGCTGTTCTGGACTATCTGAGTTCAGTGGAAGTAATCATATGGCATTCAATATCCTTTAAATCATACTTTCTAATGTTTTGGAGACAAATGTTCTGCATCAAAATGTTCTGTATCAAGTCAACATTTGCTAGCTTTTGTTTGCTGCATAATCAAAGTTGTGATTGATATGTAGCTTAACCCTCCTTCTTAATAATTTTTAATCTTCTGTTATATATTAAATGTGTTCAAAGGGAAAAATCACATGCGTTTTTTGAACCACTGACTTTGATAACATTTTTTTTACTTACAAGCTGTTATTTAGCATCTGTTGTGGGAAAGAACACACACATTCTTAGATATTTTTAATGGTCTAAAGATTTTAAGATACAAGAAAGAGTGACTGTGCTCATATTAATTTTTCTGTCGTAATGCAAATCAGGAATGATGTGTGCTGGCTGGAGCTGAACAAATAATCCGTAGAAAATAATGTATTCAGCGAGTTCTGCCTCTCCCTGTTTCATATTGTTCATGGCCATACATAGCTCTTTTCTGAAATAAATTAGTTATTCTGAATTATTTACTACAATCTACATTAGGTAGATTTTTGGCTGCATGCCTCAAGATGCATATTTGCATATGTGACTGCAGAAGCTGTAAACTGTACAGAAAGGCAGCCATGCCTTACAACTCTGTCATTAATGCTTATTTTATAATAGCAGCTGTGCCCAGGTTTAGACATTGCTACACAAAGCAGTGCAACACCTAAATATCAGATAATCCAAACAGGGGCAGAAACCACAGATCCTAACAAAATTCTTTAAATTCCTGGACAGAGTTAGGTGAACAATGGCATTGCTGACAGGAGGACATGAACAGGGTGATGATGCTTGAGCCAGACAGCAAAAAGTAATGAAAAAAAAAAAGTCCTGTTCTCTGATACATTCCTGAAGCAAATGCCCTGACAAGCTTTAAGACCCTCAGTTGGATGATTGTCTCACTATTCTCTGTTAAAATAGAGACAAAGAGAGAAGAAATGGAGAAGAATGGTAACATATGCCCACTATATAATAAAATATCCATAAAAAAAGGAAGGGCCTCCTTCAGTATTGGTTTAAACCCCATCTTTCCGTCTCATTTTTATCCATAAGAGAAAAGGACAGTTATTTTGTCTTTATGGTGAAACTAAATATCAACTCCTTGAATATAATGTAAAGTAGAGAGTTTTAATAGAAAATGTAATTATCAAACATACATTTAAGCACTGACTAAAACCTAAGGTAATGGTTATAGAATTATTTCTATGTTTACAGTCGTATTAAAAAAAACAGCAAACAACAATACACCTCCCCCCGGTCTCCCTCCAAGAAAAGAAACATCACATTTACATAGAAATCACTAATAGGTACTCAGTGACACAGAAACTGTCTTGCAACCTTACACCAGCCAAGTGAGCTGAGCAAGGGAAGGTATAATACTGTGTAAGTGTGTGTGGGAGGCTAGTGAAGAGAAAAAGAGAAAGTGTAGGAGGAGCTGAATCTGTCATTTTGCATTTGGTATGAAAAAAAAATCTTTCTGTCTCTGCCCGTTTGGTACTGCAGTAAGTGTGGGGAGTGTGGAGCAGGGATTGCTGCTCTCTATCCATAGGCTGTTCTGAACAACAAACAATCCTGTATTAGGTAGATGCTATTTCCCTTTCCACTGGGAACCTGTGAATCAAAGTCATCTGTGGCAAAATGAAAACCTGTTTCCTCAGACTGACATTAGACCTTTTATATTTATTCAGCTGTCAGAATTTATCCTCATTCTTTAAAGAAAGGAAAGACCCTGGGAGCTTCTGTATTGTTAAAGCTGAGGGTCATGCTCTAAAGTCTTATGACTTTTATTATAAGGGGCATTTTTTATATTTGAAAGAGATTGACCAAAATCTTACTAGGTTAAGACACAGCTTTTATGAAGGCTGTGAGGTCAGCTTCTGCTCTGAGTTATGCCAGTGTAAATCTGGGATAATTTAATTACAATCAGTGGAGTCAATCCAGGAACTTAATTATCTTGTTGTTTTGAGTCATGTGATGCTTATGGAAAACAATGGGAATTATGTGCATAAACAACATGATAACTGAATTCTGGTAACAGGTAACTGTTACCAGAACTAATATTTACAGCAGCAAACATAAAAGATAGATATCAATTAGACATAGATATGATGCTAAAGAAAAATATGAATATATATGTATATACATAGCATATGTCAGAAAATCAGACAGTCAGCAAAGAGGTATTCAGACACATTTCCAGTTTATTTCTTTTGTGGTTTGGTTTTTTTTTTCCATCAAACCCCTCAACTTAGAATACAACTGAAGACATATTTGATTTCAGGTGGATGCCAGGTCCAAAGTGAGAAAGACTTTTTTGTTCTTGTTGTTTGTGGAAAAAATTATTCTTTGCTTTCCTAAAATTGTGATACTGGCCACTGCGAGTACTGGGTTTTTTTGTTTGTTTGTTTGTTTGTTTTTTTAATCACAGTAGATATATGGGAAGAGGGTGTAAGCAACTAAAGTTTTACTCCCAAGATTCACCAGATCACATTCAGAGTGAATGAAGGGGCACTAGAGCACATAAATATGCAAATGGTAAAGGAATTTTCATGGTTGTGGAAAGGCAGGGCAAGTTATTTGAGCCAAAACATCAAATTTCATTACCAGAGTTTATCAGAAGATTACCAAAAGGTTACCAGAGGATGAGAGACACTGCCTACATCTCTGTTAGCACACAAAACAATAAACAATAAAATAAATAGTAGGGTGTCCAGAAGCCAATTGAAATTATTTGGTCATGTCCATAATGTAAAACAAATTTTACCACTATAAGTCCAAAGAGTTTTAGGAATGGATTCTCGCCTATGATGGCCTCTGAACTGCGCAGTTGAAAAGTGTTGGTTTAACAAGGCCAAAACCTTGCTGGGTTTTGAATTCTACCAATTCAACCATAAAAACTAAGTTCTGATGCCTGGGCTCTGGCATCATTTAATTTACTGGCAGTGTACTGTAGCTGGTGTGTCTGAAGGAAGTTTGTTTTCTTCAATATTCTTACTGGCCTTAGCTCACATCTCTGATTTTTGAAGTCAGGAAGAGCTGATGCCTCTTACAGATACCTGCCTCATGAAATCACAGTTTTCATTTCTCGGTCCCGGGAGATTTTCACTGTACTTGCTACTCAAGATCAGTCCATAAGCCCATTTTTGGCATCTATGCTACTAGAAAAAAAAACTATCCCTCTCTCTAAAAGCCTAGAGTAGTCATATTATTTATTATGTGGCTTATTAATGTGGTTCCTTCTTAAAAAAAAATCCAGCCATAACTGAATAGGAATAATAAATAATGAAAACCCAGTTCATTCTGATCTCAAATATATACACTATTACTATACAGCCAAGAAGGAAAACCTTTTCTTAGCAGGATGAGAATTATAATGCAATTTATTCCTTAATTCAAGTAGGATGGCTTGTTTTTACTAATATTTAAAAAGAGATTAATATTAATCAAACTATAATTTAACAATATACTAATAATTCCAGAATTGTTTGTAATTTGAAAGCAACTTCAGTTCTCCTTTCTTTTAGCCAAAGTATACCCAACAAACACATTAATGACTATTTTGGGTTAATGGTTTAGCTAACATTAGTAGAAACTATCTGTTCTATTCCAAAAAGCATGTATGCAATATGTTAAATACATACATACCCTCCCATGGAGTCCAGTCATATATCTCCTTAAAAATAAGTGTAAAGTATTAAGGAGAACAATAGTTTTTGCCTCCAAATTTCTAAGACTCTGTAACGAATAAGCTGTGATGAAGGTTCATAAACATAACTGGAGTTTGAAGGTTTCCATACAGTGTCCGGGACCTACAGAGCTAGCAGAGGCATGAGATCTGTTCAACATGTCCATAAAGAAATAATTCAGCTCATAATTAAATATGTACTTGTAAACTCCACTAGTGTTTTACAATATAAATGCCCAAGAGCGATAGTTTTCCCGTGGTGCAGCTGCTATTAATCTTGCTGAATCTTTATCATCTGAAGCAGATGTAGAAAAAGATCCCTTTTCCAAACCACAAAACAATCATTATTTGACACAATTTTTCACAGGGTGTTGGCTTGTGTTTGACTGGAACTGGTGACATGCCAGTGAAAGTTATATCCTTTACTTCTTGTCCATACCCTTCATAACTTTGGAAATGTTTTTCAGAATCATTTGCTTCGTCACCTTTCCATGGACTGAGGTAACGCTGCTCAGTTTATTGGTCCCCAGATTATCCCTTTTGCCTTTCTAGAAGGTAAGAGGAACAATTGCTTTCTTCTAGTCATGAAACTCTCCAAAATGCCATGACCTTCATTATTTCTCATGAAACTGTAGAATACAGCTGTAGAAAATAGCATTTACCAATTTTCAGTCAAAACCAGAATTTATTGCAGTCTATTTGGAAGCATAGAAAAGTATCATTGTAGAAGTGTCAGTATAGTCTGATCTCAAATTAGACAGAGACCTCTTCCACAATTCATTGCTGGCTTGGAACTAAGTATGGACTTGTCAGTTTAAGCAAAAATGTACACAAATTAACATGCTTTTTCCAGGCCTGAAGCTGTTTCTTTAGACTGTGGACCAACTTCAGGCTAAGTCTTACAGTTTTTTAAAGATGTAGGTCAAGTCTGCTTCATGGAGTGAGATTTTTAATGAAAGAGAGTACGATGAAGTAGTAGCATCTGAGCTACTAGGGAGCTAAGGGGTTTACTACTTTTGTAAACAGCAGTGTCAGTGCACAGCCTAAAGTCTTTGACTCTTGATATTCTACACTGTTTGACTGTTAGTTTGCTCTGTTGTTGCCTGATCCAAGCCTACACAGGGTTTCCAAAATGCAAGGACTTGTAAATTAAAGGAAACATGTATGAACCTGAACCTGGCTTCACTCTGTCTTTATTGCACAGTCATTCAGTATTTCTGCAGTAAGTTTTGCAATCACAAAGTGATCTCAGTCATCTATATACCCTTATACGTCACCCTATCACCAGTACAACGCATAACCTAAGTTTCATGCCATGAAAACATCATGCTGCTGCTACACACCTTACCTATTATTTTGTACATTTTGACCTGTGAAAACACAGAAAATTTATAATTATGACTTAGTGTAAGAAACATCATGTGAAGTCCAGATGAGATACTAAGAGAAGTGTTACAGATGTGAAAGAGCTAGTACTAAGCAATGCAGATGCACCAGAATCTTGCTATCATGGGTTACTCCTGATCTCTCATTTACAAAGCTAGCCAATAAGGCCATGTTGGGGACAGACTTTTTAATAAGACCTGTTGCAATAGGATGAAGGATTGTGGTTTTAAAACAAAACAAGGTTGATTCAAACTAGATATAAGGAAGAAGTTTTTTATCAGAGGGAGGTGAAACACTCAACAGGTTGGCTAGGGAGGTAGTAGATGCTCCATCCCTGCAAACATTCAAGGTGAGACTGGATGGAGCACTGAGAAGTCTGGTCTAGTTAAAGATGTTCCTGCTCATTGCCGGGTGTTCGACTAGATGACCTTTAAAGGTTCCTTCCAATCCTAACTATTCTATGATTCTGTGATTCTCATATCAAGCTCATATCAAGTCATGTCACATCTTGTAGGATTGTTGGTTTGGCACTTGGAAAAATATTGATGAATTACTCCATTGCTTCATTCAAGCTCCTAAGTCCTGACTGTTTATCCTTCACATATGTATATATATGTGTGTATGTATATGTACATGTATACGTACACACCCCCCTTTGTACTGAAGATAACTTTAGCAGAACTATTTATATGCATTAAACTGCTGACTATTACTTGTCCTGTACTGTGAATTTACCTTCCATTAGTATTTCAAACCTTTTAATATGGTTTCCTTCTATGAGAACTCTCAAAATATGAAAAGGACCTGCCATTGACTCTTTATACTTGGGCTCCACATAGTTTCCCACTTTATCAAATGTTTCAGGCAATTTAAAGGAGCCAGTGAGAAAAAAGCAGAAAGCACTGGAATTAGCACAAGACATGTTCTTTGGAAGGAGGAGCAAGTCTTTGTTTTTCAGTTGCTGGTAGTTTGTCTGGTTGTCGTTTTTAAGAAGATCTGTGTTTGATTAAAGTTTATATCATCTATATGGGAGATGTGTGTGGAGCTGGTGAGAAAAATTCCTGATGAAACTTTGATGAAAAGTTTTATAGAAGTCTGCTTGTTCACTGAACCTTAAGTGTTTATGTCAAAATATCTCAGGTTTGACAGATTTTCCTTCTATGCAAAGAAGGGTTCTCATTACTACAGTCATGTTGTAGGCTCTTGAGGTGGGATTTGAATAGGAACAGATTTATTACTGTCAGGAAGATAAATATCAGTATGAAGTAAGTCATTATGGTATTTTACTTCACAGATAAAGGCATATTCTACTAGTGTTAGTATAGTCACAACACTGCACTGTGCCAAAGTGTAATGGAACCTTGAAAAAGATATTACCTTTCCATTAGTAGTAATACAATAGCTTCAGAAAATAACCTTAGATAAAGTCATAATGAATTTATTCAATTTAAATTACATTAAAATATAAAGAAAAGTAAATCAGTGGTAATATTTTCAGTTTTAGAACAGAACGCTCACAAATAAAGCTTAAAACTTATAAAACATTACTAAATTTCTTAACTCGGCGACTGAAATGTGAAGAAATTGTCATATATTCTTAAAGGCTCAGAAATTACCTTAATGTTTTATCCCAAGCAAAAGAAATAACTTCCAAAGAAAAATCTCTCATCCATGGATATTCCTCTTCAATGTATGTATCAATGAATCACCTCTGCCATAAAGAATACGAGGATTAAGTAGAGAAGCCATAGAGAATAAAAAAACTGAACAAATAAACAAACCAATCTCATTACTTAGAAATGATTAAAAGCAAGAGATTTGGCTAAAAAATTAGTTAAACCTTAGAGATATTGAAACAATTACTCAGCTGTCAAAGTACCTTAGGAAACAGAGACAAAATTTCTGCTGCTCAGGATGAGAGTATGGCTAAAGGTAATAAAGGATTTTTCAAAAACATATGAGTGCGGTGGTTTTGCCTCTGTTCTCAAAAACTGTGAAGAAGTTGAACATGGAGCAAAAGATCTCATCTAATGCAAACAAGATGGGAACAGTCACACCTCAGATGTTAGGAAAACACAAAGATCTCATTTCGCTCAAATAAAGGAACAAAATAAGCATCAGAATAACATCCACACTCAGTGTGATGCCTCTGCAGAAAAGACAAATGACAACAGATGCATTTGATGGTTTATTTCCAGCTGAAAGAAATAATAAGCTGAAATAATATTGCAAGGAATTAGAGAAATTTTAACTGTATATTTTTTTGAAAGCTGTGTTCAAGAAAGACTAATTTAATCTGCAACAGACACATAAAAGACTAGACACAGGTAGTAGATTAGAAGACCTTCATTGTTATAGTTCACTGAAATGAAGTTTGAGAGAAGACATGATTTCTCTACACAAGGATTCCATGGACTCAAACAGCAGGGAAGTAAAATGACGATGTAAAATAAATGAACTTGGCACAAAAAAAGTAAAAACAGACTTGTCAAGCATAAAGTTAGGCTGGAAGCTGGAAGAAACTTTGTAAGAACCAGAGAGGTGATATTATTTGACTCAATCATTCAGTAAGAGTACAGGAACAAATACCTGCTCATACAGATATATATTCAGAAAGGGCTTTTGTAATATCTGTGATTGCCTGTACTGGAGGGGACTAGTCTTATCATCATGCTCTTCTTATGCTCCTACTTTTCTGCTCTAGCTCATCATCATGCAAGTTCTTGCTGCCACATATCTAATTACTTCATACAGCACTTGCAAGTATAACAGCTCATTTCAGATTCCTGAAAAACCTGTACTGGGCATGTAAATAAACTGATTTATACAAAAGCCTTTTGATATCTGAAAACTAGGAGCAGATCTGGATTCTGTGCCTGGAAGATGCTTCTATTCAAGTTGGTAGCATCATATACTCAGAATGTAAAGCTGTTTGCCAGCTATGCATTATTATAGAATAGTTAGGGTTGGAAAGGACCTTAAGATCATTTAGTTCCAGCCCACCTGCCATGGGCAGGGACACCCCACACTAAACCATGCCACCCAAGGCCTCATCCAACCTGGCCTTGAACACCGTCAAGGATGGAGCATTCACAACCTCCCTGGGCAACCCATTCCAGTGCCTCACCACCCTCACAGTAAAGAATTTCTTCCTTATATCCAATCTAAACTTCCCCTGTTTAAGTTTGAACCCGTTACCCCTGGTCCTGTCACTACAGTCCCTGATGAAGAGTCCCTCCCCAGCATCCTTGTAGGCCCCCTTCAGATACTGGAAGGCTGCTATGAGGTCTCCACGCAGCCTTCTCTTCTCCAGGCTCAACAGCCCCAACTTTCTCAGCCTCTCTTCATACGGGAGGTGCTCCGGTGCCTTGATCATCCTCATGGCCATCCTCTGGACTTGTTCCAACAGTTCCATGTCCTTTTTCCAACCACTAACTAGTTGCTGTAGTCATATGAAGGAAATTAATTCTTGCAGATGTCTATAATATTCTGCTTCATATCTTAATAAGTCTCTCTAGATTACAGTCAAAAGGAATAGACGTCTTCAATGGCTTGATTTGTTCGACCTGTTTTACATGACTATATTTGAATGTGTAGGATGAATCACATCTTAAACAAGCCTATTTCTTCTTCATAAAGAAATATAAGATAAGCTGTACCCCTCCTGGATGATTTTGAACTTAGCCAAGTAGCACTGTCCCTGACAATTCCTTGACAAAGTCTGGGATTTAATATGGGCAGAAACTGTTCCCAGTGGGCAGTTTGGCTGCTATTGGAATTTATTGCAATGTACACAGGCTGCTTCATGCCAGTTGACATCCACAGCAAAGAATAACCCAGGTTACGTTTTCTTTACTAGTAATGGCTGTATTAGATAGACAACAATCTATAGTGTCTTCTGTTCAGTGTCAAGCAGCACAATTTTGGAAAGTATATTCATTGTGCTTATTTAAAAACAGCTGGTATTTCAGTGACTTCAAGCAATCTCAATAATGATAACCAACAAACACATGAAGACAAAGGAAGTCCACTGCTAAACGGTAAGAGAATGTGATAGTTGAGTAAAGTGAGGCTATACTGAAGCTGACACTCTTCGACCTTAAAATTCGGGGTGGGGGGTTGTTAAATAAGTTTTAGTCCATTTCATGTTAAGAATAGCTCATGCTGCTAATCCAGATTTTTTTTAATCTATTTATTTTCCAGGTCATCTAATCACAGCTACAAACTGCAGCAATTTTAGTTCCTTAATTAGTTTTCTGAGTCAAATATTTTGCACAGACAGCTTCAATATCCTCCTAAAAGAAGAATGGACTTGATGTTTGTGAAATGCTGCTTTCATGTCTGCAGAATCAAAAGTAGAGAAAAATTTTAGTGATATCACAAGCTCAGTCTTCTCATTTCAGACACCTGATGTCATTTTGTCTGCCCATCACCACTCACTCTTAATTATTTGGAATGAATGGAGCTACAAAAACACTCAATGCTAAAGCATGCAGAAAGACTGTGACTTAATATTAATCATGAGAAGCATTTTCTCCCCACTTTGAAGGAAAGTATTTTTCATGACAGTTGTGATTCCTGCTGCAGAGGTCATGACGAATGGCAGTTTTGACATTCATCATAGGCCTGAATGAAAATAATATCTTTTTTTTCATGTGTGTGTGTGTGTGTGTGTTCAGCAGGGAAGCAATGTGCACAGTCCCAGCCAGAGATAGGACTTAAACTGGAAAAGCTGATTTTAAGTCACCAATATTAAGACCAAATTTATTAGGCATTGTGCAAATATTTTCTGGAGAACCATGTCTGCTCCAACCTTCCTTCTTCAATAATGTTTGGCAGAGAAGAGGAAAGACAGAGGGAAATGATATCTTTAAGATCACAGATGAGTAAAAGAGAACACAAATAAATCCCAGCTCTCCTGATTTTCAGCCCAGTAGTTAATTTATATATTTCTTTAGATTTCTTAAGAAACCAAAGCTTTAAGCTCTCTAGAGGCACTGTATTAGAGTATGCAGATGTATAGAGTATATAATCATTGAGATCATGGAGATACCCATAATTATGTCTGGTTTTAATGATCTACTTTGGGTATTGCTACCAGTCTGTCTGTAATAACGTGCAGCTTTATACAGCTGCAAAATTTACTTGAGATATTGGATAAAAAGTGAGGCAGTTCTTTCCTAAGTTTTGCATTGCTGTTACTACTTGGTGGTAATACATGAACTAGACCAACTGCATTTGCAAAAACTATGGTATCTGTAGTATAGGCAGATCTAGAAAAAGTGGACTCTAGTTAAAATTTTATTATATGAAAAAATTAATGATTCTTTAGCATTTCAGTTTATTGACATGCATTTTCTTTTTTCCCCTTGTTCCACAATAACAGACTGGTGAATCGCTGTCAATAACAGCGTCATGCATGGTAGATTAAGTCATGCACTCTATGACACCTTTGTTAGATTTTCTACAGAACTATTTATAGCCCCTGTAAATGCATTTCCTTCTGCTGTTGTTCTGCACTCTTAGAAAAGTAACTTACCAGCCCAATAAAAGGATGATTATTGGACACAGGCCAGCTGTGGTTTCTCTTGAGAACTTTACAACAGCCAGGATGGAAGAGAAACTGTTAGATTCCCCTAGTCCTGAGCAGCCAGGAAAGCCTAAGGGCATATATCACCTCATGTGCGGCATGTTCTGTTTGCTTTTACACTTGGCAGGCTCCTAAGACTCAGGAATTCACATCCTTGGATAAAAACTATCTATACAGTGCGAGCAATCGTTACATCTGATTAGGAAGCATGAAAAGAAACACACGTGGTTGACTCTGCTCCTCTGATGTCTGTGGCTTTTTACTGACAGGAAGGAAATCCTTTTTAAAACTTATTTTTTTAAGAGTTCAAATAGATTTCAAACTGTGTGAGCCAAAACCTGCTCTCAGTTACACCCATGCACTCCTATTAACTAGACCATGAGAGTGCAGGCATCCCTTCAGAGAACCAGCTTTGCTTTGCTTTTCTGAAGCATTTCTTAATCTACATAAAACTTACAATAAAATGTCCAGACTGTTTCCACACACAACCCCACTCCTCCCCCAAGTCTTTGTTAACTATGAATCCCAACTGGATGTGCTGCACAGGGATGCCCACAGGTATAGTTTAACCATGACAAGTGCAAGGTCCTACACCTGGCTCGGAGCAATCCCAGGCACAGCTACAGGTTGGGCGGAGAAGAGATTCAGAGCAGCCCTGCAGAGAAGGACGTGGGGGTGTTGGTTGATGAGAAAATGAACATGAGCCAGCTTCAGTGTGTGCTCACAGCCCAGAAAGCCAACCGTATCCTGGGCTGCATCCAGAGGAGCGTGACCAGCAGGTGGAAGGAGGTGATCCTGCCCCTCTACTCTGCTCTCCTGAGACCTCACTTGGAGTATTGTGTGCAGTTCTGGTGTCCTCAACATGAAAAGGACATGGAACTGTTGGAACAAGTGCAGAGGAGGGCCACGAGGATGATCAGGGGACTGGAGCACCTCCTGCGTGAAGATAGGCTGAGAAAGTTGGGGCTGTTCAGCCTGGAGAAGAGAAGGCTGCGTGGAGACCTCATAGCAGCCTTCCAGTATCTGAAGGGGGCCTACAAGGATGCTGGGGAGGGACTCTTCATCAGGGACTGTAGTGACAGGACCAGGGGTAACGGGTTCAAACTTAAACAGGGGAAGTTTAGATTGGATATAAGGAAGAAATTCTTTACTGTGAGGGTGGTGAGGCACTGGAATGGGTTGCCCAGGAAAGTTGCAAGTGCTCCATCTTTGGCAGTGTTCAAGGCCAGGTTGGATGAGGCCTTGGGTGGCATGGTTTACTGTGAGGTGTCCCTGCCCATGGCAGGGGAGTTGGAGCTAGATGATCTTAAGGTCTTTTCCAACACTAACTATTCTATGTTTCTATTCTATTATTCTATAAGGCTCAAAGGACTATCATGATCTTTTCTATTGAGTGGATTTCTGTTGACTATTCTTATTTTGGACTAGTTCTTGAGGTATTAAGTATGTCTAGATCAGGTACACCTAGGTAAGCACTTCCACAGTATTATATATCATTTAGAAGGTCCAGAAAAGTGCCACCTATGCTATTGGTAAGGCTGAGCAACTTCAGGTTCTGCATAATAAGCTCACCTTCTCAGCAAGTACATGGCAGCATTGCAACCTTATAGAGTCTAGTTACAGAGTTGGCTTATTGTCTTCCATCACTGAAACCTCAGTGATAAGCAGTGATAGCAGTCATAACCATGAGGTAAACATGTCTAATGTCTTGAAAATGCCTGCTGTGTCTCTCTATGTGACTTAAACAAGTTTAGGTGGAATGCTGGTATGTGAGTTCAGAAACACAGCTCAAAATTGCTGATAAGGCTACAGGCTTTCTGAAAATCAGTTTGCAGACACTTAGACCTGAAGCCATTCCATGCAGATTTAGGCACTTTATTGAGATAGCTAGGGAAGATCTCCACAGTCTGACCAAAATATTTTCTGTTCTTCTGGAACTGCTGATTTCTCTCCATTAGCTACCGAGGAAGTGCATGTGATTTTGCTCCAGGATCAGGTGTTTCAATGAATTGACTAGATTTAGAGCTGAGGCCAAATATGATCTGTCCCCTTTTCCTTCCCTTTTAAGCTCTCTCCAAAATCCAGTTTTGATGCTTAAAGGCCATTACAAAAACCCATACGACATCACCAGTGATAGATTGCATCCTTTTCTACAGAACTGGAACCTTGTCCATTAAATATCCCCTAAACTGTATTTATTCAGTTGATACTTTCCCCATAAGTATGTCAACTTACACTTGTTTCTGTCAGGTAGCATCCTGGCTTTTATCCAGATTAACCTATTTAGGAGTGTTGGTAATTTTCCATTAAACATTTCTATAGTGTTTTTAATAACATGAACATCTGTCTTGGGTTAGAGCTAGAAATAACAAATAAATAAGAGGCTCTTTTTGTGCTAGTTTTCTGCCCATTTAATTTAGGATTTACAGCAAGCTTTATCTATTGATTGTGTCAAGATTTGGCGCACATGAATATTACAAAATTGCTCATAAATGTTTAGGTTCAGTAGCCATAAATAGCAAGTCTGGTATAATATACTGGTGATATAGCCAGAAGTAGTCTCCCGATGTCAAGAAAGGAATCCAAATATTAGGAAAACAATATTTCATCTATCTTTTCTTTTTATCCAATTGTTATAATCAATAAATATGTTTGTGATGAGCGTTTAATAAATATTTGTCTCATCACAGGAAAAAAAAAATCTAATTTTACTGCACAATCATTAAAATTATGCATAATCTGAAACAGATAAATTATCAGAACTTTAATAAGACTCACTAAATTACACTGCTTATGTTACAGACATACACTGTTACCATAGTACATCATATATACTATATACTGGTCTAATATAAACAGAAACTGCTTCCTGTACAGAGAAAAGGCAACCAGAACTGTTAACACAGAATTTGACTATCTGAGAATTTCACACACGGATATACATTTTTGCAGGATTACTCATGCTGTCAAACATGTTTCATTAGAGTACTTTAAGGAAATGTCCGTTCTCATACTAAGAACATGTTAAATCCCTGGGCATTTGTAATTTTCATTTGAAAAACATTCCATTTATAAAAAGCTATATATATACCTTCACTTGCAAGTAGATTGTATATTTCTTCCTATATTTTTCACTTTCACCAGTGAGCCTGTTTTTGCTTTAAAGGAGCACCCCTAAGTAAAAATTTTCATGAAAATATATCCATTTGGGGGTTCATAATGAGATCCCAAAAAGCTGTGTGATTTCAGTTGTTCTGCATGTTGCTGAAAATATTTTGCACCTGACTTACCTCTTCTCACAGTAGTGTTGCTACTTGATTTCTAAGGGAAGAGAATAATGAGTGACACACAACATCCTGATTCCTCCCATGCCACATTATCCACCCAAGAGCTTAGTTTGGGCACACAATAAAAAGCACCATACGCTGTGACTAGTCAGTAAGTATTTGTGACAGAGCAAACTGATGATGCATTTCCTACCCTCACTGCGATTTTACTGGCCTTGATGACTGTGTAGTCCTCATTATTAACATATCATACCCTACACACTGTTGAGTCTCAGAAAGATGCTAAGCAGCTGGAAGCTTGTGCTGAGTGCCAGAAGAGAAACAGGCTCCCACGCACAGAGCTTAATGTAACAACAGTCCTTACTTATTGGCAAGAAAGTGTTGTGTGTATGACAGTAGTTTAAGAAACTATAAATCTTTCTCATCTTGTGTCAAAAGTGTCACTCATACTGAAGGAAAAGAGGTAGTTCCAGTGCCAGTCCCTGACTTCTAGGGTCTTGATTTGGCGAAAGGACCACACTCTTTGCATGTCCTTTCTCTCCTTCTTCATGCTGTGCATCATTTCAGCTGACAGATTTACACAGGAAAGCTGGCTCAGCAAGGCCTGCCGTAGTTGGTGGCAAACAAGAATATGAGGGAATTAACTTCTGGCCTGCTGACAGTGGCTAAATCTGCCAAAGCAGAGCTGGGTAATTTGGTTTCTTTCTTTTGTTGATTTTGTGCCAGCCCACAAGAGAGGATTAAGCAGCTAAATTCTGCATGGAGAACTCTACCCCTTTCACTCAAATCCTATTGTCTTGATAGAATGACAGTAGCTAGTTGTGCCAATCTTTAACATCTTGCTGGCATTTCCCCAGAACATATCAGCTTTTGGTCCCTGAAAAGAGGGATTTGTTAAAGAACTAAATTAAAAAGAAATAAAAAAAGGACAGAAGAGGATGAGAAGCCGTGGAGTAAAAGTTTTGCCTTGTATTAATTAAAGGAACAAAGTTCTCTAATCCTGATGGAGGATCTACAATGAAGCATGGGTAAGACCCTAGCTCTCCTGTCGTTGTAGCACATTAAGAGTGCTCATTCCCTGTTGTTGGCCGTATTTGTTTAATTCAGGAACTATTCCTTATTGAGTTTTGAGAAGCTCAGCATTTATTTTACTCATTTACTTTAAGTAGAGAACCCCCTAAATAAGGTCTTCATTTCACTATTGTTAGAGTATATTTATGTCACAAATAAACTAAGGATGAACCTTTTATTTTCCAGAATATCAAACCTTCTCTGAAAGTCAGATAAGCTGAAGTGCGAAGGAAAGCAGGCAGCAAGGACAGTGAAGGTTTTGATTCTCCATCTCAAAGCCAACATTCTCTGAAAAGGCTTAAGTCTTACATGGTTCCAAACTTAAATCATCATGAATGTTAAGACCATACCATCTGATCTATGTAGCACAAGCCTGAGGACTTACCCAGTGGTTCCTGCCAAAGGCATTTCAGGGAGTAGAGGAAACCTTCCAGAAAGACAGGAGGCCTTGGGATGTGCTCTTCAATAGACACAGGCATCTTGCAATCAGGATTAGATATCCTTCTGAAGGGCAGGAAAGACTGGATTTACTCATACTACAACAATTTATACATTTGAACACAAACAAGTTTAAAAACATGGTTAGTCACTAATTTTAGTGTAAAAAGTTATTACTCCAACGTTTTTGCATCTTACGTTTTAAAGTATCACATAGCTTCTGAATGAAAAATCCAGTATGAGAAATAATGAAGCTAATGATACTTTCCTTTGGACTAAGTACCACCATATTAACCAAAAAAAAAGAAAAAAACACTCCAGTGTTTCCTTCCAAATAATTCTCGGCGTGCCTTCTACAAGACATCAAGATTTCCACAAAGTTTAGTTTCATGTTGCCTTGGATGCACTCAAAAATAAGAAAATGATGAGGTAACTTGCAGACTGGCTTTTTAACTGAATATTTTATTTAAGGTGAGACTACTGTAAGTCAGAACATTATTTTTAGGCAAGAAAAATGCCAAATGCCAATCAGACATCTAGACAGGAAAAAGTTTTTTGATTAAAGCAAATATAAACAATCTATAGGCCTTTAAAGCTGATATTTTTCTCTATTTAATTTCCTGTTCTTATTTAAGAACAGAAATATATAAATTTCAACACAAAAATTTGGATTAAGCCAAAGAAAGCAGAGCCAAATCTAGATTTAATTGGTTTGAAACTGCCTTAACTTTCTGTTTTATAAATGTATGTCTTATTCTACAGTGTTACTTATATATACATACATATATTTATACCTTCAGATTTATAATATCAATGTTTAAGAATTGCTGGATTTTGAGTTATCGTTTTGCATTTGCTTTTACCTTTTTTTTTTATTTCTTAATGGAACAGTTCAAGCCACATTTTTCTGGGAGAAGAAAGCAGTTGCAGAAGGTTGGAATAGGGCACTGGGGAAAACTAATGCATCACTGAAAAAATTCCAGTCCACTTGAAGACAAAATTCTTGTTGTCTTCAGTTTGGTCGTTGTTTCTTAGCAGTCTTGATATATATTTCCTTTTTTTTGAATTATATTATCTTTTAATATAAACCAACACCTCAGGGAAAAGATCATGGCAAAACAAACTATTGATACAATAATCAAATCCTGCTTGTGAAAATCCAGAGATTTTTACCAAACTTTTTCACTACACTATCAACCCTCATAGGTATCTCAGAAGAAGGATATACAACATACATCAGTCATGATGACACTTTAGTACATTTTCAAGGTGTTAATCTGGGTCTGAACTCTTTCTTACTTTTATTGCAAGCAGTAAGTCACAGTTTGAATAAAGTTCTGGTGAGACTACACTGAGGTGTGAAGGATGCTTTCCTGACCAGATTTCAAAAATAATTTAACTGCTAAGTACGGAGTTTAATAACAGTTTAAAAAAACTTTCATATATATTGACTTGAAAGTACCGCTATTTTTAATTTCATTGCTATCAAATTTTGAGAGCAATGTAATTATTTTTCTTGAAAATAAGGTCATTACTTTTAATGTATCTTCATCTGGGAAAGGATCTTACATTCACAGACCGCTATTGCATTAGTGGGGTGAATTAGATCAAACATTATAACAATTTTAAAAAATGTAACAACATGTAAGATAATATAGTTCAATATTTTCAAAGTTATTCACACAATTTATAATTTTGTACTGATCAATAGAATGAAGTGAATATTTTTTAACTATATTTCAGCTGAAGGTCATTTGCACAAAAACATGCATTATAAGCCTGAGTGTTAAAAGGCTTACGCAGAAAAGAGTCTTTCTGCTTCCACATAGGACAACTACATTCTGGCAAATGTATCTGTAATTACTGCAATTGTACCAATACCACTCAATATATTATGTTAACTCTTTTGGAAATTGTCTGTCATCAGTTTTTGGAAAATATATTCTACCTGTTCCTGCACTTAAACATATGTAAGTGAAGATAATTGTGAAATAATATTGCATCCTATAAGAATCAGGTTATTCTGACACATAAAAAATGCAAATCCACCAGGAGTAGAAGGACTCTGTGGAAACTATAAACTGACAGAAGACTCTCAAGTCTTCTTCAAGACCCCATCTAGAAATTTAATTTAACTCTTTTTTGGTAGTTCCTAATCTGGTAGGTTTGATTTCATGGAAGCTGAGCTGGCTTAAATAGAGTAGGACAATCAAGATAACTGTAGTCAAGCCATGGACTGACTTCACAAGGACAGTATGAGCTTGAACAGAATTTGTGAAGTGGCTTAGAAAGGAATAATAGAAAGCAGCAGAAGGCTCAGGATCCTTCACCTTGCAGACCAGTACAAACAGTGGAAAATCTGAGAGGTTCTGGATATAGCAAACACCACAGGATGAAAATAATGAGGTTTACTTACCAACCTCACTATCCCTGAGTTGAACATTCATCCTAAGATTTAGGAACAGTGATTTGTTCTGCTGTCCTTTAAGTTGTAATCCACATTGTATGTATAATTTTGAGCCTTACTGTTTTGAGACAACTGAAAACCCCAACCAAAGAAAGCAAGTCAAATCAACAGTCCCCACTACTTTAGATGGTTTTTGATTCTGAAAACATGAGGGAAAAAAATTTCAAGTCATTTGTTGCTTCTAGCTCAATCTGTGATGGAGAAATCAGACTGGGAAAAACTTGTCTTGCATATAAAAAAATTAAATTCTGGCAACCCTACTGTGGTATATCGCCTTATCAGGATCTGGGTGGAAATTCAATTGCTTTGAAGAATTAAATGGACCATTAAACTATCCGTCATGGAAACATGGATGGATTGACACTCTGCAATGGCATTTGAACTACCCACTTTGCTGTCTCTGCCAAATGTTTCCAATTTTTTTTTCTTCCTTTTTTTTTTTTTTTTTCCCTGACCTAGCCTTAGGCTGATGAGAAAAGATAACATGAACTAAAGAGCCATGGCAAATTAGTTTACCATCACTACTAACACTATCCTTAAACAGTCCAGGAAGCCTTCCAGCAAGGATTAACAGTATAATAAAGCTGCATCTAACATTTCTTGTGTTCGTTTATCTAGAATATTTGCTGGCAATGCTGAGTGTATTTTATTAAAGGTATCTGCACAATTACCTTGAAGGAATAAAGCTTAAGCTTATTAAATTACTAAATATCCAAGTTCCACGGTGAATTTAAGAGGCTTGTTTCTGTTTGGAGGGATATGGGCATGGATTACCAGCTGCATAGGTTATAAACTCACCATTGCTCATTCATGCAAACTCTGGTTTGAATAATCATGCCTGACTTCAAAACCTATCAGAAACTCCCTTTATCTGAAAATGTGAGCAAGAAGTCTCTGCGAATGGTATCCAGAGGGCTGAAAAGTCACAGCTGTCACAGCTGAAATGACAATATTTTAAGGAAATGGAATTTTATCATTCTGTTTCTTCATAAAACAGTAATATTATGCAAACTAGATTCAGATCTGTTTTGCTTTCTATCAGTCCATATCTTCTGTGAACATCATATAGCATTTCAGATACAGTTGTCTGAATGCATGCATACACTCAGCATCTGCATTTTACAGAAGGGAAATATGAGGTAGTCCTATCACATGGTGATTTCAAGGCATTTAAAGGAAATGCCAGAGACATGAGACACTTGTTTAAACTTTGTGTTTCTTTCCATTTACTTGCTGCAGCTGACCTCATGGTTTATAGCATTAGGAAGAATTTTTTTTTGCACAAACTTTTTTCTTGTTCATGTTAAAAAACTTGCTAAAAGACTATCACTTTATCAAATATAGACACGCAGGGGCTTGATTCTGAAAGATTTGAAATTTCTACTAACTGCTGATTTCAGTTCTTATAATTAAGCCCTATTTCAGTAGAAGCAATATATAATTAATCTTTTGCCAACTCAAATCACAACCTCTCTCTTTCCATCCGTCCTCTACTCACAGAAAGTCCAAGGAAAATGTTTTCTTCATTCCTTAGGGGAAACAAAAACAACTTAAGATGTATTAATAACCAAGTAGACATAATTTAAAGCAGTATTAGGACAGCAACAATGAAGCCAATAACAACATTATAGAAAGCTGGTATCTGTACTATTCATGATCAGAGTGGGAAATATGGTCTGTCAGTTAGTAATTCATACAAAAACTGAAAGAAAAGACACTGTTGCTTATAGAAAATGTCAAATCCTCAAGAAGAAAAGGAGACTGTCCTTTCCAGTGTTCATGTGTTGAGTGCAGAGGACATGGTTCTCAGTCATGCTGCTTTTTCCCCAAGATAGTGTCAGTGCTCCCCAGGTAGCCTCTCTTTCTCTATTCCCTGTGTCTGCTTCTCCTCATGCTTTGGCTATCATGTGCTGACAAGTCCTCTCTCTAGATTAGCAGGCCCATTACAAAAGGTGCTCTTGCCCCTTTTGTCTGATGGAGGTGCTCTTTCTCTCTAGCAGTCATAATTTTTCAGAAAGGATGCTTTTCAGATTTGATAGCACTCAGATTAGATGGATAGTACATGTATTCAATAGTCTGGCAATTCAGTTTAGATAACTCTAAAATTAACACATTAACTATCTAAGATATCAGGAGAACTGGCTACCCTGGATTTGGAGAAGGCTGAGGTTCTTAATGACTTCTTTGTCTTGGTCTTCACTGTCAAAGGCTCTGACTGCATCACACAAGTCTTGGAAGGCGGATGCAGGGCCTGTAAGAATGAAGACCCTAGGCCCACTGTAGGAGAGGATCTGGTTCGAGGCCATCTTAAAAACCTAAACGTACACAAGTCCATGGGACCTGACGAAATCCATCCGCGGGTCCTGAAGGAGCTGGCAAATGAAGTTGCTAGGACACTGGCCATCATATTTGAAAAATCATGGCAGTCAGGTGAAGTCCCCAGTGACTGGAAAAAGGGAAATATAACCCCCATTTTCAAGAAGGGGAAAATGGACGATCTGGGAAATTACAGCCCAGTCAGTCTCACCTCCGTGTCTGGCAAACTCTTGGAGCAGATTCTCCTGGAAGGCATGCTAAGGCACATGAAAAACAACAAGGTGGCTGGTGACAGCCAGCATGGCGTCACTAAGGGGAAATCCTGCCTGACCAATTTGGTGGCCTTCTATGATGGGGCTACGAAACTGATGGACAGGGGCAGAGCAGTTGACATCATCTACTGGACTTGTGCAAAGCGTTCAACACTGTCCCACATTACATCCTTGTCTCTAAATTGGAGAGACATCAATTTGATGGGTGGACCACTGGGTGGATAAAGAACTGGCTGGATGGCCGCACGCAAAGAGTTGTGATCAATGGCTCGATGTCCGGCTGGAGACCAGTAACGAGTGGTGTCCTTCAGGGATCAGCGTTGGGACCGGTCTTGTTCAACATCTTTGTTGGTGACATGGACAGTGGGATTGAGTGCACTCTCAGCAAGTTTGCTGATGACACCAAGCTGTGTGGTTCAGTTGATACGATGGAGGGATACCATTCAGAGGGACCTTGACATGCTTGTGAGGTGGGCTGATGCCAACCTCATGAAGTTTAACCATGCCAAGTGCAAGGTCCTACACCTGGCTCGGAGCAATCCCAGGCACAGCTACAGGTTGAGCAAAGAAGAGATTCAGAGCAGCCCTGCAGAGAAGGACTTGAGGGTGTTGGTCAATGAGAAAATGAAGATGAGCCAGCTTCAGTGTGCGCTCACAGCCCAGAAAGCCAACCGTACCCTGGGAGGATGCTGCATCAAAAGGAGCGTGACCAGCAGGTGGAAGGAGGTGATCCTGCCCCTCTACTCTGCTCTCCTGAGACCTCACTTGGAGTATTGTGTGCAGTTCTGGTGTCCTCAACATGAAAAGGACATGGAACTGTTGGAACAAGTGCAGAGGAGGGCCACGAGGATGATCAGGGGACTGGAGCACCTCCCGTATAAAGATAGGCTGAGAAAGTTGGGGCTGTTCAGCCTGGAGAAGAGAAGGCTGCGTGGAGACCTCATAGCAGCCTTCCAGTATCTGAAGGGGGCCTACAAGGATGCTGGGGATGGACTCTTCATCAGGGACTGTAGTGAGAGGACAAGGGGTAACGGGTTCAAACTTAGACAGGGGAAGTTTAGATTGGATCTAAGGAAGAAATTCTTTCCTGTGAGGGTGGTGAGGCACTGGAATGGGTTGCCCAGGGAGGCTGCGAGTGCTCCATCCTTGACGGTGTTCAAGGCCAGGTTGGACAGAGCCTTGGGTGACATGGTTTAGTGTGAGGTGTCCCTGCCCATGGCAGGGGGCTTGGAACTGTATGATCTTAAGGTCCTTTCCAACCCTAACTATTCTATGATTCTATGATTCTATGATCTGATTCTCTCTGGGGTTTTAGCCTTAACCACTATCTGAAAAGAGTATCATCATTCTTACGTAATAAAAGACAATGTTAAATATGGTTTATTACTATTTACAGCTGTTTATACATCTGGAAAACTTTCCATCTTGTCATCCTGAATACTAGATGCTATAAAACAAACACTTTCTTTGTTGTTGTTGTTGCAGTTATTCCTGCTCCTTACAATGTGTACAATTAGTAAGACAGAGTAAAGCTGGAATTTTCAGCATAGAAGAAGACAATGTTCTAACCAGTTCTCCTTTTAGTTCTCAATAGTACATATCAGGTTCTCAAAGCTCATAGATATAAATGCTTAAATTCTGTGGGTTTTCTTAGTTTCCTAGGCAAATGCATCCAGACATCTTACTGGTTACACTGTGGAGTCTCCATGGAGTATTGCCCTTGAGTCCTCCATGCCCTCGAGTTCTCCATGCCCTCATGTCAATTAAGATATCTTCAATTTATGAGTTGGGTCATACTGGTAAATGGAAGACTCTTTCATAAGAAATATTCAAAGAACATTTTGACAGGATTGCATTTCCATTTCCGCTTGGAAATGCTGTCATCTGAAAGTCTGGTCATTTAGAATAATCTTTGGGAACTTCCTTTCCTTTTATGCAGGTAAATCAGGGATAATTTAAAAGCAAAGTACCTTTAGAAAATGCAAGTCAGATGCTTTCATCTTCATGACCTCATAATTAACTTTCCATTGTGAGATTACCTCGGGTTATGGCTACTGATTAAAAGGTGAAAGGTTGAGGAGAAAGTGAATGGCAGAGAATTACATGCTCCCTTTCTTTTTAAAGGCACTTCCTTTACGGCAGGTACGATAAATACCACCCTTTATTCATGTTACAGGTCTGAATTGGTGCCATATGATGATGAATTCCTATACAAAGACAAGGCAGGACCTGATTAAGAGTTAAAAAAAGTATGAACACAGATGGAGAGAGAAAACTTGAAATTGGAAGATGGCAGGAACAGCTGACAGCATTATGTTTCCAACGAAGAGGGGGAAAAAATGCTGGGGAAAAAAAGAGAAAAAACTGTTCTTTTAGCCCCCTGACACCCACATTTCAATCTGGAAAAAAAATGAAAGCTTGTTTTGATTCAGTCCTGTAATGTAGCAAAGATTGATGAATCACATGCAGGAAGCTGTTTTGACTTCCAGCACATCAAAATAAATTTTATTCTTTCAGTTTCCTTTGGAAGGCATATAATCTGCAAAATCCATGTATGTGCATGCATCTTCTCAAAATCTTATTCTCTTGAAACTCCTATGAACCTGTATGAGAGCTTTCTTAGGAGAATTCCAAGAGTTTCATCTTAGTATTTCCTGATACCCACGTGAAACTGGTAACAAACTCCTATTTGTCAGGCACAGCCTTAAGCAAGGATTATTGTAGAAGTTCTCCTAGCCCAAAGGTAATCCAGATCTCATCTAATCAGAAACTCATCATTGTAATGCAACATCTTTCTTGCTTGATTGTTGTTGTTGCTTTTATTGCTTATTTCTCCTCTTTAGGATAGCATTGTAATGCTGATAGAAGCAGAAAATCAAAATTTCTGTCATGTCCTCAAGATTGTCTCCTGACTGGACAGCATGGATCTGAAGCAAATGGTCTCCCCTAGACTAAAACAAAGGAGTTGAAAGAAGGAGTTAAATAAAGGAGTAAATGAACACATGGGCATCTTCTACTTTTGTAAACCTAGAACCAGAGTCAGGATAATCTCCATATAATAACTCAGGATTTTTTCAAGTGATGCATAACCATGTGGCTCTAAGTCAGGTGGATTACATTCTAAGTAATTATGTTTAAAAATAAACAAGGAACTATTTGGGCACCTTAACAGTTCAGAGACAGAAAAAAGTGGGGCAGAAGCCATCTTTTAGTTATTGTGGTTATTCTCATTCAAACTTTCAGTTACTGTCTGCTATTTATTTTTCTATGCTTAAGAAAAATCATCAAATATATGAATTTTCAATAAATGAAATTAATCTTTACTTTCCTGAGATATATTTTATATAAAACTTTACCAAAGCCTCTAAACAAATAATTGAATTGCAATGCCTGGTGCATCAAAATTCTTCAAAGATAGCATGTAGGAAGACATTCCATTTCAAAGTTTTCTTGGTTTTGTTTAGGGTATTTTTTTCCCAATAGTCTTTTGTCATTTCATTCCGTGCTCAGTACTCAATACTGTGGTACTGTAATCAATAGACATGAATAAAAGAACAACCATAAGGATGCTTAAAGCTATTGATTCAGAGGCTGAATATGCAGCTGATGACAATATCAATAGGGCTGCAACAGTGATAGGAAACAGTAGGATTTGCTAGTAGGGATACAAGAACAGTGGCAAGACTGTAGTATCCATTGTGAATGATAATCAAAAAATATACTTTACCAACAGTTCTGATAGCATGGGAGTTACTACAGTTGGGTTTTTTATTATCATCCCAGTACTGTGATATAGGTCATTCATTTATGTCTTGTTCCTTGTACAAAGTTTATGCCTCAAAAGGGATGTTATAGAGAATGTCTGGGAATGAATTTAAGATCTATTATAAAAATGAAATTATTTATAAATTTTGCCTTGTTGTTCTAGGACCTGGCTTTGAGGAAGTCTGGTGGTTTTACTGTAATTATTCTGTTCTTAATTCAAAGACATTTTTATTTATTTGGAAGTAGTCCAATAAATTCACCACCACTAGCTGGTGAATTAAGCTAGAGAATTAGACACTTTCTGCCAACGGGACTTGTTGCAGCTTACTTTACAATGCTGATACTCTAAATGAACCCAGTGAATAAAATTAATCTTATTATGGTTTAGCATACAGTGATTGCTCTACACCTATAGCTTGTTTTCTTTGTAAAATTGATTCTTAAAATCCTGTTCTTTTCCTTAGCCGTATACAAAGTCATGCACAGTTCATGGCTGCTATCAGGCTGGAATGCCAGCACTGAGTTTCCATAGCTGGGGACAGCATCATGTCCTCATTCCTGTTGACAGACACAGAAGACATCATGTGAAACAGAGGTTGTAGTTTAGGGGGAAACTAGGAATCTGAGTACTTCTGCACATTTCTAAATAAAGATAGTAGATATTCAAGGGCTGTTGCTTTTCTTAGCAATTGTTTGTCAGCATAAAATCAGAGAAATTTAAAATAAGGTTAATCTTTTTATTTTATCAATAATTTCACAATAATATCCAACTAAAATAATAATAATAAAAAAGAAATAAATCTAAGTTTTATACAAATAAGCCAAGGGAAAGCATAACTATATTCGAGATTTGCCACAATGTTTCTTGGGAAAAGTAGAGTTAGGTTACATATGTTCTCACAGAAAGCAATGAAAAAGTATCAAAGTTAGAAAAAAAGTATGTTTATGTACATATGTGGATGGATGGATGGATGGATGGATGGATGGATGGATGGATGGATGGATAACTAGCTAGATAACTAGCTACCTAGCTAGATACATAGATAGAAAGACAAGAGATGAGAGATAATAAATATTGTCAGATTTCATAAGAACTGATTGTTATATTATTTTGTGACAGTTTATTTTAGATTTCCATGGAATGTCTCAATTAAACTTACACACAAGCAGCACTGCTTGTTGCCTTAGATACGTTCTCAAAGCAAGTCTACACTTAAAATTCTCTTGTGTTCTATTTAGAAGATAAAAACTTCACATAGCCTGTAAAAACCCCTCTACTGGAGTGGAGCTACAGTTTTCTGAAGGCTGTAGTGTCTTAATAGATTGCTCCAGGAATAAACATTTTTTTGGCATCTACCTAATTAAGTTAAAAGTTAATAAATTTCCTTGGTTGCTCCTTTCTTCAGGAAGCATGCAAAAAATGCATTGAAGTAAGGAAGTTCAAGGTTTCAGTATCTGCTGCCCTTGGTCTTTCTCAGGAATTCTTTAGCTGATTACATGCTTCTCCTTTCAACAACATAAGCTTTGTATCCCCTGTTTTGTAAAGGATCATTTCACCAGCCACCCTCTTTAAGGCCACTCTTGGTCAGATAGAAAATTTAGCATCTGGATGTGAGTATTTCTACCACACACGTTTAAAATGCCCAAGGGAATGAATTTTCCTTTGATTTTTTTTAAACAAAAGTAATCTTTATAGACATATTTGCAATGCTACAAATGTTTTTTCTTATGTACAAGATCTGAAATTCTTTCTGATTTCAGTGCTTCCTTTGTAACGTTTATTTTCTGAACTAATCCAGTTTTCCCTTTCTGTTAGTAATGACAGTCAATAAATAACAAACATTTCATGTAACTAAAAAATAGTTACCTAAAAGATGGGTTTGTTCCAGCACATTTAGAATGCTACACTTCATAATAAGACATAAGATCTGGGTTTATCCTTGTGTTAGCTCTATACTGGCGCAAATCCATTAATTTTGATTAAATTATGTCTTATGCTTAATTTATGTGAATGTAATTGAGGAGGATTAGGGTTTAATTATAATTATACATAATTATCCATGATTATAATAAATGCCAACATTAAGTCAAAATACTAAGGCTAAAATGTTGGGGATCCAAGCTGAGATGATGAGTCGCAGTGCTTCGAGATGTCAAACACCTGCAAGACATACTGAGGCTGGAATGAAAACCTAGCCCTAAAAGTTGCTAGGAATCCTAAAATTGAAAGTTCAAAACTGGTGCAAATTTTTGACTATGTGAAGATGACAAAACTATTTCTTGATTAACAATTTGTGCACTCAGAAATTACAAAGAGTTAGGTGAGGTCAGTTTTGTGAAGCTGTGGGCTGGGTGGGAGCATTTATCAGATTCTAAACTCTTAAACTGAAGCTTCTGAACACTTTCCTACAGTTTCTTCCTATCTTTCCCTTTCATATCATTTGAAAATTATTCCAAAGTTCTTTCCCATTTCCTCTACCTAAGGATCCTCATCATGACTTGATACAGAACTTAGAAATGCATAGTTTCACTTCTATATTTTATGCTTTTAACAGTTAAGCATATTTCAAAAATAAGCTTATTCAAATGCCTAAAAATTAGTCCTGTCATTAAAGGGCAGAATAGTTAATTTTTTTATCACCATTTTATAATATTCTAAGAAGAATAATTAAAACCAAACCTGGCCTAAACAATAAAGATTATTCAAGGTGCAGTCAATGTATTATTTGTATCGTAGTAAGAACTAAAGCACAAAAAAGAGGTGGAGGTATATAGACTAAGTATGCAAGATGAGTCAATGGCATGACTGAAGTCCAATTGTTCATTACCACTTTCAAACAAATAGTCAACTTTCTTTTTTCACCACCGGGACAGAATCCGACACACAGACTTTGCATCTGGTAATTGTCCTAGAAAAGATATCTTTTGGATTTAAGAATTCTTACCATCTTTATCAGTGTGAAGATCACTTTTTTAGAACACTGAAAGTTCAATTGTCAGTCTGGAACTGCTACTATCACTACTTGCCCTTATAAACAATGAGGGGTTTGGGTCATTCCTGTGTGTATGTTTTAGAGCAGAAGTACTAATTCTTTATATGTGCTTCTAGGGAACAAATGATGCTGTCTAAGATCTAGATATTTAACAGTTTCCTTGAATTCAGAGTGGGTGAACATGGAATGAACCGTCTGGCTAAAAGCCACAAAAATAGCTTGTGATGGAACCAAGCAGTCACCCACCGGTGAGAATCTTCCAGCTGGTAGACAAAAGCCGTCACCTTTGTATTACCTGTCCTGATTCAATTTTTTTTTTCATTCTGACATTTGAGATATAGTTTAAAGTAAACTAACTTTCGCACTTTAAATTTTTTCTGACAAATTTACATGCTTGCCTTAAAGGAGGAAGAAAGGAAAAACCTCATAAAAGCTTGTAGATACATAATGAGTTTTGAGTCACCTATCTATAAGTACTCTGTTTTTTTATTCTGACTTTAATGATCATTTAAATCTGGAAAATTAATATTTTCATTTAAAAATACTTAAATACAATATCCTATGCATTTAATGTCTAAAATTCATTTGGAGCAGTTTTTTTTTTTAAGTCTCCGTATCAACGTCTATTTAAAAAGAAAATGCTTTTTCAACAGGAATATGTTCATTTGGCAAATTCTAGGTCAGACCATCTTAAATATTTTCTTAATTAATATGTGACATTGACATCCCTCCTATAGCTTTGGAAGCTCTCTCTCCATGAAATATTTTACCTATGAAGTCCTGGTATCTCTTTTCATCCATTTGTATTTCAGTGCTCTTTGGAGGGAAAAATACTGCTGAGTTGCTAATTATTATTTTTTCCTTTTTTTACAGCATCATTTACTGTTACAGAGCTGTATAAACAGTAGTAAGTTTAATTTGCTACTGTGCCCATTTCATAGGAAATTGTAGCTAATTTCGAACAGTAGTGAAAAGGTTAACCTTCTAGTAAATTAGATGGATAATAAGGGAAGCCGATTAGCAAAAAGAGGAGCTCAGTCACTGACCTTACAATGCTTCTTTATCTTCTACATTCATCTCTCAGGCTCAGTCCAAGGCTGTAACATAAAGCCAAAGCTATGGTACAAGTATTGTATTCCCAGAGGAACAGCATATTACTTGTATATGCTTGGTTGCTTTTTTGCTGTGAGCTTCTGAATCATATAAGAACAAGTTTATTCATACATATACCCGTTATTTAACATGCTTATTGAATGGGCAGGAATCTTCTTAAAGGACTGAAGTATTAAGATGTAGCTGACACAGAAAACAGATGAAAATCTTAGTGTTATCATTTTCAAAGAAATGGTCAAACATACTGAATGACAACAGAAAACAAGTGCAAAACGCACATTTATAGCTGTGAGAGTTAATACAGTATCATACAAAAACTATGACATACATTCTTAAATAATCTGGTTTATGCCAATATGGCTTGGAAAGAAGACTTAAAACTGTGTAAGTGGGATACTCAACTTGTTATGAGAAAGTCATATCCTGATGAGGTATTTGTCCTTGTTTTTCTCTTATCAAACTTATTTCTTCATATTTTTTCAAATATATTGTCTTAAGATACATCAATAAAGCCAGCTGGGTTTTGAATCTGCCACTTCGGGATGGAAAACTAGATTTTCAGTGACAAAAGTATTTCATCCATCAGTTTGTTATACCTTTTTTCCACAGAAAAACAAAAGTTTCCTTTGGTAGGTAGAATAAAGGAACTGTTGCCACTTTATTTTTGCACTATCCACCTATAGCCTGCACTAGTTTCCTCCTTCTCAAAAGGTATTGTATAAAATTGTTGTACTTATGATCTGATCCTCTCATCAGCTGTTTATTGTGTCATTTGCATTTTGCTAACTGGTAGTTAGCTCAGTGGGAAGCTAACAAGCCATCACAGTCATAAGCTGAGCGCTGTTTGCATGCAGGCTCAACAGTTGTTGGCATCCTGCACAGTTGCTATTCCTTACTTAGGAAAAAATAGAAATTACGCAAAAATAAAAAAAAAAATAATAATAAAAAAAAAAAAAAAAAGCAGGAAAGCAGGAATATACCAGAACATTTTGGGGAAAATCTGAGGTCAGCTTCTATTTTGTAGTCTGTCTTCATGGTAGATGACTATTTTGCTTCTTGTTCCCTTGACTTATATTAAAGTCCAGAGTGTTGAGGTTTTTTTAGAAAAATAGTCAACCTTTCAGATTTTTTCAGTAACATTATCCTTCTTTTTCCCTCAGCAATTCTAGTTTGCATTCTACAATGCATAATTATTATTTAAATTTGTACTTCAGAACACAGAAGGACCATTACTTTTTATGTATATCATCCTATGCCTGAATGGGTTCTCCAAGAAATGCTGTAACAATAATAACATATAATAATTATACAATAATAACAACAATAATAATTAACAATAATGAAAATCCTGATAAATGCAGCAAAGACTAGTCATCAGGAATTGCATTTTCCCAACATGCCAGGCCATTAATGAGAAGAATTTTCATAATAAAATAATCTCTGGTATGTAATAAATCAGGACATAAGTATATGCCTATACTGAAGTTCAAACCTATGAGATTGCATGTAAAAATGAATGAAATAAAAATTCTTGCTAGAATTATGGTGATTCTTTTTAATCCTCTGAAGTAGCTAACATGCTGGCTTCCTATCATATCTGAGCAACACTGGCATGAGGTGATTTCAATTTAACAATATTTACCAAATATATGTTCACTCCAGATCTTGCACATGGTGTTCCCAACGTGCATTTGACATAACCCATGAAGAGCTGGGCTAGAAACCAATGCTATCTGTGTACAAAGATCAGCACTGAGTTATTTTTTTAGAAGATATCTCAATCAGTAGGGGACTCTGCTAAATTTTTTTTCTTCCACAATGTGCCCTCATTGCTTGTGTGTTTGAATAATCAGACATTTGAGTGATCCTTTCATCTCTTCCAGGGGGTTTGCAGAGACTCTCTGAAGTAAGATGACAGGATTTGGAACCTGAGAGTGGGTGCTCTTTGTTTGTTGTGGCCTATCATCAGTCAAATCCAGTGTGTAGGTTAATAAGGCTTAAACTTTAAGGGAACTGTGAACACCTGATTGACAAGTCCGTGAATAAAAGTGCAGTGAGAAGTTTTGTGTTTGTGAAGTTAGTATGCACAGAGACACAACTGAAGTTTAGAATGAATTGTAATGTGTTTTATTAATGCAGGGAATCTGATGATTTAACATCACTTTCTGGAATTCAAATAAAGTTTCAAATTATATCATAGATTTCAAATAAAATTCTAAAGCATTTCTGGTTTGGTTGATGGTTTGTCTTTGCTTAACATTAGAGCAATATTATTTCTTTTGCTTTTTTTTATTTTATTTTAACAGTATTGAAAGTCTTACTATGATATTAAAAAAAAAATAATAAAGTATTGTTCTACAGCAACCAGAAGATAAAGATAGTGTCCAGTGTTTCAAGTTTTCCAACATGGGACTCAGACATTTTTTATTTTAAACAAGTAATAGTTAGTGAGTGCATACTGTGCTTGGGACACTCAAGAACTTCAGAGGAGCTGCAGGGAGCATTGGTACCAAAATCATAGTAACAATCAATAGCATCCATATGCTTTTCATTTCCACTAGTACTTTGAAAATCACAGACTTTTCCTGTATGTATAATTCTCGAGTTGATTGAAAAATTCTGAGCTAAGCTGACTTCTACCAGGAAACGCAATTCCATAAAAACCAAAACATTTGTCAGGAATCTGGCAAAACCTTGTAATTCAACATAAAGAGGTAAAAATTTTAGTTGATTTTGGTCAGAATTTCTGCTCTGCAAAAGTCTTGATTATTTTGTTTTGCATCAAAATTTTGAAAAAAATCCCATGGAATAGCTTCATTCCAGGAATATTTCCTCTTGAAAGGATATTCCTTCTGTAAATTGAGATAATATCTATATCATTTGCACTGAAAAAATCCAATGCTTCACACATTAGAGAGTACAAAATGACTTTATAAGTAAGTAAAGGGGACAGGTTGGGGATTTCTTACCAAACTGATTGTCATAGAGTGAATTTTTGTATGTGCCATTCTGACAGCATTTTCAACTAGGCAGGTTTCTCTGACTTGAAATGGCATTTATTGTCAAAACCAGAAGCAAAAGATCTACTCAGTGCATATGGAATACCAAGATCCAGAGCCAAAAAAATAAGAAAAGGGTCTGATTTCAAAGCATTTCCTTGTCTTTACTCACTATATGTTGCGTACATAACTGCAGGGCTGCTGCTTCTGAACATTTAACAAGGACAGTGTCTTCTCTATTCTTATTGAGCACCAGCTCAGTTCAAGGAAATCTAGTTAGAAAACTAGAGCACTGCAGCTGTTGTGGATAGCATCTTCTTGCATATGTTGTTTTCCCAGAGAGGGAAGCAGGGGAGGAGAAGAACAGGATGTTTTCTGCTTTCGTGTGCTTGGAGAGTCCATCAAATTCAGTGTTTCTGATTGTAAACTCACTGATTTTGTTTTGTGTTGCAGAGATGGAATCTGAGCACTGATTTATGCATTTTTGGTTTCAGTAACAGACCATTTTAATAATTATTTAGGTCAAGATCTGTGTTTGTGCTGTAAAGTGCATATGTATCTATTCTACCCAGGGCACATTCAACAGAAATAAAGCAATATTAATCTTGAATTTAAGACACTCCCCCCCCTTCTGGGGGCTTACATTTAACAGAAAACGTTAAGATTGTCCTATCCAGAATATTACAGAGTTGGAGTAAAGCATTTTTCTGTAATGCAGGATTAATGTGTTCAAACTTCAGAAGAGGATGGAGTTCCTGAACAAGTAATCTAAGCAGTCTGCTGTTATGTAAAGAGTTAAGGAAACACTGATTAGATATATGATGGCATTGGGCTCCTTTAACACAAAGTCCTATGTCCTACTCTTCGGGATCAATCATTTGAGCCAGAGATTGGCAGTGCCATAGGTCAGGTGATCAGTTTTCCTGTGGAGACTTCCCCATGGCTTGTTAGGAGAAGAAGCCTGTTATTTAACTAAGGTAGAGATCAGCTGTTGCAATGAACCACTTTTTATATATGAAATGCGAAGTTAAATTAATTAAGCTTCATATATTTGTCAGAAGCTACTAAGCTATGTTTGCACTCCCCTTTAGAATCACAAAAATGTTATGCAAAACTTGATCTGTCACCTTGTCCTTTAGTTACCTTTTTAAGAGAATAAGAAATGCTTGATTACACACCTCTGAGCAGAAGGGGATTCCACATTTTCTTTCTGAGTAAACACAGGCACACAGTTTTCTGTCTGATTCAGGAACTTCATCGATAGAGAGTTACAGAAGCTTAGACATGACCCTGCTTCTAGAGTTTATGCTAATGCTGCCTCCAGCTCCATTCCGCATATATCTGATGATTTTTCATGGGTGCCTTATTCTCTCCGTTGCATATAATATTTTGCCTTAGACAACAGAATCCAAGCAGTCTGAATCACCTTGCTAGCAAGTGTCAAGTGTCAGGTGCTTCCTACTAAACATGGCACAGAATTATTCAACAGCCCTCTGCTTCTGGTCACCTGCCACAGAACATTTGTCTTTTCCTTGATCCACTTGCAAAGCATGTGATCTGACATCCACAGTTTCTTGTTCCAGTGCTGCTTCCCCTCATCCTTCTATGCTTTAGCCAAAATCACCCAAAGGTAACATTGGTTTTCAGTAGAAAGTGGTGCAAAAATTTTCCTGCTTTTTTTTTAATTTGGGAAATGATACCACATCATTAACCTCATTTCTTCCCTTAACAGGTATAAATGAAAATAAGACTCTCAGGACTGTGGGATCCTTAAAATTTATTTTGTTACATTTCTTTGAATCCACGGGATTAGTCTGGGGCATTTCTCTCACCCTAAATTGGCACGGGCTAGGTTATCTGCCCTAGTGCTGGCACTTGTGCTTGAGAGTCAGCGCCTTTGATTCATGAATATTTGGCTTTGATACAAGCATCCCTGTTACCTCTTGCACTGTGGATCTGGCACAACCCCTGTTGGTACTTCCATGAGGGCATACAATGTTCCAAGCCTCCCCCACTGCGTAGACAATTCCTTAGAGGGGCAGGCTTTCCAAACACATTGTTTCAAAGAAATAAATCAGTCATTCGTGAAAAATGAAAAAAAAAGAGCACAAATACCATCAAAGCAAATTCAGGGATTTGCCGCCCACATCACTGACATCATGCTGCCAGCTAGCGAGCACTGAATAGGACTCCTTACAGAGTCCATCAATGCCACTCTTTAAATGGCAATTGCCTGAAGGGGCTGCTGGTTTGTGATATGAGGTACTTCTTCCTTAGCAGATGAAAGGCAGCAGTGGCTGGGATTTCAGCGTAAGTCCCCTCAAATGGCAACAAAACACACGGTTGCATGGCCTGACATAATATCTCTTTTTCAAAGGATTGTCCTCTGGTTTTGGAAGGCGATTAATTTATAGTAGGATGAAACTTTTTTTTTAAATGGAAAAGGCATGTCTGATCATCAGAAAGAACTTACTTTATTTAACTGGAGATTAGTTGGATAAGAGAAGCAGTGAGGGCTTCTTATCATTTATGGACTAATTAAAACAGACCAGTGAGGTTTGTCCAAACTAATCCCAGAGCTGGTGTGCTGGGGCGTGTGATATACGGATGCACTGAGCTGCCTGGACCAGAGCCAGCTCACATCTGATGCACTGTTCCCACATCAGACATTATTGCGCTCAAGCTAATAAGCCCTACCGAGAAAATGCAGTGACAGGTCACTCTGGCACAGTGCTGTGTAACATATACAGTCTGGACCTAACAGCATGGGTTTCCACTAGTTGTGGGATTTCTACCACAGTTCCATTTCATGACATAGGCGTGCAGTAATTCTGTACATCAGGGTCTTTCACAGCTCTGCATATGTTTTTACACATTCTTCTGTCTCGTAACATTGCCTTTCCACTGCTTTTCCTGTGATACTCTGTCTTGTCTGCTTCTCAGACAAATGCCTCAAGTTTACCTGTGACAGTCCTTCTTTCTGGAACATTACTCCTGCATTTGCTCATAGGGAACTGCTTCTCCACACACCAGTTCTGGTGTAATGCTTTTGAAGCTTCAGCCAGTTGAGGTGACCTGGTGAGCAAGCAAGATAGTTGGATTATAACAAAACAAAACAAAAAGTGAAGCAGCAAAGGTTAAGAATCTGTAGCCTTTAAATTAAGTATGGTGTCACCTTAGCTTCAGTTCCTACTTGCTTCTGAATACATCTGCACATTAGCTGCTCTGTGGTTTTAGAGCAAGCAACACTTACCCTGATGTATAAAGCACAGAATAAGGGGACACTGACCTGCCTGGGGATTCAAAGCACCACAGCAATGCAAATAATTAGAAATTGAGACTGTCAGGAGCGATCTTTTGTTGACCCAGAGTAGATGGATAGAATGATCAATGATGTCTTCACTTTCTGTAATGTCTGCCAGATAGTCCAAATTTATAATCAGCATAGGAAAACAGCTGCATATCATAACCATATGGCACTGAGAATACACATTATTGTACAGTAGTACTGCAGTAATTTAAGGTCTGTCACCACTTCCATTATGGGCCTCTGTTTCCAGCAATAAGAAACTCACACAAGCACTTATCCCAAGCTGAATATGATCTCTGTCAGTACAGGTCTTAGATCTATAGATGTTTTAAAAAATATTTTATTTAAATAGCTTGGCTATTTTCTCATTGCATAAGTTAAAGGTTTCAGTTTTTGCCCCCATTGTTCTAAATTCATTTTATTTAAGACACTAAAATTCCATGGATTTGGAAATGGTTAGGTGTATTCCATCTGCTATGGGCCACTTTTCTGACTGAAAGCAGTCATTAAGCATCTGGTGAATTTAAAAGCTACTGTATAACTATGTATATACACATAAATAGTTATATTTATAGTGAAAAAAAAATCACAAAAATGAAGTCATATCTATTCTATGGGAATGCAAACTTTTTGTGAAGTTATTCTACATAAGGCTGGTCAGACCACATGACCCTGTCACCGAAAATAAAATACTATTTATTCTCCACCTGGATCAAAGTCCGTGTCCTTTTTTCACCTGTCTTAGGTCCCCCAGATAGCAGAACTAGTATGTCTCCACCAAACTAGAAGCAGATTTCTGGCACTGTAAATTTAGGGAAAAACCTGCAGTGAATCCACAAAGGCCCTACAACCTGCCATAGACATTATGCACAACATAAAGGCGGTATCTCCTGTGGAAAAATGGCATCTCTGATTTCCATTTTGGACAATCTCTCCACGGCAAAGGTAAGCATATCTCACCTGCTGTATATCCACAAGTTCAATGCAGATGTGACAGTAACCATCACTTGGAAAGTTCATGCCAATGATAAATATGCCCCAGTTAATAATAAGTTGACGAATATTTTCTCCTGAAAGTTCATGGACCCAAATCCTCTTTTGATTCCCAGTGGCACAGAGGTTGCTACAGCTGAACCCAGGGGAGCTACACCTCCCCAGAAAGCATCAGGAGGAGGAGGAAGGTGTTCAGCCCTAAGTCCATCTCATCTAAAGCGACTGCTGATGCTTTTGTGGGGGAGGACTACCTCTTTTTTCTCTCCCCAAACCAGTTTGAGAAATGGTCAAAGCAGTATCTAGAAAAGAATAAGAAGAAAGCAGGTCTATGTGAACATCCCCCTCACTGTTCTCCCAGCCTCCAGCTACATCCCAGTGGTTTCCTGAACTGGATGCATTTTTTTACATACTCATTAATTCTCAATGGATTTCAGTTCCATGAACTTTCCGTGCCTCTCCTTTAATCCACATGAGATTTTAACATCCAGAATCATTCCCTTGTTATGGAATACATGTTTTTGCTAGAACATGACTGAGTGCTGGCCCTTGACTTCAATGTGCCTTGGCAATGCAAACAGCGATGGCATTACTTGGCAATGATTTTCCATGTCCTTGAGAAGATTTGCTCTGATGTTCAGGGTCATTTTCCTCTCAGTCAAAACTTTATCCCCATGAGGCAGCTGCCTGATTCTTAGTGACCTTTTTTTCCACCCCAAGAAAAAAATCACATCAAATTGGAGTATCTTTCTCATCAGAGAACACAAGGGAATTGTCCATATGACCCCAAGCCTATGCAGAGATACCCGTGGGCTATATTCACATGAGCCACTAAGAAAGATCAATAGGAGTGAATCTGTAGAAGAGAAACATTTGGTGCTGAGGCTCTACATCCTGACCCCACAGAACTCAGGAGAGGGAGGGACAGAGGGAGGGAGATATCCAACATCCTGGTTGCCTCTTGGAGCTGCAGAGAATTGGACAAGCTGTAAGACCATGTCTGCCTATTTACTGTCATCCAGCACTCTCCAAGACCACTCCAAAATGCAGAGCAAGGCACAGAAAGTGGGATCAACCCAGATATTTTGTTCAAATGCTTACTCATGGCCTTAAATAAAACAGTAGTGCAGACACATCCACACAAACCAGAGGAGCAGCATGACTTAGTCTAACAATGCAGACAGAGCACCCGCAGTGTGTGCTTTAGCTGAGCTAAATTACTGAGAACCAGTCCTCTGACTCCACTCAGTACTGCTCTCCACTACAGAGGTGTATGATGTGAGAACAACTCTGTTTTCTTTCTCTTCTGCTGTTTAAGAAGGTGATTGGACCACCATAGCTGGCAAAACCTGGCAGAGTTTTGTCAAAGACAACAGTCTCTGTCGGGGGCTGAATATCAGGGCTTTTATTTAACTGAAGGAAAAAGCTGAAAATTTCTTAGCAAAAATTATGTGAAAAGTTATAAGAAGAAAAATTTCTTAAAGGAAACGTCACAGTATGGTTATTAAATACAATTTTTCTGGTTCGTGTTGTTGACTATCTTGATGAAACAGAAAAACTAAGGAAGCAGGATGGTTTAATATGACCAGCAATGAAGAAACACAGAGAAATAACACAGTTTCCACTGAAAGACCCAGTCTCACATCATCACAACCACAGGATTTCAATATATTCGGAACTAAATTCTACACTTCGTTTTACCTCTGCTGAACACTTCCCCACAGCGCAGTTGTGATGGTTTAATCTCTCCTTCTGTTTAGCTTTTAAAAAGTGAATCAAACAGCATAAGTTATCAAAGATGCAAACCTGACCCCCTGCAACTATATTACAATGTAGCACCACCTTCTGGCTATTGGGAAACTCTTAGTGGCTACTTTACCTTTTTCGTTTTAATGAGCATCTGTTTCTTAATTCCTTTGTTGCAATTTAAAAGGAAAATATGGTGAGTAGCTTTCACGGCTGCAACTATTACATCTACCGATGTTTTTAATAGCAGCTGCTATTTTTCAAAAATAGAAGAGAGATTTCTAGCATGGAGCAGTTGGAATTGTGCATCTCAGCCTTTATTGAAGGAGCAATGTGCATGTTCATTTTTTATGATCCATAATCACATGCTGGTCCTGGGAAATATGCCACAAGGGCCCACATATGTAAGTAGTGGCAACTGAAAGTGCATAATTCATGAAAGAAACATCAGGATCAGAGGAAATGGCATAAATAGATGATTGACTTGATATATCTTATATTATTTTCCAGGATTTATTTCCTTTTAAAGATGTGAGTTGCTTTTTTAAAAAAGAAATATTTAGACTGCCAAGTCATAAGGTCCTCTAGATTGCTTACTTGTTTCTCTGAAAGCAAAGGCATACTTGTGTTTTCATTCTGATTTAATTAGAATGGCTTTTTTACAGTATGTGGTCTTTGTTCCTCCAGGTCTCTACTCCTCCACAGTTTTATTCAACCCTATTGTAGGTCCACTTTGAAACAGAAAGGGCAATCGAAACAACTTCATCTCAGAAGGAAATCCTATAAATACTGTGATTGCTGTGGAGTTTAATCTGATTTCTTAACCTTTGATTCATTTTGGATAGGTCTTTAGGCCGCAAAAGAAACAAATCGGCTATTTCAGCTATAGACTTGATTTGGCACAAATCTGGACAAGGCTTAATGATAAAAGAAATGTTTAAAATGGAGAGACATTAGATGCTGCACAAATCTCAGCTGGAAGAAAAAAAAACCAAAAAACCAAAAACCAAAACACAACTATAAAGGCAAATTTAGTCACATCCAATCTCCAAGTACGTTTTATAGAAATATCACAAGCAACAATGTTCTCAGGGTATTTCTACTGGAAATAATGTGAGAAAGAACATTCTTACATTACTTCCAGTCAAAATGCCATAAAAACGCACAGTTAATAGCAAGCATTCTCATAGCATGTTAACAGGAAAGACCTCAAGCAAACATTTTCTCATGACATTTCCTCTGGAAGAGGGTGGAGCTGGAGAGCACTGTCCTCCTCCACTCCCACCAGCATGGGAATGTCTCAGGGGTGAGCTCTCCAGTGAGAGCTGCAGGGAAGGATTGCAGAGGACACAGAGAAGCAGGAAATCTAACAGGGTTCCCTCTGCAAATGAGAGCAGTTACAAGCAAGGAAAGACTCCTCCATTCAAAAGAAAGCACTAGAAGAAAGGTCACAGGTAATTCATAGCTTAGAGTAACTCAAGGATGAAACAATTTATACATCAATATTTTCAGTATACTGCCCATTGAAGTGTGTGTATGAGATGAAAAAAAAAAAAGAGGGGGAAGGAAAGACATTCTGATTTGTATTAATTTAAAAAGATTTTATGTGCAGATTCCTTGTGGGCTTTTTTTTCCTGAAAATTTTGGGTGTGGAATCAAGCCCTCTGCACAAAGTCGCACTGATGATCTGAAAGAAATGAAGTCTCAGCTTGCTCAGGGAAGAGAAAGAGCCATAGTCCCTGCTAAGACAATGGGATAAAATCGTAAGACACTCAAACTAACTTGTCTGCTCTGGTTTGCACTTCTTATATCACTCTGGGCAAAGGACAAAATCCTCAGCTCCCCCTTTAAGGATTATTCAAGTTCTCTGCATGAGCGGTATTCCAGTAAGGAGCTGGGCAGCAATAATTTTGTTTTATTTTCCCCATCCAACTACTGTACTTCTGCTGCCAGATGGGAGCAATGACCCCAAGAAAAGGCAGGACAGCTTAGTAATTTTGAAATCTTTAGTCCACCTTCTGAGATTCACCTGTTAGATATACAAAAACAGAAAAGGTTGCTTCCCCTGAAGGGATGGGGATGGGGATGGAGGAACCCTGTGTGAATAAATATTAGAAGAATAATGTCATCAACTGAAAATCAGTATCCCTCCTTTCTTTGTAGCCCCAAGCATATGTCTCCTTTCTAGGGTGAATTGCTTGTTATTCTATTTCTACCTATCTTATCAAGAACATAAATTTATCATTATACCTGGTGGATTGAATAAAATGTCAGATGAATTCAATCCTTTCTAAATAGTTTTCACAAATATCACACTTTTTGCCAAGATTAAGTGCAATTGCGGAACAGATAAAGCACTTCCTATGTAGTTTCTAATGCCACAAGGTGTTTTCAGCTATCCAACCATCAATCAAACTGTTTCCACTTTATAACTTCTCTTAGCTTCCAAAACCTGTGGTCTGATTGGCACTGCTATTTCTCTTAGGTTTGGTACTCCATTATCTATCCTTCAGCAAGACAAATATTTGTAGGGGTTTTGCTTCTGTTTTCATTCGTCCTATCCTGCAGATTTTTCCTATGCTTAGTACTAAGCTGACTCTTTTATAGACCACACAAGAGAAAATAAAAATGAGACACTGCCCTGTGGATTTTCTCTAGCTATGTCTTACATCACGTGTCCAGAGTCAGTGCATCAAAGGTTCTTTTTTTAATGAAAGCTTTTCCATAGTTTCCCTAAATTGCTTTCCTTCTCTCTTTTCCCTTTTCTTAAACCACAGTGTGTGCAACATGTAGAGAGCAGTGTCTGTGGCATGTGGGGTGTGGAGGTGAAAATGCTATGCCCCTAGCAAATCCATGTTGCCCATGAACATGAACAGGACAAGCTGATCTTGACTAAAGACTGACCCTTGTGTCAGACCCAGTCACTAAGCGTCAGGTAGTAGGAACACCATGATGTTATTTACTTACACTGCTAGATAGTTTCTACATGATTTAAGTCAATAGGAAAATATCTTTCCAACTTAAAATTCACATCATATGACAAGACAGGAGATACATCTACTTGAGTATCCTAACTCTGATATTAGCCACTGATGCATTCTTCAGATGAAAGTAAGGAGCTCCCATAGTTGACAGACAGATGATCTGCTCTGATCAGAACTTACATTTCTTTGGTTTATTATTTCAGATGTTCAACTGCTAAATATTATTGGCCAGCCCAAATTATTTTAGAAATAATGGTATTTAATTTATTTGCTGCATAAACAAAATTCTGCTGACAGTGGAAATCCATTATGTTAATACTATGTATTGGATGAGGCAGTCCCTGACCACTCAAAATTACAGTCTAGACTGTAAATAAGGACTGCCAAATTAAATTGAACTGTTCTAGTTTTACAGCTGAGGTGGGGAGAGAAAGACAATGACACAGAGCTAAGGTGTCTTGCTTTCTTATCAAATCTAATGGAGATTCAGGGATCTGGAGCTTGTCCTGCAGACCAGTGGGCCTAAAGTAGTTTTCCTTCCCAGTAAGTGCTTTTTTTCACTATGTGTGAATTTATAAAGAAATGTGCATGGGAGAATACGTAGTATTCAATGACTTGAAGTGTTCCTTATTTGAAAGGATTTGAAGTCTCAGCAAAATTGTATAAACAAACAAAAAAAACCTCTCGACTCAGTTGTATCTCTGATTTAGGTCTTCTTTCATACTCACATGTTCAAGTATGAACAAACTAATAGGAATCTTTCTTTGTGCAGACTATAGGAGTCAAATCTTTCCAAAGGTTTTAAAATTGTCTTTTGAAGCCTGGGTTTGTTTATTTGCTTGTTTATTTTAAGTAAATCTCCTTGCAATTCCATGCTGTTTTTTTCCTGCTGTATGATGTGACAGATTTAAAAATAAAAAAAAGGAAGAAAGCCATTCCTGACAGTTTTCCACCTTTGGTGCAGTAACAGTCAGTGAGTCAGTTATATGGTGCTTGGGGCACAATCCTTCAGTTTATAATTAGAGCTTGCACAGAACAAAGTTGTGGTAGACAATAAAAATAGATGTGTATACAGACATAGGTACATGTCTCCTCTAGAGTGTTTCAACACAAAATTCTCTGCCTTTGCAATAATGGAATAAACCCTATAGATTTTCCAGAATCCTATTTGAACTTACGGGGGCTTTGGTACAGTGCTATCTGCATGAACTTTTAGGTATGGAGTCCTAAAATCATCTGCAAGGTGTCTGAGAAACTCCCACATAATTTTTTAAGGCTGACATCATTCCCCTTGAATTCACCTACATATCATTAAAGGGAAACCACTTCCAGAAATGCCATTACTAAAATATGAATCCAGTAACACTTGGCCAAATAATTCTTCAGTAACTCTGAATTAATTAAGAGCCAAATTAAAAGCCCCAGATGTAGCTTGATAATGTCAATACTCAGTATCTGAAAGTCTGCAGAAGTTCCCATTTAGCTTGACATCATAAGGGCAGTTCTTGGAAGAGTTCAGAATTGTTCTGTAATGATACTTTAGGTGCTTTTTACTTAATTACATACAAATTACTGCTGTATGGCTGGTAATTTGAAATCATTAAATAGCTGAGATAAAAAAAGAACATTTGTGAGTGCAACATAAAAAAACTAATAACAAATAAAAAGACATGAGGAGGCTGTCTGGGATTTAAACCAAAGTTCCTGAATGCTATTTCTGCAGTATCTGATGAGCTCTGATTAACAGTATAAAATTATCAAATGGAAAAAATCCAGCTGGTAATGACTGTGGACTTAGTGACAAATAGCTCAAGAATATATTATCTCCATCTTTCCAGGCATACCAAAGCTGTGAATTCTGCAGCCAGTGATCTTTCTATTGGGGAATTCTTTACCTCTTGGTTAATTACCTAGATCATTTAGCCACACTATTTCATATTTCAGTTGCCGCTTTTGTCTTTCTCTTGCTGTCTAAGTACAAAACTGAAAAAAACTTTTTTGTATAAGATCCTATGTTCCTTTCCTGTTGGACTCATTACTACAGTGAGAATAATTCTTCATGAAATTTTTGACAAATCTAAATTTTCATTCATCCATTACCTCACTGAGCGCAGAGGGGCAATTCATGGGAATGTTTTCTCAGCAGTGTGCAGGAAGGGTCTGTATCCTGGCAGTGCAGATAGCTTGTCAGGATGTGGCTGCTCTGACATGATTAACACAAGCTCATGTTGCTGAGCAACCTTAATGAAGCTAAGGATAATCAACCCACCACTTGCACAGATATCTGGACTTCTACACTTCCCCATGTGTTTTCTGTCATCCAAATCCTATGTTGTATGAAGGTACCTGAATTAGCCCAGGAATGTGACATAAAGGAGCCAACAGAGAAAGCTGGAGAAACTGATTAAAGGATTTAAGATTTCAAAGGCAATGATCCATCTGGATTGGTTGTTGAAGAGGGTGAGGGTGTCCAGAGATGGCAAAAGAAGGATCCCCAACCCTCCTGACCCTTTAGTGAAAAGAAGGGATGAGAAGGCAAATGTTGTGTTCATTTGTTTATTTTTCTTTGTGTGATTTAGACAAGAGGAAGGGAATGGAGCACTCTGGGTGGTCCTGAAGCTAGTTTCCTCATGAAACTGGGAGAAGGTTCCCCTTTTAAGTGCAGTTGTGAATGGGGGATGAGAGAAGGATTAGAGAATAAAATTTTTCTGTCTTTGTAAAATAAAAAACTTTCCTCTACCTTTCTGCCTGGATGCTCCACGGTTCTGCTAAAATGTCTTCAGATAATTCAGGAATGAGCTTACTGGAACAAGCTTCCTTTCCGTATTTGTCCAGGATCAGAGATGTATCACCGAAAGACAAGGAAGACCTGTAATTGCTGGCCTTTCATCTTTTTGTCAAGGTATGCTTGTGGTGCAGTGACGAAACATCATCTCAGTCCTTCTGAAAAGTTTTAAATTTTACTGACTAACAAAACAAAAAAATGCAAAGGATTAATTTACACTTCCTGGGACTATTTTTTTTTCCATTTATGAAATGACTGCAGCATGCCTGTGCCTCTTTCACCAGAGAGGCAGTAGTGCCCCTTTGTCCCATTCCTGCCCAGTAGCCTTTCCAGACCCACCAGAACTCTCATTTCTCAGTGTTTCCTCCATTCCAGGACTCAGGGAAATCATGAGCTTCTTGCAATAGAAGTGGGTCAGCATCATTCTCTGGCAAGAACACTACTGTGAATGTGGCAGCCCAGGGGGATTAGGAAAGCCTGGTGAGCACTGTTGCATGCAGGAGGGTTAGGATGAATGCCTAGGTTTCAGAGGTGAAGCCAGTAACTGCATATGTTAGTGGAATGGCAAAGACCAAATTGGGCATGCTTATCCCTGTAATTACTCGATAAGTGTAGAATATAAATGCTGCAGAGCCGTGCTCAGACCTGGCAGATTTTCAAGGATGAAGATATTCCTAATTAAACCTGTGGCAAAATAGCCATGTGAATTAATGTTTTGATTCCCAAGAGTTCTCACTGTAAATATTCAAGCTTTTTGTGAAGGAGGTTTTAGTCCAAATGTGGATGTGTGATAGATATAGTAGCATGTTTCCTTAGGAAACTGAATACTGCCATCCCAAGAAGACAGTCAAGTGGCCTCATGTATTCCACTTTTTGTTGCATTAGGGTTTCTGCTAAACACTGGGGAAAAAATACCCAGCATTCTGCCCTCAAAGGCTTTGGTTTGGAAAACCACAGTATCCAGTGAATTCTGCTTTGTATACGTGTATATTGTGATACAGGACTTTTTCCAGTGAAATGTACTTGCTGAGATTGGAACCTTAAAGTTGAATGTCTCAGATCTTTTTTAGGGTGTCCTTCAAAACCAATTTGGGATTACACAGACTTCAGAATACTTAACCTATACGATGGTAGCAGTAATCTGAGGCACGTTAGGATATATTCACTATTCATTTAATCCCATGAAAATCCATTTATTTTAGTGAAATATCACTAGTTCACAAGAGGAACAATTTTGACTGCCTGTGTTAAAAGAGTTGCAATTTCTTTCAAAGCCATTGTACTTGTGACTGTGTAAACATGTGATGTCTATAAATCACTATATCCTATACAGTAAAAATCTTGAGCATATAGCTCATTAAGACACTCTGTGAAACAGCACAACCACTGTTGCTGTCTTGGTAGATGAGTCAGTGTTGAGTTGTTCATTCCCCTCTGCTGTTGGATAAAATCTTTCCCAGGAAGAGAAATTCCACATGGCTACGTGTGAAGATTATGAAACTCAAAATCTTGTGAGTTATGTTTAAGATGAAAGAAAGATTTTTAAGTGCATCCATAGACCATAAAGGACTTTATCAAGAAAGATATTTTATTGGAAAATAAAGGTAAATCTTTCATATTTCCTTTTCTTTGGGTAACAGAAACCAAACACCTTGTTTGAAGTTAGGGAGTATGCCAACAGCAGAGTTGAGAAGGGAACAAAGGTATCACAGTATCAGGGGTAATCTGTAAAGAGGGCAACCTGTTGCACAGTGTCGTATTAAAACCTGAGAACACATTTGTGAGTTCTGTTTAGTTGGAATTCAGATGAGTCATGGACATTTGTCCTTACTTCCTAATGCTGGAAGTAAAAAATAAATGCTCATCTGAAGCTACTCTTTAAAAGTAGCCTCAAACATAGTAACGGTAGCTAATTGTAAAATGACTCTTTTATTTATTGATAGCTTGCATAGTTCAGAGAAGAATTACTAATATCACAGACCTTTTAAACAGAAACAAGCACACTCAAGGAAGACAGCTGTTTTCAAAGTGTCAGCTAGGAAAAATGCCCCAACCACTCTTATTTGATGAACAAACATACTTTCATGATTGTCTACACTCATACCCATCTGTCAGGATGGCATGATGCCCAGGCAGAAGCTGGCCAAAATTTTTGCCTTGGGCATTGATGCTGAGCAACAATAGGTGTAGATGGGCAGTATGCATAACAGTGCATATACAATGTCTTCAGCTTCTTTTTTGTGCCAAGCATGGCACACTGGAAACAAATGTCTCCTTGTATATCATTTGGCAACGCTGAGTCCCCAAAAGTGAATATTGCCTAAAAAGTCCATGTTCTGAGGTCACCACTGCATCACATACACCTTGGTGTTGGGTTCAGAGTGATTACTTTGCCAGAGAAGAATGCTGTGGCTGATGCACACCGTGTGACAAGATGGTCATAGCCACTACTTGCAAGGATGAATGCTAACGACACAGCAGGGAAATACACTTTAGAAGCTTTGAGCCAGCTGGTGTCTCAGGCAAATGGTCTTCATTTCCCAGAAAATGTGCAGTCTACAAAAGGATCAGAACCTGGTTAGTTAGCAGCTGAAGAGATGTGAAATTACAGAGAGACAGTAACGTGGCATTTTAAAAATTGTCACATTTGCATGAAGAATAACTACTGCATAGAATGTTCTACTGCATAGATTATCTTTGTAGATAGCTTTGATAAGAATGAGTTAAGAGCACTAATATGATAAGAAGAGCACATATAGATGTGGTGCCAGCATTTTTAAGATGGAACCACAAAGCCTTTTACTCTTTCAACAAAATGGGGCAGAGCTAATAAATTTTAAAGCTAGTTTTATTTTAACAAAAACTAGAAGAAGACATTTGCAAAATTAAGAAATTGATTGATACAGAGTAAGGCAGGATGAGCTGTTTACTGCAATAGTGTTCTCAGTCTACTGACATTTAGAGCTTTTCTGAGATACAGCAAACTTTACAGAGAGGAGCTCTAGCAGTTTCCTTCTTGCCATGACCTGCTCCATGCCTGACTGTGTGCTTTGTTCTCAGCAGTATCTTAATCTCCTCTCAAACTTCTAGCTCTTTGCAAGCTGTCACTGGCTTTATTCCTACTACCTCTTACTCTCCAGAAGTTTGTTCTAGATTGTGCTAATTAGACCGAGCTTTAATAGTCCATGTACACCCTATCACTCTCAAAGGAGACAAAATAGTGTCCTTCCTCCAGAGTAGGAAAAAACCCATACAAGTAACAATAAAAAGAGCAATGATTTAGGATAAATCATTATAAATAGCAAGCAAATAAAGAAAAGAGAGTGAATCTTAACTTATTTGCAGAGCTTTAAATAATTTAGTTCAGTTAGCAAGATACCTTTATTTATCCATGTAATTCTTACATCTGTTCAGTACATGTGATGGGAAAGATAATCTGTGCCATATTTCTAGGAAAGGCAGAAGAAAAAATGCTGAAATTTTTATCAAAATGAACATCATGGCTCTGAGTAAAATTTTGTTGGCTATATTTTATTTAACTTACTTAATTTCTCCAGGGTGTATACATACTCTTTCACAGCATGCATATGGAAATATTATCCCAATTCTGGACTTCTCAAACACTCCAGTTTTCTGGATGCTTGAGAAATTGATCTGGCAAACTTTCATGGGAGAAAGCAAAATATTGAATCTCAGCAGTCATACAGAAAAACCTAAACAATCAAACATTCTTTTTACTGGGATTTTAGTTTTTAAGATTGCATTCAAAATTTAGAAGTTTAGAAGTTTGAAGCCTCTTACCTAACGTATGCTTCTGTTTCTTCTCTGGAAAACTGATAGATAATGCCAGCCTTTCTAGAACGCACAGACACTGTGCAGGTTCGAACTAGATGATCTTTAAGGTCCTTTGCAACCCTAAGTATTCTATGATTCTGAGATTCTACACTAAGGGAAACAAGTCCATCTTTCTTTGGTGAAGATCTAATTTACAACAACCTGCTTGAGCTGAGAAGTTCTTGCTGAATTTTTGCCTAGTGCAAATTTGAATAGTGAAACCAAGTTCATTCAGATTCTAAGAAACTGCGGTTTCTTGGAAGTTAAGCAATTTAGGTTTCTTCTGTCAAAGCTGAAATATGCATTTCTTCATACATATTCCTTATATTTTTTCTGTCATTCCTGACTTCTACAATTGTTTAACTCATCTTTTACCATTATGTAATACAGAGATATATATATATATATAAAAAAGAGATAATTTATATCTAGATGAAGCCCATAATAGGTCTTGTGAGCTTCTTTTAGGGACAGGTGTCCTTTAACTTGCTTCAGTCTCAGCCTCATGTATGATAATCCAATTGCAGAGCTAAACAACATGTTTTGACTTTTTGTTTTCTTTAGTGTTCTTCCTCACTTTTAGGTTCTTTCTGTTTTGTTGTTTGGCTCGTTTGGATTCTTTTTTTTTTTTTTCACTTTACTAATTTTCTGGCTACCTGACAACACTCCCTGCTTTTTAGTCTTTACCCTCTTGAACTCTGCATTGAGATTTGCACACATGAACAGTGAGTACAAACAGCAGCATTTTGCACTCTATGCAGTGATCTAAATGATTAAGTCCAACATAACACAATGGAGAAGCAGATCCATACTATTAAGATGTAAGCGAAGTCTTCTTAAGCACTTTTTATTGGCTTTCTTTACAGCTAAATGAATTGTGTAGACGCTCAGATTTGTTTGTATGCAGGTGTACAAAGAAAACACTTCCAGCAGACAGTGGTTAAATTGGAGTGTATCTTCAGAGCATGTTTTGTTCCAGAATAGGTGAACAAAATGATGAGCTAGTAATGGATGTTCAACATAGAAGACAATAGAATAATTTTGTTTGGAGAAAGTATTTATCAATATAGAAAAAAATCTTGTCCTATAGCTATAGAAACAACCAAACGAAAAAGTGCAATCTCTTGAAATTAGACTACTGATTATCCAGTCTCCCTATTACAACAACAGTGCCATTTCAGGGGCTATTAAAAAGAGATGCTCAGTGATTTACTGTATTTTTCATCACATACAATCCTTTCCTTTCCTAATGACTGAATACATGACACACAGATGCCAGCTGCAGCTCTAAATGGTGGATTTGGATCTGTGGATGTGAAAGTCCAATCCTACAGTCCCAGGCAGCTTCACGCCCCACTCCAGGCCCTTTCTTTTTCTCCCTCTGTGTAGCTCCAGCTACGGTAGTCAGTGCTCAGCTTAGCTCTTTCAAGGCTCCTAGCTCTCCTGAAAGTAGACTGTCCACATTGCATTTTGGAGATTTGAGTCTGGAATTCTGTTTATTGAGACTTAGTTCGATTTTAGTAGTAAGAAACTTGCTTTTGAGTATTGCCCTGGACATAAACAAGGTACTAATCATTATCATCACCATTAACACTATTTAATTGCAGGAAAAAATAGCTATGTATTTTAAAACTGCAATAACATAAAGCCAAAGAATGAGGCAATTGTAGTAAAGCATTAATGAAAACTATAGCTGAGAGCATTGTAAGAAAAATAATCCAACAACTCTGCACCAATAAGCGTGTGTGTATGTGTGTATGTGTATGTGTTCACACAGAGATGTTACTATACCTCACAGAGGATTGTCATTGTCTATTCATTCATTAGAGGTAATTGTTTTTAATTTTTGTCCCTACTGACCTGCAGGCAGATGGTTAGCATGAATACCATTTTTATCTGAACACCAGATCTGGCCAGACCGCAATCTGTTGGGTTTGATCACTAAACTGGCAGCTGCATTACAGACCTGCTCTTTTTGTCTCTGGGGACTGCAGATTGGATGCACTGAATGTGAACTTCTGCAAAACATGGGGCTTTTTGTAATTTTCACTTTGCTTTGTTTTTATGACCATCCGGTAAATGTCAGTACGGTTAAAAGCTGATTGAATCAAACTGTACCAAAAAAAGCAATTTTAGTTACAAAATTATTTTTCACTTATATGAAAAGCAAGAAAGTAAATGAGGCTTTAAAGAGCAAATATACATGTGTATGCAAATATGAAAAAGCAATTTAATGAATTCTAAGTTGGAGGAAAAAGATCTACAGATGCACACTATTATTATTATCTAAAAAAACCCCAGGGCATTGTGTTGTAGGACACATTTCTGAAAAGAACCAAAAGACACAGATTTTTTTTAATTGTATGGTTTGCACATGGAAAACTTGTATGATTAGTAATATCAAGCATGACATAATTGCACGATGTACAAAAGTATACAGAGGTTTTTGTCTCAACCTTATATCCTTGCTTTCACAAAGACTTGAGAATGTGTATAACTTTGAACATGTGAGCAATATCCTTATGTCAAACACATTGTATACACTGTATTTATTACTTTTTTTCCTAAGAGTGTGTGCAAATCTCAGTTGCATCAGAGTTATTTTTACCTTCTTTTCCCAGTCCTTATTACGGCAAAATTATCTAAAGTTTAATGAATATTCTGCCTGAGTAAATACTGCAATATCCTCTTTGTATACTCTCTTCTCAGATGGAATAAAAGAAAAAAATCTGTTTTAAACATTTCGATTACTATGTTCCATTTAAAACTGTCAGAATAACTTAAATAGTTTGTAGTTTAATGTAAAAGGAATCTATTTACCACAACAAGCATTTGTCCTCCCTTTATAAGATGCCAGTGATGTCAAATGCAGTTTTGCTTTCCTGTAGCTGTCTGATGTTTATCACAGGACAGGGATACGCGTAGACACTTCTCATAACACAATGGATTTCACTTGCTACCGGTAGGCTGTGCCACAAGTAGGATTCAGAGACAAGGTCTGTAATCTTGTAGTACAACTTCCCATCTTATTTATACATAGGCAACATTTAACTTTTATCCAACTGTCATTTACCTTACCTACTTTTAAAACTTGTCTTTGGGTTCCAGTGTAGTGTACTTACACAGGGAGACATGAATTAAATAGCATGTAGTTAAATGCCATTAGAAGGAGTATCTTCCTAGACCCTTTTTTTAATTTCCATACTGGTGAATATTTAACTGTGAGCCCAAGAAACTATTATGGTTCCTCTATTTTGACCTAGGAAAAGAAGCTGGATTCTTGTCTTGCTCAAGAAACTCGCTATGCATTTTTTATTTTAATATCACAGATTAAAATGTATAAACAGCATAAGGAACAGCACCTTACAAAGTCTTTTTTGAGTGTTACAGTCAGATGTGCTTTCAATTAGTGCTCCCCCTGATGCTTTTCTGGCCACTTGTACAGCTTCAGAAGGAGGGACAGAAAAGATGCCAAATCCAGATCTTGCACTCTCAGGCAATCACTGTACTGATTCACAGTACCGATTCACTGATTCACAGTACTGTACTGTTCACAGACATCTGCCTCCGACGGTGAATCAATTTGGCATAGTCTGGTGAGTAAATAGATAACAAGAAAATGGTGAATTCAGGTACCTATCTAGTGAGTTTACCAACCTAATTTTGTTCTACTGGCTCTCTCTCTGTTATTTGTGTCATTTTTGGAACAGTTAGTTGCCAGAATTACTTCCTTTATTGTAAATGGAAAGAAAGGAGTATATTTAGAAGGTTGTTTATATCTCTTAGCTCTCCACTCTCTCCAGTTTTCTCTGATCCTATACCATATGAAAAAACTTAAGATTCAGCAGTAAGATTTCCCCATCCTCACTAACAATCCAGTACAGATTGCTGGGTTGCATGCAAAAGCATGTGTGAAATAAGATGGGCAAAAATAGATGTCACAAACAAATTTAAAGCTTCATTAAGCGTCATTGTGGTGATTACACAAGGGAACATGTGCTACAATGATTAATCTTAATGAAAATATTCTCTCCATGACGGTAGAAATAGATACATGTGAAAGGTTATTCACAGACCAGTCAAGACAGCACATACTCATTATGTGAACCAGTTCTGTGCTTTCAGAGCCTGTTTAAGGTCAACAGCCAGCTTTAACAATGTATTTCTCAAGTGCTGGGAATATCTAAGATGGAGCTGTTATGAGAGTAGGATATTTTATGTTTCCGAGGATCAGCTTGAATGCCAAAAGCTTGTGCAGGTGGTGTCATAGCAGTGCGGTTGGACTCTCCTGGTCAGGTGAAGCAGTGCAGACAGACATAGCAGAAGAGGCAGAGACATTCACTACTAAATACATTTCAATCACCCATACTCTGCTTACACGATTTGGCATTGAAAGCCAGCAACCTTTTCCGGTGCTCCAGCGAATCTCTCATACCTGCCAACTTTTCATACTCAGAAGTGGACCCTGCCTCTCCAGCTGCCATTTCCTTAGGAAAAAGAAACCTCCTTCAACACTAACACACACCCAAACTGTGTTGGATTTGCTGTGCAAGTGTAGACAAGATAGCTGGTGTGTGGGTTATGTATTCAAGTGCACCCTGATGTGTCAGTGTCACTGCATACATGAGACAGGATTGCACTTTGCTTGTGCACAAGCCTTACCACCAGGATTCAGAGATTATCAGTAAGTAGGGAGAAAATGTGAAAAAATGTAATAGTGTTGGAAGAATATAGTCATGTAGCAGATCACACACCAGAAGCTTTCTGAATATTTCTGGAAACAGGAATTTTTATTTTCTTCTCCTTTTCCAGAGGAGGAAATGGCACTTTTTTCAAAATAGAAAATTTCATTGTCATGTAAGATCATAAATTGTTTGATTGTTTTTTACTCCCAATATGTCTAACAAAATGAAATTCACCTGAGACACAACCCTTATCTAGAGGCTTTCGACCTGAGGAGCTATATTTTCACAAAGTTTGAAGCAGTTTTAGGAAAGGAAAATGCAAACAGTATTCACCCTTTGGTGTAGCTACTCTTGTATTGTGGTAACAAGCTTTCAGAACCAGCCTATGACATAACCTTCGCCTCTTCTCTTGCTGCTCCTTTGCTCTTTGCACCTAAATGCCCTGAAGTCACACTTTCAAACACCAGAGCTTGAACTGTAATCTGTTTTTTTTTTTTTTTAGCAGCTCTTAAACTTCTCTGGCACTGATTACTCTCACACCATGCCGATTATTGATCACTCAGAGTGCCCTGCCTTTGCTTGCATTGCCTTCTGCAACGCATCGTAATCCCCCACCCCTTTTTGTTACTTCTCCCAGGGCATCTTCTGAGGTGCAAAGACATTGGTGGGGCCTTTTCTCTAAGCAGAATCCCTGCTGGCACTGGGGGGCTTGTTCCATTTGTACCATGCATGTCTGCAAGCTCACAGGCAGTGACTTCCAGGCAGAGATGCACACAAATGACCTCACCTACCTGTCTGCTCCTTGGACCTCGTGTGCCAGGAGAGCCAGTCGTCATTGCCCCTCCTAGCTTGACAATCTTGCACACAGCACAGCTCCTTGTTTGCAACAGCTGGTAAAGTTCAACTTGCTGTCACATGAAAGGGAGAAAGCAGACAAGAGCAGGGGCAGCAAACCAAAATGTGGGGTGTTCAGGAAAAAAGGGGGAAAAGAAAGAGGAAATTCATTAGATGAAAATCTGGCTGCTGCAAAATCTTTTAGTACATTAACCCAGCATGGGGTCTGAATCTGTGGTGTAAGAGCCCAACTGTGTCCTCTGTTGCTTCATTATTATTTTATTGATTTCAGAGGGGAATATAAATCCAGGGCAGCCTGCCTGCCTTAGCAAAACACAGGGCTTCCAGAGTCAATGTTCTAAAAGAAGGGAAATTTTGGAATAAAACCAGAGGGAAAATGAGTCTATAATGTACTGTAGCTTGTCTAAAAGGCAAAAAGAGCTCACCACTATTTTAAATAATGCTGCACTATGATTTTCACCTTTTCCAAAGAAATGAAAGAATGTGGGAAAAACATAATATAAAACTTGTAAATAGAGAGAAAGCAGAAGCTTGAAACCAAAGTGGCTGGATAGTTTCCCTAAAACACATAGCTTGCTACCTCAAAAATAATTTAGCACAAGGGGAGTTTATTCTCACTACTGGAATCAAATACCAGTAGAGATCCAACACAGAAGTCACCAAGAGAAGAAGTATTATAAATTGGTATTATATTATAATTAGTAATATGTTATTAATTAGTGTTATAAACTGGAATATTTCAGAAAGCTCATTGCCTATTTCAGGGGCTACAGTTAAATAGAGGGTTTCTGCCAGTTTATCACCCACAGGGACCACTGAGCTCCTACATCGAACTGAGAACAGAATTCCTGTGCTGCCCACTAAGCAGCACATGATCCTTGTAACCACTTTGGTCCTACGTACACAAAACCCCTTAACATCCAGATTGCTACAAGAAAGTGAAGGAAGTCTGGCATTTCAACACCAAACACTGATAGTTTTGTGAACACATGCATGAGTTTTTCTATGGAAAGAAATGCAGAATTAGAGGAGTCCTTGCAACTACTGAACTGGAGGTAAGTACAGTATTTTCCATCAGTCGTTAACCTCTTCACCTTCTGCCTTTGCTCCAGATGTTTCCTTTCCTTCCTCAAATTTCTAAATGAAGGAGCAGCACGTGAGAAACCCTGCAAAAGGAGAAACTGGAAGAATTCTACACACCAACAGTATTGTGTTATTTTGGACCCAACGCTCACACCTCAGCAAACAGAAGTACATAGAATTGTATGTATTTATTTAGCAACAGAGTACAGGCACAGTGCCAGCCCCAGCTGATTACGGCAGTGCACCTTTTTCCATCAGGACTAAAACTGTTGCTTTGTAAGACCTAACAAAACTCTGTAGCAAGAGTACATGGAATAAACAGCTCCAGCAACATCTCATTTTGATTTCTAACATGTTTAAGACCTGAATGTTTAAAAACCCTTTGGAGTATTTATCTTTCTTAATTAAGGTCCTGACTGTCTTATAAATGCACATCCATTTTTTAACCTGGCCAAGAGCTCCTCTGCTTCCTAAATTCCACTGTTTACTGACAAAGCTGCATGGGAAAATATTTTGCTGCTTCCATTTTGAATTTCACATCTTTTATACCTCCTTGCTCTTATTGCAGGAAAACAAAGAGAAGTTCTTATTCATCTTCCCTGGACTTTTCATTTTTTCAGACAATTCTGGTTTTCAGATCACATCATTTCATCATGGTACTCCTGATTTGTGTCTATTCAAAGTACCTACCCTTTCTATTACTCTTTGTAAGAAATATGGTTTTTTTCAAGTTCTTGACCATTACTATTGATTTTACTTAGACATCCTTGATTTTGCAATAGCATTTGGAGGCAGAGAAGAAGATGAAGAGAAGAGAGCCTAGCTTTTGAATTGCTCCCTAGAGGACACTGTCTTTCTACATCGACAATGTAAAAAACCATACTGACATCTTATGAGATTTCTTTCTTATCGCTGTACATGAGCAGAGGTTTTTATTTATCTGTGTAAAACAATGTTCACAGAGAAACTGTAATGACAGTAGATAAAGAAACAGAAAAGCCTTAAAAAATGCCACGCTGAAACTGGACACTGGCAAGAGTTGTGCATCAATAAACACCAAATAAAAGTAATGAAAAGTATGGAAACAAATTCTTTGTTGTATATTTTAATATATCATTAGAAGAGCAAGTAAAATAAAACCATGCAGAATGTATTCATTAATAAAAGATAATTTAAATTTAAGAGTCTGTAAAAACTAAACAAGTGTAAGTGGACTGTATTAAAATGCATGAATATTACACAGCAAGTAGCCAAATTATTTAGCAATTTTGTTTCCACAGAAGTTCCATATGAAATTTGAAATACAGATTAGCATAGCTTTGTAACTATTGTTCTGGTCCTCATCGATACATTGTGTGATATGATAAAAAATACAGAAATTCCATTGATTTTATCCACAAAACGTACCTAGTAGTTCATTTAACCCAGCGATTCTGATGTTATCCATTAGTTTGCTTCATATCCACAGTATATAAAAATGCATCTAGTAATGGTTATAAAAAATGTAAAAAATGTGTAAACTCTTTAAAAGTTAAAAAAGTATAGAAACTAAAAAGTCTACAGAAAGGTGTCCTTTGAATATGTCTTCCCGTTCTTTCTTTCAGTGTTACTCATTTTCTTATACCTCCTTTTTCCTTCTCCTAAATTTTGGGTACACAAGCTGTCTAGCTTGAGATTTCATTACTTTCAGGAGGTTCATATAAGCTGTGTTTTTCAAAGATGTTCACTGAAGAGCCAACTCTGTTTTTATGGAAATAACTAAGTGTTTTTGAAAATGCTGTTCTAAACATCAGGTTATAGACATTAGTTTCATTAATACATACATATTTCTGAGTAAAGAAAAGTCACTGGATGCCCGAAAGAATTTGGATATTGAATTTTATTCATGAGAACCTGAATTGCCAGTTTAATTAAGTGGGGAAGTGGAAAAATATTTTCAAATTTGTATTTGTTTCCTAAATATGTATTTTACTTGTTTAAAACATATGGAGTTGTGCTCATTAAGTTCTGATCTTTTTCCTATGCATAAGAATACTGACATTTATTATTATTGTGATGATGAAACCTCAGTGAGACCCCTGGGAAAGGTCAGCTGCAAGTATAAAAACTTTGTTTTCAAAGGCTTTATGTGCCCAACAGGGTCTATTTCCTGGCTAATTACATGAAAAACTGCACACAATGGCGCTCTCCTGTGTAACTCACACAACATTGCAATTCATTGTCATGGACATTGGCCGTGCATTTGACACTTTCCGGTATGAACTGTGATATCTGAGACCTAAAAGAGTCAGATACTGAACATGGAACTAAAACACAGCAAAGTGAGCCCTCCCCAAGTTTGCACCAAGCTGCGAATGCAGACTAGGCTACAGTCAAATACTAAAAGTCAGTGCAATGAAGTATATATATACCCCATTAAGGAGAAAGACATTCCTTATTTTTTCATAAGTTTTCTCTTTCTTTTCCACTGGGAATTTTCTCGGCAACTCAAGCCCTAGAGTGAAGCTTATAAACTGCTGGTGTTTAGTGACCATCTGCACCAGTAGTTCCATTATCTGAGGCTGGAGATTGATTTTCCTTTTTTCTGCATGTTCACTTACCCTAATGCCCTAGAGTCTGCAATAGAGCCAGCAGCATATAATGCAAAGACAGCTTTTAAGACATCAAAAGTGAAAGCATCAGGAGTATCATTATATTCTGAATCTTTTATAGTGGCTTTTTGTCTAATCCTATTGTAACAGGAATCCACTGATGGTGGCTAGGCCCCTCCTTTACAAAGCTTAAGTGAAGAACTCAGAGGAGCTTTGCTGTTTTCAGAAGGTGGTGCATAGGTCCACCTTATATAAGCAATGTCTCTGTTATGAACAGTGGCCAGTATTATGTACATTCATTTCACATATAACCAGTAACTCAGCAGGTGACAGGGGAGGCTCATTCAGATTTGGAGGCTAGAAACCAGCAGGAGGGTATCAAAAAGGCTACTAGACCGCAACAAATATTTTTAGTGGCATGAATAGTATGCTCAAAGTTGGGTCAAGTAGTATTGCTGTTCCTAAGCCTTTGCCAGTGATTACTGTAATGCCTCTTAGGAAATGTTTCTTTCCTCCCTCATTGAAGTGTCAAAGGCCCACATAAATATGACAGCAAATGAACTCATTAATTGACCATGTAGGAGGAGAAACTGAAACTGGTCAGGCACAAAGGCCAGGTTCTGAAAAGGGCTCGGCATGCAGCAGTTGCCATTGCTCTCAGCAAACTGGTCTTAGCAGGACCTGCCGATGCCAAATTTTTTAAGAATCTGGCAACTTATTTAGATGCCTAAATGATATCTGAATCCTGCAAATCTGTCTCTTTGTATCTAGACAGTTTAACTACTTAGACATTTCCCCTTTTCTCCCCGCCCCAGGAGAACCCCACAAAGTAAAACCATGTGAATAAAGAAGTGGTTGGCTTTTTAAAACCTTAGACAATGTTCCTCTTAAGAACCTGGCAACAAAACAAATCTCCTTCCTGTCAGTGGCAGAGCAGAACTAAAGTACCTTCTACAAACCTGAGACTCTTAAATTGGTCTTATTCTCACCACTTGAGACTATAAAGACACCTACTACACATGTAAAAATACACAAGAAAACAGATACCATTATTATGGCATTATGTGTATTCAAAATGCACTCTTCGTTTTGGTCTATTGCTCTATGAGAGTCATCCACTGGAAGTGTCCATTAGTGTATCTCCATACTACCTCTGTGACGTAGATGCATGATAATGTTTCCACTTAGAGATGGAAGTTATGGGAAAACCAACAAATTTGGCTGTAGCCTCATTCAACATTTAAAGTCTTGATACATTCCTGAGTCTGGACCTTCAGACACAAAGTTACGCAGGAGCATAGCTCATATTTAAAAGATATTTTCTGCATTTCTATACAAAATATAGGCTCTCATAACACAGCCTCTGAGGGCGCCCAAGCAGCACAGTACTAAGGGACTGAAGAAGCCTCTTTTTATATTATTGTTATTATCATCATAATAATTATTGATTTATTTATTTATTTATTCAAGTTCCCAAAGTGCCTAAAAATTTATTCTCATATTTATTGACATAAACATATTCATTTTAGCACTGAGTAATGATTGATTCTTAAAGACTTTGGGGTTACAGGATTTGCTTGAAATCATGGCTACTGCTGTTTCAAGCATCTTTCAAGATGTTGCAGAGTAAATCATGTCTACAACTTTTCAACGAGCTTTTTCTTTTTAAATAGATACTACTATAGTAAAGAAAAACAGTAGCTACACAATGTTTAAGTCAACGAAATAAAACTCTATAGGCCTGCGAAATAAAATATTTTGATTTTATCATGAAAAATTTATGACAGATAAAGGACAAAACCAGCTTTCATTTATTGAGCTTCCAGATTCTTTCCTGGTTTTGAAATGAAAGAAAATCAAGACCTTTCTAAGAATGACAAGGTTATTTAACTATCTTATTTGGAGCAGGTATTTAAACCTGGATCTCCAATATCCTGTCTCAGTCCTTTAAGTACAATCCCAATATGTTGTGTTAGAGCTCTTCACCTTCCACTGGCATATACCAGTGAAATATTTATGACAAATTTCAGTGAAAAAATATTAAACTTCACTTTGATTAAATAATAAACTATCATCTAATTTTTATAAATATATTTAGTGCCAATTGTCTACTGATTATCAGTGAGTTTATTATTTTTATCTTTACTCCAATTCCATGCATTTGCAATTCTCTCTCTTTTCATGTTTGTTGAAACTTACACTATTCTACAACACATTTCTTGCAAAAACATTACATCTCTTCAGAAAATGTCTAACAAGTTGCATTGATATTATCGCACATTTATATATAGAATACATATACAGAATTCAGGCTATAAAAGAGAAACAGGAATCTTTTTTTCCTCTGTTCAGATCTTCATCTCATGCATTCGTTTATTTTAAGAATATTGTAGTTTCTTGCTACTCGCATGGTGAGGAACGGAAGCACTAGTTCCCTTCGAACTAGGGCTGAGACATAGAGCATTCACGGAATGCGGGTCACCAACAGATTTATTGCTCAGTTACAATTCCTTATATTTGCCGCCCAAGTACCTCCCCAGAGTCATCTGGTTCCTGTCCCTCCTAGCAGCTTCCCGTCCATGCACCAATCCCTACAAATATAAAAGACAAGAATAGAAGAGGGTAGTGAGACATTGCCCAGAGAAGACGTGGCACCCCATCCCTGGAAGTGTCCAAGGGCAGGTTGGACAGAGCTTTGAGAGACCTGGTCTAGCAGAAGGTGTCCCTGATGATGGCGGGAAGTGGCGGTGGAGTGGAACTAGGTAAGCTTTAAGATCCCTTTCAACCCAAAACATTCTACAATTCTATGATGATTTAGTCAAATGGTGTTTTCTAGTTATTATTGTAGGGACCAACAATGTGCATTTGAATAAAGCACATCTTTTGGCAGCCTTTATTTAATAAAGAAACAGGATTCACAAGCAGTTTGTTCCAGTGGTTAGCTATTCTGTAAGAAATATACTTTCTTTCTCATTTGAAAAGTGCTGAAGAAAAATCTTTATGTGCAGAAGAGCTGATACTATGGCAAAATCCAGAACTCACCAAGTTAGAAAATGAGATATTTAGGTGTCTAAAAAAATGAAATCTGATTTCTGTCTTCTTAAAATGTAGAATATATGAGAAAAAGTGCTGCAGAAATAATTAATTTTTCCTGTGAAACAGTCTTTTACAGTAGAAAATGATTAATGAATTAATAGCGAGTGAATAGATCATGTAGTTAATGAGGTCTCAGAAATCCTAGTAACATCATCTGATTCATACATATCTACTGTCTACATTTGCAACACTACAGACATTGATGAACACCAGGAATGAACTTACCTTATAGACACTCTTGCCCATATGTAGTCTTTATGGACATTCATTAGCATGGAGAAAGTGTCATACACATTTCACATCAGACTCTTTCCTCAAACACAAGGCCCTGACAAACAGAGGGTGTTTACCCTAATAAGCCTACCAGAAGGATTTATCCTTTTGTCATTGTGAAAAAAAGAGCAGATGGGAAAATAATTAATTCTCTAATAGTTACAGCAAAGGCCTTAATAAAATTCCTTGGCTCCTCCTCACCTTGCAGCAAGAAGGAACATCAACAAGAGAAAAGTTATATTTGCACTAAGGTCTGTCCACCCTTGTCAAACTGCAGTGAAGTTGCCATAGTGTAAAATGTCAGTTGTGTGGTTTGATTTCATACCCTGATGCCCACAGACAAGCACATCAAAATAGAATCATAGAATCATAGAATAGTTAGGGTTGGAAAGGACCTTAAGATAATATAGTTCCAACTCCCCTGCCACGGGCAGGGACACCTCACACTAAGCCATGTCACCCAAGGCTCTGTCCAACCTGGCCTTGAACACCACCAGGGATGGAGCATTCACAACTTCCCTGAGCAACACATTCCAGTGCCACACCACCCTCACAGTAAAGAACTTCTTCCTTACATCCAATGTGAACTTCCCCTGTTTAAGTTTGAACCCATTACCCCTGGTCCTGTCACTACAGTCCCTAGTGAAGTGTCCCTCCCCAGCATCCTTGTAGGCCCCCTTCAGATACTGGAAGGCTGCTATGAGGTCTCCACGCAGCCTTCTCTTCTCCAGGCTGAACAACCCCAACTTGCTCAGCCTCTCTTCATATGGGAGGTGCTCCGGTGCCCTGATCATCCTCGTGGCCCTCCTCTGCACTTGTTCCAACAGTTCCATGTCCTTTTCATGTTGAGGACACCAGAACTGCACACAATACTCCAAGTGAGGTCTCAGGAGAGCAGAGTAGAGGGGCAGGATCACCTCCTTCGACCTGCTGGTCACACTCCTCTTGATGCAGCCCAGGATACAGTTGGTTTCTGGGCTGTGAGCGCACACTGAAGCCAGCTCATGTTCATTTTCTCATCGACCAACACCCCCAAGTCCTTCTCTGCAGGGCTACTCTGAATCTCTTCTCTGCCCAACCTGTAGCTGTGCCTGGGATTGCTCCCACCCAGGTGTAGGACCTTGCACTTGGCATGGTTAAACTTCATCAGGTTGGCATCAGCCCACCTCACAAGCGTGTCAAGGTCCCTCTGGATGGCATTCTTTCCCTTCAACGTATCAACCGAACCACACAGCTTGGTGTCATCAGAAAACTTGCTGAGGGCGCACTCAATCCCACTGTCCATGTCACCAACAAAGATGTTGAACAAGACCGGTCCCAACACCAATCCCTGAGGGACACCACTCGTTACTGGTCTCCAGATGGACATCGAGCCATTGACCACAACTCTGCGTTTAACATATGCAAACTCTTCAGTCTCAGCCAGTTCTTTATCCACTGAGTGGTCCATCCATCAAATTGATGTCTCTCCAATTTAGAGACAAGGATGTAATGTGGGACAGTGTCGAACGCTTTGCACAAATCCAGTAGATGATGTCAACTGCTCTACCCCTGTCCATCAGTTCTGTAGCCCAATCACAGAAGGCCACCAAATTGGTCAGGCAGGATTTCCCCTTAGTGACGCCATGCTGGCTGTCACCAACCACCTCCTTGTTTTTCATGTGCCTTAGCATGCCTTCCAGGAGAATCTGCTCCAAGATTTTGCCAGGCACAGAGGTGAGACTGACTGGTCTGTAATTTCCCAGGTCATCCATTTTCCCCTTTTTGAAAATGAGGGTTATATTTCCCTTTTTCCAGTCACTGGGGACTTCACCTGACTGCCGTGATTTTTCAAATATGATGGCCAGTGTCTTAGCAACTTCATTTGCCAGCACCTTCAGGACCCGCAGATGGATTTCATCGTCTCCTATGGACTTGTGTACGTTCAGGATTTTAAGATGGTCTCTAACCAGATCCTCTCCTACAGTGGGCCTAGGGTCTTCATTCTCACAGTCCTTGCGTCTGCCTTCCAAGACTTGGGTGGTGCAGTCAGAGCCTTTTGCCAGTTAAGACCGAGGCAAAGAAGTCATTAAGAACCTCAACCTTCTCCAAATCCAGGGTAGCCACTTCTCTTGGTAGCTTCTGGAGGGGGTCTATGTTGTCACTAGTCTGTCTTTTATTCGCAATGTACCTATAGAATCCCTTCCTGTTATCTTTAACATCCCTAGCCAAGTTTAATTCTAATTAGGCCTTAGCTTTCCTAACCTGGTCCCTAGCTTCCCAGACAACATCCCTGTATCCTTCCCAGGCTGCCTGTCCTTGCTTCCACCTTTTATAAGCCTCTTTTTTCCTTCTAAGTTTCCTCAGCAGCTCCTTATCCATCCAAGGAGGTCTCCTGGCCCTCTTGCTGCACTTCCTTCTAGTTGGGATGCAACACTCCTGAGCTTGCAGTAGGTGGTCCTTGAATATCAGCCAACAGTCTTGGGCTCCCCTGCCCTCTAAGGCTATATCCCATGGAACCTTACTGAGCAGGTTCCTGAAGAGGCGAAAGTCTGCTCTCTTGAAGCCCAGGGCAGTGAGCTTGCTGCACACTCTCCTCACTGTCCTGAGGACCTTGAATTCAATCATTTCATGATTGCTGGAACCAAGGCTGCCCTGGAGCATCACATTTCTAACCAGCCCTTCCCTGTTGGTGAGCACAAGGTCAAACATAGCACCTCTCATTTTTGGCTCCTCTATTACTTGCAGAAACAAGTTGCCTTCCACACAATCGAGGAACCTCCCGAATTGCTTGTGCTGGGCCATACTGTCGCTCCAACAGATATCAGGGTGGTTGAAGTCCCCCATGCGAGCGTGAGGCTCTTCCTATCTGTCTGTAGAGTGCTTCATCCACAGATTCCTCTTGGTCAGGCAGTCTGTAGCAGATCCCTACAGTAATGTCCCCCATAGCTGTTCTCCCTTTAACCCTGACCCACAGACTCTCTACTGACTGCTTACCTGTCCCCAGACACAGTTCCATACTCTCCAGCCTATCCCTAACGTAAATAACAACTCCCCCTCCCCGCCTGCCGGAACTGTCTTTTCTAAAGAGCCTGAAACCTTCCACTCCAACACTCCAGTCATAGGAGCCATCTCACCACGTTTCTGTGCTACCTATTATATCATACCCCCGTAGACATACACACAACTCTAATTCCTCTTGTTTGTTCCCCATGCTATGGGAATTTGTATAGAGGCATCTGAGCCGAGCTCCAAATGAAGCCGGCTCATTGGTTGGAGCAGCTGGAATATCTCTACATTGCTCCAAGCATTTATTAGAGGTGCTGGCTACTGACTGGGTGTGTTGGGATGGAATGATGCCCCCCTCCCCCAACACATCTAGTTTAAAGCATCCTTGACCAGTTTGGCAAGCTTCCTACCAAAGCCGTTCTTCCCCTTCTTTATCAGACCAGCTCAGCTCCACCAGCCCCCAGTAGACCTGGCCTACTAACTTGGATCGTTCTGGATTGGGATGGCAGTACCTGGGCCAGTTAGAGTGGGATGCGTCCAGGGTGACAAAATGTCCCTCACTACAATCCAGCAAGTAATAACAGGTTGAACATTGTGTATGGATTATATTTAAAGCCAAGAGTCCATGCACCAAGTATCCCTGCTGTTCTCCAGGTGAAAACAGAGACCTGATTAAGGCAAGACTAAAATTCTAACTCTTGTACAGACTATCTGTGAACCTAAAGAAGAGAAAGATCCCTATTTCTTTTAAGATCATGTGTTTCTACAAGTTCTCTGAGGAACGCACAGCTGTTTGGCTGCATTAACATTTTGCCTGATGAGCATTCAATTGCCTGACGGAGCTTGTGGGCCAAGGCCAAACTCTGCCACTTATGCTGGTGTTTACTGTTTCCTTTATAAACTCCTTTTATGAACAATTTACTGTGTATGAAATAATACTCAACTTTGCTTGAGAGATTCCAGACCATTTATTTTGCCATCCCATCCTCTTAATGTAAGGAATGTTGGTAGTAAAGGGCACATAGCCTTTCTCCTTTAATCTCCAGTTAAATAAAATGTAGGAAGAAACAGGGGAAGAATGGAAACAAAAAGACAGAAAGGGAAAAATGCAAAGGAGGGAAAAAAAATAGTACCAAACCCCATGAAATTAAATAAATGAAGAAAGGGAAGAAGGAGAGGAAAAAGGCAAAAGAAAATATATGGCAAAAAAAAAAGTTAAATACAGTTGCTTGTCTGTTTAAATTTTAAAATTGCTCAACAGCCTCATGATAGGATTAATAAGTTTCAAAGGACTAATAATCACTACTATGACTGAATGCCTTTTAACTGGCCCAGCTTAGTCAACCTAGGAGGACTTCTTGCTCCCCTGATTGCCATACATACGATCCCATTCATTGTGAGCTCTAACCTTTCATGGGTCATTTTTCTTCATGCCTTTCTCTTTGTTTTTGCTTGTTTGTACACTAAGGCTCCTCTTTTCTTTCCCTCCGTGCTCTGAAGTCTCATTCCCTCACTTTCTGCTCCAATTCCCCCTTCTTTCTGATACAGAGACATTAATGTGCTGCCTGAGCACTTTGCTTGGGTACTGCTGAGAACTCCCCTAAAGAGGTGGCAGTACACTCCAGCTTCAAGTATACACTTTGCTAGTGCTAAATCCAAATATTGCAGTTTTCTGTACTGTAGGCCAGTTTTCTCCACTAAGGTGCTGTACTTTCACGCCACATCTCATCATTTGCCTTTGGCACAAATTTTAATTAGCTGGCTGTAGCAGAGAAATTCCACTATTACTCAAATCCCACTGTCTCACAAGCAAATATGAATTCTCATTAAATTGCTCTTACAACACTGGGCTTGGTAGCTTCCTTATCTCTAGTAACCAGGCATTTCTCACAGTTGTTATCAAGTTCATTTCTATCTGTGGGAAATACTGTATTCTTAAGCAAGCTTTGCTGATTGCACACAACTCTTTCCTTTTCTGTCATTCATTGATTTCAGAAAGCCTGATGAGCCATGACTGAATGCTTGAAGACCAACTTGAACAGGAATGAAAATAACAGGTACATGGAACAACCACTTCAGAACCAGAGTTCAAAAGTGTACATACCTTAACAGAAACAGACATAACCTACCATTTACTGCACTGGATCGAATGAGAACCTTTTCAGTTTTCTTTCAGAATCCATGAAACTTTCAAAAACTTATTAATTTTGTACATGTGGCACTTGCTTTTCCTAAGAACAAGAATTCGGGTTCAGCTAAAACCGCAAGTCTTCAAGCACTTGTATTCTTTTTTTCTTTTATTTTTTGTTTATGTCTCAGTCTATGAACTGATGCACCATTCTTTTGCCAGTGTTAAGACTCCTTAGAAACAAATACACCAGGTTTATTGAGAATCCCCAGGAAACAGGCAGCAAGTGGATGGTAGGTCCATATAACAGCAATTCACACAAAAAACCACCAACAAACAGAAAACCAACAAAAAAGCACACACAAAAAAACCCCAAACCAATCCAAAACCCAAAGCCCCTATGTTATTCTTAGGATAGAGATATTTCTATGCCTATCCATACTTCATTCCCATTCAAAGTCCAAACCCAAAAGGGCACTTCTGTATGAATGCAGAGACACCATTACAAAATCAAGCTTTTTGACACAAAGAGAAATTATAAATTCTATCCTAGAATTAGTCAGAAGTCTCAAAGATCACTTATAAAAAGAAGGCATTAAAGGCAGCACATCCTTGCTACATACCAACAGGATTTTCCCTGCTGGGTGACCTACCTCAACTAACCGTCAAAAAGAATTAGTCTCAAGGGAATGTTTTGCTTATAGATTGATAAATGTTGACAATAATCCTAAATGGATGTTAGGGGAATTGACAAATCTCAGCATTTTTCTTGATGTATGTGTGCCTGGAGGAACTCTGGAGGCCCCAGCATTCATTAAAAAGAAGCAAGCCATTGACAGCAGACAGAGAAAGACAGGTAGCATAGCTAGAAAAGTAGAAGCTATTTGTTGACACAAATTGTGGAGTATAACCTAATAATCTAGTATTTTCTTCCACTGTTGTTTCTAGGCTCACTCAAAGGGTACAGCCACAGCACAGTGTGCTTAGTGCAACAATAAAACTGCTTACTCTGTAAATGGCTTTATTGTAAAAGTTTGAATGCTCAGGAAAATAATGTAGGCTAGATTAAAGCTGGAATTAGGGCTTTAGTAAGGATCTGGGGGAGAGCTGGGGGATGTATTTTTGCTCTTTCTGTGTATGCATGTGTGGTTTTTTCCCCTGGAGCAAAATGCACATGTTAAAACAGCGTCCTCTGGAAGAAAAGGGTTCTAAGTTTAGTTGTGGCTTCTCATATTGACATAAATGAAAGAAGGGGAAAGACAAGAAACAAGGAAGCTCAGAAGTTTGATTCTAACAATGTTTGATTGTGAGATAAACTTTTGCCAGGTAATTCCACCTGTAAATCTATAACAGGACCACTGACAGAGGATGTTGCAAGATATATCCATGAGTCTGAAAAGAAGCTTTGATCAATTTTCCTTGATAGTGTGTTAATTACAACTGGCTTTTCTACCTAGCTGCCTTCATTTTAATTATTATTTGATAGTAAGTGAAAAACAGAAAAATATGTCAATCTGAGCTGTCATTTATGCATTTATTTTCATAGTGAAAAAAACCAAAGAATAGCAGGTACTTCTGACCTATTGAGAAATAATACTTCTGAATTGCTTTAAAAACCACCTGCACAGATTGATTGCTAGCATTCTGTCATCCAGATTACTGCAAGTGTATTTGTAAGTGTATGTTTAAAGAGAGTGACTCACATGGCTATGTATAGCATCCCTAGGACGGAAATGTCATTGTATGACTCCTCTCCTATTTCCTACCACCAGAGAGCTCTTAACAGCAAATTTCACAGCATTTCACTGAGATCAGTTTTAAACAGACCTAACAACAAGTCCTCCAGTACCCCTGAGTACCACAGGAATGCATTCATTTCCTCTGTTCCACATTCTCCCATGTCTTAGGGAAAGTGACTAAGTAGTAATAGAAGTTATAGCAGCAGTATAGATCAGGTCTTTTTATATGAAGTAGTGCATGTAGAGACTGATCATACATGTAATCATAACAGGCAAAATAAAAGAAAACAACACAGCTGTTTAGAGGGAGGAAGGAATTTGAGAGAAACAAGTTTGGTGGTTTTGACCAATATCATATAGAAAGTGTATGCAAATCCAGGATATAACTCAGATCTCTTCTAAATTTCTCCTTTGACACACACACTTATTGTTTTACTCTTTTTTTCTTTTGTTCTTTTACTGCATTGTATATTATATTTCTAACAATATTTGCATCTGCACTGGCTTCCCTGCACCAGGGTTGACACTACTCAGGCTGACCAAATGTTTTGCAACTGATATTGAGTGGAGCTACCCTTTCATAGTTAATTTGAAGCTGAAGGAAACTACATATTGTGTTTCATTTCTTTTCTGATAGTTTCTCCTTTATCACAATCATTTCTATGCTGTTTTCTTGCATTTATCTGTTAACTATGTGTCAATAACTACAATCAGCATTTTCAGAAAGTGTTAACAAACCTTGACTTTTTTTTTTTGTAAGGCAAGAATGTGTTTCTGAATGGAGCCCCAGACAGCTGTCTTTTTAGGATGCACTGTAAACCTATGTTTAATTTCCTGTCTACTACCAGCCTTACTTCATCAGTATTTCCCTTACTTTCACAGACTTCTATATACAGTGGAATATCTGTATTTTGGATTGTTTTCCGTGAGAAGTAATAACTTCCGTCTTACAAGCTGACACTCAACATACTGCAACACATACTTGTAAATTTGTATTCCTTTGTTCAGAAGTTTTTATCTTTATCACCAGTGTACATATGAGAATTGGCTGTAAATAAATGGCATTTGAGTAAAATCCCAAGCTCCTAATAGGTGGGTAAAGTGCTTTACTTCTGGCACCACGGAGCTATCCATCCCCAGGTACTGTTTGCAGAGATAGAGGCACCCAGGTACAATCTGGCTCAGCTGCCCATCCAGTTGAATGGAACTTAATCAGTTCTCAGGCTGAAGCATTTTCATGAAAATCCTGACCTTAGGAGGAAAATGCAATTTTTAATGAAAAACAAACAAACAAACAAAACAAAAAAAAAACAAACAAAAAAACCCCCAAACTGTAGTGGTTTAAGCCAGTTTAAGTCAAAACAAAAAAAGGCAGTGAAAATATTTAGTATGTGTATATATTAAAGAGGGATTTATAATAAGACTTTATGTTCCACTTACTCTGTTAAGTTGGTAAACTCTCACTGACTTGTGTTTTCTAGTTACTGCATCTGACACATTTCATTCATGAACACTTACTATGCCTCTTTTAAAAGACAGGGTTCAGCTCATCCTTCAGAATTAGGCGTCTAATTTAAAATAATCATGTAGGCTTACTTTCTAAATTATAGAGGACAATCTCCATTTGAAAGTGTTTTTATAATTGGTGGAGTGAACTGTCTAGGGTGCCTGTCAACCCCCATGGATTACATGGGGAGCTTGAACATTTCCTTCTCCATATGGAACCTAACAAACCAGCTATAACAGTATGAGATGCCTCCCACCAAACTGAGTGTTTGCTCTTGTTCTTAAGCAAAACATTTTCTCTTTTCACCAAATTTTTTGCTTTGATGTTATTTTTGTATGCCTCTGAGAGCTAACAGTAACTGGTGTACAGCCCTGGGCCCACCATATGAGCTAGTGTGAAAACAACTTCTCCACTCCCATGAAGATCAGTTCAGATGCTGTGTAGCTAGGTAACATAAGAAGCCATCTTTGTTATGGGTGAAACTAACACCACTCACTAATGGGAGAGGACTAACATAAGGATGTCTGTGCCCTTTCAGGTCTCAAATGGGACAATATGGCAGGTCTTTACCTGGGTTGAAGAGATGTCTGTGTTGGAACAAGGTAGTAGTTGCATATGAAGCAGTGAAGTACAGCAATGCCCAAGTGCCACATATTTGGGATCTTAAAGATCTTTGCTTCTGCTTTCACTCTGAAGAAAACTTGGGCACTTAGGCATGGAGCTCTTTTTTTAAAAAAAAAGGGTACTCAGTGACAAAAGTATTTTAGAGGACAGCAGCACACTATAGAGGAGAACCATTTGCAGCTCTCTGATCCAGCATTTCATTTCTTTCTCTTATTTCCTACTCACAGTGTCTTGGCAACTCTTTCTGTTCCAGGAAGTATGTTTTCCTCCCTCCCACACTACTTTTGAAGTCTCACAAAACATGCTAGGAAATGAGCAGCAATTGTATTCACCAGCTGCTGCAGGGCAGCTCGCTCCAGGTCCTACTGGAGACAACCAGTGCACCCCTGGGCCTGGAGGTGAGGAGTGCATTTCCTGCTGATTGGGAAAGGTGAGTGATGGAGATGAAGGAACATTAAGAACGACTGCAGGAAACAGATACTATTATCTTCCCTAGTTTCTCAGAACAACAACAGTTACCTGGGGCACACCAGACATTTTATTTCATGTAGCAGCTAATTAGCAGGGATCACTTCAAATTTCAGTGTTCCTGATACTGACAGCAACTGCAGTTTATGCAGAGATCAGCCCTGGCTTGTGTTCTTTCCACTCACTAGCTCGCTTCAAGATCTGGTTTGCAATTCAGGTTATACCACTTCAAAGAGTTTGACCTTCCCTTCTGTCATCCAGCTGCAACACACCAAAGCAAAGGCAATGGATTCCATTGAGATGGAAGAAAAATCCATTCAGAGATTTGAATGTTCAAAGGAAACAGTTTTTCCTTCTTAGAAAATCATTCCTTATCTATTGCTGGGGGGGGGGAGAGAGGGATGCTGCCTGGAAGCACAGATTATTAATTTCTTCTGCATACATAAAAGCAGTGTTTAGAAGATGCACAAGAGATGCTTTTCACACGTTCAGCAGAATTATTCTCAGGTGAATATATTAGGCATTTATTTCTACTGAAACTTAAAAATAGCAGTGTTAGTCTTTCAAATTTTAGCTGATTTAAACACTGCACTAATAAAAACAGTGCTACAAATTCCCCATTTCTTCCCCATGTCTGGGAATCGTATGTTGAGCAACTTGCATGAAAGTCTGAAGCAGTAATGCAGTCTGCATAAAAAAGGGTGACAGAGGCATCACAAAAACACCTATGGGAGAGCAGTGAGGATGAATTCTGCAGTATCACTATCTATGTCATCCTTACTAAAGAATTTTCTATAAATAAATTTTATTTTACTGTTATTTTTCTCATTATATTACCCAGCACATAAATGACACACTACTACATAAGGCTTCCCAATATCTCCTGCTGAGCTGCCAAATCTGTTATACTCTCCTGAATGCTGTGGCAGAAGAGTGAAACTTTCTCTAGTGTGCAATTCATGCATGCAGAATTAGCAGTACAAACATGCGTCTAACACAGGGGCTCTCAGACTGCTGCCTGTGGGCTGGTGGTGATCCACGACATCACTGCTGATCTGAAGAACACGCACACTGCTTTTTCAGCTGAATACAAAAGGTGCACAATGATTTGTGCTGGTGACTGACATTGGTTGAGTCCTAAAACTTTGAGAATAGCTGTTTAAGAGTTGCCACTGATCAGTTGTGAGCAAGATGCTTCACCTCTCTGTGCCTTTGTTTCTCTTCCAGCACCATCTGTTTTGCTTAATTAAAGCGAAAGCTCTTCACTGTAAAGACCTTCCCCTCACAGGCATTTGTGAAATGCTATTCACAGTGCGCTTCTGAATTCATTCAGGACACAGAGCTGCCAAGGCAGCATTGATCACTACTATTAACTAAATCTGTTTTAACTTGTCAGTTAAGATAGCATTGTTACTAACAACACAGGAAACCAGAATCCTAAGAAGCAAAAATTAATATGGAAAACCGAAGGACTTTGTGTGAGTTTTGGGTGTATTGCTCTTTCAATCAAATATAAGAAGAATCTTTGCATTCAAAAATGTATACTAAATTATCATGATCTTCTCCAGATTGCTATGGAGTATAGCAACCTCTGGATGTGTAGGATACTTCAAAACACTTTGCTTTTCAAAGTGTCATTTTTCATGCAGTCATTTGCATGCAGTGTTACAGCTTTGTTTTTCATGGATTTTTCAAAATGCTAATTTTTGCCTACTCTGCTATAATCTCCTTAGAGTTTGGGTGGGATCTTACACAAGGGATGCAAGGGATATACAAGGGATAATATCAGGCAAAAATCAAAAGCAAAGGCTTTTGCCTACATTTAGCTGCAGAAATGAAGCTGTGTTTCAGCGCAACCCTAATTACAGTTTTGTGGTGCTTTGTCGAGCCCTGCTGATAAGTTTCCCTAGTAAACAGCTCTTTATTGTTCTTTCACATTCAGTCACCATGGAAACCAGCATTTTAGGGTTTGATCCTGAGAGATGCCAAGCACCTGCTTCTGTAGCAGTATCTATGGGAGAGGAGGATCTGAGACATCTTATAAGATCAATCCTTACAATAACAACAGATTTGCTAAAGACAAAAGAATAAGCAAACACCCCCCTTCCCCCCCCCCAGAAAAAAACAACAAAAAACCAACAAAACATACACAAAACCACAACCACCTTCCCGAAAAAAAGGTTTTGAAGTGCTTATTTAGAAGGAATTTTTGGGGGGAGAAAATCAAACCAAACCACAGCTAAAACCTGGTCCCAGTTATACCTTACAAACACACACAGTATCTGACACTGCCTGTCTATGGGTGCAGTGTAAAAGGAAAAAAAGCCCAGCGAGCCTAAGCATCTAACTCCAGAGGAAATACAAGTCAGAAACAGAACACCGGAGTGCCACTAACAAAATGTTGGGAAGATGAATTCCCTTTCATTCACTGCCAAATCCTTCATTGCCTTCTTATTGTAAAAGTAATGGTGCTTGGGAGGTCAAACCCAGGTGATAAACAGCTGAACAGAATTTCTATTTTAGCTTCTGAATAATCCCTAAGGGACTCTCTTTTGTCTTTCCTGCTCATGTTGACCTCAAACTGTTGGTCAGAGCCTAGAGGAATCACTCAATTTGGCGAAGAGTAGCTTTTTTCCCCCCGTACATCTCCATTTCTTGTGAATCTATCTTGGTGTCTCAGTAGGAAGATAGAAGGTTTGTGTCAGCAGTCAGCAGATAGTCTGAGTGTAAGCAGGTGTGAGCGTACCGATAGCTTCCTTATCTGATGCTGCCGGCACATGCTGGGCCTGAACAGAGAATTACTTTCGTACCCTCTAGTAAATCGCTGCTGTATACTCGTGCTGCCTCCTTACAAGCCATTTTCGTGCCAAGTTTGAAGAGTTCAGTTGTTGTACGACCCATCAGCCCTATTCTGCTACCATGAGCAGCGTTGTTAACCGCCAGGGTGATGTCCTCAGCTTCAGGGAGTCGACTTTATTTTCTCTGCTTCAAAACACTGGCCCGGACTTATCCTATGTAAATGCAGACACCCATCTGAGGAGGACAGCCGCCTCCATCTGCCTTAGTATAGTCGCAGTAAACCAGCGCTTCGAAAGGGTAGTTTTGCGTCTTAAGCAGGGTGAATCACCTTCTAAGGGTTTCCATTTCTTGTTGAACACAGAGAAAGCATGCTATGCTTACATTTACAAGTCAGGCATCTCAATCAGTGCCCCAGCTAATTAGAAAGAATGCAGCTCCTGATGGCTGAAGTCATCTTTATTCATGCCAGCACAACACTGCAAATTTAGGCATTTTTGTCTTCTATTAGCCTTAAACCAAAAAAAAAAAAAAAAAAAAAAAAAAAAAAAAAAAGAAGTTATTCAGATCCTGCTGCATAGAAAGATTACAAGCTGATTACAAGCATACTTCTCATTCATATCTTCGAATATACATGACAGAAGAAATCAGGTTTTCAAATGGCAGTTTGGGGACAGCTTATCTTTACTCTTGGTATTGTTATTGATGGTTGGATTATGGTCAAGCTAAAGCTTTTTGTTACTTGGACTTTAATAGAACTATTTTGCGACAGGAGGAATTTTTTTAAAATTATTATAATTTTTTCTTTCTTCCATAGCCCAAGTGTAACAGCAATTGAAATGAAAATTAAGCAATAGAAAAATTAAAATGAAGCAATATGGATCACAGTCCTTCTGATCTGTGCCCACCAGCAGTGAATGTTAGAAAGTGTATCACTCTTAAAAGTGAGTACTTTCAGATAAAGGACTCAGCAGCTACCTCCTTGTGTACAGAGCTTTAAAAGCTTATGAAGAAACAATATCTCCACATTCACAGCCCAGGCATAGATAGCCCTTAGTCCTATAAAAGGAACCATGTTCAAAATACTGGCAAAGAATATGTGGTGGAATATCTATAATCATCCAGGGTTATCATTAATTAAGGTGGTCCAAAATATGTGGAAAGACTTGGTTTCACACCCTGTGGATCCAGCAAATTTCATGGAAAATAAGCTGGAAAGAGACTCAAATGATCTGGAATGGATTCCCTTTTTTGTCAGCTGACATTACCTGCCAGTAAACTCATATGTGTCACAGTTTAAACACTGTTTGCAAAGTACAACCATGAAAGAAACTAAATCCAGTGTTAAAGGTGATGATGGAATTAGATGCAGTTTAGGGCAGCAAGGGCAGTGCGGTAGTAAAAGCCTGTGCTATTTAACATGTCACTAGCTCATAGGTGAGCTCCTGATGGTCAAATTCTTCCCTCTGCATTAAGCTATTATAGACTGAAGTATTTGTGTGCTGTGATGTGCCAACTCTAAGACTGGAAAAGCTATACAACGCATGCAGGGCAAAATCACACATTAGACTGTTACTATTAAATACACAATGAGATGTGACTTAACATATGGCTCATCTTCAGGTAAAGAAATCCATCTTGTAAAGGCATGTGTTCATCCTTCACAGAGTAGGATCAGCTACATTATTAATACTCATATAGTAATGCAGCTCGATTAGAGAGCATGCCATCCGATACATTAATTGAGCTGCAGCACTGTTCTAGGAACAGAGGGATAGGCATTCATCCATCTACACACAAGACAGTCAGCCCAGGCTCCCCCTATATCAATGAAGAAAAATTGTCACTTCTAGAGGCCAACCCATCTTATCCTTAAGTAGACATCTAAAATAGGTCTGAGAAACGCCCAGAAGTGCCCATTTGATTCAAACAGGAACCAAGGAGATGCAGAAATTTATGCTGTAAATTATGATTTTTACTCTGGATGTCTAATCAAGATGACCTACAGTTTGGATATGAAAATCCTTCTATTTTGGGTTTGTGCAGTATCCAGCACATCTTAAGATATAAATCCAGGACTGGTGCTTCAGCTCACTTTAGCAAAACAATACCTCGAGTTTAGTGCTGTTACATTTCCAGTAGACTCAGGTGGACTTTTGCCTCGGGGTAAAGTTGCAATAAGACAATTTAGCAAACAGGCATATTCAGCCAGTATTGCCCCCTCACCCTCACTACTAAACTCCTTTCCAGACACAACTGCTCTTGCTTTCTCCCTTCAAGATTGTTGTTGATCTGCAAACATTCTCTCTAGGAGGTTGCAGCAGCAGCAATCAGTATATTTGCTTCTATTTAGGATATTACCTTTGCTCTATCCAGGCCACAGCCACAGCTAGAAGAAGCCGCCAGGATTTCACCCAAAGGACATAAGGAAAAATTGTTGCAATACAGTGAGTACCAGACCATTTAAATGTACAAAGACTTGACCGAAGTCAATGTTGCTCAAATTCCTGTGAAGTTGTTTCATGCTGCTTACACCTTTTTTGCATACATTTTTCCCTTGCAACTGCCTGAAGTCTTAAATAATGTAGTATCATTGCGTCAGCAGTGTACGTGTGAGCATGTGTATGCACGTTTCTTTTTCTCCCACTTTCTGTCTAAATATAAGTTTGTCTATATGCCTAGCTACATGTTTATATCTCTGTGTCCGCGGTGTGTGTGTGCAGAGGCCTATTTGCTGGTTATAAAAAGGAGATAGATTGATAATATTTCTACTAACATCCAATAGATATATTGAATCTTTAGGCAACTTTTGTGATCAAACTGTAGCTGTAGATTTAGTTCTAAGAAGTACCTCATCTTTACTCTGTGTACATTAATCACATGTGTGAGATACTGTGTGACATCCCCCTCTTCAAGAATATTACCCAGCACTTGGAGAGGAAACGAAAGATAAAAAGGAAAGGAGACAGAGCTGTCATGTTGCTCTGTACATGGGGGAACTTTACACAGCAGGTTGCAATCTGAACTGTCCCATTTCATTATGCCACTGAGGCAGACCCCTGCAGTGCATTAAGATTTTAAAATCATTTAGGAAATATGAAGATACATTGTTATTTAATCATTCCATTACACTTCAAAAACAATATTCTGATATTCATTTTTTTTTACATAATAAATATTGTCTTTGACCAGGCAAATGAATATAGACTGAGTTTCTGGAATAATATGATTAGTATGGAAATGGAAACAGACTGTAAATAATAGGATGAACTTTTGTTCAGCCACATCAAGGAATCAAACAAAAGCTTGCTAAGACTGAATTCCATTGCATAGTGAAAACAGGCAAAAGTATTTCCATAGTGGATTTTGCCGTATGCATGATCAACCTAAAGTCATTCCTATAGAAGACCTATTGATAGTATATTTCAATTTATCTGGTAAATTTTCGTTGAATTAAAATTAAAACATTGTAGACATGGTTACACATGGAAAGTAATGGTTATCAGATAAATACTTATTACTGTACTGTCACAAAATCTTTACTTTGCAGAAAAAGGTTATATATGGCAAAAATCAGTGTGAGTCATACGTACGTTTATACAACACTGCAAAAAGCCCATGAAAATCTTAATTCAGAATTCTTAATTCAAAAATCTACCTATGGAAATTTCTTTTTGATTTCAAAAAGCAAAATTTTAAAAAGAAATATTTTCCTATTTTGCCTTGGAATTGTGGTGTATTACTTTAAAAAACAATTAGTCCAGTAATGCATGACTAAAAAGATTTTTTTAAGATATATTTACTTTTATAGCAAAAAGTATATAATGTTGATATTAATTAGATTTAATTATCTGTAGTGCATGCATTTTTCTTAAACTACATACAGGCACCTTCTTTAATTCCTTATCATTGAGCACACTTCATTTATCTACATTTTGGTTTTATGAGTTAGATATCAATTGAAAATGTGTCTAGGTGTGAAGAGGAAGCCAGGATACATAAAAAAAACTATTTAAATATTGATAAAAAATAGTGAAGCACTGTTGGAACTTTGTTTGTGTGCACCAAGAAACTTTGAAAAAATATTAGTGGAAAAAGCAGTCTTTAAGGACTTAAGTACTCCCACCACCTCATGTTTCCAAGATACTGTACAATATAAAAAATCTGTATTTAGACCACCTCATGACTAGATGTATTTTGAATTTCAAACAGCTGGAACTTTGTCAATGTCTTTTCTCCATCAAAAGTGGTTTGGAAGAATTGGAAGCTGGGTCCCTGTGGGGCAGCCATATGTGTGATGAATTCCTATGAATTACACACAGACATTTTTATTTAGTAACAAAGCAGCAGACTTTCAAGAACTTAAAATTCAATAAGAATGCAGAAGATAGATAGATAGATGATAGGTGATAGATAGATGATAGATAGATAGATAGATAGATAGATAGATAGATAGATAGATTTTTCCCTTAAATAAATAAAAAAGTGAAGCTGAGTTCATCTTACTATTCTGTTACGTGTGTACATCAAATATTATTTCCAGCATTCAACCATACTCCTTAAGATTTTCGTCGGACTTGGTCAGACATGTCCCTCAGACAATCTGCAGTGCAACTTTCTGGAAGCTAAATTTCGTGGATGTTATGGATGTGTCCACACTGAGTCATGCAATGCTGGCATCTTCTCAAGGCTAAAGTCTTCATGTCGAGGGTCTATCCTTCAGGCACAGCTTACTATTTTAACTGGCTTCAATCACTATCCTAAACTGTAAATTTAAAGAAAACAGAATTTTTAAAGGATTTAGCTTTATTATTTTTGTTTTACATGAGTGAGAAAGTCTAGAAGCATTTAATTATTCCTATTGAGTAAAAAGTTTTATAAAACAGTATTTTTCAGTTAGGTGCAGTAATTAGACACAGAATATACACAGATAGATCTTATTTAATCAGTAATGGCATTTCAGTTAGAAACTGTGATTTCCAAACAGAACTAAAATGAATCAAATAAATTAGTAATACTTTAAAAAAAAGGAAAACCAAACTTGCTTGTCTACAGCTGTATTGCTATGGAAGCACCTCACATTGAAGCTCATTTTTGTTCCTCCCACACGGAGTATGCATGGTTTAAATAAACTAATTACACTGTAGTTGGATTTGCTTTTGGGGATAGAAGGTTATATTCTGTATCAATTTACCTAGATCAGGTTTTGTTGGGGTTTGGGTTTGTTTGGCTTTTTTTTTCGCAGCCAAAATTTGGAAACAATAACTGGATATGACAAAGAATTCCTCTTGGAGACCAATGAACTGCTAAATAAATCATTTTCATCTAAAAATTTTGGCTATTGAGATAGGCACCTTATACTGTAGAAACTCTTCTCCGGATGTTAATATGAGATCTTCAAGTCTGACAAATGTCTTGTGTCTCTATGACTTTACCTCTGAAGTGATCTTTAGTCTTTGTTATACCTTAGCTGTTTCACATGGAAGGAAACTCTTCAGTGGATGTTGATCTCTCTTCTTTGACCACTGAGGACTTACACAAGGTGAGGTGAATTCAGTTCTTTGTGTGATTTAAAAGAAGCCATTTCCGTTGTCTTTTTTTCTTTTTTTTCCTCATTCAATTATAATATTGCAGCAAACAATTGCTATATTGTTTACTGCAATCAGTTGTGTGGCTGTTCTCTGTGAAATAGGCATGAAAGTAAATGATACATGTGCTTTCTCTACTCCTTCAGAACAAAAGCCATTGCTGAAGGTGGAGAGATCCAGTCCTGACAGTAGAAACCATTAGAAAACAAAAAGTGAGCTAGATATCATTCACAGGAAAAAAATCCCACATTTAAGAAAGCTATTTGACCAAAAGAAGGAAAAATATTTTCTATGCTCATCTCAAAAAGATTTTAATATTTTTTTGCTTTGCTGATGAGGTAAGAAGGAGCAGAACGGTTTGTGGTAGCCCTTGTAGACTCTGCCAGAGATTCAAGCTTAGCAAGTCAACTAATATCGTATGCCAAACATAGTCATCATTTGTTATTGAAGATCTTTTAGTCCTGAAGATCTGTTACCAGTCAATACTGAAAGCGACACAATACTCTGAAGGAAGCCACTGTTGCACCTTTCCTGCCAGACAAAAAACTAATGATGGCCAAAGTCATTATTTGTTTCAGCAGGCTGAAATGGCAACATGGAAGATTCGTAGTGTACTAAAAGTCCCATGCTCTTTGCTGTTAACTATACACGAGAGCACAAAAACAAGTCAGCCACATGACACTGTGACAGAATTTTCAGCTTTGTTTGATTGCATTACAAATACCACACATACTGAAACACTCTGACAGCTTGCTAGCACTCACAGTGAGGAACCTGAACCTTTTGACCTCAAACATCTTATTAAAACCTATGCTGGACTGTGTCTTTGCAAGGGAAAAAAACGAGAAAGTACTGGACTTTTCTCCTCTATAATTCATTCAAGTAAGCCCTTGCTGAGTAGAGGACCTTGGCTTTGATGTTAAAATCTCCTAATTGGAAGGAAGTGAAGTGTTAGCCAGTCAAGCTATTAGTCTCTCATCAAATACTTTAAGAGGTATCAGAACACTTAGGTTCTCACAGTAGTGCAAAGAAGGCACAGAGTGGCCTGGTTTTGTTAAAATGTTTAAACTTCACATCTGTCTAACAACCTCTCCCAAAATTTAATATCCATGGAGTTGTTCCTTGATATTTCTTTCCTTTTATCTTCACCTTTTTTGTCTCAGAACTTCCATCCTTCTTTAAGTTATAAACTCTCAGGCTTCATATTACAGCCCTGATTCAAACCCAGCTATTGCATGTCTTGTGTGACCTACCTCTCTGCTGTTTGACTGAGGAGCAACTACTTCTGTGTTGGTTTTGCTTCCAGGGAAATGACTTCTCAGAAGGTTGTCTTTACAATAAGTAACATGAAAACCCAAGCAATTGTGGAAGATGGCTTAGTTCTAAAAGCTCAGTTCAGGCTTTGTTATGTGCTTAATTTATAGTATTTGCTTACATTAAAACTTAAATCTAGGAATATATTTCTTCTCTCTTAATTACTGGTACTTTTCTTGTTTACAGATTGGGTACCCAAACAAAAAGATGGGGTCTTTTTTTCTTGGGAACTTCCAACTAATTCAAGATGAAGGTTGAACCATGTCAAAGTCTCACAGGAATGTGACTAAACTACTTCCAAGATTATGTAAAGTTGAATTCTATTTAATCTCTATTCTTCAAGTTGGCGATAAAATCCAAAATGCCACAGTGAAGAAAATCTGTGAAATGGTATAAAATAACTATCTGAAAGGAAATCTCCAAATTGCTTATGCACATCCTTTGGAATTATGAATATAGTTACATAGTCACATCTGCTCTTTCTTAGTTTACAATATGAGCTGAAAGAAATGCTGTACTACCAGTGTAAATGTTTCTGTTTTGCAAAGTTTTCTGTTTTGATTTGCCTAGTGGTAACCTTACGCAAACAAATTACCTGTGGCATTTCATGCATATCTTCCCTAATGCTAAGCATTCCTTTTGCTTTGCAAGATGATGTCCATATGAAAGAAAATCTAATGCATCTGTGCCCTTACTATACATGTCTCTTTCCTGGCTAAATATGACCCTGTTTATGCACAATTATTTGTTTCATGCAAGTGTTTGATTGCTAGTCAGATCTCCCATTTTACCTCATGCTTTGTTCTGGTAGCACTTTCATCTGCTTTTGGATGGGACACAAGTTTTGTCTGTTGCAACAACTCTTTAAAAGTTCCCTCCACTGTTTCTTTTCGGTGATCTTGACAACATAATACCCTTTGGTAAGTCATTCCCATCTTTGAACGTCCAGTCTTTAAAATATTAAAAAAAATAAAATAAAATAAAATAAATAAATATTGCAGGGTTTCATATTTCATAATTATTTTGATGATGCTGCTTTTCAATTTGAAAAAATCTTTCTTCATTTGATAGCTTAAGCAGTCAGGCCCAAACATTTTTTTTCTTTCAGTTTAGTGAGCTTGCTCACTATTTATATTCCCAGATGTCTATGTCACTTTATCAAATATGGGTGCTTCTGGGATGAAGGCCAGTTACCTGTGTGAGGTCATTAAAAAATCCTCTCAGCCGTCCTCTTCCAGCCAGTCCAGCTGTCCACAAGTCTGGGTGCAAGAGCTAACAGCTGCACAATGTTTGCATTACCTACAATCAGAATCATAGTTTAAGTTGGTTCACAGTTATTACTTTTGTTCTGTCTTGACATCAGATATTGATACAGTTTGGACTCTTCACAGAATAGGAACATGGAAACCAAAAAGTTGTTTTATTCATACACCAACTTTTTCAACATATTTGGTTTGTGTTTGAGTCAGCAACAAGGAGTATTTACAAGTCACTGCTCATGGTATTTCAGAAGTAGAGAACATATACCAGGTTCCCAGCTGTGCTCAAATACCAGTCTTATATAGGCAATATACCTTCCATGTTTGTGCCAGCAAATGTCACTAGAGTCAGTGACTAGAGTCATTGAGGAAAATATTAAATTAAACAAGATTTCAGAGTAATCTATAGAGAACTTCACAAATAATCTTTCTCTGATAATCATTCCCCTTTCAAGATACCTCTGTCATGAGCTATCTCCTTGGCTAATTCCTTCTGCGCTTCATGTGTACCTTATGTGCCATCTTCTCCAGTTCAGCTCATAATTATTACACTTTCCAATAGTGAATACTGGAGTGAGGTCTAGACATCTTAAACCTACACATTTCTTTTATGCCAAAAAAATACTCTCTTATCAGAAAAATGAAATAGATTACGAATAGATTAGTGATGTGACAATGAAAAATCAAGGTGAAATTGTGTTAACTTCACTTTTACATTGACACCCACATATTTTTCTCTCTTTCAAAATTTACTCTTGGGCCAAAATCTTAGCTGGTACATACCAGTGTAACTCTGTAATACATCTTCTTAGGAGTGATTATTAATGACTAAACACTAGGTAAAGAAATAGAAGATAATTTTACTGCACTGTCCTGAATTGTCCATTAGGGCATTCCAGTTTGGTCTTCCTTGTATTTTATTATCCCCAGCCACACTGACACACTGCCAAGTAACCACAATGATTGTGTACATTAGTTACAGAAACTAGAGCTTTATAATCCCTGGAGTACATAACCCTTAGTGCAAGTTACTTCATCTGGATATGTGCTGACTTGGAGCAGCTAAGAAACTCTCGCTTGTTTTCAGATTTAGTGCCCATCTGGAAGGCACTGAAGCTAGAGCTTATATAGCACTGGGTCGTTACTTAAGCCACATTAAAGAAGAGATCAGAACAGGCATATACAGAATTTCTTTCAATTTATCTTTGCTATTAAACTGCAAACAACCCTAATTTCCAAAATGAAGATAAATTTCAAATATACCTGTGAAGCTAGCCCTGAGAAGGCTGGTGAACAGACTGCAATTTACATCAGTGCTTAGTCCCTGGGAACATGTCTTTTTTGCAACTAGAAAGTATGATGTGGTTATGCATGGTTGAATTACCTATGCTGGCTTAATCTCAACTATCTGGATAAAAATTACAATATGAGAGCCTGAACTAAGCAAGACTTCTGCATGAGCTTTGCAGTCTCATGAATCCCAGTGTAGCTGTATGCAGGAGGCAATGTACTTCAAATTGTACCTCTGTGGTCTGTCCTCTGTGTCACTGGCACTGAGGATGAAAGCCAGCAGCAACCCCACCTTTCACTGCAGCAGGGCTGCATATGGCACACACACACAGCCTGGTCAGCACTGTGAGTTGTGAGACACACACAGTGAGGACTGAGTCATCTGAAGACCTGCCTGCACCACTCAAGCATGTCCTTTCCTATGAAGAAAGAGCTGATACAGAGACTTCTACCTTGGTTTCATTCGTGTTTATTTGTGTGGGATAGTAGTGAACACAGCTTGTCAAATTGCCAAACCTTCATCCAGAAAAAAGGGCCATACAGCTTTTGAAAGAAAACGTTACCAGAAAGTAATAAGGACAAAACAATTTTGTCTGAAATTTCCCAGAAATAGCCAGCCTGAGGAGGAAACACAGCATAGAGCATTAAATAAAGGATTAGTTTGGAAAGTATGTGAGGTCTGATAATAGTGCAAAGTGTTTGACAACTGCAATAAAAGCATTGCCATCAGTTCTGCCCATAATATACTATTAATAAGAATAAAAAGCAAGACTTGCAATTGGATTAGCTGCATAGTGTATTAAAAAATGCAGTCTATAATGATGATTATTATGACCCATATAAAAAATTTTATACTATTGCCAAAATCTGCCTGTCTTTCCTGCTGCTGTAGTCATACTAGTGATGTCCGAATGCAGAATACTGCAAATGTTTTCTTGAATCTTGATATTTTGATAGTTCATGAAAAGCTGTTAACCTGATAGTCTGGAAACCTTTGTCCTGAAGATCACTGGTCCTTGGCTGTATCATTCAGATTCCTAAATCATCCAACCAGGAAACTTCTGTATTACTTCTACTTTCAAGCCCTACCCCTTCCATTTTCTTGCAAATTAAATATTCTAAAGGTTGTTTATGTGTTGACTTGATATGTACTCTGTTAAATTGAATTCAAACCATCAGAATCAATTTCTCTGGATCCAGAGTAAAGGATTCCCATGAAGTTTCCCATCACTCTAGGCATCTACTTGAAAACAGAAAGTTGCTGCTGTAAGATGTCATTTACTACATGCTTTTTTCATGGAGACCCATGACTGGTTTTCTAAAGAATAATGTTTTGTTTAGCTAATGAATAAAGCTTGCTCTAGGTGCACTATAATTGTAGTATCAGCTTCTCTGTATTTTATACAGAATAATTGACCACCAGAAAATGCCTGGCCATAGTAATAATTGGAGTGAACAAAAAAGAATTCTAAATGATACAGTCTAACAAATACATTACTTCATCAGAAGGGTAATTTTCAGGCTCAACTTATACACTTCATGCTGTTTCAAATGCTTTCTTAGCCTTAAGTTGGCAGCGCTTCACATTTAAAAGTGCTGTGCAGACATTAACTAATCAGTCAGTTTTCCTATTATAATATTTTATCCTGTCGTGTCGGGTTTGCCATATTATACACCAGCATAAATGCCAATCAAGAGAGGTGAAGTGCCCTTTTTGATGCTGAATGCACATTGTTCTGCTTAAATTATGACTGAATTGAATGCTTTTGCAGCCATAGTTACATTCTTATCATCATGTTTTAAGAAACACTAGATTTTTATCTCAAATACAGTTTTGTAACATCATTCTGTGGCACTGTAATGAATGAAAAGAGTAAAAACAGTAGACCATATAAAAATTATCATTTAAAAAGCAGAGAGAAGGGAAGAGTGAGAGAGAGCAGAGGATGAGAGTAGAAGAGAAGAGAAGAGAAGAGAAGAGAAGAGAAGAGAAGAGAAGAGAAGAGAAGAGAAGAGAAGAGAAGAGAAGAGGAGAATATTTCAGCTGGAAGGGACCTACCACAGACATACAGTCCAACTGCCTGACCATTTCATGGCTGACCAGAAGTTAAAGTTTGTAATGTGAGGCATTGTTCAAATGCCTTTTAAACACAGACCTCTCTAAGAAGCTTGTTCCAGTGTTTAACCACCTTCTTGGTAAAGAAATGATTCCTAATGCCCAGTCTAAACCTTCCCTGGTGCAGCTTTGAACCATTCCCACACATTCTACCACTGAACACCAGGGAGAAGAGATCAGCAACTCCCTCTCTGTGACCACTCCTCAGGAAGCTGTAGAGAGCAATGAGGCCTCCTTGAGTCTCCTTTTCTCCAAATTAGACAAATACAAAGTCTTTAGCTGCTTCTCATAGGATACGCTTTTCAGCCTTTTCATGGGCTTTGTTGTCCTCGTCTGAAGAACCGTCACATCCTTCTCAAATTGTGTGGCCCAGAAATACACAGTTGAGGTGAGGCCACACCATACTGAATACAGCAGGATAATCACCTCGCTTGAGTGGCTTGCTATGCTGTGTTTGATGCACCCCAGGATGTGGTTTGCCCTCTTGGCTGTCAGGGCACACTGCTGACTCATGTTGAGCCTGATGTCAAACAGCACTCCAGATCCCTATCTACCATTGCAGTATTTCCCATACACGAAGTAGGAAATGCTGCAAACACCTCTGTCAATTTAACCCGTGTGGCAGTAAATACCTGCTGACACCTCTGTGTCCCACTCAGAGAGGGAAAATGATATCCACAATTCTGCCTACACAAAAGTTTGTCGAAGATAAAATATTCAAACAAACCTGGAATTTGACCTTGTGTGATTTTTTTAGTGCTTAGAAAAAAAAAAAGCAACGTTTTCACCTCAGATATGTAGCTTATCTCTTTAGACAGTATAAATGAGTATAATTCTACCAGTTTCTGTGAAATTATTATGTGCCTTTACTGAGAATCTTGCCTTGGGATTCCAGTAAAATCAGTGTGAACGCCTGTGTTCAAGGACAGATTTTAATGACTGTCTCATAAGTGCTGACAGACAAATGGGTATTTTTTGTTCCAGTCATCTGAGGGATGAGCAAACCAAAACACTTTCCTTCCAGTTCAGCTTAGGAAGTTAAATGAGAGCATTATCCAGCTTGGCAGTTTAAAGGCAGTGAGAGTCATGGGCAGTGGCTTTGATTCCATTTCCCTTCTAAGCCTGCTGGACTCCACGTGTGGGCTATGTGCCAGCAGTATCATGTGACAGTAACCCAGACAATGGGATGCACACATCAGATCATGCAGGAGATGTAAAGTACTATGACAGTTGTCCTTTCATTACTATTAATTGCTTTTGCAATTTTTACTGTCAGAACAGCTCTGATAAAAAAGTGGAAGAAACCAGGCAGAACAATGAAAGCAAAAAAAAAAGCAATACCTGACTTTCATGCACTAGCCCTCCCCTAATGCCCTTTAAAGACTTATTCTAAATGACTTGAGCTTGTGAATAAATAAACTTGGCTACACAGTATGCCAACATTCTTGAGACTATTTAATCTTACTTTGGTAACACATTATAATTGTATTCTGTTACTCATTTACTTACTCGGTAATAATACATTATACTCCAGATGTCAAGAATGCAACTGGATTACAGAAGTTTCTAATAAGTACTGTTTTCTGTGCTGCTCCTTTCAGCAATTATGAGCACAGTATAAAGAATTTTACATAACTTTATAGTTATGACAAACCTTAGGTAGCCATCTAACTAGACAGGTAAATCTGAAGGTTAGCTGTGGTCCAGGCCCCTCACTGATTTGAATGGAGATAACACTGGAAATATTCCATCTCAAATCCATGGAATAATCTGTCTCCAGGCATGTGGATTGTCGCCAAAACACAATTTCTGTCAGCAAAGACAACACTTATTGTCCAGTGGTCTTAAAGAGAGTGAATTTTTGAAATATTTTTTCATAAGTTTTCTCAAAATTGCCTCAGCAAAGGAATGTTTGGTGATTACTCCAAGAGCTGTTGTAAAAGTATATTTCAAGAATAATGGAAATAATAAGGGGCTCATGTTAAATATTTTTAAGGAAGTGCACATCTGCACGTTTAAAACATTTTCTTATAGAGTAATACCATGATGACAGTGTACTACTATAAGATTATCTGTAGTATTGTTATACAATCTGAAAATTTAAGAAAGTTCCATTATTGTTTACCACGTACAGATCCTTTACAGAAAGTGTAGGGTTAAAACCTGAAGTACTTGTGTTATAATTGTTGGAGGTTATTCCCAGGCAGTGTTACACTATGGAAATCTAGTGGATTTGGGCTTTAACACTTTCTTAGTAATTCTCCACCTATCTGTTTCATGTGCATATGTAATTCAATGAAGCTATGCTCAGAAACTACCAAGACCATAACTGTCCTGTGCTGAGGACGTTCCTCAAGAAGAACTGTCGTGGTTTAAGCCCAGGCCGTAAATCAGAACCACGAAGTCTGCTTCCGCCCCCTACCTCTCTTCCCTCTGCTCCTGGAGGGACAGGGAGGAGAATCAAAAGAATGCAACTCCCACGGGTTGAGATAAGAACAGTTTAATAACTAAGGTATAACACAAATCACTACTGCTACCACTAATAATAATAATGATAAAGGAAATAACAAGGAAGAGAATAGAACCGCTCACCAACCGTTACCTCGCCCCACCCCGCAGTGATCTACCCCTTCCGGGAACTCTCCAATTCTACATCCTGGGCATGACGTGCTGTGGTATGGAATACCTCTTTGGCTAGTTTGGGTCAGGTGTCCTGTCCCTGCTTCCTCCTGGCTTCTCCTCCTCCCTGGCAGAGCATGAGACTCACAAAGTCCTTGGTCAGTCTAAACATCGGTGTTATCAGCTCTGTTCCCAGGCTGAAAGTCAAAAACGCAGTGCTGCAACAGCTACTAAGAAGGAGGAAAAATGACTGCTACTGCTGAACCCAGGACAGAGATCTTAAAGAGGCTGTACCCATGCACTGAAAAACAAGCTGGCAGGGAAGAAGATCAGCTTGGCTGAACAGAGAGGTTTGGCTGGAAAACATTAAAAAATAGAGAGCTTTTGACCTTTAAGAGAAGGGCCAGGCAACTCTGGAGGACTGCAAGGATGTTACATGGTCACACAGGGAGAAAATTAGAAGACCCAAAGCCCAACTAGAAGTTAATCTGGCTACTGCCATAAAAGACAATAAGAAATGTTTCTGTAAATACATTAGCAACAAAAGGAGGGCTAAGGAGAATATCCACCCTCTACTGAATGCAAAAGATAAGGAAAATCTGAGGCACTTAATGCCTTCTTTGCCCCAGTCTCAGCAAGACCAGTTGCCCTCTATGTACTCAGCCATCTGAGCTGGAACACAGGGACAGGGAGCAGAATGAAGCCCAAGGGGAAATGGTCAGCAACCTGCTACACCTCTTAGACACACACAAATCCATGGGGCTGGATGGAATTCATCAAGGGTACAGAGGAAGACAGCAAAAGTGCTCATCAAGACACTTTCCATCATTTGTCAGCAATCCTGGCTAATCAGAGAGGTCCCAACTGACTGGAAATAAGCAAATGTGACACCCACCTACAAGACGGGTTGAAAGGAGGATCCAGTGATTGTAGCACAATACAGGGGGATGGTCACTTCACTAGTCCTGCTGGCTATGTTATTTCTGATACAGGCCAGGATGCCCTTGGCCTTCTTTGCTTCCTGAGCACAAGCTGGCTCATGTTCAGTGGCCATCAATCAGCACTCCCAGGTCCTTTTCCACCAAGCAGCTTCCCTCAAGCCTGTAGGGTTGCATGGGGTTATTGTGGCCCAAGTGCAGGACCCAGGACCGAGCCTTTTTGAACCTCATACAATTGGCCTCAGCCCATTGATGCTATGAGAAGTCAACCTTGAAGTGCCCAAGGACCTACTTTACTTGGCAGAAAGGCAGTACTGATCTTAGAAAAAAGAAGCAATGACTGGGCACCAGTACATGACCCTGTATCACCTATCAGATTGGTAAAATGTAGACTTAGATGCAATTAAAGTCAATGGATTTACACTAGCACTTAATACATTTCAGAAGAGAGTAAGTCTTGACTGCAAAGTATCTGGAGAGACAAGTACATGTTGGTTTATATAGTTTTATCAGTATAATTTTTTGCTTTTTCTCTTGCTTCTTCATCAAGTATATCCTTGGCATTTGACTCCAGTTTTACAATAGGCAATCCACTGTTTTTTCCTCCCTGGTTTGTGTGTCTCTAACTATATGACCCCATTTCAGTCAGTTGAAAGAAATGTATATCAGTTCATAGGCTGCAGGAGAATTTATATTTCTCATCCACAGTTCTCTTGCAATTTAACATATAAACATCCTCTTAAGACAGTTTCCCAGGAGGGGGTTGGGAGGGTGAAGCCATGTTAAAGTGCTTACTGCAGCTGAGAGAAACACATCTGGTGAGGTTGTAAAGTGCATTAGCTCACTAAGGTGATGAAGTGAAGTTTGAAATGTCATGTAAGTGCCATGAGAGATGGCTGCAAAGGAGAGCTACTGACCAGTTAAAGCTTTTTCTTTTGACATACTGAAAAGCTTTTCTTATTCTTGTTAACCTGCTGCTATCCCGATGGGTGAAGGTTTATTAATATCTAAGGGAAGGAAAAAAAAAGAGATGGATCATCTACTTTAACATTTTTCAGTGTAGAAATGTGATGCATTTGGATCATGCCTTCAAGATGATGCTGGGTTTGCCTGATAGAAACTTGTCACCACCATAACTCTAGTTTGTCAATAAAAGCAAATCACACCCTTGATTCTGTCCAATTTAGAGAAATACTGAACTGTAATAATATAAATAATCCCATCATAAAAAGAACTGTAACAACTTTCATCTTTCTGAGAGGATTGATTTATTTTCATTTTATAAATATCTTTTTATTTATTTTACAATGTAAGATAAAAGACATAAGAAATAATAAGGTATATAACAAAATAAATATTTTCTTCATATAAAAAGAATACCGATATTTATTCTATATGCAAAATGTTTTGAGATAAACCAAAAAGAAGAAAAGCTACACAATATACACATATACTACTTAAAGGACAAGTAATAATCATATTAAACATTTCTGAAGGTTTGGCAGAATCAAGGAATGAGTATCTTCCCCTGACTCACACTCCCCCTGTGACAGTTGATAAGAGAAAGAGAGAAACTAGGTTAATTTTTTCAATCCTTTCTTCATTACTCCATGATTCCATGACAACTTAGATTAGCCTAATATGTGGTACTACTGGAGTTCAAACATTTTGCTACATTTTTTAATTCAGTGAAGAAATGTTTTGCATACATCACATAGAAATGTTTCTGCCTGCAGAGCCAAATGTATTACAAATTCAGTGATCTGAACCTAAAGAGATGTCATAGAGTGCCACACTTTTAAATAATTTACAGTTGTCCTGGGTTCAGCAGTAGCAGTCATTTTTTCTCTTTAGTAGCTGGTGCAGCACTGTGGTTTTGACTTTCGGCCTGGGAACAGCACTGATAACACCGATGTTTTTAGTTGCTGCTCAAATGTTTAGTCTGACCAAAGACTTTGTGAGTCTCATGCTCGGCCAGGGAGGAGGGGAAGCCAGGAGGAAGCAGGGACAGGACACCTGACCCAAACTAGCCAAAGAGGTATTCCATACCACAGCACATCATGCCCGGGGATGTAACTGGGAGTTGCCCGGAAGGGCTGGCTCACTGCTCGGTCAGGCTGGTTTTCGACGGGTGGTATTGTATTCTTTTCCCTTGTTATTTCCCTTATCATTATTATTATTGGTGGTAGCAGCAGTGGTTTGTGTTATACCTTAGTTACTGGACTGTTCTTATGTCAACCCGTAGGAGTTACATTCTTTCCATTCTCCTCCCCGTCCCTCCGGAAGTGGGGGAGAGGGTAAAAAAAGGGGGGGAGGGGGGAGTGGGCTGTGTGGCTAACTTGACAAAAGGGTTTAAACCACAACAACAGTTTAGAACATTTGCTGCTGACACAAAAAATAGACACAGAACCCTACAAAAGACCTTTTTCCCCTTCTTCAGTATATTTTGAAGTAGTGATTAATTTGCTAAGAACTAGAATATGATCACTTGTAAAAGGTTATTGTATTCCTTTTGGAAATTCACACTGAATGAAATTTTGGTTCTCTGAAATGAATGCCAAAAATCATACCAACTTCACAAGTCCAGCATTTTGTTACAGATATATGTAACTAGTTGTGTATTAACATAATTAATATAGCTGTGTTACATGTTCTATATAGTACCCAAACTGGTTTGTACAAACTTCAGAAATATGTTTAACAAATATTGCAGCAAATATTGCAAACCTTCACTATCTTTGTGATTTCCTAAGAGTATTGGTTATGTATACTTCTTTCCTAGAACAGAATTCCTAGCAACTCATCTTTGAAAATTGCTAAGAGTAAGAGTTTTCATAGGAGTAGTGTTGCCATATGTAATACTGGAGGTGGAATTCCTACAAATCCTCCACTCAGACGGGTTCATATATTATGTCATGCAGCTCTGCCATTACTGTGCAATCAAGTCTTTAGCAAGGGTTTTCATACTTAGCCCTTTATGATTCATTTAATATCCTTCCTCTCAAGAGGGTGATACAGCTAATTGTTTCACAGTATCTCAAGTGGAAATAAAATCTTTCTAGTTTCCCAGAAAAATGTTAATTTGTGGCACATCAAGGCAAATATTCCTGTAGATTTGGAAAATGTGATTATTTTCATAAATACTTTAATGAGATGGGCTACTTCACGTTTTTGAAATGAGAAGCAGTTGACACAAGAAAATCTGACACCCACTTTGAACACAAACAGTCTATAGCAACACATTTAGACTCATCCAGACAGTGTCAGAAACTATTAGATTCAAAGGTAAAAGTGAATGTGTAAAAGTGGAGGAACACTTTAATTGTGAAAAAACACAGTTCCAACTCAACAGCAATTTATATCATAGTGTTATGTGCTACTGCTGTTTATGAGTAGGACCACATAGGTAGAAAAGATGCCAGGTGAGTGGAATAGCTGGAGACTAAATTACTTTAGAACAACTTAGAGGAGAGAAACAAAGGATGTTTATGACATTAATTTTACATGAAGAAATCTCCAAAGTGCACTTTGACACTGCAGTGATGTATGTTTACATAGCTGTATATTTTGGAAGCAATGGGAGAATTTAAGGATTTGGACAAAGACATTTGACTGAAAATGTATTCTAACATTGCACTTAAAAGAAAAAAAAACAATTGCTGAAAAAACGGTCAGGAAAGCATCATGGGATCATGAAGGCTGGAATGGATCTCCAGAGGTGTCTGGTCCAACCTTCTGCTCACAGCAAAGGCAGCTATGGGGTAAGAGGAGGATGTGCAGGGCTTGAGAAACTCCAAGGATGGAGCCTGCACAGCCTGTCTGGGCAGTCTACTCCACTGCTTGACTATCCTCCAGGTAATTATAAACTTGTTGAAAATGTTGATTTACTAAACTGATACTGGGTTACTGAGGCAGCAATCATCTGTTTCTTGGCTGAATACCAGATCTATGAGTGTAGAAACAGAGCTGGGAAGTTTTCAATTGTTTTCAGAACAAAGATGTCGTAGTACCATACAAGTAGAAATCCATTTTTTGGATGCGGGGAGGGAAGAGAACTAGCAATCCATGGATGAAATCAGCTGATAAGTTTAAACTGAAAAAAAAAATAGTAGTAGCTATTTTAAAAGCTTCAATTCTTTTGAGGGAACTGCTTGGCCTAATTTCAGGCAGAACAATCCATTAGAAATCCTCAGAGATAGGGAATGCCAAGCCAGGCACTTCAGGAAGATATTTAAAAAGGCCCTTTGCCAGTAAGTGACTCAGTAAGCCACAGAGTTTGTGTGTGTTTTTTTTTTTAACTCTGAAAATGTTAAGTCTCAAAGTGCAGAAAGCTATAAAAGAGATGGAAGGAACTGGGAGATATCTTCATTAGAGCTGAATAAGGATTTTTTCTCTCGAAAGATTACACTTTTCTGCAAAATTTAACACTTTTTGTCTCGAGAAAGTTGAAGCAAAACCTTTTATTTTAAAGGATATCATAATGTGGTTCAGTTTTTGTTTTCTGGGCTTTTTTTTTTAATGTGGCAGAGATCAAGATTTTAATTTCCAAGTTCACCTTTGCTGCTTTCACCTTTTGTGGCACTCTGTGAGAGCTGTGATGCCTGACAGAGCCAGGCTCCTCACCTTACCTGCTTTTCCCACACTGGTAACCCGGGTGATGGATTCAAGGACACACAAGTCAGATAGGCACAAAGCATGAGAATACAGGTTTAACCATATATCTAATTTTTTTGCTTGCAAGCACTACTGAGCAGGGTAGACCTACTTTAGGCACATACTGTGTGACACATGGAGGTTTGTGATGCTCTAAGGCACTGTTCCACCTCTGCATTGCACCCGAGCATTGCAACCAAGACACCACAAAGACACCCAAGAGACACAGAATCATGGCAAAACCCGTTCATGTCTGTTTAAACAACCTGTTTCCGCCACTGCAGCTTGCTTTATAATTGTGAGCTTCGTTTTGTCATGTTTGCACTGTGAAGGATAGATTTCAGTGGAAAATGTTAGAGGTCTGTCAGTAATAAGCAATTGAGACCACAACCAGATGGACAAGAAGATGAGCTGATGACATCTGTACCAGAAAATGCCACAGACTTCATGCCTCTGAGGCCCAAGGTCCTCTGGGCAAAGAGAAGATTGTACTGTACTCTCAGTATGACCTCTCAGATCTGCTTGTGTTTGATCTGCTGAAGGGACAGGTGTAAGAAGGAAGCATGGGTTTTCTGTAAATGTTTTCTGACAAGCGCTGGTGTCTCTGGATTATTTAGGTCTACAATACCACCAGTTTCTGCCTTTCAAAGTTCCATAAATAATATCTGCACTAAAATGCAGATATTTCAGAGGCAAAACTAACTCTATTTTTTCCATTTCACTGCTCTCCATATATGTCAGATTCCTGCAGAATGGCTTTAACACCCCATCGCCAGTTATCACTAGAAGATAAAATTGTGAGAGCTCTGTTGTATTTGGCCTAAAGCAGAAGGAACCAAAATAAATTTATAATTATGGTATAACAGAAGATTGTCCTCCTCATCCAGGTGTCCAACTTTCATGGGTTTGGTTTAAAAACAAAACCAAAATCACTTCAATGTCTAACTTGATGTATCTTTTTAAAAGTATAGGTATAATTTCTTTATTTTGTGCTAAGGACTATATTTGTATTACACTATTAAGGCAAATGTGAAGATGGACTTGCAACTTTTAAAACATCACAACTTTAAAAGCAGAACTGCATGCTGGTGGCCCATGAGTGTGGCAAGCAGGAAAATGACCCGAAGTTGTTGCTACCCTATGCAAGTAGTCAGTGCGGCACTGAGCCAACAACACTAAACCTAACCGAGTCAAAGTCAGGTCTTATAAAAAAAAAGACTGTTCGTGAGTTTTCACCTCAGAAACAACTTGGCTCCTGCTTCTCCTTACATGATTCTACTTCGCACTGACTTTTACCCAAGCTGCATTACAAGATGTTAGTTCTTCTCAAACACACATAAACCAATCAGGGACAAGAAATCAAATGCAAAAATCTCAAGGATATGAAACAATTTAATTGATATTAGTTATTTTTCATAGAGAATGTTGTTAGTCTGGGAGAGAGGTGAGTTTGTTTTAATTATATTGGCAATGATTAAGAGGAAGAAAGTCCAAACTAATGATATATACACTTGATACTTTCAAAGGGCAAGTTTCAAAAAGCTGAAAACAAATATGAGCTGGATCAGTCAGAATTTAATTAAAAACATATGAATTATAATCATAAATTGTTTAAGAACACTTTAGTAGGTATTCAGAAATCCACACTCTCACATCTGTGAAAGGCCACAGTGGCTGAAACCACAAACTGACTTTGACAGGAAGTGAAAGCGGCTCCACACACATATATGCAAAAGTTCTTTCACACGTGTCTGCACATATGAGCAAACTAGACAAAATGTAAAAAAGAAGATATTACTAATAACAGTAATTATTTGGCTATTCTAGAATTATAGAACTGTTAAGAGAAGCATGGGTAGAATTCTTGACCATCAAACTTAAGTAAATTAGACTTCTGAAAGTTTGCATATTTATTTTATTGAAGACACAATTTCTCCTTTGTGCTTTTGGGCAGAAGGACTAAAAAGACAAGGAAGTGGAAAGGCAGCTATATTTTGTTTTTCACACATTTTCCAGCTAGAAACTTTGGAAGATGATAAACAACAACTACTTATGTCAGAATTTTTTGTGTCAGCAAGTACTGATAATTTGTCTACAGCAAGCTGAAACACTGGAAAATGAAACCTTAGGATCCTTGGTGGTGGTTTTCATTAAGATTACTGAAAAAGTTCTGGAGACTAAAAGCAAATGCACATTTTGCTAACTTTTCAACTAACTTGCATGAGTAACAAGGAGTCCTTTAGGCTGACACCAGCCCTGGGGCAAAAAAGCAGATGATGATTATTTGTTTAATGTAGAATTAGAAGAAAATGAGCAGAAAGAAGCAAAAAAAGCCTAAATCCTTCCTGAACATTTAAAAATCGAACCCAAGTTTGAAAATTAGCAAGGAGGCTGCTGCTATAATGGACTTTGACAAAGTATGTAATTTCGAACTACTCAATATTTCAGCTAAGATGTTACAGTGATTAACAAAATCAGCAACTTGCCATCAAGTATGTGGGTTAGAACATGGTTAGTCAAGACACAGGGAGGTGTAATAGAACAACCATATTTTAATGAGTCATGCGAGGGTCATATTTGCCCTTACACTATATAGCACCTTTGTCAATCATCTGAAAGAACTCACAAAAATCATTACTAAGAAAGACAGCAGATGATTTTAATCAAATATTGATGGACTTACAACCTGTATGGAAGAGATGTCACAGCACTGCAGTTCTTCATGTAAAGGGGCATAAACAGACAAAATATGAGTCCATCAGCCATATTGGTTGGTTTTTTAAACATGAGCCCCTGCCTCAGTCAGAAGTTCTCAGATGATTTTTATTTGGGGTTGAGTCTCTGTTCAGGAGAGGCAAGCTAAAGAGTGAGTGAACAAATGGAAAGCTTTAACAGAGAAGCAACGAAGAGCATCTACAAATATCAGTCCCATCTGCTTACTAGGCTCAATATCATAATCAGAAAACTGGAACAGCTCCAGTTATCCCATATTTACTGTATGAACGAGTTTAGATCAGCCACTGAGGAACTGTCTATCACAGCTAAAAGGTCCTATTCTTAAAAGTAGGATGCGCTTTAAGAACTTGCAATTGAGAACAAAACTGCATTAAATTCTGTGGAAAGTGATCTAATCTCCAAATCAAGATTAATGTACAGGACAGCAAGCTTAACTGTTTTATAGAACCAGCCATTACATGTTACATTAATAATCACTATTGCATTATTATGTTTTCTTCTAATTGATGTAGTTAAAAATCCCATGAAGGCCTATGAGTGACCCCTTGTAAATGTACAAAAAGAAAAAAATTATCACTATTCACTGGTTAGATAAAAATTGACAGCACACAAGGGATGGTTCTCATTTCTATACACCTCTGAAAGCAGCAAGAAGGTCATGATCAGCAGAAGTATGTCAGGAATTCATAAAGATCAAAAGACAGCCATACCTCTGTCAAATATTTTTTCAATGTCGCACCTGATTTTAGAATAGATGCATGCAGTGTTCTAATGTGCGATATCAGCAGACAGAGTTTTTAGCTGGTAATAACTCCTGTGTGCACACACATATTCATTCTTCAGAAGTACTCTAAAAGGCACTAAAGCAAATCAAGGGCTTTGAGATGTTTTGTGTCAGCTGCATGCCAGTTTATCTTGCAACAAGGGACTGGGTAAACCACTTGAGCTGGTTTTGATCCTTCCACAATTCCGCTTGTTATGTCTCCAGATAATTTGGTACTAGGAAAATGTCACATCAGACACAGATACATAGAGCACACACTTTCACAACAGTCTAACCTTAGGTGGACTGACTATGTAACTACTTATATGGTTATAATTACCAGACTGTTGAGCACCTCAGGTATTCAATGCTGTTGATTCCCACAGCCTGCCCTATGAGTTAGGGAAGTTTTATTAGCATGTGCTCAGACAGAGCATTGTGTTATTTGATAAAACAAAATACTATCTCAAGGTCACACAGGAATTCTACAAGGAAACCACAGATTTGCTCCAGACACTAACTGCACAAAGATCTCTCTAGGAAAGTCTATACTAGCAGAAACTGAGCTAGATCTAATAATTTAACAAAGTTTGTAATTTTAGGTAGAAATTCTGTTTTTCTAAGTTAAAGCATCCTAACATGGAACAAAGCATGGAGTAGGCATCACACTTTTGAATTAGCTCTGTGTAAATATATGTAAAATTCATTCAAGAATTTTATAAATTCAATCCAAACATTTTCCTAGCAGCATCTTCAAATCATTCCTTGCAATTTCAGCTTACCAAAATGGCTTCAAGAGAATGGGGTGAAAAATCAGGAGGGATTCATCTGCAGGTATTCGCTGTAGCTTGTTTCAGTTCTGGAGTTGGCTCAGAGCTTCCTCAGGTACTTACTACCTGGCCAGCAATGGCTTTTCCTTTTCCATCTCTACGCTGGGAAGAATGGGCACGTGGGAGAGAAAACAGAGGGATTTCTGGAATGACTAAGCCTGCAACGAAGATTTAAAAAAGAAATAATATATCTGCTATTGCACTAACTGATGTCTTTGGGCTTAACAATGTCTCTTTGAATTTTGAATGTGTTACACAAGTTAGGTATCTTAAGCTGCTGGCTTATGTCTCAAGGTAGATTTTTTCTAATACGCTTCACCATATCTGATATTTCAGTACAGGAATTCACGTAAGTTGGCCTTAGAGAAGCTACAGATTAAAATTTGGTTGGTTTTCTAACAGAGAATTTTGGTGATGTTTTCTAGGCTTATTTCTGTGTGCCTTATGAGTTGGTGATATCTCATGGTTTTGTTCTTCCTGTGTTTGTATTTGAAAAAAGTGCTTCAGGTTTCAAGGCAATAATACATGAGATGACTTACTTTGCAGTAAGTGCTAAAAGCCTGGGTTGTTGTCCCAAGAAGTTATGCTAAAATGCATTAAATTAATATAGTACCAGCATGGGCTGTAAAAGGAATGAGTGTTACCTTTTCCCAGTTTCTTTAAATAAGAAGTCTTAATTAATTTTTTTGTCTAAATAATCAAATTTAGTTCACAATATTCTGACATTTAATTACAATCATTTCTATAGGAAAATCAAAATTTCTCATTAGTTAAGATAGTGATATTATAGTACTAATGAATTAAAATGTTCCGATCACAAATAAATTCTAGGAAGACATGGAAAAAAAGAATCCTTTAACTTGGATGCCAGGACTCTTAAAAGCTACTTAAAAATGAATTCTTTTTTACCTCAAAAGTAATAGGTTTTGCTTTTATTTTTATAGTTTCATATTTCTAAACTATTTTTATTTCATTCACGCTCTTTTCCTTTGTACTGTAGTAAAAAGTACATGTTTTTCCCTACACTGAAACACTGTTGTTAAATATATTACACTGCTTAAATCCTCAGAGGTTTCACAGCTTTTACTGTACCGACATATGCAGGCTTTATACACTAAAAATAAAAGGAATTTCAAATAAAATGGGAGGTTTTTGAAAGTTTTATAATCTATGATTGCCTGGCTGCATTTTCCGTATCAAAACTGCCTTCAGAATATCTTACTTTCTAGGAAAGTCATAATGCACTGCTTCACATTGAGTTTGTTCTCAAAACGAAGCTCGTTTGCATTTTGCACCACAGGGAGTTACTTGTAAACTTCCACACAGCAGGGTGTGAACAGAGTAGTGATAACAAACCATGAATTATACAAAAATGCAATTCAATTCATAGAATCACCTCAAAACCTAAACACATCAGATACTTATATTTGCACAAAACTGCCTGGATCATAAAAAAATAGGCTATGCAATCCATTTATTTTATCAACACCTTTGAATTTCAGAGATGGGTTGAAGGAGCATGAAAACTAACTAGCCTTTGCCTGTGAAGGTGTGGTAAGGGAGAGGGCTGGGAGCCCTCACTCACATTCAGTACGACTTCCAAGTGTTGATCTCCTCTCTCTGGTGACCAGTGACAGGACACAAGGAAATGGAATGAAACTGCATCAGGGGAAGGTCAGGTTGGACGTTAAGACAAGGTTCATCACTGAGAAGTTGCTTGGTCACTGAAAGAGGTTCCCCAGGGAAGTGGTCAGAGAAGGGAAGGCTGTCACGTTCAAGGATCTTCTGGACAATGCTCTTAGGCATTTGATTTAGTTTTAGGTAGTCCTGCGAGGAGCAGGGAGTTGAATTGATGATCCTTATGGGTCCCTTCCGACTTGAGATATTCTATGATTCTATAATTCTATAATTCTGTGAAAGAAAGCTTCATTCTGAATTCATAAGGCTTGAGGCGGTTTCCTAAATTTCAGTTCAGCCATCTCCTTTGGCAAAAAACTGTGCATTTTCTAGATCATCTATTTCAGATTTTTCAACTTGTCTTTGTTAAATCCCAATAGTTTCCAGTCAAAATAAAGTTGTTTGTGTTGTACCTTTGGCAGATCTATGAGAAACAAAAACAAATCTTTCAGAAATTCACAAACCCAAAAGTAAAAATAAATTTGAACCTGTTTAGACTTGTGATTTTACCCCACCCAGTTAAGAATATGATCATAGCATAGTTTCAGGTGGAAGGGCACTCATAAAGTTACATACTCTAACCTCCTTCTCAAAGTCAGAAGAGGTTGCTCAGGGATCTAATCAGTCATGTAAAAAAACCCTAAAGAAGGGGATTCCACAGTCTCTTTTGGTAACCTGTACCAGTAATTAACCAAGATCCATCAGAACCTGAGATGACCCTGCCCTCTATCATATCAGTTGTTCCCACTCACTTTGATGCCATCTGCAATCTTGAATACAGTCCATTATCTAGATTTTTGATGAAGATGCTAGAGAGCATTGACTACAGAATGAGCTTAGAAGGTACTTTAATTATAAGTTATGAATCTTTTAACATAAAGTGATTGGTTTAGTGGTAGAATGAATTCAGAATGTAGAACATGGGAAGTCAGGTGGACAAGGCATAAGAATAAAATACAGTCATCTTCTTATAATTTTCTTCTCAGCCTTAAGACTTACTTTGCTAGGTTGTACCTTAGGTAGTTGAAGTAGTTTTTAGAAGTGGTGTGGCATTAACCAAAAATAGAAGTCTCTATTTAAACTACAGACACTCACGTTGCCCCTGAAGGGAACCAGAGACAAAAAATCATGGTCAGATCTAGGAATTTGGAGGTAACATCATACAAAGGATTTCAACAGCAGAAACGTTATATATGGCTTGCTCCACAATCATTAGGTTTTTAAGAGGTAGTTCTTAGTGTTCATAAATCCATTATTCACAGTTAGGCAATTCTGAAGTGTGTCTTCTGGTTTTAATAGTATATCAAGAGAAAACACTTTTTTCACCTCCTTTACATGGCTATTAACCTGATGCTTGGAAAGCATTGCAAGCGCATGACTGGAAGTCTTTCTCTGAAGGAAGATTTTGGCTTTGTTCTATAGTTAATGGTCAGATGCTACCTCTCAGTGATAGATGAGCAGGTCTTACAAAAAAACGTAAGGGAATGATTCTTTGAAGGATAGATAGTTATTGGAAAAAATTGGTTTATTCTGTTAAATAAAATTAAGGAAAAGAAAAGATAATATAACTGTTGATTCAACTAAATGATAAATGCAACAATGGGGTGGGGGGGAAAGAAACTATTTAAATTAAAGGGCACTGCTGTCAGAAGAAGAATTATAAACTGGCCAAGAGGCAAGAAATACTTAAAAACCATCAAAGCAGAGAGATCCAACGCATCCTTCCAATAGGAATAGCAGAGACAAAAATCCTGAGTTTCAAGAATGGAATTTGACCCTTTGTATAAAGGATTAAAGGACAGAGTTACCTCCTGTGACCTGAGAAATTTCAATAATTTCTGCTAAAAAGTTGTAAGTAGCAATCTGTTGTTACAATGAAATGCAGAATAGCTACCATTGTTTTTCTAATCACTAACAAACTCCTACTAAATATGGACAATACAATAAAAATTACATAAATAAAATGAAGACAGCCCTTCCAAGTTGGTTAACATGAGTGAAAACAGTGTGAAGTAGTTGTTGATAATCAGAGCTTCTGAATATTGTCTTCTACTCTATCTCAGGACTTCCAATAAACATATGTTGATTTTTAACTTTAAAAGAGAGAGATGGAGTTCAAAAATCACTTAAGGATTAACTCTTCGAAATATTGTATGAAATATTAGCTATTTTTTCTCACTGAATTGTTTGTATCAATTTCTCTAATAAGATAAAAATATTCTAATGGGATTTCTGTGGTTCTTTTTTTTTTCCTGCTGGAAAATAGCATTACAAATTATATGAAAAATTACTGGTTCTGAGAAGAAAACAGAAAAATAAAAATATTTTTTAAAATACAAAAAAGTTAAAATATTTTCTTCATACACCTAGTGTTAGCCTATGAATGTGTAAAATCACAAAAGGTTGCTAAATATATGAAATAAGAAGAAAAGCTTCTGAGGCTGTACTAGTTTTAAACCACAACATAAGCTCACAAAACTTATGTCAGTCATTTTCCTTCTCTTCACAGTCCTGACAACCTCTATTGCCTTCCATTATGACTATAATTTGTTGCTGTAACTGAAATGTAATACACAAATGAGAGGAGATGACTACCCATTATCATATCTTTCTTCAGATGCAGGGGAGTTTATTGCAGTTTGAAGTAAAATTAACTGCGTAGTCTGTTAACGTTCACCTTTCTGAAGCTCAAGAAAAATCTTAGGGAAGAGGCTGAGAAAAGGTTTCTAGTACAAAAAAAAAAAAAAAAAAAAAAAAAGGAAAGGATTTAATTGTCCAGGACTATGAGCATATGGGCCCATTTGAGGTTTTAAGATCCAGCTGCTTATGACTAAAGTGAGCTGCGTCTATGTTACACAGTAATGTGATTCCAATGAGCTTGATGTTGAAAACAAAACATGGTCAGGGGTTACAAGAAACCAGCTACAAGGAAGCACTGCAATCTAATTGCACACTTTCTATGTGCTTCCCACATTGTTTCTGCTGGTATCAGTGACTTTCAGACAAAAGGTGTTGGTAAGCACAAGTAGCAGCCACCCAGTATATCCACTGCTGGCTTTGGGTCATTCTTTACTGCTGTTCTTCTACTGTTACAAAGCTGTTCCTGAAGCCTTTAGTTACTAATGGAGTGCAGAAGAAAAGTAGAGCTTTCTCTAAGCTCAAAAGTAGCTTGTTTCTACTGATGTTAGCAGGCTTGAAAATAATACAACTTGCTGACAAAAGGAAATATGCTATTTCTATATGGTAGACAGAGATTCAGATGTAACTTGCTGGTTACTGATTTTTTTTATTATAATATTTTTTGTTAAAGATTCAGCTCTGTGCATCTAGATAAAATAATAACTAATGCATCCATCTCTCAGGGTCCCTTGGGCAAACCAAGCTGGCATCCAACAGATTTAAGCAGTGAAAAAATAACTAAAACACAGACATTAGTAATTAATATAGACAGCGAGGAAAGATTAAAGTGGGAAATGGAAAACCCTTTCCTTTTAAATACAGGTAAGGAATAACCATTGTGCTGTTAATGAACGATGTTAGATACATGGAGCTGTACCTACCTATTTGCTTAAGTACCCAAATTACCTCAAGCTATTTATGTTATTTGAGTAACAACTTCTAAATTCACAGTAACACAAGGCTGAAAGGGACTTCTTGGATCATGGAAACCCATGCCTTGTTACTTGAGGCAACCATGGTGTGTAATGCTTTTATGAAGTGATCAAAGTCCTCTTAAAAACTTATTTTGTTGTTGTTGTTATTTTGATTTGAGGGAGTTGTCTCTACAACTGCAACTGGATTGCTGTTCCAGAACCTCACTCTTTTGATGCAGTACTGAAGTTTTCAACATAATATTTTTCTAGCGAGTTTATATCCATTTGTTCCTGTGCCAGCACTGTCAGCTTAAAATCCCTTTTTCTTCTCCTGGTACTCACTTTATTGACATGTTTAGAAAAACTACAATCTTATACCATTTTCCCAAATCAGTCAGAGCGAGGTCTTCTAATTTTACATCTTGGTAGCTCTTCTTTATGTCTTTTTTCTTTTGAATTCATCTGTTTTGACCCTGAGGAACTAGAACTGTATATTCCACGCTCCACACATCTCTGCCTTCTGCTGCCTTGTACAATGGCATTTTATGAAATCTTCTTAAAGACTTGCAATTCCATACCAGACTTCCTGCAGAACTCTGAAATGGAGTTCCAGTTGCCTGGGTTTCCCAACTTCAGCATTTCACAGCTCTGAATTTTGGTTTTCTTTTCACAATGTCAGTTTTCATTCTTCCACATTTGTTCCTAGTAGTCTACCTTCCTTTGGTTCTATAATGAGTATTATAATCAGAGGTGAAGAAATAGCTTCATTTCAGGACAGATGGCCATCATCTTTTCCTGCTTACTGCATTCAAAAAGTTTTTATTTTTAGAGTACACAGAGTGGCCTATCTTCAACTGGAGGCTGAGAACACTTTTGTCCAGGGAACTGCGTAGCCAGCTGGTGGCAGTACTCACCTGACAGGAACTTCAAACCCACTCAAGTTGAAAAGGACATGGATGTCAAACGACCCATTTCTGTAGAAAAGACGTTGACCATTAGGCTACTGAGGAAAAGGCCACATCCTGATATGAAGACATTCTAGGAGTACTTTTAGGTTCAACATCATAAGTTCAGACATATTTGAAGTGAGTACCCTTCCTTGGCAGAATTCAGACACACCCTTCCCTTCGACAATTTCTGTTGGCTAGTTGATTTGTTCTCCACTCAACACAGTCTGTTGTGAGTCTCTATGTGGAGCTTTTCTTCCTTCAGCTTACCTGTACAGAGCCAATGTGACCATGGTAACCCTGGGAGTTCAGGGCTAGGCACTTAAGTCATAGGCATCATAATACCCCACAAACCATTAAGCTGAATGCTTAAATCTTTGTAGTAAAAATGAACAAATATAGCTGCTCAGATTAAGGTTCAATTCTTCTTGCTACCAACTTTCAGGAGCATTTCCCTGTTTTACCCTATTCCTGCATGGCAAATGAGATTTACAAGTCCTGAGTATTCCGCAGCATGTTCTGTTCCAATTAATAATAGCAGATATAAAAAGATGTATGCCAGTCTGCCTACCTCATACTTCCTTTGCTGTCACAAATATCATACTTTGTGCATAATTTCCAGTTGACTCACTATGAAACAATTTAAAAATAGGAGTGTTGCCAATTTTAATGTTATTTGCACGTGACATAAAATTTTTCTTTGAGTTTTGGTTTTATTAATAAAATAGTCAATGCAGTTTCTCTTAGATGATACACTCTCAGCAGACCTTGATACAGTGGGATTTGTTTCAGTACAGTCAGAAATAATAACCTTTCCTTAAGAAAGTGGTTTATGACCTTCCTGCCCACTTACCTTATATTTAATATTTATGCTAAACAATTCAACCTCTGAAATGCCCTTTCACATGTTGTCCACAGAAGATAAAGAGCAAAATTTGTTTCCTAGCAAAAAAATACTAATTGCTGTATTTCAAGGAAAGCTACTGTTCTAAGAATCCCAGGATAAAGACGCTGTGCTGCATAGTCTGAGGCATGGCAGCTTGCTATAAATTACAAGTGAGTTAGATCCTCAGCTGGTGTAGTCTGACAGAGCTCCACTAGCAGAGAGAGGATAACTTACACCAGCTGAGGATCTGGGGTTTGATTGTTATATGGTAAGGGCAGTGCCTATTTGACATGCAAGTATGAGCTATCAGATTTGTCCTAAGGGAGGTTCATGCACTTCCTTTGTTTTTTGCTGCCAAATTCCTTTGGCATTCTAATTTGGATCCCTGAGATAATTTATAATATAAATACTGCTGAAGATAAGGGGCTTTGACTCCATTTTATATGTATAGCTCCTTCTTGGAGATGATTTAATTTCTAAAGGAATAATAATAACATCTCAAATAATGATGCTTTCAGGGAATATAGCCCATGATAAACTGTCACCAAATGAAGATGACATTAGATCATCCTTCCAGATAATGCATTGTTCATTTAAGATTGGAGGAAACTGAGATGTGTGCAAACTAAACTGTATTCTGCAATAGTCAATCTATGTATCTAATGCAACCTCTCCAAATAGATATTCAGAGGAAAACCTGTTTATTCAAAACCTAAACTGTTGTCCCCAGAACTGGTCATAAAAATTGTAAAGTTTTCTTTATGTTTATGTTTATATTCTGTTTATATATTTTTAAGATGAAGTGGTACTTGGAAACTCTCAGAGAAAGCAGCTCTCTGATGTAATGCAAATGCAAAAGCAAAAAGGAAAACAAACTCTCTCATGAAGAGCTTACTGCTTAAATTGCTGGGAAAGAAAAAGAAACCTTTGCTACAGAAACAGGGTACAGACAGGTTAAATTACTTGCTCCAGGTCACTGCTGAATAATAGTTCAATGCCTTAAGCATGAGGCCATTCTTTTGTTCCATTTTGGGTCAGGTATTTGTAAAATGAAGGTGTACTGTTCTTCTGCTTTTTTTACTTTTTTTTTTTTCTTTGAAGCAATCCACACAAAACCAGAGAAGCAGAATATTTTCAGAAACACCTGTGTTAAGTGTTCAGAAGAGTCAGGCTTGACTCGATTTGCAAAATAAAAAGGGTGTTTAAGTGGCTTTCAAGCTCTTTTCAACTAACATCTTCTCTTGGAGAGTAACCTCTTTGTCTACTTGTTGCCCAAATCCTGACATAGATAAATTATCACAGCACTTCAATTTGCAACAGCAACCAAAAGTCTGACTTTCTTGGAATTGTACTTTATATATACTTAAAAATGCTTTAACACATAAGGTTTGAGTATCTGACTCAGGGCTGGCACCTCTTTCTTGTCAGAGGCTAGGAACAAAATACTCTTTTGTTTGAGTTCTCTGAAATGCTTTAGTGTGGAGACATGCTCACAGCATACTAAGATGCAGATACAGAAGACGGAATAGTGGCCAACCCTCTCATTTCCAGTGAAAAAAGAAGTACCAGCATTTTCACTCTAGGTTCAGTGCCGATCTCAGAATGTTTGTATTTGCATCTCACCCTAGACCACAGCGTTATGGGCAAATGACTCATCTTTTCTTTCAAGGAAATCCCGCAGTTTCCTCCCATTACATTACCCTAGTAGTGGGAGAACACACATCTGAACTCTTCTAAAGGAGAGATAGAAAGTGGGGTTTCTTGATAGGTTGGAATGGACCACTGTGTTTTGCAGGGCTAATGTACTGTATTCTGAAAACAAAAGAAACAAAAGCAATAATCACTTACAGGAAATAAAAATTCTTACTGTATCTTTTGGAATAACTTTCTGTACTTTTCGGTTCCCAGGTGCATGGATACATCTAACCTCATAGCAGAGGGGAAGCCTGTATCCTTAGCTTGTGCTAAATGGAAGCATGAAGACTTTGTGTAGCCCCTTTTTAAATCTGTATCTCTTTATACTGCCTTCTTTTTTAGACTTCTTGCTGTACAGGGAGATTAATGGTGTAAACTAAAGTGTCCTAAAATCCATTCTGGGAGCTGTAATCCCTCCAAAAAAGAGCAAAAAACTGCATCCAAGGGCTGTTGTGTACTGCTGACTTCACAAATATGAGTTAGGTTTTATGCAAGGGGATCTTTGATGGCCAGCTGAGTCATTTTATGCTTCATTCAAATGAACGAATGTTTTCTCTTTTGTGTAAAACAGGTGTGAAGTCTATAAAGTGCTGGGGGAACAGCTGGTAAAACACATGGGTCAAATGTAGATATTGTGGTAGGCTTCCTCTAAGGAAAATGAGGAGTCAGCACTGCTTGTACTTGCTTGCTCTCTCCAGGAACAAGCTCCAGCGAGGTCTTCAGTTGAGTAAGTGCACAGCTACACATCATCCCACGCCAAAAGGTTTCCTGCCAAATTGCAGAGGAGACAGGCAGCCTTTTGTGTTAGTAGTCAGAACCAGGCAAGGCACTTTCTCACTCACTATAGCAACTGTCATTGCAAGAGTGATGGCAGTGAGAACTAAACGGCCACACGTGAAACTGAATCAGATCCTCTGGAAGGAGAGCAGCATTCCTAGCATACTTCCAGGGCCTCAGGCCAACGAGGAGAAAGATCCTTTATCTCAATCTTTCTCCCTTTGACTACAGAACTAGCTGCACTGATAAGCTAAGTCCTCTCCTTGTCCACACTGTCATTTTGACAGCTTGATGTCCTCTTTTTCCTCTCCACCAACCATTTTAGGAAAGCTTACTATGGTTTGAAAGAATTCTGGGAAAACAAACAAACAATCAGACCAAAACTTTAAAATTCATGAGAATCCATGTCTGCATCATTGCAGAGACCATATGAAATGGTGGCTCCTCACTGGTACTCTCAGGAAAAGTCCTTTGAATGCCTGAAAGATGCTCTCCTTTTTAATAAAATTTTGTTGATTGTGTGGCAGTAGTGAAAAGACTGAACTAAGGAGAGGGTATGTCTTCATTCCATCCTTCCTTCTGTCTTTTTTCCCCATGGAAGAGAGGTGGGAAACAGTCAGTTGTGCCTAATTTATCTCTCTTATTCTTTAGAATTAGCAGCAGATTCAGATGGACTGATAAAGTAGGTAGAAGGAACGATGTGTCTTTTTAAGCATATAAACACCTAGAGGTCTGAAAATTCTGAAGCAACATTTAAGAGAACAGTGTAGGCAGCTGTCAGAAGGATAGCTAAGATGGGTGTGGAGAACAGACCTTGAATTGCCTCTGGCACTCTGACATATAGACTAAGGCTTCAAGGAGGTACTGATAGAATGGGCATCAAACAGAGTACTTGTGAACTTTTTTGAGGTTTCTTAACTATGTAAATAAACTTGAGCTTCCCATAAATTTTTTTATTTCTGTTCTTTCTTTTCAGTCTAGTTCTTCTTTCCAATATTCTCAAGTGTGCTTCTATGCAGGGAAGAACAACTTAGGAAAAGAAAAGGCTATTTTTTTATTTTTATTTTTTATTTCCCATAATGGGAGTATGAGTGTCGTGGTTTAAGCCCAGGCTGTAAATTAGAACCACGCAGTCTACTTCCCCTACACACACACCTTACTTTTCCCCGCTCCTGGAGGGACGGGGAGGAGAATCGAAAGAATGCAACTCCCACGGGTTGAAATAAGAACAGTTTAGTAACTAAGGTATAACACAAATCACTACTGCTACCACCAATAATAATAATGATAAAGGAAATAACAAGGGAAGAGAATACAACACCTCACCACCCGCAGACTGATAACTCCCCCACCCAGCAATGATCCAGCCCTTCCGGGAACTCCCAGTTACCTCCCCGGGCATGACGTGCTGTGGTATGGAATACCTCTTTGGCTAGTTTGGGTCAGGTGTCCTGTCCCTGCTTCCTCCCAGCTTCTCCTCATCCCTGGCAGAGCATGAGACTCACAAAGTCCTTGGTCAGGGTAAACATTCTGACCGGCAACTGAAAACGTTTTATAACTGAAAATGTTTAATACAGCTTTATCAGTATTATTCCCAGGCTGAAAGTCAAAACCACAGCGCTGCACCAGCTACTGAGAAGGAGAAAAACTGGCTGCTGCTGCTGAACCCAGGACAGAGATTCTTGAAGTGGGACTGTGAAAGTAAATACAGTGTTGGCTGCTGCCAGTACCAACTAGCAGAAGGATTACACCTCTTGGTTTTAGTTTTGCATAGACAGAAAAAAAGAGATGGCAGCTGGTATATGAAATCTTTGTGATGTGGAAGCTTTTCATTCCATTTCCATGGATGCACACTATTGCTGTTGTGTGTCTCTCTCAAACATAATAATAAAATCTCCTGTACACATCCTTAGATAGTAGCAATAAACATATATGTAGGATCCAAACAATAACCAGAGCAAAGATTAAGTGCCAGTCCTGGTTCAAAATTCTATTCCTTACTCCTTCTCACATTACCTCATTTTTTTACCTTTAGCTTTCACCTATGGAAACCTTTACTGAACATAATTGATGTTTAACACTATATCCAACCACCTCCTATCACATAGTAATCTTTAGCTCTACTTCTATCTCTTTCTCCTTAAATTCATCACAATATCAGATAATTGCATGTAGAAAGCTGAGATCCTCCAGCTATTCCATTGAAAGGTTTTTCCACTGCATCTTGCTTGTAATGTTTGCCACGGTTGATGTTTATAGCACAGGCTGTGAATTTTGCTTGGCTGAGAGATAATAGGAGATTTAATTAGGTTAGAACAATTCTGGAAATAACCTTATTTTGTGTAGCAAAGAAGGTAAAGAGACACTCAAAGAACATAACTATGAAATACCACATTAGCAATAGCTTTTAAATCACTGATAATTACCCCTGCTTTTTTTCAGCCCTTTGAGTTAGCAAGATGGAGGTAAAGTATTTTTGCAAATGTTTAATTTAACTTCAGCTTTTGACCTTAATGTTTGGGCAATTGATCCTTAAAGACTTTCCTTTTAGTTCTGAGTGTGATGATCTTGCAGACAAATAAGTCTGTAAGTAAACTACCTTATAAACTTGTTATTCATTAAATATTCTGTGGTACATTACTTTCTACATACTCTTCACAGTCAATGCAAAGAAGTCTATGTCTTGATAAAAGTACCATAAGCTGGAGCAAATTTCCCCAGAGTAAGACTGCAAATGGACAGCTAATATAAAGAACAAAATATCTTGTAAATCTACTTCGTGATCTTGTATTAGTTTGTGGATCCAACGCTTTCTATTGACCTCCTCTGGTTTTAAGTAAATGCTTAATCAGCCTCATTCTGTTGTCTATGGAACAGGGAAAATAAATTCAGCTGTTTTCCAGTGAATGACCAGAAATTCTTCCTGTAAAAGGAAAGCTTGGGTTTATCTTACATGAAAGTTACCAGGTCTTTCTGTGCCATCTTGTCAGAATTGTGGTCATCAGTCATTTCCCTCCCATGACACCACATGAACTAGATCCCCCGAATTACACAGAAATGGCACAGGAATGGAGCATGCTGTATAAAAAAAAATTCAGTTCTTGAACTTGATTTTTCCCTTAGTATAAAATAGCCTAAATTTGATTACTTTCTTGGGCAGAAGTTTAAAGGTTGAAGGCAAAACATAAAAAAGTTTGAATTTTCTGAGGGTAGAAATCTTTGGGCAGAATTATCTGACAATTCTAGATGTGTAAATAAGGTTTTAAAGTTGTTGTTATTACAATTTTAGATCAATAATGAAGTATTATTAATGTTAATAGATTTTTCCCAACACTAAAATAATATTAGAAAATATTTCTTTAGAAAAGAATGTCATGCTGCTTTAACATTTTTTGGCCACTTTCCTGTTCTCTTCTTTGACACTTCCAACTCAAAACTCTTGAGAATTTTAGTTCACAATTTTTTTTAATTTTCAGTTTGAAGTGAATATTGGTGGAAAATAAAACTTTCACTTCTGCACACCCCCTCCCCCCCCCCAAAAAAAATCTACTAAATTTAAATGTGTATGTTTATTTTATACTGGAACAAAAAAAGAACAAACTAGTAACCTTCTTTACATGACCGTCTGTTCCCTAGTTGTCTGACCCTTGTGTTTGAGAGAAAAGTGCACCACTGGCAAGTTCCTTGGTATGAAGCAGCAATTGAGGAAGGCAGTGAAGAATGAAGAAAATGACCACCCAACTAGAGGCAGATGATAGCGCACAAATCCAAGGTACTATAAAAACAAAATAGAAAGAATTTTTTAATACTCAGAAACTCTTCTAACCTCCTGGTGGTCTTGATTTTTATCTCAGTTACAACAAGGAATTAAACAGTTAGTTTATCTCTTATGCAGTAATGTGGATCCAAATTTGTGCCATGATATGTTAATTACTCTTAACAAGTACAGTAATTAATGAATTACATTAATTCATTATGTTGCTGTTAAAGCAATGGTATAGTGGTCACAATTCCTTTAGCTTTTTTTGTTGCAGGTAAAAATAATATATCTTGTAGGATGCAGTGATCATAAATTGGATACATAATGACATAATAAAGTTAACATTTAACTGTTATCACTTTTAGAAAACAGAAGAGATTAATAATTTTCCCTATAGTCCAACAGCACATAATGTTTGCCTAGGGAAGGAAAGGCAAATATAACTTGAATATATATGTTCAGAAGACTGTGAGAAAAGTTAGTGAAAAGATTCCTAATGACTTTTCCGATATTTGGAGCTAAATGAGCTCTCAAGTTTTCTCAGTGTTTCATATCTATGTCTTGTCTCTTCTAGATTGCCTTTTTTTGTCCTTTGTATTGCTGAAGGCATTTCCATGATACAAGTAACAACACAGTGTTTGTTGCTATTCTACATTCATGAATCAGTTAAAAGATGGCAAAGCAAAAGTTACTGGAAACTTGCTTTCATACATGCTTTGTTCGACAGAGGTTCACGAAGGTTTCTGCTTACATCAGATTTAAATCTGTGTTTGCAAGCCTGCATGTATGGCATAGCACAAAGCACGTAAGTCAGCAGGGCAGCAGTTATGCGGCACTGCTCTTTGCAAAGTGGGCAGGGGGCTTTCCTGGCAGTTTTCATGGGAACACTCAAAACCTTGTACAGCTGCTTCACACAGTCAGTGCATGAGTTAAAATATAAGAAGAAGAGAGAAAGAGGTGTTACTTTTACTGCTGTTCTGAGAACGTGATGTATTTGCAATAAGCTACATTTTTATGCATTTCATCACAAGTTGCTTGACGCTATGTCATTAGGCATTTATTTCCTTAGTCTAAGAGTGCATTGGAAAAATGGGCAACAGAATCCCAGAATGGAGTTGCTTTGTGTTAGGTATAATGTAATCAATGTAAGACTGTTCTTGTCCCAGCAAACTTGCAGTCTTGAAAGATAAAAGAGAAAAAAAAAGATTGTCTAAGGCCTCTCGAGGCTGATAGGTGGCAGAACTATTTCCTGAATGCTGCCACATGATATCAAATTTGCTTCCTCACCTTTACTTCAGATTTAAAGAGAAAATTCACACCTTGAAAATTTCTCAAAAGCATGAAAGCTTTGCTGTGCTATTTATCTTGCAGAAAGGAAAATAAAAGTGAACTAATTAATTTCACCCTGCCACAATATGTGGTGCTGGGTTATAGGTTGCAAAATCATACCGAAGTTAACTGTTATATGAAATTATGATACATTTATAGTATAAATGAGTTATTCAGCTTACAATTGGTTCATCTGTTAAAAGTAAGCCAAAAAGACATTTCATGTTGGGCAAACTGTGAATAAATTCAAAGCAGTGTCAATACAAAAGCTTGGGAAATGGTATGTAAAATGTGACCAAATATGAAATAAAGATAGGATGACAGAAATTGGAGTTGAAAGGAATTTTAAGGGGTCATCTACCAGATCCTATCTGATGAAGTCAGAAGGAATGGTAGCCATATCACACTTTGCCTAATATGTTTTAAAATTTTTCAATAATTTATGTTTTTTGGGCTCCCTAGACCATCTAATGCTTAATTAGCCTTACAATTAGAAAATATTTTCCCTTGTATCCAATTTAACTCCCTTGCTGGCAATTTAAGTTCATTACTTCTCGCTATAGCTACTTGGACATACAAAAGAGTTTATTCCCTTCCTCCCTTTCTACAACAGCTTTCTATGTAACTGAAGATTTAAAAGAAAAAAAATTACTACACTTTTTTAAAATTTCTTTCTTTTTTTCTAATGGACAGACTTTATTTCATTAAGTTTTCTCATTAAAAAAAGATGGTTGCATCATTCCATCAAATCTAAGCATTAAGTCTTGTGACTAACTCCTTAACTGAAAGAATGAATGTGAAATAAATGCAGATCTTTTAATGAACAACAAAATTAAAAAGCAAAACAAAACAAAAACAACAAAGCAAACAAACAAAACCACCACAGCAACAAATGTTATTTGCATATGTCCCTGATGAATTATGTATCTGAAATATAAAGTCCAGACACAGTTTGCTATTTCAAACTTCATAACTTAAAATGTGAAATTGTCTTTAGCTTTTGTTTTGGTATCTATAAAACAGGTAAACAACATGTAAGAAAGAAAAATATTATATATTTTTTATATATAATAAGATTAATTAAGGCAATATTGCAATTAATTTTATTCAACTGAGATTTTCCTAAAATGACATTTCATGGAGTCCTACATGCTGAACACAGTGAAATTTTGTAAGGATCTTTTTGCAAGGATCTGCACTTTCAAGGTGAAGGCACCAATGGATATTTTTGACAATGCTTACCTAAATGCAGAAATCTACAGGTAGAGGACTAAAGCTTTTAGAGTCCACTGGTAAGTTGTAATGGGGCTTCAAAGCATGTGCTGAGACTGAAACAAAAAATAGATTCCTTGTGAGCTTGACGTAACAACAAAACGAGTATTAAATTCCTTAATAAAAGAGAAGTATTGAAGTAGGAAATGCCTTAATAAAATGGAGATGGAAATTCCCTCCAATCCTACATGAAAAACAATAGTTGTAGGTTGAAGAATATAGACAGTGTGATGCAAAGAACTACGAACCTATTCTGAATGTTCAGCTCTCTATGGGAACTTGTGAATGTTTGCATTGGAGCTACCACAGAACCATAGAATCACAGAATCAATTAGGTTGGAAAAGATCTTTAAGATCAACAAGTCCAACCTTTACCTCAAGACTGCCAAGTCCACCACTAAACCATGTCATGAAAGGCCTCATCTACATAGGGTCTGAACACTTCAGGGACCATGATTCCAACTCTACACTGGGAAGCCTGTTCTCACTAAGTAGAATTTCATTTTTGCATTTGAATGGGGAAATAATTTGCTATAGATTCAAAAAGATAATAGCAATTGACAATAAGACAATGTACTTTTTACAGAAGGAATTTCTTATTTACTTATGAGAAGCTGTCAGTAGCATCAGCATGAAATTAGAGCAAATTATTTTAAAATAATCTGACATGGGATCTAAGAAAAAAACAACAAAAAAGACTTTGAGAGTTCTCATAGTTAAAAATAGGAACATACGCAAAACAACAAAATGATGAATGTAGTAAAAATTATAGTGTACTATAATGTTATTTAAGTAAATCAACATTTCATTAGTAAATTAACTAACGTATTTCAAGATTTAGCCACAGCTAAAATGACACATTTTAACATGAAAAACATAGTAGCTTTGTGTACTGTCAGTACTCTACTTTCTTTCTATCAATGCTACAAAGAAAATGATATATTTTTTTTCTCTGCAGCATCTGATGCCTGAAAACAGAAAAATACTTTTTTTACAACTTTTTAATGCTATCTTTCTGTAAGGTCCATAATCCAGCATTGCTTGGCTACTTCCCAGAAAGCTATGAAATTACATCAGGATTGCATCAGAAAGGAAAGTAAACTACAATCAAATTGTTTGAATTAGTAACTACATCATGATTTGCTCCGGCATCAGCGATACTGAATAATGCCAACGATCTGCACGTGTCTGCCTGAGGTATTTGATTTCCACAGCTAAAGGTGACAGGAACCCTGCAGTGGTATGGGTGACTGGCTGGAGTAGAAATTTGGCCTTTGACAGGGTCACTCAAGATGCAATGGAGATATACTATGGATTTCACAGTTCTATGGCAACCATCCCGTGTGTTCACCTGGATGGCTTAAAATATATATTTGGGAATCTAAAGATTCTGGAAGGGAAGATTTCCTTGGGATGAGAAGATTTGCTTATGATGCTGGCAGTTCAGGGATCTCATGGAGAATCAGATGCTGCAGTCATAAGCTCTGGACAAGTATTATTCTTCTGCTGTTCTCCCAGAGCAATTCACTTTCACCTACTATTTTCATATTCTTCAAATGCTTAGTGAGTATTGGTTTGTGTTCACCTTTTTTTGTATTGTTTGTGATTTTATAAATCTTTCTCATGCATCCTATCACTTCTGTTCCAAGCTAAAGAATCCTAGGATTTAATTTCTTCTGAAACTGCAATGCCACTCTGAGAGTAAAGTCACTTCACTAAAAGGAATGTCAATCAGGTTTTCACCAAATATTCTCATTATACAAGGGTGAAAAGGTTTTACAAGCTTTGGAATAACATGAGTAAATACAAGAATGCTTGTTTGTTTTTCCCCAGGTACTGTTGATTTATCTCCCTCGATTTACCTAACTTTCCCAGCTCTCTATGGCTTCTCTCATTTTATATTTTATGACATATCACTTACTCCAAAATACAACAAATCATGTGAAGAAAAGTGAAATTGTAGACAAATATATTCCATTTTAATTGTGAATAGGTAACCATGAAAGTGTTAGTTCCTATAGAGATATTTTCCTAATCCAGTTTCAATTCAAAATTTTTCCAATGATCTGAAAGTATTTTATTTAATTATTCCTGATAATTCAGAAATTAATAATGAAAAAACACTGTAATACCACACTATCTAGATCATTTGATATGGTGAGTGCAGTCAAGCATGTTTCCTGACACAGGAAAGGCAAGTGGAAGATTCATGTTCAAAGAGCAAAGAATGGTGACATTATCACAAAATGTGAAATTGTGTCTTTGGGAGCAGTAATTCTGAAAAGGCTTTACAAATCACTTGGATAACCAAATCAATATGAACATCCAATGCAGTAATATAGCTAAGCAAGTCACCTTGCTAAGAAAGTCACCTTAGTCCCTGAGAAGCTATTCAAGACTTGGAAATATATCTTTGTTGGCAAGAGATTTAAGGAATTTAGTCTATTTACTTTGTAGAGTAGTAGCTAACAAACAAAATGGTGATTGCATATAAATACTAACCGTGTAATGACTAAGAAAACGGATACTGAAAACCCTACTCATGAAGACAATGACATACAAAGATAAAAAAAATGGAAGCAATCTTTTCAGCAGAAGGAGAGCAACTGGGACAAATTCCCCAGTGGATATTCCAGCTCTTTAAGACTTCCTGTATAAATCACATCTTCTAGAAAAAGACCACAGTCTTTAAAAAAACCCCAAAGTCTTAATTTAGAGAGTACGTGGTTCTTTATCTCTGTGCAACTACCTGAAAGGAGGACAGAGTGAGGAGATGGCTGGCCTCTTCTCCCACGTAACAAGCGATAGGACAAGAGGTAACAGCCTCAAGCTGTGTCAGGAGAGGTTTAGACTGGATATTAGGAAAAAAATTTTCTCCAAAAAGACAGTCAGGCATTGGAACAGGCTGACCAGGGAAGTGGTGGATTTACAGTCCCTGGATATGTTCAAAAACTGCGTAGACAAGGCTGTCGGTGATGTGGCATAGTGGTGGACTGGACAGTCCACAAGCAAAATGGTTGGACATGATGATCTTAAAGGTGTTTTCCAACCTAGGTGATTCTATGATCCTATATTACAAAAAATACAGGACTGAGTCATTGAAATGGTTCCTTTAAAAGATAAAAAATTATTATACTGATTTCCCTGTAAATTTACACTTCTAACTTCTACTCCATATCAGTAATAGTATTAATAACTATGACTGTATCTCCAATGCCATCACTTTATGCATGGCAGCAGTTAAACATAGAAATAAATCCCACATTTCTCACTTCAGAAGATATTTTTCCCTGTAGAATAAAAGCAGGCTAGATTTGATATTTAAAGTCATTCTGCTGAGTTCGTTTTTCTTGCTTCCTAATTCTCAATTTCAAAGGTGTTCCAATTTGGTCATATTTCACCCATAAAGAAATATTTTTCAATTTGGAGAGTACGGACACCTCATACTTTTCCCCTCTACTACATTTCCCCTCTACTCTGCCCTGGTGAGACCGCATCTGGAATATTGTGTCCAGTTCTGGGCCCCTCAGTTCAAGAAGGACAGGGACCTGCTGGAGAGGGTCCAGCGCAGGGCAACTAAGATGATTAAGGGAGTGGAGCATCTCCCTTATGAGGAAAGACTGAGGGAGCTGGGTCTCTATAGTTTGAAGAAGAGGAGACTGAGGGGTGACCTTATTAGTGTATATAAATATATAAAGGGGGAGTGTCATGAGGATGGAGCCAGGCTCTTCTCAGTGGCAAACAGTGATAGGACAAGGGGTAATGGGTACAAACTGGAACACAAGAGGTTCCACTTAAACTTGAGAAGAAACTTCTTCTCAGTGAGGGTGACAGAACACTGGAACAGGCTGCCCAGGGGGGTTGTGGAGTCTCCTTCTCTGGAGACATTCAAAACCCGCCTGGACACATTCCTGTGTAACCTCATCTAGGTGTTCCTGCTCCGGCAGGGGGATTGGACTAGATGATCTTTTGAGGTCCCTTCCAATCTCTAACATACTGTGATACTGTGACACTTAAGCTAATCCAACAGCTATCCCACCAACAATCCCTGACACATGCATTTCTGGGTTTCCACAGTTGTTTCATACCTTGCCTTTTTTGCCTTTCTCCATACTCAGACTTATCAAAATAAGTTCAGGAGAACACCAAGGATCCATGCACTTCACCATACAGCTTTTCCACTGATGTGCCAAGACAGATCAAATACTTCTTAATTGAGACCAAAACAGAATGTGTGAAACTTCTAGTGGAATTCCTCACACTGGGATTCAAACCACAACTGAGTACCATATGCTCCATAAGAATGCTTATTTTAGTTCTTGCACTTTGAATTAAAAGGAAAACAACACAAACAGGGTAGTAAGAAAAATCTAAAAAGCAACCCCAAAATTATGTTCCTAATAACCCCAAAAGACACCCAAGAAAGGACCCATTTCCCAGAACTGATATTTAAATGAAAAGATTCTCATCAAATTGAACTAGAGTTAAACCTCAACCAATTATATTTAAATGTAATGAAAAATAAATACAGCTGAGCTATTAAGATAGCTGGAATATCTAAAGGTCTGTCAACACATCCATTATAAACCTAGTTTGTTCAGGAGATTATAAGTGCTGTAAAAATGTGTTCCAGGCTGAAACTTGGCAGACAAATGTTGTAGTTTTAGAAGTTGGGATTTCTTTTTCCTTTTTTTTTAATAGGTTCCAAAAAAGGATTGTCCACTTTTAAGTTATAGGATTGGTAGTTTCTGGAATTTTCCAACACTATTTTTGGCTTTCCGATAATTCAGAAAAGGACTGATTTTAAAAATAAGATGATGTAAGCTATTATTAGTCCATGATGTGAAATAACCATATGCTGCTTTTGGGAATTGTACAGGGATTTATTTTTAAAAGGCAAGTGGGTTCAAATGCAGGTCACTAAACTCATATAGTTTGTTTGACTCATAGGGTGGGATTTTTCAAGCACCCTCAGCAGTGACCTACCTCAGCTCTCAAGAGCCGACATCAATGGTGTTGAAAGCTGAGGACCTAGTATACCCACACTCATCAGCTGGGGTAATGGCAGTAAACTCAGATACCTGCTTATTCTTTTATTATTCATCTCTCACAACGTCTTTTTGTGATAGATCAGGTTTAATCAAAAATTCTCAGTATAGGATAGCACAGACTTATTGATATAATTTCTTCTCTACCTCCTTCTCTCTAGTAACTTACAGATCTGGGAAACCAGCTGAGCACCAAAGTCATTTGCCTCCCTGCAATGCCTCCTTAATGAGTTTCTGCAAGAAGTATAGGATTATCTGGGGTGCAGCACACACTTCTGGCCTTGAACAAGGAAACAAGTGAACTCTGGCTGCCCACTTCACCCTACAGACCACAGTATGACAGCAACACTACACAGAATGTGGATGCAAAGCTAGAAAAGAGATGAGCTGTGAATGCAAAGCACATGTGACAGTTGTCTAGGAACATGACTAGTCAGAGAGAAGCAAGGATACTTCTTTGTAAGAATGTGTGAAGAGGCACCACTGCAAAAATATCTGTGATGTCAGGGAACATTAATCTTTCATGTTCTTTCTGTTCATGAAGGAGGGTGGGTGTGTGTGCCCAGAGGGAGTGGGCAATGGACACTGCTGCTATCACCACAAATATGTGCTAGGGTCTTCAAAGGGCTGAAGAAATCTATTCTGACATTTAGAAACCTCAAGCTCCACAGGGTCTTTCTAGCACTTTCCCAAGCTCAGCTGTAGCTACAGAGCTGTTCCACTTTTGTTGATGCCAAGAACATACTATTTTTTACAAACATGCTTCAAAAAAGATTGTTTCTCTGCTCCCAGAAGAACCAGCAAGGCAATGGTTTCAGACACAGTACCCTGAGGCAGGAAATTAGCACTTACTTTTGGGCTTGGAAGGGGCAGATCAAGGATTTGTTCCACCAGTTTCAGAAGAGCAACTGAACTAGGAAGCTATTGATTATTCCAGAAAAGAGCTTTTTCTTTCTCACTTCCTTTAGCGTGGTTGTTAGCATGTGGAATAATTTCTGTGTCAAGTTTCTGAGGGGTCACAAGCAGTTTTGTTTCTTGATTATGTGGAACAGAAAGAGGATGCTGAAATCTGAAAATGTGTCATAAAGTTAACTGAATAATTACTTTCTGACTCTCACTGGTTAATTTCCATGAAACATGGAACAGTATGCTTATTTCTCTATTTATTTACATGATGAAGTATGCTAACAAAAAATACTTATTTTTCTTTTTTGTTTTTCAGTTTAATCCTTTGTAAATAACTTTTTACTTCAATCAATGTTAAGGTTTTTTGAGATGCAGGTTTAAAAAAATTATACAGCACAATTTGTAGCATTTGGTGTGAGAAAGCATATTTACGGGTATTTAATATTGCTCATGACAGCTCTAAAATACTAATCTAATCTTTTTCATACTCACAAACTTTTTCAGGATCAGATGTTAGGGAGGTTGTCCTCATTAAGGAGAATTAAAAAGTACTGGCAGTAGGTCAGTGTGACTTCTATTTCACTACGTAAGTGAAAAGAAAACAAGAGCCTGGAAGCAAACAGCACAAGTTAATGTATATCACAACTCAGTCTTGTCAGCCAACTTATGATATTTTAATGTTTCTCCTACTGTCACTGAACATTAGGTGCTACATGTATTAGGATTTCTTTTGAAATGTTTAGTTACTGAATACTGTGTCCATGAGAGACTTTTAGTTTTTCCCTGCTAGGAATGAAGGGTCAGATTAACCTGGTATGACCCAGTGCCTAATTGAAAGACTACCACAGATCCTATTCAAAGGCTCTGGCACAAGCCTTCAGAAGGACATAAATTCAGAGGAGTAAGATTTGTTTTGTCATGCTGAGCATCCTCCAAAGGCAAGGATTTGCCATGTTTTAGCATAGCACAAGGGAGAGCACTTCTGCATTCAGCCTGAGATTTGCCTTACCTAGAACTCCTCAAAACCTGCATGGATGTCATCCTCCCGTTCTCCATTCAGCCTCCCTGTCTCCAGCCTGACCTGGCAGTCTGTGCTCCCAAAAGGTTTGCAGATGGATGGAAGCTCTGTGCACAGTCTTCTAAGGGGTTGTGAAAGGAAAAAGGATCTTGTTGATCATCTAGGCTATCAGGCTATCATCATCCCATAAGTCTCAGATGCTATCAAGGTGACAGTCTTTGTCACAAGCCACAACCCCTCTTTGGTAGAAGACATGCTGGTAGAAGAGAGGGACTGAACTCCTGGAAGCTGTAAATGAAACATGGCCTTGATATTCTATATTAAAGTCTTTAAAAGTGCAATTGTGTCCTTCAGCATGAAATGAAGGCTGTTTCAGAAAAAACCCTTGAATTCTCAGGCAGTGGCATCACCAAGCCAATCAAAAATAATATGAAAAAAATATTTTGACACCTTTCAGTAAGATCTTTAATTTGTTTTCATCATCTTTTATTAAATGGTGACCACGTTAATGAAAAATTTTCATTCACCTCTCTGCCAAGAAGTGACACAATGGGCAGAAAGAGCCATGGCTGCCCTCCTGCTGAGTAGGCATCAGTGAACAAACTGCACTGTTTCCAATTGCAGGGCACTTTATGGTTTGCTAGGGATCAGGCAGCTGGGAGAGAAGGGAGTGGACAGGAAGCCTTTTCCCTCTTTGGAGTGCAGAGGACAGGGAAAGGATTCAATCACTAAGTTTCAGATGTAAACAGAGCAGCACTGCTCAGACCACAATGTCTCCTTGGCTTGTCTGCAATCTCTCATCCTCTATGGGGACCACAGATTGTACCTAAAGGGGAGGGGAGGGGGGGAGGGCTCGAAGGGCAAGTGGAACAAGAGGGAGAAAGAACTGTTAAATTAAAGGTGTGCTTTCTCCATATCAGTATTTATTCCCATGTCTGATTCTGGTGAAGACACCTTTAAGCTGTTGAATATCCAAGCCTCAGTCAGAGGATTAAACATAATTTTTAATCTCACTTCACACTTCTGTTTCCATTTCAGTAGCACTTTCAGTTGAACTCCGAAGGCCAGGTGATGAGTTGGGCTAAGAGAAGAAAGCTCTGAATCAACAGCTGCTCACAATTTCCTTTTCAATTATCAAAACATAATCATACCCTTCTCACCCTGAAACCTCCTGCCTTCTCTTGTGATTCTTAACTCTGTACTCCATTATCTTTTAAGGAAAATCAGATTAATTTGGACCCATCCTCAATGTGGTTATGAAAGGGGAATTCATTAAACTACTCAAAGCAGATCCTTTTAAGGTTTTGCTTTTGTTGTGTGAAAGCAAGCTAAGGAATTTTCAATATTGGAACACCCTACCCCTGAGCTGCATCACTTCAAAACCAAATGTTCAACTATTTGCAGCTCTATTGTTAGATTGCTTTGTTATGTGATATACTCCCTGACTGCATGATCTGTGACACTGGGAATCATAAAATCCACATTTTGGAAATGAACTCTGGTATGTACATAACCCACGTACCAGGGAGCAGGGCTTGGTGGCACTCAGAGCCCTGTCTGTGTTACGAGGTGTTAGTGAAAGTTTTGGTCTCTTCAGCCCCTTTTATTGGTTCTGCAGTGGATTCCTTACTTACAGATATTTTCAAAACCATCAGTTCCAAGGAGAGTCTACTTATTGCCAAAAGTTTACAGCTGAATTTCTTGGCATTCGCAAGCAATGATTTCATCAGAACATGAAATAAGTCAGAGCTGCTGTTGAAAGACACCATTTTATAATCCAGCATTGTAAATTTAAGACTTTTATTTGCTGCAGAGTTTGGTTTCCATTTGTTCAACTCTCTGATAGGTGTATTGCTTGGGAACAGATATAGAAGTTTTATAGGCCCTTTGTGCAGTTTAAAACCCCTGTATAGAATACCATGGTGCACTGCCCATTCACATCATTAAAGACTTTTACAAGAGTATCATGTTCACACTTATATGTACTTTACTTTAGCGACCCTCCCCGTGCCATGTTTGAATTATTAGAAATGGGCCAATGGAGAGTGCTCCCTCAATGCCTGAAGTAGGAAAGCTTTGTTTAAAATTCAAATAATAGCTGAATGGTGCCTGTTTGTTCCTGATCAACACTCTGCGTACAAAATACATTGCACTTTCTTAAAAGGCAGCAAATGTGGACAAATATTAGCTTTTGAAACTAAAGAGGAAGTTATTCATTCACTCAGCAATACTTTGCAAGCTATCAATCTTGCAGGTATTTCTATTAGCTTTAATCATCGAGGTTGTTTGTTTGGAGCAATTTCTTAGAGAATAAAGGTACTTTTGGCTCTTATCTCCTGTCATCAAAGCATCCATTAGGAAACCCAAGCCCTGTAGGCAAGCTCAAGGGATTACTCAAAGAGGTTTTCTTAAAACAATCAAGAATTAGGTGCCCTCTCTTCAGTGCACGGGAGTTCAGTTGGAAACCATAATCTGAAAGAGAGGTTTATCTGGGGCTTAATACAATTTGAACTGGAATTTGTTCAAGGCAAACCTACAGATAAAAGCACCTTAAGTATGTTGAAACAAAGATGAGCCTGCATTCCTTGTGGTGCTGTTTCTAGGTCCAGTGGTCTGTCAACAAAGTGGGGGGAAAAGCTCTAAAAGTCTTAAAATTATCACAATAGTCAGTAGATTAGTTCACTGGGAAGCTAATTAATAACTTTTTAATAAACAAATGCTGATTAAGTGTGAAGCAGTCAAAAGCTTGTTCAGCATTAAGGGTGGGAAGGCTTACGAAGTAAACAGGAAGCTTGAGGATGGGGAAATGTAAAGATTGGGAACTTGTTAAATTAAAAAAATGCGTTTAAGATACAGATGAGCTTAAACTGGAAAAAATTCTGAAATGCATATAAACTTGAATTTCCATAGAGTTTGAATATTTTCATGATTCAGGTGGAGGAATTTGATTCAGCTCATTCCTAATGAAAAGAGAGATGTAGTAAAAATGCTAACACACCTCTGCATTTAGGATCCTTGAGTTTAGGAGAGTCTGGTGTAGTACAGCTAAGATTTGGGTGACCTGGGTTCAACTCCTGCTTATTCCATCTGAGTGCCTTACCCTCTTTGGGTTTCCTTCCCTAGGAAGAGAAATTATGAATGCTTTGAGATCAGCTGACAAAAAGCCTAACATGAAATTTAGATATTCTTGTACTATTGCTGTTCCTAAGAGTCCCAGCTGTGAGCTGGAACTTTGGTCTTGTAGGAATAGACAGCACAAAGCCTGGCTCTGCCTTGAAGAACTTGTAATTAAATGGTCTTGACTGAGTTACAAATGAACAAGTAGAAATCTTTTAGAGAAGCAATGTGTTTCAGTTTCTTCAGGTAACAGATACAGTTATGCTTTTCTTTAGACTGTAAACTTCTCAGAGCACATAACCAGGAAATGAACATATCTATGATGGTGTCAATCTATAAACGGAATGAAGCGGACAATATGTATTTGAAATTTCAAAATGTTTTTGACAAAAAAAAATGTTAAAGAAACATAAAGTTAATTAGAAAACTTGTTTGCTATGAGGATGGAGTTCTTTTCAGAACTGAAAGTGAATTAAAGGATAGGAAACAAGGCGTAAGACTTAAAGGTTACTTTTCAGCATGGAAAAGAGTGAACAGTATGGTCCTTCAGAGATCAGTTTTAAAACCTGTTTTTTTCCAGCTTCTTCCTCAGCTACCTGAAAATGGAAATGAACAACGACATCTCCAAGTCTGAAGATGAAATTAAGATTTTTGGAGAATTGAATACCACGCCAGTGACAAGAAACAACATGAGGATCTCACAAGCATGTTTGGCTGCAGTCAAAAATAGCTAGTGAGACATTAGATATCATTGAAAGTACATGACCCAGATGCCATCATTTTGGCATATCTAAAAGCTTTGGTGCACCTATCCCCTCAGTAGTGTGTGTGGTTTTGTGATCTTAAGAAGAACACAGTAAAAATAAAGAGTACAGACAAAAATATGTGATGGAACAGCTGTCATAAAAGAAAATATTAGGAAGATGGGAACACTTGTTTCAAGAGGAAAAGTTTAGAAGGGATATATAATAAACTTCTGCAAAATACGGATGGAATGTAAACCATTATCCAGAAAGTATTTGTTTATGCAATAGTTAATTAAACTTCTGAAATTATGACCATAGGCAGTTATGGAAAAGAATAGTTTTAGCAGGTTAAAAGCAGATTAGATAGATTCATGGACAAGAGGTTCATAAATTAATACTAGTGGGATGAGGCAAAAATATGTCTTACTCATTTCTCATAAAAAAGTTTTGATGGGAGATGGACTACAGAGTATGACCAAGCTTAAGTTCTCCCCCAAACAGCATCTCATATTGCCACTGTCAGAAGCAGAATACTCAGGACTGCTGATTTGACCCATTACGTCCTGACATTTTGTTGTCATAAGTGTTGGACACTTATCCTAATTAAACTTATAGACAGTAAATATGTCATATACACAATATTACCTCTCCAGAAATGGACACTCTGACTTTTAAGACCTGTAACGTATTACTGCTTAATTTCCAAGAGTAGCACACCAGTGCATAAATTGGAATTACAGGCATGTGTTGAACCAACATCAGGTTAGGAAGAAACTTAATTTCTCAAGAAAGAAAGCAATCATAATATTAGCTTTTACTTCAATTTTTCAGGTTGCTATTCAAAATATAGACTCATGAAAAATACTGCACATGGAGCCAAAATTCTTTCATACTAAAAAATTTACATACTGTAGAATTGTAAAATGTAATTAGTTTTCATTGACTCAAAGTCCATCTGTTGTCAAGGATATTTTTACATGATCTCATAAAAGAAGTTTATTATAGGCTATACAGTCTATCTATAGAACTGAATGTGGATGAGTTACAACAAGAAGCTCAGTTTTTTCAGGCAGTTCATGTCAGTTCTGTTTAGGCTCCATGTCAATTTTCACCTGATTCACAAATTTTCTGTCTGACATGAAACTTTAGTCTGCATTGAATCTCTGTATGTCATCCCACTCCAAAAGTTTTGCAGAGGATAATGCAGCATCTTTCAGCCCAAGCCTGGTTGCCATCAGCACTTCTTTCAGTGCACAATATGCAAAACTGTAAAATTACTGAGAAGAAAACTCCTCTTTTAACATTTACCAGGAAAAGATCTGATCCTGCAGATATTCACAGGCTGACAGAAAGCTAAGTTTTAAATGTGCAGCAGCATGTGTCAGTCTTCAGGAAAGGTAGAAATTTTGAGATAGACATCAAATGCAGAATACCAACAAGGGACTTTTAAAGTATTTCCTGTACAGAGACTAAACTAAACCCTTCCACCAGGACTGGCCCTTTGCAGAGGTAAAGCAGGCAGTCATTTAAGGAAATGAGTTATCAACAGTGACAAGACAGCCACAGTCACATTTCCAGCTTTTCCTGTGCCAGAATCTGAAAAGCCAAACTTAGCTGCTGCTGTCCCAAAAGAAGTCAGAGCAGCATCTACTGCCATAAGGGCAGTAGTCTTTCCTAGTAGCAACAGTTAATGTTTCTTCATCTCCCATTTTTTAGGGACAGTAAGCATTTATGTTCAAATTCCTTCAGCTCATATGATAATGAAAAATCTTATAGAATCATTGAATGGTTTGTGTTGGAAAGGACCATAAGATCATCTAATTCCAACCTCCCTGCCATGAGCAGGGACACCTCATACTAGATCATGTCACCCAAGGCCCTGTATGACATCTTAAATGTTCTGAGAATGCAGACAAGGGCAGAGCCATTCTACTTTTTCTTGGTCCTCTGGTTTATTCTTTCTCCTTAAAACTGTTTTTCTTTGTAATTCTATTACTTATTATTTCGGGTTCATTTCACTGTCTCTTTTTCTAGTTACTATTAAATCAACCTTATATGTTTTAGGAGATAACTTCTTTGGCATCTTCACAGAGTCTTTACAATACCTTTCAAGTCAATAAAGCTACCATGGAGATGCACTCTAAACCATTGTGACTAAAGGTAAAGGTTTGGAATTTAAGTTATGCTTTTGTTTTTGTTCATTATCTCTATTTCAGTTCCTTCAGTTAAAGGCATGAAACTTCTTGGAGTAGTGACAAGGATGTCATCAACCTGAGATGCAAACCTCCAGTGAAACTTGAAGCTCCTTAGGCTGAATACTAGATACAAATCTACACAAAGGTGCTGTTTGTTTCCAGACTATTTGTGCCCAAATTGTGCAAGTAGATGTTTAATGTATCTCTTAATTATTTAGATTTCAGAAACTGTTGAATCTTGCATCTGGATGACATTTTATCTTTTGATTAAAAACTTGAAAGGAATGGATACAGTTTGTCTTAAGGTTGTCTCAGATTCACCTCAGATTCAATTCCCTTAGTTATTTGGTGTGGTTTTATTTGTGAGAGGGTTCTTACTAACACATGTATGGAATAATGTCACCTTAACCTTAGATAGAGAAAGAAGAATAAATGAACTTTCAGAGTAAGACCTCTTCCTCTGTCTGTATAAACTTCATTTCATGTTAGAAGCACCTCTCTCCACTGCCTTTTTTGGAAGGTCAAAATGAGTCATATCAGCCATGACAAAGGGGAACATCAGTGAAGATGTTTTACAAATACACATAAACAGATACTACTCTTTGCAAAGGTAGGATTTATCTGCCCACATTTTGATATAAACAATCTGAATTTCTGCCTGTGACTAGATTAGTTGAAAGACAAAGGTACTTTTAGAATGTAATTTGTCTTAGTCTAGCCTAGATGTCTGAAACTGTTCAAATGAACGGCAACCTAAGTATCTACATTTTTCTGTTGTCTATGAAGGAAGTCTAGACAGCTTATTTGGATGTAAACACCTATACTGCAGTTGTCTGAAGTGAAAGGAATCCAGGGAGTTTACCGTCCAAAAACAAGAATATGGATATCATATGGGAAAAGTCTGAGCCATGCAAGTATTAAAGAACATGTGTAGAATCAGAGATAACACCGGAGTAGCCATGCCAAAGATGGAATACATATTTCTTGAATTCCAGCTCAATAATTTAACACAGTTCATCTTTTCTCTGAAATGTAATGAGTAGGTATATAAAAATTTTAACATTTTGAAATAATGTTTCCAGCTAGTACAAAAAGACTTGGGCTAATCTCCCAGCCATACCTTCCATTCCCACCTATCCACAATATCCCTACATAAACATTCAGAGGAATATTTAGCTTTTTACTCATTTAAAGAAACTACTAAAGGTCCAAATAATAGAGTCCACTCAGAGAGAACAGCATGGTATAGGATACAAAAGCTACACTTTCTTGGAAAAATTGCAGTTTTATAGAAGAAGAGAAAAGAACGCAAAGAGGGAGAGAATTACATCCCTTCTTTTTCACATTTTTTTTAACTAAAGCCATAATCCCAGGAAAAATATCTGAACAGATGTTTTCCCTTGAAAACATTCCAGAAAATGAAAGCACACATGGCAAGCTGATCTGCTACTTCCTTCAACACATTCTCATTCAGAGATAACAAATGTACCATGTGATAGTAGCTACATGTATTTTATCACTGACTGAAGCAGCAGCAAAAGTTGATATATCTATCCATACTCTGAGCACTGGACTGGCTGCAGTGGCAACTTGCACTTCTAGCATCTGATGTCATTTTTCTTTTCTAACGCTGCTCTGAGTATTATATTTTAGAGCATGTGTGCTGAGGTAAGGTATGTAGCAAGCAGCTATTTAGATCAGATGTCTTGTATGTCCAGATTCTCTGATCCACTAAGGTCACCAAGCACTCCTGAGCTGAAGCAGCACCTTCAGACCAGTGAGATTGTCAATGGAGAAGTCCCTTTATTCAGGGTGGTCATCTGTCATGGGGAACACCATTCTCCCCTGGGCAGCTAGCGCTCCGTCAGGCTTCCTTCACAACTTGTAGACCAAGAGCAAGGACAGTGTTCAGTACAAGTTAGGGGCCTTGGCATATATTTGGACAGCTTCAGGCTTTCCTCTGAGTTTGACTTCCTTTAAATTAAGAACTGTAACTTTCTGTAGCCTCCCTGTCATATATTCTATCTGCATGTTTGAAAAACATGCAGATAGAAACTGCATCTCAATGAGTTTTCCATTCATTTATGCACTAGAGCTGGTTGACGTTATGGCTTTTTATAAATAAAATCCCAGAAAGTAGAGGACAAATATCAAGCAGAAAAAACCACCAAACATTATTAATAACGATGGAAAAGTATTCATCTGAGGCAAAAATCGTTAACAAAAGAACTTATCTTCTTGAGAAACTGGTGTGATAAGTAGGACATAATAGAAATATTCATAGAATCTACTGGAGAAACATGAAATACTGAAAAAAAATTGACAGTAAATATTACAGGGCAAGAAAGACATTGTTAAATAAGGAACATGACTGAAATAGAGGTATTTTGAGATATCTGTTGCTCATTAAAGAGAGAATTAGTAGATCAACATATTCACATTCTTACACTGACTTCAAGATAGACTAATGAAATATTAATATAACCATGTACACTGAGGAGACAGTAAAGCCTGCCTGTCCAACATCATTCCTGGAGAGAGCTGCAGCACAAGTTCTGTGCCTTTGAACCTAATGATGAACTTGAATAATGTATAAAGTCATTAAATACTGTTTGGAATTGTAGTATGAATGACTTCTCTTTCCAAGTATAGCAAAGAAGACAAATGGTGCTAATAATGTTAGGACCCAAGTGTTTCAGTCCTTTCCTTTGTAGAAAAAAACAATCAAATAAACACAAAGACAACAGTAAGATTATTTTAGCCTTAGCTTTGAAAGCTCATGATCTTTAAAGATATTCACAGAAAATTATTAGAGGTTAGCCAATCCTGGACTGATTCATTTAAATGAAATGGAAAGATACTCATGGGTATAGTTATAAGTAGGGTTGTCAATTTCAAAAGGATAAATTAAGTTATCTAGTTAATAAAGTCAGTTGCACTGATGAGCATATAGGTTTCCCTGTAGTGTAAGCTTGGGAATTCTCTCTGCTAAAGGTACAAAATCTACATAGAGCTCCTATCTCAGGTTTAGGAGTCTAACTTCTAAGCTTTTGAACCTGGGCTTTACCAAATCACAGAAGTTATTTAAGAATAAGCATTGATTCTACAAGAAATGCAAAAATAAAACAAAATAAAGACAGCTTTGTAAAGAAAAAAATATTCTGAAGCCAAGATACAAAAGGGCATAATGACAACTGTCAGGAATCAAACCCAATTCTACCTGTAGTTAAAACAGGTGAAACTAAATAAGAGGAGGAAATTAAAAAAAAAATAAAAATCTTATGCAGTGAGTATTGATTAAAAAGTAGAGACACTTCAAGATGTAGCTGAAAACCAAATGAGATGTTACCTCTCCATTTTTAAGATTCACAGTTCTGCCGAATATAGAATCAGAATCAGAGGTCTAATAGCTTAATGTGAATGGATGAATAGAAATTAGCATAGAAATAAAATTTTACTATTGATTTTAAAGTAGAAATTAAGGAGCTTAATACAGCAATGTGTGAAAAACTTCCAGAATTCTGAAGTTGATGAGTTGGTAGCAAGTATTTTTAATAATTTTCTTTAAGTATTTGAGAGAACTACTGGATAATTGGAGAGGAGCAAGTTAGTCTTAAATAGTTAAGTAGAAGAAAGTTCTGTACCCAACTACAAAATCAAGGCTGAACATGATTTGTGTAGGTTTGTAGTTAAAGGTAAATAGGAAAATCCTATCAAGGGCAACATGGATTTGCTAAGGTTTGCCTATGCCATACTGTTCTGATAGTTTTCTGTGTATAAACGGTGGATTAAAAAAATTGTACCTTTCTTCTCCTGTAAGCAATTTTTTTTCAGTATCATGTAGGATAAAATGAAGAAGATGACAATAAGGGCATGACTTGCTAAAAGAAAAACATGGTAATGGTTGGTGCTGACAGAAGAAGAATCAAAGATTTCAGTGTCCAAGAAGTTAATGATTAATACCAGGGAGAATGAATAGCAGACTGGTGTCAAGGACCAGAGTAATGGACTAAATTCAATAGTCCAGGCTGCAACTTATCTTAGAGACTAATAAAAAGCATCTCTGTTATGAGCCAGATATTCATCTGCTAGAAATTACTGAGGAAAAAGACTGAGACATACATCTATTAACAAAAGGATTATATCATGAACAAGTTGTTCCTGTGAAAGAGGTAAATGAGATCCTAAGTTAAGTTAGGTAAGATCGGTAAGTGCTTGTGCTGTCATACAAAATGATACAGTAAATTCTTACTCATTTGGTGATGTTTGCTGTATTATTCTATCAAAATGAAGGCTGAAAGCTGCAAGAAAATAACAAAGTTTTCCATTAATATATCAAGTAATACAATATTTGGTTGGGAAGAACAATGTAATAAGAGAACAAATAGATATAAATAAAAATTAATTCACCCAGAAGTAAGTGAGATTCTAGAGTAGTTTTCCAATAACAGTAATGGGAACAAAAGGCTGAATTACGTATCATTCATACATATTCATAATTCATACATATAATTGGTTTAGGAAAAAGGTTATTCCTAAAATGCTTGCCTACAGCACTATGAAAATAAGCTCAGTGGTCCTAGAAGTCCTCTTGTATGTATCACTGTTTCTGATTTTGTAATTAATTTTTTTTTTAATCTTAAAAAGCTCACATCTTCACAGAAACATATCTGTCTCATTGGGAAGATTTCTTTGAAGCCAGTGATATCACTCAGAAATTCACAAGCAGAAAGTCAGACCTGAAGTGGATGCTCATAATTCCAAGAGGAATGCAAAATTCTAGGGAATATGCAGCAATAACATATGTAAGAAACATGACATAATTTGGAAAACATAATTTATCTTTTCTGATCAGTCAAAAAACGATAATTCTTTAATCAACAACGTGTCTTAGTATTACTGAAATGCAACCTAAATCTATAGATGGTTTAGCGTCTTTACCCAAATGAATTAAGCAACTTATGCACATGGGAAAATAACCATGGGTCCATGATTTCTAAAGAAGTACTTGAAGAAGACTATGTCTTTTCTCTATGTTACTGAAAGATGAGCCAAAATAAAAATGATATTAAAAAACCCCAAACTCATCTTTTCATACAGAATCAAGACTATGCAAAACAAAATACAACGCACTGAGTCTTCACATACGTAGTTGCCAGAAGAAATATATACTATCCTTTCCCCTAAGAGCTGGGTACTCCACTGGAATATGTAATATCCACCAAATAGGAGCAGGCTGTGTCAGGTTCATCTGAATGCTAAAGCAAAGTTTAGGGGAGAAGAGGAAAGGGAGAGGAAAGACCTTGCCTCAGTACAGGTGCAGCTACATTAGTGTTTTAGCTGGACCTGGAACATGTTTTTGGATGTGGGTCTTCTTATCCTCCCCATTATTTTGCTTTGGTTTTCATTACCGAGTGATGCAACACATCTCAGAGTGTGCAAACTATCCTTTTGGATGAAACAAAACTGGAAGATGTATTGCAGGAGAACATGCAATGTACTTCAACAGCTAAAAGTATTTAAGCCCCACAGTCATAGAATCATAGAATCATAGGATAGTTAGGGTTGGAAAGGACCTTAAGATCATCTAGTTCCAACCCCCCTGCCATGGGCAGGGACACCTCACACTAAACCATGCCACCCAAGGCCTCATCCAACCTGGCCTTGAACACCGCCAAGGATGGAGCATTCACAACCTCCCTGGGCAACCCATTCCAGTGTCTCACCACCCTCACAGTAAAGAATTTCTTCCTTATATCCAATCTAAACTTCCCCTGTTTAAGTTTGAGCGCATTACCCCTTGTTCTATCACTACAGTCCCTGATGAAGAGTCCCTCCCCAGCATCCTTGTAGGCCCCCTTCAGATACTGGAAGACTGCCCTGAGGTCTCCACGCAGCCTTCTCTTCTCCAGGCTGAACAGAATCAACTTGCTCAGCCTGTCTCCATACGGGAGGTGCTCCAGTCCCCTGATCATCCTCGTGGCCCTCCTCTGGACTTGTTCCAACAGTTCCATGTCCTTTTTATGTTGAGGACACCAGAACTGCACACAATACTCCAAGTGAGGTCTCACGAGAGCAGAGTAGAAGGGCAGGATCACCTCCTTCGACCTGCTGGTCACGCTGCTCCTCTTGATGCAGTCCAGGATACGGTTGGCTTTCTGGGCTGCGAGTGCACACTGAAGCCGGCTCATGTTCATTTTTTCATCAACCAACACCCCCAAGTCCTTCTCTGCAGGGCTGCTCTGAATCTCTTCTCTGCCCAACCTGCAGCCGTGCCTGGGATTGCTCCCACCCAGGCGTAGGAACTTGCACTTGGCATGGTTAAACTTCATAAGGTTGGCATCAGCCCACCTCACAAGCGTGTCAAGGTCCCTCTGGGTGGCATTCTTTCCCTTCAGCGTATGAACCGAACCACACAGCTTGGTGTCATCGGCAAACTTGCTGAGGGCGCACTCAATCCCACTGTCCATGTCACCGACAAAGATGTTGAACAAGACCGGTCCCAACACCAATCCCTGAGGGACACCACTTGTTACTGGTCTACAGCCGGACATCGAGCCATTGACCACAACCCTTTGCATGTGGCCATCCAGCCAGTTCTTTATCCACCAAGTGGTCCACCCATCAAATTGATGTCTCTCCAATTTAGAGACAAGGATGTCGTGTGGGACAGTGTCGAATGCTTTGCACAAGTCCAGTAGATGATGTCAACTGCTCTGCCCCTGTCCATCAGTTCTCTAGCCCCATCATAGAAGGCCACCAAATTGGTCAGGCAGGATTTCCCCTTAGTGAAGCCATGCTGGCTGTCACCAGCCACCTCCTTGTTTTTCATGTGCCTTAGCATGCCTTCCAGGAGAATCTGCTCCAAGAGTTTGCCAGATTAGTCAGATTAGAAGTGGTTCAAAGCAAAGGCTCTGAAATACATTCACTTCTGTAATCATGTCCTGATATTATTTTACTTCACAGATGCACATCTACTATGTTTGGTCATACCACTTGCTCAATATAGACATACTCTGTGCCTATAACAAAGCACTTTTTTCTTCCTCATGGGGAAATGCAATCACTGTATAGTAAAACTGCCCAAATTTTGTTCAAAAAGCAACTGCAATCCACATGCAAATGCTTTCAAGATGGGGACCACACAGCGGGATTAAAACCTGTGGGTTGGGTTAGAGGGAAAAGATGCAAGAAGATGGGACACAATTCAGACAGCAGGAGCAGACTGGGAGAAATGAAAAAAAGGATAAGGAGCACTAAAGCAAATTATATAGGTAGGACATACAATAAGTGAAAGGTTTTCAAGTGAAAATATTAACCATATATTCTTCTTTCTTATGTAACTAAAAGTATGACTATGACTTGTTCGATTTCTTGCTCTTGCATTATATATATATTTTTTTTTTTTTTTTTTCCCAATATGAGGTAGCTACCAGGAAATCCTATACATTCTCCTTTTCCCTTGCATGAAGTGAGATCTGGAAAATCTAGCAATAACTAGTTCTTCTTCCCATTTCCCTACATTAACATATAGGCTTGTTAATTTAGGCTTATACTTCCTCGTGTTCCTGTTCATAGGGCAGTCTCTTTAGGTAGAGTTTTTCCTTTCTTAATATGCTAATTTGGACAAGATGATCAAAGAGTTATCCCACCTCCAAGTGACCCATAAGTAGTCAGCTGCTGCAAGTGACAGATGTGGAGAGCATCAAAGAGCCTTAGATATGGAGGAGCAAGATATTGTATGCCAATAGTTTCTAAAATGGTAATTAGTGGCTTAATAAGAAAAGAAATTGGTGAAAGTCATCTGGAAAATAGTGATAGAAAGATTAGAAAGATGTGGACCTGTATGTTTTAGGAAGCATTGGAAGACAGAAGGACAGAAGCACATCAGTTCTCTTTCACTTGATTGACTTCCAGATAATGAAACAGTTACAACTCTTTATAATTCCTCCTAGCATGAATTTGAGCAATTATATATAAGAAATTATGGCCCCTATCTCTGTTCCATTCCAATAAGATGAATAATGTGTTCCAGTTATATCTGGTCAGTATAGTGGTTCAAATTGAAGGCCCGTGAGATAACAATAAACAATTATTTTTCCTATTTGCATTCTCTTTCCATTATAAAGCCAAGGGAATCTTATGACAAAACAGGGAGCTAATGACAGTTGATAATTACTTGTGACCTTTCAGAACATCTAGTTTAGTAAAACCTCAGTTTCTAAATCCAGGAGATAAAGAGTTAAGATACTTCACCCTCTTGAAGTGGTAAATAATGCCTCAGTACAGCCATAATTCCTATAATTCACTCTTCCATCTGCTGTGAGATATATACAGCTTCCCTTAAGTCAAAAGCTTTGCTTACTTCACAGAAGTTCCGTGTGTTCAAGAAGTTCAAGTAAAGCTTCCATTAGGTACACAATTAACTTCACAAACTAGTCTTTAAACTCATAGGCATAAAAATTTCCAGCTTAACCTGCTGACAGCTGCCACAGCAAGAAGTCCCCAGCAATCTGCCAGAGACCCTACACAGTGGCTCAGTGATGTGCTTTGAAACTTACAAGTTACTTGAATCTCTCCTTTAACCACATTGTACATGCATATCAGCCAAAGTATGGAGATCACCTTCCTCTACCTTCTTCCCTTCCATGGCTCATCTCAGTTGCCTTTTATCTGATTCACAGATAACCTTTCCATGCACAGTACCCTTGCAGCAGATATAGCCAGTGCCACCTTATGACTTCCAGCAGCTCTTGCCAGCTGAAAGAAGGCAAAGAATTAGCAGAAATCATGTGGCTGCTGTGAAAAAGAATACTAAAAGCTTTCCAGTAAGTGACATCCAAGCAGCTCTTGGCATATTTTCATTAATTAATTCTCAAAGTTGTTCACATCTCAGTTTCTTAGAAATGTTTTAACGAACAAGTCATTCTGGAAGAGCAACCTAAGGGTTTTGTAGCTGAGCTAGAGTAAGGAAAAAAAACATAATTTGCTTTTTAGTTTGTCTTATAGGTTGCTGAGAATTGCTAGTTGCAGTGCAATTCATAGCCCTTTAAAGTAAAATGAATTAATATTTTAAGTGGCCACATGAAAACATGCAGAGACGAGTAATAGTTCTTCCTGCCTTTTCCACCTCCTTCATGTTTCGTTATTTTCTATTTCTGACAAAGGACAAAATGTGTCTAGTAAATATGAAATATTTTTGGTGAAATAAAAAGAAGACTAACCTATGGTGTCAATATTATTATTATGTAGAATAACTACATTCACATAAATGTTAAACAATTCAATAATGTGCCTGGCAGTGTTTATAAAGGTTCACAAAAATAGTAATCCATATGAAAGCTGTTACAGTACAAGATGATTATGCTTTTTTTTCATACTTTATAATTAAATAAACCTTTCTTCTTTCAGTTTGATAGCCAGGAATAGTATCTCATTAGCAGTACATTCAATTTAACCCTTGTACGTTGGAAAACATTGTCCTATAATTAGCTCAGGATATTTAAACCCTCCCAGCAAAACAGTAAATGCATATGGGTGTCTAGATATAAAATAAATTTTGTGTAATGCACAATGTAAGCTGTTTATTTCACAGCGTTGGGGGTTGTTTCAATTGGGTTTCTCTTTCCCTCCTTCCCTCCCCCCCCTTTTTGTTTTTCCCCAATCAGCTAGACTTATTATGAAAGAAATAAATAACTTTTATAACTTCACTGCCTATAGCAGCTATTATTTCATGCACTCTTTCTTGAGCCAGATTATCGAGCTCATTTCCAAGAAGTCTTGAGGGCAGCCAGCTGAAATTCAGTAGTAAAGCTTGTCCTTATTTCTCCATACAGTACTACTATGTAGCACAGAAAAGTTATTTGTGAAAATGTACCAAGGGCAGAATTGATGGCATTCATTGGAAAAAGTTTAATTCTTCTCTCATTGTGAATTCCTCAGCTCTTCTTAGTCAGAGGTATAGAATGACAAATGCTCACCTAAGGGATAGCAATAAAATATCTTAGTTTACCTAAGTTAATGCTCAAGAGTTACATATTGCCCATATTAGTAGCCCATGTGAACCAGATAGGGCTTCAAAATATAAGTGAGACTAAAAGTTGCGGACAAGTCATTCCTGATGAAGAAAGAAGCCAGGCTTTCAACTCTGCTCAGGTTTTGCCCTCCAACTCTGGGCTTATAGAAGCAGCTCTCAGCATGCAGTCTTCTGCCCCATGACGCAGAATGGCCCAGAAGCAGGAGGAGAAGTGGCAAATTCAGCTCCTCTCACCCCAGCGTTTACCCATCACCTGCTGAGTAAGGAAGCAGGAGGTGCAACTCTGAGTGTTTCAGGCTGAGGAGGTAAATGTTTTAACCATTAGATTAGTTTGGAAAGAGTAGGATGTACTGATTGTCTATTTTGAAAGAGAGTGAGTCATTACTATGGAAATGTATGAAGCTCGTGCGTGGAATCTGGAAACAGCTTTTGGCTCTGAATCCTATTAAGTACCTACCACAGAGCTGCAGTGGGCGAGGTGGGGAGAGTAGATGAATAAACAGAGCTTTTTCCTCTCCGGCATTTTCTGTTTGCTAGCTGAGATTCCATTCTGTGTGCTAGGCATGGTGAATCCTATTTTTAGGCATCCAGGTCTCCCTCCTCAGTATCTAGTGAACTTAGATTCTTTCTGCAGTAATTTCAACACTACGAGAGTAGAGGTTTCCCAAGTTTTCAGCCACACAGTGGTTTTGTTGCATTGGCTAAGTCCAGACCCAAGTCACTCATTATTTACGGCACAGAAAGATGACATTTTGTAGATTTATAAAAGGTTATGCAATATATATGAACACTGTGAATTTAATCATAGTGAAGTCAGCTTCGCTCCACATTCCAGTGGCAATTTTTTGCAATAACAATGTTTTGTCTTTCTACTGGTCTCCTTTGCACCAACATGCAGTATATGGTTTGACTGCTACAACAGCAGTTCATCTGACTTTTGCTTCTGGAACCAAAGCATACTCTATTTTCTTCCAAAGAGACTTTCGAAGGTGTTATTATACCACAAGACAATCAAGGTCAAAAGGGCTCTAATATCATCATGTCACAGTAAGGGACAACAGTGTACATGTGCTTGGATGGAAGTTGGGGTGCCAAGCCATAATGCCTATTTTAGCCCAAGATAAGCTTAATGCTCGACCAACATTTCACACCTCCTGGCTTACTGAGATCTTTGCTCTTCAAAAATCCCAGTGGCATGAAAGGAAAAATTTATAAATTAAGGCTCTGTTTCATATAAGCCTGAACAAACTGCTCTTACCTCGTTATCAGTAAAATCATGTGGTTCTCTCTCAATATCAGTTTATCAAGAGGAAATGCCAAATAAGGACTTCAGAAGCTGTATTTAAAGTGAAGCTGTCTGAAGTGAATATATTTCTAAAGCCATGCTATGCATCTATTACACTTTCTATTTATCTAATCCTTTTACTTTCCTCTGTATACTACAGATGCTTTATGAAACTTCCAAACTACAAATCAACTCCAGCTGTACAAAACAACAAATAATAATTTTGTAAAACAGCCTTATTTCATGTTAATCTTGACACTGAATGCCAGCAGTACCAATTAGCCCTTGCTATGCTATCTACTGTAGAAGGCCTAAAAATTTGAACAGTCTTTTGTCTGTTAGCATTCAGGAGACTGATAAAAATTTGATCTGCTTTTAAACAAGCTGTACGTGACTGAAATTTACCTCATCCTGGGGTGTGCTATAAATAATGTCAATCTGAGAGGCTGTGAATTCTTTCACAGCTTTGCTTCAGAGCTATTTATAACTATGGTTATCAATGACTGTACCACAAAATTTCTGTCAGCTTAGTAGTTCAGTCACAGCCAGGAAGTTTGATGGATGGTTGCCCGCTCTTCCTCAGTGAAATATAATTATCAAGGCATAAAAATCACTTAATCGCAATGCTGGAACGTTTAAGCATAACAGTAATTAGTTCTTCTGTAACGCTTTCCATCCACAGATGTAACTATTTTACAACAGAAATTATCACTTACATTTTATAGTTGAAGTAAACTGAGGCAGGGAAGGAACACAACAGGGTGCTTTTTACACTGTGGGTTAGAAAGAAAGAAAGCTTTGAATTAAAAAAACAACTCTTCTCACTGCCAATTCAAAGTTGCCCTTGCTCGTGATACTTAGAACAAGGTCAACCAGAGAAGCTGTAAGAAAACACTGTTGGCCAGATTGTCCTATCTTCTGGAATAGCCTACATTGAAAATTCCGCTACTAATACTACTGTGAAAAAACAAACCAAGAAAAAGCACTTTAGAGTGCACTCATTGAGAACTCTAATACATTTTTCTGAAGAAATGGAAGTGTTCAAAGCTGGCTGACCAACAGTGCATTCCAGCCAGGAATAACAGAATAGGACTCTGACTCTTTTTCTGTTGGTTTTTTTGTAAGCAGGGCCATGATTAAGAGCAATAGCTGGGGCATTCATATTGTGCCACTTGAACTAGAATTCTTGGACCAGTGCAAGATGAACTAAAGCAAAAGTGTTTGCCAATAATGTTCATTAGTCAAAAACAAAAGCTGGAGGCTTGCGGCCTACTCACTATCTAGTGGTGTTACTCTCATCACCCACCAGGCAGCTGAAAGAACATTCATCTTTAGTTTCAGGAGACATGTTGCTTATAAGGGCACTACTGGGAGTGGAGTCTGAGACTACATTTGATACAACACAGAAAAACATCCCAGTTCAGACATGGACAGCAATAAAGGAATACTATCTTTCTGTTGATTTCTTGAGGAAGTGGTCCGTGGTCATTCTTAGCTGATGGATCAATTAGTCTGGCTAATTTTCCTGTGGTGTTTGATAGCAGAAGAGATGTGTAGACTTAGCCGCCAGCGGAGAGCATGAAGATTACCACCAGGAGGAAAAGACAACTTAATAATACATATGTGGCCAGATATATGAGCTGAAGACCAGCCATTGTACAAGGTAGTTAAATAGTAAACATTTATTCTAAGCTATTATGAGAAGAAATCATGAAAGTGTGAAATGTTGCTCTTCCACACAGAGAACTGAGAGATGGTACAAAGACCTCTCTTGCTCATGATGGAAGGACAGATAACCTATTAATAGTTTTTGGTTACTGGTGAATTCAAAATTCCTTCATCTGGTATAGCATGAAAGTCTTAAGATGGCTTAAGACCAGTGCTTTGTGGGTTTGGTTTTTTTGTTTGATTGGTTGGGTTTTTTTTAAATATCCATCTGAATTGCTTTGCTAAGAAGAAATCTTTAGAGTCTTCTTCCACTACAGGATGTGCTGGAGTTTTTTATTTATTTCCTTATGGGAGCAACAATTCCTGCATATTTCAAGTTATAACTATGCAAAACTCACTTAAAAAAAAAGAAATTAAAAAGCCTTTTCAAGTAAACAAAGCAGAGCACTACTTTGTATGAATCTGTATCTGAGTACTCACCTAGAACCATGGGATGCTGCTGTTCTCAGAAACAAACAAACAAATGTTATTTTTTACATATCTAGAAGTGCACACACTCATTCTTCTTTCTATAGGTAAAACTTGGTGGTAGCTGAATGGGCACAGACTACTGCCATATAGTTGTACTTTGCAAAGCACATCCACCCACCCTGATAGATGAGAAAGAGCAGATATACATCTCGTCTACCAGTACAACAGAAAGAAAGCAAAGTGAAAAACTTTCCTTAGCAAATGATTGTTAAAGGCTGACACTTGGAGAACATTTAAGACATAGGTTTAGGCATGCAGTGTGAGTAAAGAAACCTTGAGGGAAATCAAGGCCCAGAAGAGAGTCCAGCATTTTCATGAAAAGGCCTTGGTTTCACAAGTAACAGAGTGCAATATTTGGTCTCAGAACCACATTCAAACAAAGTTCAGAATGAGGAACCTATATTTTTTAAACAGACAGCAACAAAAAATAGCAAATAAAAATTTTGCAAAGCCTAAAATAAAAACAATGTAATGTGCACACTTGGGAATACAAACTTGGCCCTTTTTATCTGCTAGTGGTGGAATAAATTCTTTGTCTCCAAACATTGTGAACGGTCAAAAGTTCATGTCACATATTAGTTAGTGTGTTTCCTTAATAAGAAGGCTGCATATCCAAGATAACTGAAGTGCCATGTGTTGTGGCAGATACTATAGTAAGGACTATTCTTACTGAACACCAGAGAAGATAATCATGTAGACCTTATGTAAATAAGCAGAATACACATTACAGGTGCAGTAAATCTAAGCAGCTTTCAATTTGTTCTTTCCTCTGCTGCCTAATTTTTCAAGTCTTTTGCTTAACCATGCATTTTTTTTCCTCTCCTGCTTGACTACTTCCTGCCTTTGGTTTAACTCCGCAGTTCTGCATAGGAAACTGCTATTGAACAAAAGCTATATGAGTATCATTATGATATTTAATCCCTTTTAGAAAACAGTTCTGTAGTACTGCACAAATGGTAATAAAATTTATCAAGTTGATAAGGCAAGCTCCATACATTCTCATCTAAAAAAAGCCTCACTATGGCATATATATTTTTATCTGCCACAAGCAGTATGTATATCTGTGTGAGAAATGTGCTCATGACTGCATGCTTGTTCGTGCTAAAATATATAGCTGCATCTATTTTACATATGCACATTAGTATCTGGGGATATACAGAGCTAATCACATGCAGAATTGTCATTTACTTAGCATTGCTGATGAATGGTAGAAAACACCCTGAACAATTTGCATGTATGTATCCTAAAGCAGATTGCATTCACTAATGTCAGCCTAATTTACAACAGCTGAAAACTCGCTGATGATTATGAGGCAATGTGATTGAAGATACCAGATAAGAGACAGAAGGCCTGAGTTCCATTCTTTGTTCTTCTACTAACTTCCTTGGGTTATGAGAAAATTACCCACTGCAAAACCACTGCTTTCTGCTTATTCCAGCTGATTTCAGTGTTCCTTTCTATACTGTATTTGCAAAGGCATTATTTGTGATGTTGGCGTTTTATTCCTTGGGTGCCATCTTGTTCCATTGGGCACTAGATAAAGACAAGTTACTTCCACTGTACAGATCACTGAACAAACATTTCCAGCATTCAAATCTTAAAGTTATAATTTTGATTTCATTTGAGGTAATTATTTGCCATAGCTACTGTTGCTCTTCAGTGTATTCAAGAGCTCAGAATTAGACCTCTGGGGTCTGTAATCCTATTTATGACACTGGGGTCATTAAATCAGCAGTAAGGGTGATGTCAGAATCAGCAGGTTAGAAGCAAAATCCCTCACTATGGTAAACCTAGCCAGCAACTTTGGGGCAGACAGACACCTGATGAGGAGCTGTTTTGCCAACTTGAGAAAAGGCCTCCCTTACTGGAGCAAGGAAAAAAGGATGTTTTCTTCCTGATACTCACAAAGAAAGCTTATTTTTTAATTCCTTTTCTCTTGTATCTTTCTGAGGCAGGAGAATACTCCTGTGACTTCAAGTGAAGAATTTTCATGTGTTTGGAATGCTAAATAGGGCCTTTTTTCAAAACAGTGAAAAAGAAAGTGTATATGTGAGATATGAGCAGTGATATTGTTGAATGAGACAATATTTCAGTGTTGCCTATGAGGCATAAGCAGACCAATAAAACTCTGAGATATTCTTGTTCTTTCTTGCTTCCGTTAAAGCTGCATTTGCATGTGTTTATGGAAAATGCAATTTGTGACTACAGTGAATTATGCATGATGTATATACATAAATAAATATAGAATATAGAAAAAAAAAACAAACAAACCAAACCTCTAAATTTCTGATCCAGTAAGGGTTTATGTCACTATAAATCCTGGGAACCAACAGATACATATTACAATAACACAGACTAGGGCATCAGCTTAAATATGACAAATACAAAGAACCATTCAAAATATGATGGTCATTTAAATATCTGTCCAATAAATTATTTTTCTATCTTCACTTTTTTTTGCTTCTATTCTTTTGTAGTTACTTACTGATGGATATCTTGTTTCCCTATTTCTGTAAGGGAGGATGACTGAAATGAAACACAATGTTTCAGCACAGAATAAAAAAAAAGGGTGCTTCAAAACTGAGAATGTCATCAAAGATGTGTGCATAGTACAGCAAGGTTGGACAACTGTGTATTGAAATTTAGATCTCAAAAACCGGCAGGGATATGCATAGGCAGAATATGCATACGGATGCAGGAAACCAGCCTTGGTGATGGCTTTGTCACTCATAGACACAAGTCAGGTCTCTTGGTGTCTGTGCTAAAGCTGTAGTCCAGATCTGTGTAAAGTTAGCTATTGCCACAGAAGTAGGACCACATCAAGAGAAAGTTTTTATATGGGTTGTTTCTGTACCTTCTGCTAGGAGCAACAAGCCCAGTTCTTTCTTTCTCCATCCCTCTTCCTACTCCCTGCTGTGACAGCCCAAGCCTTGTCTTAACCTCATGGTAATATTTAATTTTACCTTTACCACTTCGAACTGTTTCTGTGGAGACTGAGTTCTACTCTTTCTTGCTACATTTTTGTGCCTTTGAGACACAAAAGCAGAAATTACTTTCTTTGTGAGGATATTTTTGCAGGCCCAGGTAGAAGCTAGACCAAGCTTATGAAGCAGAACCATTTAGTGAGGTGGCTTTGAAGCTACAGAATGAAGGAAATGGGACAGAAACTTGTGTGCAGTCTGCAGGTTTCAAGGATGAACACTCCATGTTGGTGCATTACTCCAGGGTACTCAGCATCCAGCACCAGGTTTTCTTTCTTTTCTCTCAGTTTGCAGAAAAAAGAGTAATGAAAAAGCCTCTTTTTTACCTCATGTTCTCAGTATGCAGAGGCAACATTGAGCATTTCTACTGTTTAAGCACAGGTTTTGCAGTTGCAACAGAATTTGGGAAGGCGAGGTACAAGGGTAGAGAATTCCCAGTCAAATGTTCCTTCTCAGCATCTATTACTAGATGATCCAAACAAGCATCTAAACGTTCACACATTGCCAAACAGAACAACATGGTGTGTCTGCACAAATGTCTGTCCATAATCAGTCTTATGTGATGATACTGAAGGGGAAATCTTTAAAATATTATCCTATTAACGTCAATTAACCCTTGCAACTTGGTTATTCCAAATCAAACACAATACCATTTGACCACACAAGAGGCACCCAAGGAAAGGTGACAAATACTACAAAGAAGATAAAAGATAATTTAACACGAAGCAAGTTGCAAAGGGTGACAAAGTGATATTTCCATAATAAGCTTATCTGAGCTTCCGTAAGTTCCTGAACAGGGTGTGGATTTGGCAGTAGTAAAGAAACAGGCTACACAAAGAATGTCTGTTGAGCTAATGAATGCCACTAAAGTGGTTGACTTTCATTTCTCTGGTTTGGATCCTTGCCACCTTTACTCCAATGTTGACTTTGTTTAATTGGCAAATATGCCTTCAAAGGATTGTGGAGTCCTCCATGCTGCTCCATGAGCTGTTAATATTTAATTGTGATTTGTTAAAGGCATACTAGCAATTGATAAAACTATGTGTCTGGGTACTTTATTGCAGTGCAAACCAGCAGCAGGATTTTATATGTTCCTTTTTTGGGGGGAAGAATGATATTGTCTTAGAGAAGGGAGAGAAAAACACAAATTTGTTAGCTTTCCATCACAAAGTTTCTTGCTGAGAATCACAGACATTGCTGCAAATATATTCTGGAGGTGTGAAATTCTTGGTTATTTTCTTATCTATCTCTACTTCACCACAAAGGAAAGCAATTAATTCAGTGGGAAATTCCTGGTATTTAAACTAGCAAAAAATGCACTTTTGCCTTTTGCACTTTCATATGTGTTACTAAATTTTGGACCTAGAGGAAAATGAAGTTGTTTAAATCGGGCCTTTTTGATGGTCACTTAGAGAATACAGCATGAGTCTTCTTGGAATTTACCCATTTGTATTTCATCTGTCTGAAGTTTCATATCCGTTGAACTTGCAGAAAACAAAGTATCTAGTACATGACTCAAACCAGTAAGTCTGAAGGACTATGTTGCATGAAGGACTCAAAATCATAAGAAAGTGCCTACACAATTTCTAAATATCATTGTGTTAAACAAAAGAAAAAAGAAAAATCATTGAAATACTCTTTATTCAACAAAATTTACATTCAAGCACGTGATACAGGTAGCATTGTGGAAATGAAAGGTAATAGAATACCTGGTAAAATGTTTTCAGTCTTGGCTCAAGTGCATTCAACAAAAATCACCCATCCACACCCATTTCTTTACTGTGAAAAATCCTTAGCTCTTTTTAATTAAATAAGTGCTCTATTACAGTAGCTTTTTATCTTCCTGAGAAATGTGAGTCAGTCAATAAAAAAAACCATCAAAGAAGTTACTTAACACCTGTAAGCAATAATTTACACTGATGCCAACCCTTTGAAAGTGGAGGGGCACGTTACCTTCTTGACATATGTGAGTAATTTCCCTTGAGTTAATTTCTGTTATTGCCATATAGAAATAAGGTTTATTCATACAGAACAAATATGTAAAAGTCTCTTTTTTAGAATCTGTTTTAAAATATATCCAGTCAAAAAGTGGAACAATATTTCTACAGCTACTTTGGTCTTTTCTTTTCTACAACTTCTGAAATGTTGATAATCTTTAATTATATTAAAAATGCTTAATTATGTTAAAAATGTTAAAATTTTATAGAGTTCCTTTATCAATAAAGAACAAGCCATAACCTGATATACCAGTGTAACCTCAGAGAAGTCACATCATGATTTATTGAACAGTTTGCTTGGTTTTTTTCTTCTTGCAAATTTCTGAGTGTGGGTAAAGCTAACCACCCCATATTATCTTTAGTTTAGCCAATGAACTGCTGGTCAGTTTTGAACTGCTTGACAATTTCTTTTCAATACAACAGGTAGTAGGATTCCTGTTCAGGAATCATATGCAGCTGCTCCAATAGCCTGTGCAGCTGCTGCCTTATTCAGATAGGCAGAGGTGCTGGAGCTGCATCTGCACTTATCGCCATCCAGCACAGAGCCAGCAGCTACCATTGCTATTTGCAATGAAATAACAAAATTAGGATCCAGATGCTGAGGCTCAGGTGACTGGCTTATCCTAAGTCATGCAAACCATTTTGTTTGTATGCTACCATTTTTTTTACACTGGAGGTAAAGTAAAGCGTTTTTGGGCTTGTTAATAATTTGCTTCATAGCACTTAACGTGGGTACTTTGAAGCAGAGTTGTCATACCAGCTCAGATGCAAAGTCCGTCTGAATCAGAGCTGCAGTTTGAAAACTCTGTACTCAGCATTAGTCTGCCCTTTCATAAGTACTCAAACTAGACCTTTTTCCAAATCTTAAAACATTAAATTAGTTTTTTCAAAGCTGCTATCATCATTCGTTGTAAGTTTGTCTCCTAGTTACTCATCTGTGTGTCAGATCACCTACAAAGGTTTGGTCACTGTGATCTTCTCTGGCAGCAGCTTCCACAGAATCATCTGGCATTCCAGAGAGAGCATTTCTTCTGCGTCAGATGGACATTTGACACTCTTCATCTCACTGAATGTCACCTTGCCTTTTGCTCTTGGAAAGGGAGAATGACATGGGAATGAGACAACTTTCATGCAATAGGTAAATTGATACTGAATACGATTATACTGGATGAAATGTAAATATGACATGCAATAGTGCAAAAATCAAAAGCGAGTATTCCTAAATATCAAGAAACATTTGGTTTATGCTGTGTTTTTTTTCTTAGTCCGCTTTTCCTTTAAACACTTGCACAGCCACAATTCTCTGAGCAAATGCAGAAGTTAGCTACTCAGGATTCTTTGCATTACAGATTAATCAAGACTTTTGCAAAATATGCCAAGATACCCATCTCCCTAAAGTCAATAGGGGTATTTGAAGTAGGGAGTATTATGATTAAAGATGGTAGAGTTTGTATCTGTATTCAATGTTATTTTTCAACAAATCAGGTGAATTAATCTCACCTTGTCGATTCTTGAAGTGTTGCATTGGGTAATGATGCACATTTTCTCCTTCACTGAATTTAGTATCACTTCTGTTTGAGCCAGTTCAACAATTATGAGGTTTAAAAAGAGGAAAAAAATCCCAGAGAGATGACAAAAATGAGCAAAAAAAGAAAAAAATGGAGAGCAAAGAGAGAGTAAAAACCTCTATTTTATCTCATTTCCTTTTGGAAACATCTGCTAGATAAAGTGAAAGCAGTAATACATACCAACTGGGTTTAGTAAGATTTTTTGACATTGCCTTGCATGACATTCCCCTAAGCCAAAGAAGGAAATATTATCTTGAACAAATGACCCTATGATAAACGCATAACTAATTGAAAAAAACATACTCAAAGAGAAGCTGTCAACATTTCTCTCACAAATTGACAACACATTTCTGTGGCATCCTCTTCTATTCATTACTTTCATTAAATAGATGAATGGCAGTACAAAGACTACACATGCCATTTGTAAGTCATACAGAGCTGAAAGCACATTGGAGGCTGATGTAGCAGTTCAAACCAGTCCTGACAAATTAGAGAAATGGTCCAAAAGCAACATGATGAAATGGAAAAGAAAAAGAAAGGCAACAGTTGGGAGAGGAAATTGAACACACAAACAGAAAATCAGGAATAACTAGCTAGGCAGAATGCTAGAAAAAAGAAAAGGTTGAGGAAGGGAGGTTAAAGTGGATCACAAGCTAACTCCAGGTGAAAAATGTGATGCTATTAATAAGTAACAGGCTGTGGCAAGCAACACAGAAGAGGTAATTATTCTTTATTCTGTACGCATAAGGCCTCAGCTGGAGCCCAGTTTTGGCTACCCGGCTATAAAAACAAAGTAGACCAATTGAATAGAGTTACAAACAGCAGAAAAGAGATAAAAACATACCTAGAGTGAAACAATATTACGGAAAATATAGCAAATAGCTTTAGTCTAGAAAGGAAAAGACAGAATACACAAGCAAAGAATTTTGCATGAATCTGCACCTAATTGGTTATGAAGCTATAAGAAACCTATGTATACAAATGGCAGGGGAAACATTAACACAATGGAGTGCCACTGGTAGTCTTGATATCTGGATCATTTAAAGCTCACTATCAAAACCAGATGTGGTTGCATCCTACATTCAGGTTCAGTTTACAACCAAACCCATTGTTGTTGCATTGAAATGTTGATAACATTTCTATCCCATTAAATTTCAACAGATTTTATCTCTTTTTCTGCTTCTCTCATCTGTTTCTTGTATTTCTTCAGATTTAAAAGAATAGTCAACATTTCCCCTCTGAAGCTTTTCTCAAAGCTGCCTGAATTCACTGAAAAAAAATAGTGTTAACACAACAGGGATCACTTCCTAAATTTAATTTTCAGTCTATGTTTGAGGAAAAAAAGTAATAAAGTTTTTCAGTGGTTATCAAAAAGGCAGAGCCCTCTCTGAAAATTGTCATTTCCAGCCATCATTACATACTGCTGAAGTTCTAGAAGGACCACAAAGTACATATCTCACTTTGAGCTCAGTATAACTAAGTACAGACAATGTTTAGCCCCAAAATATCTTGTAATTAGTGAGGCAATGTATTGAATTTTAAGAATGTTCTAACTGTATGTTGAGAACATTTTAAACACATTTTGGCAGTGTTTGATTTCTGAATATCACTAATGCCATGTTTAGTGTGGATCTCTATTAACTAAGCAGAAACTGAACGCAATCTGCTGCCAAGGGGAATGAGATTTTCTAAGCTAGCCTCATCTCCCAGCTTATGTCTTTTATACCACTTAACATCCACATTTTTGTTTTGGTTTCGCGTAATGTTAACCACCCTTAGTATGATGACTTGCACAGGGAAATCCCACCTTCATTCCTTTGTCCTCAGTTGCCAGAAGCAGCTAAAATTTCTAAATCCTTCTCAGTGCAGAGTGGCAGTTGCAAAAGATCTCAACCATAAAAGCCCAGTGAACTACAAAAAGGTCATAGGAGGATTATTAGTGATTTTGCATTCTCATTGTGAAGTGGAGAGATGCCAACATAAACTGAGGCAGAGGCTGGCTTTTACTCATGCCCATTAGCCATAAAAACAAACATGAATTCCACAGAGCACAGGGAGACTGTGTGGGGATAACAAGGGAGTTGAGGCTTAAAACAAGTGTAGGATTGATATGATGGCGTGGTCCTAAAACCATGCAGTCACTACCTCAGGGCTGTTGGCAACTTTGATCATCTCTTTGTTCAGTCCTGGGTTAAAATTAGATGGGTTTTTTTTGGTTTGTTGATAATTTTTTTTTCTTAATATGCTGTCTTCCACACTTGTTTGCTGGAAATAAAAATTCTTTATTCCATTCTTCTCCATGTGAGGATACATACCCCACAGAAATTCTTCCTGTCTCTACAAGAGATTGGTATTTCTGGCAAACCTTCCATAATTCCTTTATGTTGCTGTAACTGTCTGCTCTGTACATTATTCCTGTTTACTCCTTCACTACTCTCATTACTCTCAGATTTAATTTATAAAGGCAGTGACCTGAATTAACCCAGTAATTTATCTGAAATTTAGGACTGTAGAAGACATTATGGTGAATGTAGGATTTAAGATTGACTAGGTAATTATACTTTAAGTAGCAAAAGAAGGATTTTTGGAAAATACCTTTTTTTTTCTGGTATAACATATGTATTTTCTCTGAGACTGAATAACACATAATGGTGCTCAATTCAGAACAAATAAAAAAAAAAATCTACATTAGAAAAGTTAAGAAAACAGAAAAAAGAGAGATGGTGCAAGTCTGTTTCAATCTCATCATTTATTGCATCATGCCCAGACCACAGTCTCTGATCATAGGGCCTATCCACAGCTGATTCACAGACTAATATAATATTCAGATTAAAAGAATGAGGACAGAGACAAGAAAAATGCGGGTGAGACCACAGCACATTTAAAAAGTTGACTATTATATATGGTTCATAGAAATCAGAGGATGAAACAAAACAAGATTTCTCATTTCTCTAGCTACTTGACCTTATAGCGGTATCTTGCCTTTAAAAAGATTTCTTAACACAATTCACTATCCAAGTTTAACATTGTCACCAAATAAACATGAAAAGCACACTCACACTGCACAATAAACAAGATTTGACATTGCTTTTTTAATTCTGAGATTTTTTTTTGTTTGTTTTATCACCAGGAAGGCTTAGGGTTATCTAGGCTTTTTTCATTCAAGCACAGTATGTTAAGGGCCACTGCTTTTTAGACAACCTAGGAAGTGTGTGGAGTCTGTGTGATACAGCTATTCCTGACTTACGTAACCTGAAACCCTGGAGTCTGTTCTTTCATTGTCTCTGGAAAGAGTTGGTTCACAGGAATAAAGCTGCCAGAATGATTCTGTCAGCACAAAATGTTACAGTGAAAAATGTCGTAGGTGCTTTCATACAGGAACCTCAGCCTGTCTACCACTTCAGCAAAATCACTCATGCCAAGACTTGGAGATGTATTTAGTAAGATATAAATGTAAAGAAAATGAAAACAAGACCCAAAGTATTTAAACATACAACCTAAATTTACCAAATTCATTTTACTGTGAGATGCAATTTCTTCTTCTGCCAAAGGAAAGGAAGAAAAGGATAAATTCTCTTGCTTTTTGAGATGTCAATACACCTTTCACTGCCTTGGAAAGTGAAAGAAAGGGAGAGGATAAAAGCAGTAGAGCAAAGGAAGAAGACTCAGTGGTGAAGAGCTGGACAACCTTGTAAAATGGTGAATGGCTCTTCTTATTTGCAGACCATATGAAGACAACTGCTAATCAGACCTGAGTCAGCTGTCAAGCCTGATCTTCATGGCTGACTACAGCATCAGGTACTTCAACACTCTTTAGAAAGCCAAAAAAGCATTAGGGATTTGATAGGAATGGTGTTCCTAAATCACTTTCTCTTCATTATTGCAGAGAGAATGTGCTCCTGTTTCCATTTGTGGTCTGAAACACATCTCTTCCCTGAAAAGAGCTTGTCATCTTGGCAAGTGTCATGTTTTGGTGTGGGCAGCAGGGTTGTCTGGGATAACCTGGTGCCCCACATATTTTGAACAGTGGGTGAAGGCAAGAGAACAGCCTGGCTTAGCTGAGAAAGTCAAGCAACATGGTGGTGGACCAACATGTTGGTGGACTTGGGCACCAGAAGCCTGTGGTTGGTAGGTGCATACCCAAAGTGGGGAATATCCAGACTGCTTGGAGACATGCATCTGAGGTATGCTTCAAAGTGGGAGGTTTCCCTTGGAGTTTCGAGAAGGTGCCACCATGCCAATCCTCAAGACAGCACTAGTGCTAGACCAAGTGGACAGCTGGGGACTGGGCCTCATATGCTTTATTGTGGGCGTGGTGAAAGGATAGAGGAGGTCACAGACCCAAATCCTTACCTCTGGCTGCTATTTCTCATGAACCTGGGAGTGCCTGAGTGCCACTTAGTGTGTGTGAAAGAGGGGAATCCTTCAAACAGGGACTAAATCTGTTGCAACAAATGAAGTAACAGCATTGTAAAAATCCATGAGGAGCAAAATGACTTTGGCAATCCCTTACACAGCTTCAGTGTAACTCGTTAAGCTTGTATTTCAATGTAGTATTTGTTTGACTATAATTTTTCTCAGATGCAGACCTTATGCTTAAATTGTAAGAGCATACGCACTTACTATTTGGGAGGTTATTGTACTAATTCTCCAACAACCAAAACAAGGAATAACTGTGACTTGGAGTTAAGGGACTCAAAAGCTCTTCTTTCTGCAAAATCAGCAGCCTGTCAGCTGCAAAGAATTACAGGCATTTTCAAGGATTTCTGCAGAAAAGAAAACATTAATAAAACGATTAACAGATTCTCCCCCACCCTTAATATGTCTAACACTCAGCACCTTTGCTTACCTTTCAGCTTAATGTCACTAGTTCATTTATTTGTATAAAGACTGCTACAGGATATCTTGGTATAAAAATAGTTTACAGTGAGGCCTGTTTGGGAAGATCTTTATACTGAGTAGCTGACTGATATGTCTGTCAAGTTCACAGCAAGGAAAACAGTGTTTTTTTACCTGCTGGAGAAGAGGCCAAACTTTTATCCTACCAAAGGCCACATTGGGAATTTGTCAGAAATCTGAGGCTTGCATTTAATTTGCATTCAGCTGAACAGCTTTCACCTGCCTGTTCCTGGCAATGCTTCATGCTAATCCAAGGGGCCAGGTATGCTGCTAAGCCCAGAATATTGTGTTCTGTTCTGATGTCCACTGAGATCAAAACAGAGCCATCAAACACCTCGGTGACAGGATTTCCTTTTTGCAGTTTCTGGCTTTGATTTTCTATTCACTATAAGTGAGCACTCTTCTTTCAACTGAACCAGGAGACTGATCCACATAAAAAATATGCATTTTAAGATAAAAAGTACAGTTACAAAGCCATTGAAAAATTTAGATACAATGAGAACTCACTAGGGCCATCTATGCTTTTAAAGATTAGAAATAACAGATGAGTGATAGATATGTTAAGCTGTCCAACTGGTAAATGATTGAAAAGATTGTTACCACTTTGGTAAGTGGCATTACTATTTGGCCTCATCATTTTTAAGTGAAACATGAAAAAAATTAGCATGTCTCTAATTATATTTTGAACCCTTACTATGGAAGCAGCTTAAGGGTTCAATTAACGTAGTAGCAAAAACACTGGATTATATTTTATTAGATTTTAGTGCTATTATGAAATATAGGAAGGAATATAAGCTTCACCAATTTACTAGCATCTGCTCTAAGAATGCCAAAATCTTAAAACTTTAAGAGACCTTTCTGAAAACATTAATTCCATTGTACAGTGAAATTGCTACCTAAAGGGAAAGTGATGTAACAGTTATTGCAAGAAAAAACACATGTGGCACAGTACTCACGTAGGCCTTGATTCAGCAAAGCTCCAAAGTGTGCCTTTAATGTGGAATATCCCACTGACTTCAATAAGACTATTTATATGCTTAAGTACACTGCTGATTTGAAGCCACAAAAATCAACTCAGACTTAAGGGCCTGACATCATAATTTAAAGATTACATGTTATAGTAGTTCAGAGTGGGATTCACCCGAATAAATGTAATCATATACACTGTAAGCACTGACATCTGGGCTAATCATTTAGTTTACCAAAAGTACCTATTTCCTCTCTATTTATGATAAAAGGAGCTTGGGGAGGTTATTAGCTTAGATATAGACGTCTCCTACCACAGATGTCCAAAGTTAGATAAGATGAATTTCATTGTTGTCTCTTTTCCTTTCTGTATTAATCCTGCTGTCTTTATGATCTGATCCAAACTAAGCATTTGTCTCTTTTAAACTAAAAAGACACATTTAAGCTCCTGTCTTTCTCAGGTTAGCTCAAAATGTCTTCCCATTAAGGAAGAGCTAACAAGAATCTACAGAAAACCATGTGTTTGTTTTCAGAGTGTTAATGATCTTCAATTCACAGGAAGCACCTGATTTCCCAGGAGCTGGATGATATAAACCAGTAGGAAAAGAACTGCAGAAACAAGACTGCTATATTGAGAACAGACTTTTAATTGCTTCATCTTGGTTTCACAGGCTTTTACGTGTTATGAAGTTATGTTGTGCTCCTTTCTTATGAATTCAACTTTTAATTATGCTGATTATATCTAGGTCCAATTTGAGACCTGATTCAGCCCTGCAAACAGCTTCAGTGGAATCTAAAGCAAGTTTCTGTGGTTTGGCTGTTGGGCAGTTCCACAGAGAAATCCAATGCTTGCCATAATACCTAAAATAATTTGGAAAAATCATGATTTCCTAGCAAAGGGTTCAAGCTACATGATGAAAGTCTTATCTTATGATCTCTCAAGATAATTTCTTAGTTTCTGTATTAGCAATTCCTACTATTACCTGTCTACAGACATCAGAAAAATGTCCCCATCACTGAAAGAACTATTTAAATCCAGCAGACTTAAACCTGCACATACAGCATGCAACATCTTTCAGCTAATACATCTAAAATCATCTGTGAAACTATAGCTATGCATCCAAATGAGCTCACAAGGCAGTCAGTGAAGGACTATAGAAGAAAATATTTTCAGAACAATTAGCCTTTCTTCTTCAACCTCTTAACACTTCAAACATCTACAAAAGACAGTTTGATGACTTTTCCATTAATGTTTGTGATGTCTGTAAAAATCATGGACTAAAAAAGATATGCTATTTTCCATGGCACGTGCAAATATTCTTTTGTTCCCTTCATTGTAGTTCTGCTGGACCTAACTCTTATGTTATCATCTGTAACTCACAGAGCTGACTGCTTTTATCACTTTCTTTCCCTTAATATTCCTTTCCAATAGTATCTGCCCTTTTCTTTCCAACTGGCTAATTTACTACCACAGTGATATTCAAAATAAAGTTGTTATTATTCTCAGCATGTAATTAACATGCTTCTATTTGAGCGCTAAAAAAGGGTTGGCTCAAAACCCTTGTTTTTCCCCTTTGTAGCAGCAGTTCAATTAATTTTCTTTGCAAACATTTTTTTCTTTTACACTTTAATACTGCTGTGGATGTAATAATATGATTTTTACATTAAACTCATTCAGTGTAGGGGATTGGCAGTCTAACACTTTGCCAAACAAAAATGTTCAGAGGAAAGTAATTAGAGGTGTATAATATTTTTGAAACTGAGTAATGAAATTGCAAGTATCTGACCCCTCAGTTTCTAATCCATATGGACTTGCATCTTATCAAATTTTTACTCATAGCTATGAATGAATTCAACTTATCCAATGAAAATAAAATTTGCTCCAAGCTTTGCCTGACTTCAAGAAAAAGCTAGTAACAGTTCTAAGTTTTTCAGAATTTTATACCAATTCAGAGAACAATAGTAAAGGGATGAGTCAATAAAAAATTACAGTGAAGCATCAAAATTTAATAAAGATGGGAATCATTTGTTTTTTCCATGTCGTGCCAGTTCTTCCTGAATAGCTGTTTCTGATTCAGATGGTGACTATGAAGTTCAAATATAAGAAAAATGACAGTAACTTTGAAGATTGTTAATAATAGTAATAAAAAAAGTTTAACTTTATTTTGTGGTTTCATTATGTTTCAAAAATTTCTTTGATTTACAATTGCATTGCTGTAATATTGATTCAAATTTAAACCACCCCTAATTTGAGGGCTTTTTATTCATCATTGAGGGCTATATTATTCATTCATTTAGGAATCTCTGTAAAGTTTGGTTCCAGATTTATGTGTATATGAAACGTAATTTCTCAGGACATAATCCTTTGGATTTTGGTTTTATTTAGGGCTAATTTCAGGAAACATCTTTTCCTCAAACAACTATATTCATCTTTCTTGCATTTCAAACTTCACAGCATAAACAGAGATAAACAGCTTCCCAGTGAAAGACCGGTTTATTGTAGGAAGATTCAAGCTAGTGAAATATACTTTAGAGATGCTTTGGACCTAGTTAACAACTTCAGTTATACAATTACTGATGGTTAATAATGATGATGATTTGATTAATTAGGTTACCTCCCTCTCTTTTTATGAAACATCAGAGAGAAAGTTACTGTTCTGGCCTTCTTGGAGCAGGGAACTACTTCTCAGCCTCCCTTATTTTAGGTAAAAATCCCACCATCAGCCTATGGAGAAGCAGCTGCATAATTCTCCTGTAGGGAGTTGATTGAGTTTATAAAAATAACACCGGTTGAGCAAGAAAAACATTGAATATATGCCCTTTCATTAGGACATTCACCTGGAATATAGCAGATCTGTGTTCATGTTTCATGTCATACATGTTTTACATTGGAAGCTCGTTTTTCTGTGCCTCAGGACTATGGGACATTGGCCAGGCTCTTGGTCTCTGCAGTTTTCATCGAATTGTAATAAAGCCTGAAATCATTTTTTGACACTGTGAAGCTTTCCAAAAGTGTTTCCTTCCAAACCTTGCATTTTCTATAAAATGTTAGGTTTTGAACATTAATCTTTTCCAGTGAAAATACATGTAGTCAAAGATTCCTGATCAGTTCTACTGCAGTTAACTTTTTTCCCCTCCAATTCTCATAAAAAGCACTTCCTGGAGCATTAATAAAATATAGCTCCCCAGTTTTTAATCTAATCTGGTTTGACTTTCAGTATCTAAACTGTACAAAGTTTGCCACTGTGTGTTTCCGAAAGAATTATGAACTGTGGTTTTCCCTAACTAAGTGAAAGGATGTCTTCCTTAACTTAGATTTCCCTGGCATGTCCAGCAAACAATGATTCATGAAAACCTTATTTAAAATTCTTCTTTACAGAAAGGTTTTTTTTTGCTGTATGCAGGACGAAAATTGACCACAAGCTTGTCTTCCGTGGAAGTGGTTTCCTCATCACATAACTCTTCCAGCAGAGGACAGTGCCTTTTTCATTCTAACAAGAGGTAGGTTAACCAGAGAGGAAAGTGTGTCCAAAACTGATTAAAAAAAAGGAAGAAAGACAAAAAAGAAAGCTTCTGAAATGATCAGGAAACAACCTTGTGCGTAGTACATTTAGTAATTTCGGGGGAACTATTGTAGATGTACAGGCCAGTTGTTTGGCTACCATCAGCTGTGTGTCAGGATGGATATCAGAAGAGTTACAAAAAATTTTTAACACTTGATAATCTTGCCCACAGTCTAAAATTTTTCATCAGATGTCACACCATTCATGTCAATGAACATAACTACAAAAAATGAGGCATGTAAACCGCACTGTAACATTAATTTATGTTACAGTTCTAAGAATATTACAGAACAAAATACTAATCTAAAGCAGTGTGTCTAGAGGCATGAAAAAAGTAGAAATTACAAGTGCAATGTAGATTTTATAGTGGTGTCCCCTTATGTACGTTGTGAGGTTTGGAATAAATGACCTTAAAGATCCCTTCCAACCCAAACCATTCTATGCAGACTCTTCCAGGTGTGAAAATCTATCTGCAGTTTGACATTTTTAAGAAGCAGATACATGGTACTGAGATAGTGAGTTTTTGCAAATTCAGGAACTCAGAAACCTAGCTCAAGCCTAATTTAAAAAAAAAAAAAAAATCTTAATAATTTAAAAATTCTTATTCACAAACCTGATCATTCTGTGGATCTGAGAAACTTTTTCCAATTGTGTATGAAACAACTGTAGCTTTCTATCCATATTCATAAGAATTATTTATGCATATGCCAATGCAATGCCATTTTTGTAACCTTCAAATTCATTCCCATACACTCAACCTAATCCAAAGGAAGCTGCAAAGAAAAATTTGACCCCCTCATTTGAATTATTTCCTGGTGATCTGGATGAATTTCCAAAGAGAGATCATAAACATGAAATAACATCCACATTGTATGTGAATTAGTTCTGTAGGATTATTTATTTTGTTTGCTGACCATAACTCTACATTTTCATCCCGCAGTTCAAAAATTATTGTAAAACTTTTATATCTGTCAGGAGTTGGATTTGCTGATTTCAAGCTGAATAAATGATTTAGAGGAAGTAAATTCCACATGCATTTCCACCTTCTCTCTTGATTATGCCTTTTCTTCACAGCCAGTTTATGGTCTTTACATCCTCTAGTGTAGCTTTAATTTGTAGATGACTGCAAAATCTCTGCCTATTAGGGTCCTCAGCATTTGAAAGCACTTCTTCAGTATATTTGCGAGAACACTTAAAAAGCATAATCTGCTGGGGTGTATTAATGCTGAAATCAGCCAAGGCCTCAGATTAGCCATAGATATCGGCAGAGAGGCCTTGGCATATAAGATCTATGTTCTATAAATTTGCATAAGTCTAAAGCTAATGTATGCTCCAGCAGGAACAACATCAGGCTTGCATCAGAAGGTATTCAACAGGCCAGGTCATGGGGTTTTCAGCTGGTAGCTGAAGAACAAATCTGAACAGGAGAAATAAAAAAAAAACCACAAAAAACTTTCCACAACCAAACAAATATTTCAAGTTTTTAGGAAAACAAATATTGTTCATGTGACCCAAAACTAAACAAATATTTAATTTAATTTTAGGTTTATTTAACACAATTGTTCAATGTGAGTTCTCTTTAATTTAGGTCACTTTTTCTATGGAGTCATCCTAATGTTATTTTTAAAATCCCTCTCACCTCTCTCTTTTGTTTCCGCGATTATTCCCTCAATATTACTTAGATTCTTAAGTAGTTTTGATACACCTTAAGCTCAATTTTGGGGTAAAATTGGTATTTTTTTTAACTTACTATGATGAAGTTCGGGATTCAACTGACTCCTGAAGCTAAACTGAGCCACTGGGTAATTTCCCTGAGTAAATGTAACAGTGTACTATCTTTCACTAGTGCCAGCTTTCACTAAAGAAACACCAGGATCTTTCAATTATATATATATATATATGAAGTGTCCAATTTTCCTCTTGTTTACAATATTTTAATTGAATTTTGTGAAATCCTACATCTACATGGAAAATCATGTTGCTTAATATAACAGTTGCTACACATGGATATTAATGTTCTTACAAATTTTAGTATTGCTGCAGAACAGATTCAGATTCAGCTATAGAAAGCACATGACAACATGTTAATTATTTACAATTTAAAAAAATGAACCTTAATGCTGTGTCTAAGCAGCTTAATAGTAGTAATCTTAACACCCAACCACTTATGATCTGCATACAACAACTTTTATCTTGGGAAAGAATATCTCATTCTCCTCAAGGATGAGGATAAATCTGATTCATCTGGTCTAGTTGGCACCAAAGATAAGAATAGATATTGGAAAGATTACCATCCTATAATTAGGGACTTATAATTACCTAATTAAAAGCCAAATCTTCTCAAGCCCAGCCCAAGAGTTTTCATTCAAATATGTAACAGCTCAAAGGAGCATGCGCTAGCAGGAGGGTCCAGCTGATATGGATGTAATCTGGACAGTGGCTTCTTCTGGTCATTCGTAATGAAGTTCTTCCTGGTGTGAAGTTACTTTGCCAACTTTTACAGTTTCATAGCAGCTATTAAGAGTGACAAAATAGTTCTTGTTTTACTGTACACCTCTTGGAGATCTAAATCACTTGATGTTGTACCTGCTAAATTTCACAGGTTCCATTTGAGAAGGGTAGAAAAGAGATCCATAGGTCATTCTAAGTTTACAGGGTTTGAATTCCAGCAGTGTTGAGTGGATTACACCAATCAAATCTAGGTTTAGGACTGTAGAGAAAGCCATCTGTTGTTTGTATTTTGAATCTGAATGCATAAAATGTGCATTGAATCAATCATCTGCCTAAAACATTGACTTTCTAGTTAAGAGTGAATAGCTTCCTCAGTGAAAAGGAGGCTTTTTGTTGGGAGGAAAGTCCAGCTATTGATTTATGTGGCAAAATGTCAACTGACTAATCCTATCAGAGAACTTTAATTAGATACATGCTCATTTGTTATCCTTGTCCCAGGGCTACTACTGTGTATAGTATTTGCTGGCATTTGGACTTGCTGGTGTCAGCACTGCACTGCCCATTTGCAGTGTGCAGTGTCATCACTTACAGAAATCTTGCAGTCATGCCAAAAAGACTATTTAAGCCTAAATAAATTGATTTCTACTGAAGTTTAAAATAAAAAAAATAGAAAAAAAAGAGTAATTATAGTTGCACTTTGTGGTCATACCATTTTATTACACAAACCACCAAATAAAGGCCAGATGGTGCAACACACAGACATTTAAAGGTCTGTATTAGAAAATCCTATCATGGTTGTCAGTGGAAGTTCTCAGATGAAATGTAGATTTGCCAGAATGATAGCTAAAGTAGATGAAATCTAGCCACACAGTTTGAGACAGAGCTGCAAATTTGTACACCTCTCCTTTCAAGATGGAACCCCTCAGAGCCAAAAAACAAACAGATGTCAAATATAAAAATCAGGTCAGACAAGACCTATACAAAAGAAAAGCATTTTCTCTCAGAAAGAGGTGGTTTTTCTATCTTTGCTTTCCAGAAGAGTTTGCAGATTGCATGTAGGAATTTCACTGGATTTTCAAATGCCTCAAAAGAAACTCATATTGACAATTGCTGTCTGATCACCTCATTACTTCATGGTGTTTTTTAATATCCTGCCTACTTGTCATCTTCCTTGACTTTTGTAAATAAGTTTAAATAGTTTCTTTCTTATTCAAACAATGATGAGGGATGAGTTTGCAATTAAGGCTATATTCAGACAGATTTATCTGGGAATATCCTAGGTAGAGTCACCTTTTCAAAACAGCAAGCACACAACTAGTGTGTTTTTGCCCTACTCTGGATCAGATGTAGGAAAGCAGTTTATTCTCAGTGGATGCCAAATCTTTTTTGTTCCTTTCTTGAGCTTGCCAGTAAAAGCAATTTAAAATATTGAAAGATCAGGTTGTCAGTAAATGCAGAAGTGAAGCCTGAGGCACAAACGTGGACAAGTCACTTCAAAAGAGGAGAAAGAACCCAACAAAGCATGCTTGCATTTTAAAGAAGGGAAGATGGAAAGCTTTTACTTTGAAAGGTGAGCACTGAAAATCCACGTATAAATTTGACTCTTGGAGGTGATGAAAAATCTTTTAGTAGCAAGCCAAATAGGCATTCTTCAGGCTAACCCATTTATGTGTCTGTGTTCAAACATGTTCAAAAAAAAGGGACCTGGAAAACAATTCATAGGCAGAGCAACTGAAAGGGCTGCAGTAGTTCATGTGGTAAAAAAGGCAAATAAATTAAAGGAAGAATAATAAAATAAGGTGAAAATGAAGAAAGGCATTACAAAAACTTTATTTTTTCAGATTCTCTGCCTTTTCCCAAAAGAGCAGTTGTCTCTTCTTTGTCCATTCATTAGAGATGCTGTCCCAGTCCTCTCAATCCCCTAATTCCCTCCATACTTCTTGGTCCCCTGACATGTACCCAGCCTCTTCAGATTCTGGCTTTGGGATGCACCTGCATTTGTGAAATAGTTATCTTACAGGTCTGGCAACAGTTCCCATGTCTGGTCCCCAGTTCATCTACATTGGATATCTGCCAGCTCATTCCTCCTGTCTTTCTGCTGAAATGATCCAACCAGCTTTCTCCTAGAGGAAACCCAGCTACAAGTGGTAGAGCAGTGCACAGCAAAGCATGCTCCAGCTGGATGGTCTGAACACTAATTATGACAGGTTTAGCTTCCTCTGCCCAGTACAATCCTTCTGTCTTTGCAGGCTTTACCCCCTCAAATGCCTCCCAGTGCCACATCTCTGCATATGAATCATACATTCTCACAGGGGTGCTATAAAAAAATAATTCTGGCAAACATTATTTCATGGTCTCACCCAAAAATAGTTACTAGGACATTAAGTCATGTGGAGTGTAGAGAAGATCCATAGAATCATAGAATGGCTAAGCTTGGCTTGGACCTTAAAGATCATCTAATTCCAACCCCCCTGCCATGGGCAGGGACACCTTCCACTAGATCAGGTTGCTCAAAACCCCATACAGTGTAGCCTTGAACACTGGCAGGGATGGGGCATTCACAGCTTCTCTGGGCAACCTTTACCAATGTCTCATCACCCTCATAGTGAAGAATTTCTTCCTTATATCTCATCTAAATCTAGCTTGTTTCAGCTTAAAACCATTTCCCCTTGTCCTATACTTACATGCCCTTACCCTGGCAAAGTCCAACTCCAGCCTTTTTATAAACCCCATTTAAGTACTGGAAGGCTGGTTTACAGTCTTTCCAGAGCCTTCTTTTCTCCAGCTTGACCAACCCCAACTCTCTCAGCTTCTCTTCATAAGAGAAGGCTAAGTGTTATGCATAATAAATACATGATTTTCAGGCCAAGACTAAGAATGTGAATGGAAGCCACCATGCTCCTTAAGTTTGCAAGCAACAGATAATCTATGGGGCCAAAAGTCTAGCAGTGCATACACAAAAGTATAGCAATTGATGATCTGTAGTGCATTTCCCAGTTTAATCTGAAAGGAATCTATGATGTGTATTGTAGTATGTGAACCAGAACACAGTAATATGGACCACCAGGAGATTTCTTTCAGAAATACACTCTTGATCCAGTGCTAACTTGATTGCAAATGCTAATATCCATACTAAAACACTCAGATGCATCTTTTTCCCACAACAACCTCTGATCCCATGCCTCTTGCTTAGCCTTCAGCAGACTCCTCCAAAAGTCAAATGCTCCTAAGCCTTGTCTAGCTACTTCTGCCTCTTGTTATCCTAGCACCAGTCCTGAATCCCCCTCTGATCTGCTCCTTTCTTCCCTTAACCACTGATATACAGTCACGTTCTGCAATCTACATCTCCCATTTTTATATTGAGTTCACCTACTTCCTTCTCCTGGTCTTTGTCCAACATATCACATGATATCCTACAATCACTGCTACTGCTGACATCTGACCCAGCTCAGGAACTCCTGACGATTACGAGCATTTCAGAGAGAAGACTGCCAGAATGTTGAACAAGGCCAAGATAATACATTTTCCTGATCAAGTTGGACCATGTTAGGTGAAATTTTCCAGAGAAAAAAGAGTGTATGTGTAAAAAGCTAACATAGGATGTCCCACACCAAATGAAGTTTGGTCAAATGATAAAGCAAAGCATTGTCTAAACAATGTCAGACACCTCTATCAATTAAGGATGTCACTGAAGTCCTGCTTTGTATTAAGTATTAAGAATAGTTTCAGGAAGGAAGATTGAAGGACTTTGTTCTCAGTAATAGCAAAGAGAAAAAGGATGCATTTTGTGAAATAAAGCATAACAAACTAATTGTGGGAATTATTTTCAGAAAATACTATTCAGACATAGTGTAATGAGCTCACTTTGGTGCTGCAAGATGGCCACCAAGCCACTCTGTCACTCCCCTCCTCAAGAGAAGAAGAGGAGAAAATACAATGGAAAAGTTCATGGGTCAAGATAAGGACGGGCAGATCATTTATCAATTACCATCATAGAAAACAGATTCAGCGTAGGGAAAACAATCTAATTTATTGCCAATTAATAACAGATTAGGATAGCAAGAAATAAAAACAAAACTAAAAAGACTTTCTCCCCACCCCTCCCTTCTTCCCAGGCTCAATTTCTATCCTAACTCTTCTACCTCCTCCCCCATGAGTGAGGTAGAACCACCTGTTTCACCAAGGTCTTCTCCAAGAAGAGGTGTACCTGGGCACCTCCCCCCTCTCCTTCCTTCTTCACTGACACTGGTATCTGCATAGTTGTCTTCTCTCACATTTTTTCATTCCTCCTCCAGCTGCGGTGCCTTTTTTTTTTCACCCTTTCTTAATTAAGTTAGCACAGAGGAGCTACTGAAATCACTGATGAGTTTAGCTTTGGCCAGTGGCAGCTTCATCTTGGGTCTGGAGCTGGTTCTGTCTGACATGGGGGTAGCTTCTGCTGTCTTCTGTGAGAAGACACCTCCCCATTACCAAAGCCTTATCAGATAAACCTAGTACAATTAGTACAGGTTGATATGTGGAAAAAGAAAACAAAATAATCCAGCTAGTCAACCAGAATCAGTTTTTCACAAAAAAAAAAAAAAAAAAAGGCTGGAAATTTTAAAACAGTTTTAGTATTTTCACAGCTAATTCCAAAATTTCTAGTTTGAAATGAGAAAAAAGCTTTTTTTTTTTTATAAATTGTTGCTAATATATGTAAAAATAATTTTAAACACCATTACCATATAAATTGACTAGTCTACAAATGAGTTACAAGGATTTTTTCTTTTACACAGCACAGATTTTTCTTCTTGATTCTTAGTAGTAATCAGTTAACAGAGATTAGAATTCAACTTGACATCTTTTTCCACTAAAAATAATAATTATTCAGTTCTTCATAAACTTCTAGATTTTGTTTAAATTTTCTATTTTTCCATTACATCTTGATTGTTGTATTTTAGTTAATTTCTTTTTAGTTTAATAATACTTTTTTAATGAGCTCTTTTTTCTATTTGCTTTTCTAGTTCCGAGTTACAATAACTGACAGTGCTGTGCTGCATGCCGTATACCAGCACTGAGTAACTGCATAATCTCTAACTTAATTACAGTTGTAGAAATAGTCCAAAGAATTGTTCTATTTTCCAAACATTCAAATAAAAAAATTAATTGGATAAATCTGAATGGAAATATGGTTTCATTTGAATTACTGCTTGATCTTACCAGATCTAGAAACTAACATTAATAAAAACATATTTTATACAGAAATAGATCTTTTGAAGTAATCTGTTATGAAGACTTTACTTGAAAACTTTACCTCACAAAAATTCTGACAACTGGGAAAAGGGTAGATCCTTCATGCATAAAAGTATTTGTTGTTGTGTTCATAGTAGTGACTGATAATTAAATTGGGTTTGCAACAGATGGGAGGAATGTAAGTCAGTTTGTGGCAGAAGGCAGACATGCTAGCTAATGAGAAATCACAAAAGTATGTTGCAAACAGTTGATTGAGCTGTGTCTGTTATACAAACTATTTCAGTTAAAGCTGTGAATATTTTAACAGGAGAATTAACAGGAGTTACTCAGGCATAATTGTATGCATAATTATTAAGTATATTGCTAATGTCCTCCAGTCTATCTCAGAGGGACCAAAGGACTCTGCTTATTGGAAAGTCATCAAAAAGAAAAAATTATACTGTGGCCAGGTAGTAACTAACAAAGGTATGTGATATCTGGTCTCCAAGAACTGGCTGAAAAATAAGTATATATAAATAAACCGTATAATGTTTTTAACAGAATGTGAACTAATGATAGAACTAGTGTTCTGTGGAAACAATAAGCCCATTTCTTGAAATACTGATTAAATTATATGTATTTGAACAATGGTAAACTGTTCCATGGTTCAAAAATAACCTTATAATGTAAACATCAAAGAAATATAGAGTTATTTCTATGTCTACATGGAGATAACACTGGAGCAATTCAAGAGGGTGATATAAAGAAAACCTTGACAAAGGTATTTATTTATTAATACCCTGATTATGTGGCAATTGCCTTAATTGTGGAACAAGTTTTTGTGGAACAACAAAAATGTAAGAAGTCTTGGAATGAAAGTTAAAGCACTTGAAAGGCAGAGCCATCTGCAGCTCAGGACAGGGACATATCAGTCTAGAGCCTGGTTTATTGGAGGGACTACAGGTATGTTAGCCTCTTACTACTCTTACTAGATGAACTATGTTTGTTCAAGATAAATACTTGATGCACTACTCAAAATAATGTCTCTGATTAGACTGACATTCAGAAATTGCAGAGGTGGTCATTGCACATATTTGGGTGGTGGTTACCAGGCCTATTGAAAGCACATAAAGTAGTCACCTGTGAATCACTGACCAGTGTGCTGCATTTTAGTAAGTCGAGTTTGCTGGGTTTAAGCGTACAGCAGATGTTGCCAGTGCCCAAAAAGGTGGGCTCACCATGTCTATACCAGACATCTTCTGTGCAATCTGTCTGAGGTTGTCCACAAATGAGGTCCCTCATAACCTTACAAGATTACAGTTGTTTTCAGACTCCATTTTTAATCAGGTTTACTTCTGCTCTACACTTTAGCTGCAAATAAACGTCTTAAAAACTAGAGATTTGGGAGGTATATTAGATCCACGCCTTTGTAACTGTATTTTACAGTGTGAAGCCCTCTGGGCTATTCTTCCATTTTATCATAAGACCTGAATAAAAAGAAAATATAGAGAGTGATGGTATGATCACTCTTAGCTCTCACCTGGGGCCTGCCATGGATTTAATTGATAGCCCTTAATTTTTTATGTTTTCTATATGTGTATGTGGGGTGCTCAGTGAAGTGTCTCATATGTATTCTTCTGAATTTCTACAGTAACACAATTTCCATGATCATATAGTTCAGCATTATTCTAACAAAATAAAAAAAAAAAATGGAAAATCAGTTTTCCCAAATGAGATTGTGATAAGTGTTATACATTATAAGCTGGAAAATTCAAAGAGAACAAAGACCAAGACAGCTGCATTTTGGTATCCAGATTGTTCGAAGAGAGGAGAATATAGAAAGAATGGCAGTAGAAAATATTTTGATTCTGCATCTCCAATTTCCTAAGGAGATTTTCTGCTAAAACTACCTAAATTTTACTATCACTCACAAAGTAAAAACATACATATTTTAAAGATAACATTTTATTCAATTGCTTTATCAGGCATATTCATCAGTTATGTGGATGTGAAACATCTTTTTCCATACGAGTTTTCTCTTGGCAAAGAGCAATCTATGAACTTGCCAAAGTAAATTTAACTTCAGGGTTCTAAGAAAATTAGTAATAACTAGGAGAATTTTAAACTACTTAGGTTAACAAAGGTCTCCTATACCTAGATCTAATTCAACTTGAAGTAACAGTTAACTTTATATTTATGAGACAGACTGCAGACAAAGGGACCATTGCTTACCAATACCATGAAGAAAAATATTTAAACATTTGATTATAAACTTCAATGAGATGTTGTTTAAAATATGAGTTGAGTGGAGGCAGAAGCATATATGAATCATCTGGTGTAGTTGATTTACCCCACTCCATTTTATTTAAGCAGCTTTCCTGTGCCGTTAAGATGGGAAAACACCAGGAATGTTCATAAATTCCAGACTTAGACTAATGTCTCTCAAAATCTCTGGAACTATTAACCCATTATTCAAACCATTATCTTCCAGGCTTGTCTTCATAGAGACTTTTTTAATATATAATAGGTTTAAAAATACAGGATTTGAAGGCAGCATTGTTAATCCTGCTGATCAAAGTTCTACTGATCAGCATTACTGCTTTCCACATTACTGTGGGCTGTCATCTGATTTGTGTGAGGAAGGTGGCCAGCAGCAGTTACGTATGGCACAGACTCCCATCATACTGCGTGAGCCCAGCTCTGGGAAATTCTATTCCTCCTAAAGTGCAATATGGTTTATACAGCACAATGAAGGATGTGAAACAGAGACTGACCATCTGAAAATCCTTCATTTACTAAAGTCTTATAAATAAGTACACATACCATTAATCTCAGTCATCATTCAAATGAGTTTAAAGCATTTTTTTCAGCCATGTATTTTTCCAACTAGTCTTTTTGAATGTTTTTAATGTTTGTATTTAAACAATATAAGAAACAGGAGAAGATGTTGCATATATTACAATAAGACTCAGAACAGAACTGCATACTCTGAAGCACAGGTTTTTTTGACGCTTCACCCAAAGAATATTAATACATACAACATTTTGGATGTGCTATAAAGACCAAATGGTTAGTATTAAAGAATCCTAAAAATCCCCCAACATCTACAGAATATGTCTAGACTTTGTCTGATCTCCATCTCAAGAGTGTGCCCTGGCCTTGCTGAAACTTGATGGCTCTTCCTTCCCATCCTTGGTTTCCATACAAAGAAAACACATGTATGACACTTCAGATGGTTTTGGATGACCTGAACATCATATGGATGAACAGGATGAGAGATTAAGGGTACAACATAAGTTCTGTCAAGGTGCTGCAAAAACATGCAAGCTGCTCTTCTTGGTAAGGGGGATTTTACTTGGTTCAGCTGGGGTTTGGTTGCTTATTTGGTTTTTTTCAGTATAAAGACTTGTAGTACTTACACTTCCTCAGAAATGTCTATCTGCCTCTCTTGTGCTGCAAGGCCATTCTAAAGAACTGTCTTCTATCACTTTATCTAGTAACCGGAATGCAATAAAGCAGATGAGAGGGATCATGCTACAGAGAGTATGTTGTTAATTCTGGATGATTAAGTACAAAAAGGAACTATACTAGTTTTTCTTTCTGGGATACTCTGAGAAAGTAATTCATAACACCCTTCTTGGCTTTGACCCTTCAAGCTGTATGGACACCTGGAGGGTGTCAAAACCCAGGCAGTGCGCTGCCTTCCAAGGCAGCAGGTGTTGGGGTGCTTTAGGTGAAGCAGATAAGCATTTAGATCCCCATTACAAATATAGTCTTCAAGGCCCTTATGTACATTTAATGAATTTAATATGTCTCCACTTGGGATGAGAGTTATCTGCCTCTTGAAGATCAGAGGACAGGTAAGACTCTAGGTCTAAGTGTCATTATCTTCTTTTACAGCCTAGTCCACATTTTTTCTAAAAGATACAAACAAAACATATGCCTTTATCATCCCAGGTAACACTATCTGGAAAGGAGCTTTCAGATTTACTCAGGCAGGATAATTTTGATTACTCTGTCAAGAAAAGTGTTTTTGTCAGGTCAGCTTTGTATTCCTTTATGAAGAACAAAAGGCTTGAGAAAAAGCATATAAGAAAGAAATGGGGACATATCTCTTTTGAAGTACAAAAAGACATGTGTTTTGAAAGTTATGTTTGAGGCTGTTATTATGGCTTTTTGTGTACCCCCACAAATGAAGCTAGAATGCAGAGGAGTCAGCATTAAAATTTTTTTCAGAGCCTATTGTACTGACATGTTTCATTGTGGAAAAAAATGAAAAGAGTCTGCAGTACCTAAAGCAGCAACACATATATATATATTTAATTGGAGAATCAGGTCCCCAGCTTTTAACATAAAACACTAATAATTAATCCAATTTAAGGTAATGTGTTGCTATAAAAATTAAGCATGTTCACAGATATGCAAATGCTCTTTTTAAAATCAGACCCTGGGACCAGTCTGCTGGCAAACAATGTTCAGTGTCACAGGCAGTGCTCTAGCAGTTTGTAATCTTCCCCCTAAACTTGACTGTAGCACTGTTCAACACCACTTTGAAATAACAATACTAGCAGTGAGAAAAGTCAGCATGTTAACCATTCAAGCATCTCTTTTGTTCAAATTCTGTACCTTGTAACTACATTTCACTTTTTATGAGCTTTTATAACATTTGCTACACTTTTCAAAAGTGGAATGTTCTTTTATTTTTAAGTACCCTTTTTTTCAATGTATTTCTTTCATTATGATGAATTTCCCCTATATATCTAGTTTTTCTGCATTGTTTGCTTTCCATCTCCCTGCTTTCCCACAGTGAAATACTTTTATGTTCCTCTGCATTTAATGCCTTTGGATAGTTAGTTTACAACAATTCTAAAATGCCAAGTGGCGCTTTCTGAGAATATCATCTCTATTAATGAGGTAGAAACCAGCAGTACTTTGCTTTAAATATGGTGCAGTATTAAATAAAGACATTTCCATTGATATAATTTAAAGGATTTAAGTTTACTTTAAAAGTGGGTTGTGCAAAATTAGGCAAGTCCTGATTTTGTGTGAAAGAAGAAAAAGTAAAGGCAAAGTGAGCCCACTAGTAGCATCCTGAGGGGAAAGCACAGATAAACTGGCACAGTAAAATTTTCCCAGCTAGTGCAGTTGCTTTGGTAAAACATTTGTAAGTGTGTCAGTGTAAGAGACAGAGTTCCCCCAGAGCTGACCCAAAGTGGGAAATAAATTCCCATGGGAACGAAGAGTTAAAACAAATCTCAGCACCTCCTGCTGCAAAAGCAATCTGCACATCTTTGACCTTACCTTGACCAGTGTAAGTATCTAAGGTGTATTTTAAATACTCCATTGGTCATTGCATTTGATTATTGCCTGGGAAGGAGAGGAATTAACAAATATATAATAGATGTTAGTCATACCCTAGTGTGCCCTGTCAGGGACTTAGATGCAGAAGGGTTGAGTCTGATTTACTGAATGTACAGCTGAAAAGGGGTTGTGACTGCTTTGTTTTTACAGGCTTAATCACAAACAACGTTTCCCTTACAATATAAAATGGCCTGGCCAAATTCGATGTTAGCTTACAGCATTTTGACCTGAAGGTTGTTCCTTTGATGTCAGTGGAATTGTTATGATTTTAGACAAGCTTGACCAAAATGAATGTCAGTACCTGGCTTTTACAAATACAGAAATAGAATAATGATGCCATTTATTCATTTATTTTTAGTAAATGTCATTATCCTGAGGGTTCTGTGAAAACTAATTCTGTAAAGAGCTACCATAAGGAGTCATGAAATGCCTTTGTGAAATTTGTAGCTGAAAAGCAGCTGTTAGATGTGAGACTCTAAGCATGATTTGGGATGCACAATTTGGAGTTTAACAAAGGTTTGAATCTCAGTGTTCTTTGTAGCACCAGCTACAAAGAAGGAGAAAAATAGCTGAACCCAGGACATTGATATAGTGTGAATGTGTGTGTATGCATGTGTCCTTGTGATGGAGAAGAGAGAAAGAAATCCAAGCAGCAAAACATTATAGTAGGTCATTTAGAAAATAAGATGGAAGTCAAAATTTCAGCTAGGCCTTTTAGTATGATCCCAAAGGAAAAATAAGAACAATGCTTTGAGGAGCGCTTTGGATATGTGAAAAAAGAAAACTCCTGAATCCATCCTCCATTTCTCCTTCAAATCTTCCCTGCAGGAATACAAATATTAGCTAACTGCCATAAACAAAATTCAAGTGCAATGATATAAATGGCTACTGGATTTTCCTTATCAAAAATCAGACAGGAGAATAAGAATCTGTTCAGAACTCATTGCTGAACACTAGGTCATTCACATTCTTGTTCTGTCCTGCCTGGAAACATTTGAAAAAGAATATTTAAGACAGGAACAACCCTATTCCATTAATAAAAATGCTGGCAATATATGAAAAGGCCAAAAGATTACATGACTCCTCTGGCTGGGTGAGCTAAACAAGCACTGGTTTAAGTAATTGCTTTGTATATAGAGAAACTCTCCTAAAAAGAAACAAGTATTAGCCCATTAAAAAATTAAATATGCTACACCTAAGTGAATGTTTATAAGGTCTATAGCATTGCAAATAAAGACAAGCTGTATGGGTTCAATAGTTTCTACAGAGGTAAATATTCTTTACCCTAAAATTCATAGATCATTCAAATATAGTTAAACTCATGGAACCAAGTCTATAGATTTTGAAGTTAATCTTTTGGTGAACAAGTCTAAGAGGTGCATAGTTCCCCATAAGACTGATATTCTTACAAGCTCTCTGAATAGAGCACAAACTCACTGGCCCTGCTAGTAGTATTAAAAGTTACTGCATGGTTTCTATTATAGACTCCTTTCCATTCAGGCACTATTTTCAACTCGACCATCAAAATTCACTACAGAGGTGCAATCAGCCAAGAATAAGATTTTTGTTTTGCATGTCTGTGTTTCTTAAACTGTCTTTTATTTTTAGAAAGAAATAGAATAGTTTTTTTGAACTTGGTGTTTTCCCTCAACAGTAACAGTGAAATCTACCCCCAAGCTAAGGGTGTGTGTCTAAGTTGTATTTCAGCCCCACTTGGAACAGATCCTACAAACTATTGTTCAGGACAGAGATTTTCCAAATGTAAGTAATGTCAATGAAGTGGATAGGTTTACTGATGGAGATGAATTTGTGGTTTCAGGGTCAGGCCATTGGATTGAGCTTTTTTTCTTTTTTTGTAGTTTAATACCAAAATAAAACCAGCCATCCTCAGTTATTTGGGGGGGAAAATTCTGAAAAAGAAACATTAAAAAATTTCCCTTTTTTTATTTTATTTTTATTTCCATTGGTATCTAAATAATGTACCAGGTTTTGGGTTTTTCTCATTATTTTTCAACCTGAGAGAAAATTATTCTCAGCTCCTCTGTCATTTGAAGAAGAGAGGATGAAATGATGGGAGGATGGAAGCCTGCAATGATTTTAGTGGACTTTTTTTTCCTGATTTATTAAGAAAATGAATTAAACAAAACTGCTCATTCAGCCTCTGCCTTTGACAGAAGAACACATGCAGTCAATGAATAATCATGTGCTTTCATCCATCACAGTCACACAAGTTTCAGGCAGTGTTCAGACTACTGAAGAGCACTACCAGCAGCAAGACACTGCAAATGCAGTTCTCCTGCCCCTCTTCTTTTCAGTGCTCATGCCTCTTTTCCCTCCAGTCCTTCTAGAAAAGGCACAACTGAATCATGGAAAGATAATGCTGTTGGCATTTTATGTAAATGAAAACATTCACAGTTTGTATCAAGTTATTTTTATTCTAAATTCATTTGTTCACCTCTCATCATCATAACCAATATTTTTAACCTTAGTTAATTGGCTGCCTTGCTTGCCAGCCTGGAAAGGGTATGTTGGCAACAGGGGATTGGAATGTATAGAGGCATTCAGTTAGGACATTAGGCTTCAAATGCTTCCTCTAGAGTCAGGAGAGAGCAATAAACACCTCAGGAAGGCAATACAAAGCATCAAAGTTAAAGTACACCCTTTAGTCAACTGAATCACTCTCTAGACTTACAGGCTTTATGGACCATATCTTCACTGACTACAGGAAGAGTTTAAACACTTAGCTCATATATAGGCACAAATATATATACCCATAAGCATAAGTGTTTCAGAGAACCTCCTGCTGAATGAGTGAGATTAAGAGACATTAACATTAGGAAGGACTTTTCTCAGTTTTAGAGGAAAAACCCCTGCTACATTCTGACAATTCTGTAATCTACTGCATTTATTGTAATCCTTCATTACATATAGATTGTGGATTTGGAGTTCAAACAAATCTTTCAAAGCAAAAAACATTAAAAAGTGGGGAGAGAGATCAGTATTTGAGCTCATTTTCTCTTGAGTACAAACCTGACTGAGGGGCAAAGATGCCCTTGTTCGTTAATCTGCGGTGTAAATGAGTGAAAAGTTTCATGTGACACATGCAGGAAAAGCTTTTAACGGGGGAGATTAACCTTTCTTGTCCTTTATTTATCATCTAATACATCACAAGGCACTTTCTTTGGAAAGCAACTTTTCTTGTTACTGCTCAAAATCTCCTTGTAGACATTTCTTAGGCTTTGTGCATAATCCCTTTGGCTTCTCTGTGGAAGACAACAATCCAGCTCCTCATCATATACTGGTGTTTAAATGATAGGACTGTGAACTGCCTGGAAATCCTCAGGGCATTGAGGACACATGGAGTGAAGCCTTTCTGCCATGTATTTAAACGTGGAAAACTTCCAGCCCAGATGCCATATAACCAATATTAGAGCAACATGGTGTTTGAAATATTAGGTCTTGCTGAGAACTATGGTATGTTAGAATGAGCACAGCATGGCACAAACAGGGCTATATGATTTCTACAGGGGATATTAACTCAAATGCAGCATTACATTAACACAGCTACTTGGCTTCCCAACAGGAGCTTGCCCTGAGATTAATAAATAGGTATAATCTGTATGTGTCACTGGTTTCACTGAACAGCCTGCTGTGGATGAATAATCTTTAGTGAGTGTTAAATTTGCTCAAAAGATTCATTTTTTCCTACCTATGATTAATTTGAAATATAGAATTGCACTACTGCGTGCTTGATGCACAAAGAACATTCAAAAGAATACATAATGATCTTCAGGAGCTTTCCAAACTTGTCCACAATCCTTCAGATCTGAGATAAAAGACAGTCTGTATCTTCTGGCTCCACTAATAAATGATCTGCCATGTTGTAAACTCAGATTGTTTTGAGACATTCTACCTTTACACAGAAAATATTAAATCTCATACTTAATAACATTTTCTTTGTTTTCAGTGCCAGATTCTTAGCTAGTATCAGCTGATGCTGGATTCATTAGCCTCTATGAATGGCTTAAATTTACACCAGCTGAGGATCTGGCTCCTACTCTTGAAAATCCAAGCCAACACAAAAGGACTTTCCTCTTTGCTTCTTATAGGTCTTTCCAGTATTACAGCTACTAATCCCAGATGTAGCGTGTGCTGCTGACAGATGTCCTCAATAATTATATTGTTGGGTCTTCTGCTTACTATGTTTAGCATGATACTGACATATGGCAACGCTGAAACGATACTGGGGCACTGAGCCAATGTTGTCATTTCCTATTTACAAAGTAATATGTTTGGGAACCAACATGAATTCAAATAGGAAAGAGCTTTCTGATGAGGGCCCCACAGTCAGTGCTGGTTAGTGGGAGGTGTAATACGTAAATGGAGAGATTAAGTGCTTTATTTTAATTAATCAATTACCTAATTAAAGGGGCAGGCTGACAGCTGCATAATCAAAGTTGAATCTTTGGAGGTTGAAACATTTTCTTTCTCTTTTCAGGCTCTCAACCTTCATGCCACCTTTCATTTCTTTCACTCCTTTTCCTCCCTTAATGTCCTGCTGCTTCTTTCTCTATAATACTCACAAAATCAGTCTTTTCCTCATCATCCCTGCTGCCCAGATACACTGCCTGTTTGGCATAATTTCTTCTAGAAGACCATGACCTCTCTTCTTGCCTTATTTTTCACATAATTTCATATATAGCTGCAGATATATTCTGCCTGTCCTCTCACTGCCTCAATGGCTTTCCTGCTCTTTCATTGCTCCAGAATTTTCCACAGGGATAATTCAGATATATCCTTTCCTATTTGACACTCAAAGATTTTATGTCTCTTCTCAATTCACTTCCGTAATGGACTTTCTATAGTGCCTCCTTTGACCTTCCTGGCTAAGAAAACAAATGAGCCTTGAAGCTTGTTTCAGTTTGGAGAAGATACGAGTACTAAAATCAGGTGTTTTTCCAACCCTTTTTATTTACGAAGACCATACAAAGCTTTTTTTTAACTGAACTGAGGAGGAAGCAAATAAGAGGAGACTTCTTCCTGTTAGAACAGTTTCATGCCTGTTTCAGCCAGCACTTAACATCCAAAATATCATCCTTGATGAGCTCTGTTTATTTGTTTTGAGGGTCAGGCTCTCAACACTTGTTTGGAGAGTCAATAGGTTTCTTTCCTCAGTATTGTTTTTCCCACCTTCGTGTCCTGTGCACACATACATCTCTTCTAAGGCAGTATCTCCCCAAATCCTTTGCCACCATGGACATCATAAGGTGATTGGTTTTGATGCATGTACTTTGCAGGAGGCTTTCTACAGATTGGGCAATCTTTTTGCAAAGTATTTAACTTCATATTACCTGACAAACCTTATCGGCAGCTCATTTTAAGTGAAGTTCAACTCAAACCATAATTCTGACACAAAGTGGTCAAAGATTTAAGTAAGATGGGGCTTACAGAAGGACCCCTTAGATACACTTACCCATTACAACAGATTGATCACTTACAACTACTAGATATAAATACTAGTGGAACAGTATATTCTTGCCTAGTATCACATATGCTGTTTTATCTCCAACTCGGATTTAAAGACAGACAGTACAGAAGGTTGTAGGCTTTCCACACCTCAAGTCTGATATTATCTTGAGAAAGCAACACAGAACTTCATACTGGCTATTTATAAAGATGGAGCTGTTCAAACCGAGACACATGTGTGGTTTGATTCAGAGGTTCTGCAGCCCACAAGCCACTTGCAACCTGTGTTTTGTTTGCAAAGAGACAGATTAATATAACCACTTTTGACAGAATAAACCAACTATGAAGGCTGTAGCCAATACAGATCTTTTCCAGTTGTACTGGTCCCTGTATGAATAACTGACCACTTTTGGCCTGAAGTTGCCAGCTAATTAGAAGATGGAGCGGTCAGTCTTGCTGAGTTATTAACTAATCTCCCTGGCTTTAGTCCAGAAAATCCTACATTCCAGACTCCGGTTTCTTCTCTTGAATTCTGTCTCATTCCAGCAACAGATCTGCTCCAAAAGTGCCATACCTAGATCAAAGAGTCTGTGTTCCATCCATTTATTTTTCAGGTCGAGCAACCATACTAGTTAAAACTAGACTATCAGAAGTCTGACAATCTACCCTGGAGAGCACAGATAGGATAGATCCTTCAGTGACAGACACAGAGCAGGGGACAACTGCCCTTGTGCCATCCAGATTTGGGTCTAGACAGATTGGGCAAGCCTAGTTGTGTTACTGGGACTAGGGCTGATTGGTGCTTTTGTGGCTAGCAAGAGAGGACACCTAAATCAAGAGACAAATTTACAGACTTGAAGATGTGAAAAGAGATGCTTTCTGTCACATCCACAGTCAAAAATACAGTGAGTAAAGGACTTGCAGAGGAAGGAGAGATGGAGGGGCAATAAGAAACACCACATGGGTTGGTCTGCAACAAGCAGCTGCATTAAACTGAACTGTGGCAAATCTGAGGACTGGGTGTTGTTCACAGAACTGGGGGCATGCAGAGAGAAAACCAGCATTTGTGAATGAAATTTGGCTCATTACTGCAAAGGTTCACCACTATGTCTGCCGAATTGCCATTCCTCCTAAAGATTAACAGTTCCCTTCTGGAGTTCATATACTTGTGAAGAATCATACCCCTTGAATACTCTGTGTGTGTGTGTGTGTGTGTGTGTGTGTGTGTGTGTTTGTGTGTGTGTGTATGTGTTCAGGCTGAGAACACAACAGACAAATGGTACTTTGAGTTCATTTTTCAAAATTAAACAACTTTGGAATCAAAACAGTCTCAAAACTTCAGCAGTGGAAGTCAGGTGTTCCCACTCAAACACGAATTCAGCAGTGATGGTGACTTATACTTTAGTTGAAACTCTGTGTTATGGCAGGTATTTCCAGCTGCATCTGTTGAACACACAGTACTGATTTCAATACACAATATCTACATTGCCATAGATGCTACTTTTGTTACCCTCATGTCCTACCTGCCATTGCCTTTGGATTAAAGGTTGAGGATTGAAGTATATCAAAAGCTATAGCTGAATGAAACATTGAGGTGAAAGCCAGAGTCTGAGATGCATTCAATGTTAGGCAGAAAATCAAGAATATCTCAGTAACTACTTTGATGTTACCTTACTTTTGCTGAAGTTCATGATTGTGGAGAAACTACACACTATGAATAAGAAACTGTTAGCTTTTTATTCGTGAAAGCACATTACAAACTGAATTGTGAAGCAGATATTTTTTGGGGACCTTATTTTCTCCTTGCTCAGGAGACCAGTTGAGATCTTTCCAATTATAGTTCCCTATATTGTGATCCTTAGCAAGGCATTTATATCAGTTTCAGGACTTCCTTCCAGCTTCTTGAAATATATCTCCAGTGGATCCACACTATCAGGGGAACCAAATAAACTACAACCTTTGAAAGTATCAGGTTAATGTGAAATGCCCAGTGGGAAATTGTGCAGCAGTGTCTTTTTATTTCTGTAATATTACACGGATGGCAAACCTTGAGGGGCCTTCCTAGCTCCCCACACACCCTTTGTTCTTATGCCCTCTCACTTTGTGGATCTAAAGTCCACAGTGTCTTTAAAGTAAAGTTCTTTTTTTTACAGAAAGAGCATGTTGCCTAGTGAGCCTTTCCCTTTCTGATGTAGGCAAACTCCCCTCTGCAGGCTATACAAGGACAAACTGCTTAGAAGAGCTAGAATCCCCACTCCAATGACATAACTCCCTCGAGTTCATTGAGAGCAAAAAAATTTGGCTACAGGATCATTTTGTATAATGTAGTGGTTAAAATCCCTGTTGCAGTTATTATCATATGAAGAAATCAGTTAAAAGCACTTTGATTCTTTGGCAAATTTCTGAGCCCTCTGGATCTGATATTTCTAGGGCTTAGAATGTGGGCTCATTACCATGAAACTGGAATTTTTGCTTGTTTTGGAAATGAAAGATTTCTTTTATCAGTGCATGGATTGGATGAAATTGCCGAGTGTAACGAAGAAAAATCTGAAACAATAAAAAAAAATTATCCCTGCACATAATTTCCTTTTAAGAGCTTGAAATTACTGATCTATTTCTCTTTATCTAGGTGCTAAAGGATGTGCATATTTAAAAAAAAGGAAGCTATTCAAAGCAAGGGCAAAAAACATCATCCCCAAATAAACCAACACCACATCATAATATAAAATAGAAAATGAAATGAAAGGTGAAATAAAGATGTAAAATGTCTGTGGACACTGCTGGCCTATGAGAATCATAGAATCATTAAATGGTTTGAGTTGGAAGGGGCCTTAAAGATCATCTATTTCCAACCCCCCTGCCTCGGGTAGGGTCACTTTCCACTAGACCAGATTGCTTCAAGCCCTGTCCAACCTGGTCTGGAATACTGCCAAGGATGGGGCAGCCACAGCTTCTCTGGTCAACCTGTGCCAGTGCCTCACCACCCTCATAGTGAAGAATTTCTTCCTTATAACTCATCTAAATCTGCTCTCATCTTAAAGCCATTCCCCCTTGTCCTATTCCTACATGCCCCTGTGAAAAGTCTCTCTCCAGCTTTCTTGTACTGGAAGCTGCTCTAAGGTCTCCCCTGAGCCTTCTCTTCTCCAGGCTCAACAAGCCCACCTGTCTTCATAAGAGAAGAGCTCCAGGCCTTTGATCATCTTTGTGGTCTCCTCTGGACTTGGTGAAACAGGTCCATGTCCTTCTTATGTTGGGGGCCCCAGAGCTGAACAGAGTACAGCAGGTGGGGTCTCACAAGAGCAGAGCAGAGGGTGGGAATCACCTCCCCCGACCTATGCAGCCTAGCAAATGGTTGGCTTTCTGGGCTGCAAGCGCACACTGCCAGGTTATGTTCAGATTTTCATCCACCAGTACTCCCAAATCTTTCTCCACAGGGCTGCTCTGAATCCATTCTCCACCCAGCCTGTGTTTGTGCTTCATACTTTCACCTCCTCTCCAGAAAACATGGATTAACAGAACAAGTTTAGCATTTTTCTAACACCTTAAGTATCTTTGCTTTCAGAAACTGGTGTATTCAGAAAATGTCCAGTATTACTGTCTAAAAACACATTGATAGTGAGTTGTTACTTCTTCACCTAGTATATATTACTAAAGCAATCACTGAAATGTTAACACACCATATGCGTGAAATAAGTATAGTAGATAAAATATTTCAATGACTTTTGTGTAGAACCCCATTAAAAGAAAGACATGTTGCAACTGACAGTAATGTGTCACCTAAAATCTAGATTCCTTGGAATAGGAGTGGAAAATGTATCAGCCACTCAGCCATAGGAGACAAGGGTGCCAGCAGCAGCCAGTTTGTTCTTCCAGCTGGAGATAGAAATATATCTGAAAACATTAATATCTCTGTTTTGAGCTTTGATATGATGTTTGACTCTCAGTTAAGCCAGAATGTAGACCCTTGGTACCCTTGTTGATTTTTGAACAGCTACAAAATCAGGTGTTTTGCTGCCACTAACCGAAACAGAATAAAGCCCTTCTTAGCTTAAGAGAACTAAACTCAGATCTCTTCTACTCTAAGAGGATAACCATAAGCTTATAGGTACATTCACCATTCCTCAAGCACAGTCATGGTAACCACTGTCCAGCTAATAAGTGTGGGGCTAATAACGTGGAAAGTAAGATGAGATGTAATAGCATTATCTGTTCTTCTGCTGTTGACTGCTTCTGCATTTCAATTTAAACAGACAAACAAACCTGAAAGGAAATTATGTACAGAGCGGGCCCATTTTTGCTCTCTCCCAAGTAGTGTTTAAATCACTGAGCTACAGAACTAAGCTTTCTCTTACCTGTTCTTTTTCTGGTCTCATGGCTCTTAACATCCTTTGCTGCAGAGTTGCCCATTTCCAGGAGCAAGGTATAGTTGCAGTTTTCAGTATGATATTTAAAATTATACATCTTCTTTCCCATGCAAAAATAATTAATAAACTGCTATGGCACTTCTTTTTCTTGTGTTTTACAGCGGAAGTCATTGTGACTTATATTTTATTCTGAACTCCATGCTCTTGTAATGTGTTAATTCTGACTTAAGAGATACAACGTACTTAAGAGACTTTCAATGTCTAAATAGATTCAGGGCTTCAGATTAGGCTGCTGTCCTGAATTTAAAAGTCTGTATTCTATTTCAGAAACATAAGTTGCATTTTGGAGCTTTTCCTGGAAACCCATTTTCAAACTGTGGCTTAAACCATGACAAGGTATGACACTATATTATATTTATGGCCTTAAATATACTATCCTGGTTTTGGCAGAGCTGAGGATCTTCTCTTCCCCTGGGCATCATCAGAATTTTCTGTCACATTGCACCTCAGATTTCTTTTTTTTTTTTTCTTATTTTGTTCTTAATTGAAAATTTAGGATTTTTAATGATCAGAATACAAAATGTACAGCTTGGCCTCAAAGTCCCTAGTGCTTAAATGCTTAGATAGTGTCAATGATGATTAACACCAGCTGACACTCTGGCTCCGGATAGCCAGTGCATTGCTTTTGGAACTTAAAGTGACCATTTAGACATTTAACCTTAGACATACAACATTGCAATTCAAGTCTTAACTGCTTGGTACTTGTCTCCATAAGAGAAACACCTCCCTTTGGAAGATTTCACATGTTATCGGGTCTGGTTTTCATTTAATCACCAAGTAGCATAGCAACAGCCTTGTCTCTTACTAGCTGTGAGAGCTTAAGTAGATACTTCAAAGCCCCTCTTAAAATCATAATGAAAAACAATTTCTAGCTGAGAACAGTAGAATCATTTGCTTTACGTTCCCACGGCACCAGAGAGGAGAGAAGAGCACAATGAAGCTGAAGAGTAATGTGTTCAGAGAGAGAGAGGCTGAAGGCTATAAAGACATGTAAAACAATAAACACTGTATGTCATGCCATCAAAATATTTCAGAGGGCAAAGCAGTTCAGGAAAACAGTCTGCTTTTGCAGCCTTACAGTTTGTTTTTTTCAGATTCTATTTATTACAGTAAAATTGTACCAGATGCCCCTTAACTTTCCACTGTAAGAAATGGCCAGCAATCAAGTGGTATTGTTACCCCAAAGGCTATCAGAAATGGATATTTAAATATTGAAAAGAATTTTTGCAAAAGAGCCTTTGTCACTGCAGGTGTTTGGATTCTTTTGCTTTGCTTAAACATTCATATTTTATGCATCCTGCAAGAATTGATTTGTTTCTGGATGTGCCCAAACTTTTCATATTTCCTTCTCCTTATTCCTATTTACATTAATTGTAGTATTGCAGAAGCCCAGAGAGAAAAGACTGCCTAAAGCCAAGCTAGTGATCCCCTGTCTCTAAACCTGAGTCTCTACTCTATACACAGGGAGGAATAAGGTCCCAGACATGCAATCCAGCTGCTTTCTCTGCTGCCTTGGGTATCTGGCTTGACCTGTTGTATCATTACTCACAAATAATGCAGGTTTATGCTCAGTCCTTTAACGAGGACTCACTGGGTACCAGACCAGGCCATGGCAGAGGTGACTGAAGCACTTAGGCAGTAAATACTATTATAACTTCAGGAGAAACTGGGGTAACAGAAAAGAAAACCTGAAGAGACTAAGACAGCACCCAAAAGGCTGAAGAAAGCATTATCTAAGATCCATTTACTGAGCACATCAGTGCTGCGGGTCACTACTAAATGAAGCCCTGAAGATGTAGAAATTGTCAACCCACTTTCATAAGACAGTTACTACAGCACCCCCTGTTCACAGAGGAAACTGATGTTTAGCTCTTCCTGTGCCAACAGAACTGGCATATTTTACCTTACGTATATTCCTGGCATATTTTGCCTTTAAGCATTATTAATTTGTTAGTCTACAATTTTCTTTCCTTCTGGGTTCTTCACTTCTTCAAATAGCTGGGAAACTTTCTATGTTATTATACTTCTCAAAATTTCATTTTTTCAGTGATGCAGGTAACAGGAAAAAAAAGAGATTCCACACATTTTTACGTAACTAATGAAGATTTACATACCATGTGTAGAAATAGGTAAGACTATATGCCTTTTCTCTCAATCTTTGAGAACACAATGCATGACTTGATCCTTCACCTCTATTTACTGGCTAATTACTCCTCACATGAGGAACTGATTTGCGCAGCTACATCATGAACTGATATAATTATACTCCGCAGACTGAGGGAACCCCTTTATATGGGCTTCACATTTCCAAGTGAATATGCCACCTTACTCAGATTTAGAATGAGACTCTGCATTTCCCAGAGGGATGGGGAGGAGAATCGAAAGAATGTGACTCCCACGGGTTGAGATAAGAACAGTTTAATAACTAAGGTATAACACAAATCACTACTGCTACCACCAATAGTAATAATGATAAGAGAAATAACAAGGGAAGAGAATACGATACCACCCACCAAAATGAGCCCGACTGAGCAGAGAGTGCCATTCCAGGTAACTCCCAGTTACATCCAAGGCATGACGTGCTGTGGTATGGCTCTTTGACTAGTTTGGGTCAGGTGTCCTGTCCCTGCTTCCTCCCGGCTTCTCCTCCTCCTTGGCAGAGCATGAGACTCACTAAGTCCTTGGTCAGACCAAACATCAGTGTTATCAGCTCAGTTCCTAGGCCGAAAGTCAAAAACAAAGCACTGCACCAGTTACTAAGAAGGAGAAAAAATGACTGCTACTGCTAAACCCAGGACAGTATCCATTCCTTCTTCCATACCATTCACATCATGCTCAGATCCCACATTTTCAATATACCATCACTCTTACATATATATACATCCACATACACACACAGACAGAGAGAAAGAGATCATTTCTCAGTGCATGGACAGATCTCTATAATGCTGCTGAGTCCATTCGATCCATGATGTCAGGTTTCATCTCTTGTAACAGTCTTTCGGGGCAGGAGAGGCTGTGTGCAGTGTTGGATCGTTGCCTGCTGATGCTGATCGTTCCTTTACTGTAGAACTCGTCTGGTTCCATCAAAGTTCATTCTCTGTTGGGATGATGGTCGAAGGGAAGTCAGGGCCAGTCGCTGGTGCCCTGCAAACTTCTAGTTGATGGGCTATAGCAGGCAACAGCGTACAATTGAGTTCATTGGCTGTTTTCCCCTCAAATCAAATCCCCTTCAGGTACACACTGGACTTCCCCATCTTCCCGCATTACCCACCAAGTATAGCCGGGTCACTGAGCAAAACAATCCCACGAATGGGTTTGCCTTTACCTGAAACAGGAATAACCCAGACTGTCTTCCCCAGCAAATTCTTCATGTGCACCACAGGAACTTTGTCCCCCTCTACAATATGTAAAAGTTCCGACTGGGCTGGGCCAGCCCTGTTGGCAGATCCTCTGGTGTTGACCAACCAGGTGGCCTTTGGTAAGGGTGTATCCCAATGCTTGAAAGTTCCCCCACCCATAGCTCTCAGTGTAGTTTTTAACAGCCCATTGTACCATTCGATTTTCCCAGAGACTGGTGCATTGTAGGGGATGTGATATATCCACTCAAGGCCATGCTCTTTGGCCCAAGTGTCTATAAGGTTGTTCCAGAAATGAGTCCCATTGTCTGATTCAATTCTTTCTGGGGTGCCGTGTCACCACAAAATCTGGTTCTCAAGGCCCAGGATAGTGTTCCGGGCAGTGGCGTGGGGCACAGTGCATGTTTCCAGCCATCCCGTGGTTGCTTCCACCATGATAAGCACATGGTGCTTGCCTTGGCGGGTTGGTGGGAGTGTGATATAATCAATCTGCCAGGCCTCCCCATATTTATACTTCAGCCATCATCCTCCATACCAAAGAGGCTTTAACCGTTTGGCTTGTTTAATTGCAGCACATGTTTCACACTCATGAATAACCTGGGCAATAGTGTCCATTGTTAAGTCCACCCCTCGATCACGGGCCCATCTATATGTTGCATCTCTGCTCTGATGACCTGAAGTGTCATGGGCCCACCGGGCCAAAAATAATTCACCTTTATGTTGCCAATCTAAGTCCATCTGAGCCACTTCAATCTTAGCAGCTTTATCCACTTGTTGGTTGTTCTGGTGTTCCTCAGTGGCCCGACTCTTGGGTACATGGGCGTCTACATGGCGTACCTTCACCACCAGGTTCTGCACCCGGGCAGCGATATCTTGCCACAGTGCAGCAGCCCAGATGGGTTTACCTCTGCGTTGCCAGTTGCTCTGCTTCCATTGCTGCAACCACCCCCACAGGGCATTTGCCACCATCCATGAGTCAGTATAGAGATAAAGTACTGGCCACTTTTCTTGTTCAGCAATATCCAAGGCCAGCTGGATGGCTTTCACCTCGGCAAACTGACTCGATTCACCCTCTCCTTCAGCAGTTTCTGCAACTTGTCGTTGAGGACTCCATACGGCTGCCTTCCATCTCCGATGCTTTCCCACAATACGGCAGGACCCATCAGTAAACAAGGCATACTGCTTTTCACTTTCTGACAGTTTATTATATGGTGAGGCCTCTTCAGCACGCATCACCTCCTCCTCTGGTGACATTCCAAAATCTTTGCCCTCTGGCCAGTCCATGATCACTTCTAGAATGGCTGGACGACTGGGATTTCCTATTCAAGCTCATTGTGTAATTAGTGCAGCCCATTTACTCCATGTAGCATCAGTTGCATGATGTGTAGAGGAGACCCTGCCTTTGAACATCCAGCCCAGCATGGGCAACCGGGGTGCCAGGAGGAGCTGTGCTTCAGTGCCAATCACCTCCAAAGCAGCTCGAACCCCTTCATAGGCTGCCAGTATCTCTTTCTCAGTTGGGGTATAGCCGGCCTCAGATCCTTTGTATCCCCGACTCCAAAAGCCGAGGGGTCGACCTCGAGTCTCCCCTGGAGCTTTCTGCCAGAGGCTCCAGTTAGGACCATTCTCCCCAGCTGCGGTGTACAGTACATTTTTTACATCTTTCCCAGTCCGGACTGGTCCAAGGGCTACTGCATGAACTATCTCACGTTTAATTTGCTCAAAGGCTTGTTGTTGCTCAGGGCCCCATTTAAAATCGTTCTTCTTCCGGGTCACATGATAGAGAGGGCTTACAATCGAACTGTAATTTGAGATGTGCATTCTCCAGAGCCCCACAGCACCCAAGAAAGCTTGTGTTTCTTTCTTATTAGTTGGTGGAGACATTGCTGTTATTTTGTTGATCACATCTGTAGGGATCTGGCGACGTCCATCTTGCCATTTTATTCCCAAAAATTGAATCTCCTGTGCAGGTCCCTTGACCTTACTCCGTTTTATGGCAAAACCAGCTTTCAGCAGGATTTGGATTATTTTCCTCCCTTTCTCAAAGACTTCTTCCGCTGTATTGCCCCTCACAATAATGTCATCAATGTATTGCAGGTGTTCTGGAGCTTGCCCCTGTTCCAGTGCATTCTGGATCAGTCCATGGCAGATGGTAGGGCTGTGTTTCCACCCCTGGGGCAGTCAGTTCCAAGTGTACTGGATGCCCCTCCAAGTAAAAGCAAACTGTGGCCTGCATTCTGCTGCGAAAGGAATTGAGAAGAATGCATTGGCAATATCATTCATGGCATACCACTTGGCTGCCTTTGACTCCAGTTCATACTGAAGTTCTAGCATGTCCGGTACAGCAGCACTCAATGGTGGTGTGACTTCATTCAGGCCACGATAGTCTACTGTTAGTCTCCACTCTCCATTAGACTTTCGCACTGGCCATATGGGGCTACTAAATGGTGAGTGGGTCCTGCTGATCACTCCCTGACTCTCCAGACTACTGATCAGCTTATGGATGGGAATCAGGGAGTCTCGGTGCAATATTGCCGCCGGTGTACTCTTGTGGTCGCGATTGGCACTTGTTGTTCTTCGACCTTCAGCAACCCCACAACAGAAGGATCCTCTGGGAGACCAGGCAAGGTGGACAGCTGCTCATTTTCCTCAGTCTCCAAAGCAGCAATACCAAAAGCCCATCGGTACCCTTTTGGGTCTTTGAAGTACCCTCTCCTGAGGTAGTCTATGCCGAGGATGCATGGAGCCTCTGGACCAGTCACAATGGGGTGCTTTTGCCATTTCCTTCCAGTCAGGCTGATCTCAGCCTCCAGTACAGTCAACTCTTGGGACCCTCCTGTCACTCCAGAGATACAGATGGGTTCCACACCTTGACAGCTTGATGGCATCAGAGTACACTGTGCACCGGTATCTACTAGAGCTTTATACTTCTGTGGGACTGATGTGCCAGGCCATCTGATCCATACAGTCCAGTAAATCCGATTGTGTCCTACCTCCACCTGGCTGGAGGCAGGGTCCCTCTAACAGTCATCACAACGTTGAACACTTAAGTCTTGTTGAAAAGGATTATTCTTCTTTATCACAGGAGCTGGAGTAAAATCAGCTCTTCCGCTCCACCTGGGAACCTGCTCACCAGAGACTGAAGCCGCAGCTCTCATAGGATGATCAGCCTTGACCCTTGTTCCCCTTTTCAATTCACACACCCGTTCCTCCAAAGCTGAAGTAGGTTTTCCATCCCACTTCGTCATGTCTTCTCCATGATCCTGCAGGTAAAACCATAGGGTGGCCCATGGCGTATGCCTTCTATATCTTCTCTCTCGAACCATAGGACACCCTTTGTTAATAGCTGAGACGTGTGTTGGTACACATGAGGAGCTGGACAAATCAGATAGATCATCCCTCAATTGTTTGACATCCTGGGACAGTTTTTCCACAGCTGAGATGATGGAAGGGGTGAGATTGTCTTCAAACTCTCGGAGTTTATGAATCATTTCATCCACTGTTAGTGGTACTATGTCATTCCAGGTTACTGTTGCCAATGAATGGGCATATGATGACGGTGCATTCCATGCAAGTTTTCGCCACATGGGTCGTGTACATTCGACTTCATCTGGGTCTATGGGTATATCTCCGTTTTTCGTCTTGATGTGATAGATCATGTCTACGATGGCTGATTCCCTCAGAGACTGGATACCTTTGTCTAAAGTAGTCCACTTGGCCGAACGACTCATAACATCGTCCTTGTATGGAAACTTTTCTTTCACAGCTGCCAAGAGCTGCATCCAAGGACTGAGGGACTTTTTCTCTCTTGCAATTGCTTTGTCAATTCCCTCTTCTCTAGCAAGTGATCCCAGCTGCTTGGCTTCCGTACCTTTTAGCTCGTGACCATCGGCCTCATTGTCCCAGCATCAGAGTAACCAGGTGATGATGTGCTCCCCTGGTTGATGGGTAAAATCTTTTCGCATATTTCATAGCTCGGTTGAGGTCCGAGGTCGAGAAGCCACCTCTTCTTCTTCTTCATCATCATGTGATGATGACTCCTGATCAAATGCTGGACCAGGTGGTGAATACATTGTTTCTTCATCTTGCCTCACCTTTCTTGCCTCCTTCTTGCTTTTTCTCTTGCGTAGAGGGGCAACCGATATTGGTACAAATTGGTCCTCTGGTTTAGCTGCAGTGATTATCACTGCGGTTTGAGTAGCAACTGTACTTGTTGCTGGGGGTGGTGTAGCTGCTGTGCTTTCAGCTGGAGTAGCTGCGCTGTCTGTTGCTTTGCCCTCAGATCCAGGGACATTTTTTTCCTTTTGAAGGTGCTGGATAGTGTTGAACAAGGCCCGGTAAGCATAGGCCAAGCCCCAGCATGTTGACATGATTTGTCGTCCTCAGGTATGACCAGGGTGACAACACACCTCATTTAAGTGTTTTACTAATTCTTCTGGATTTTGCATTTGTTCGGTGGTGAAATTCCAAAACACTGGAAGGGCCCACTGACCTAGATACTTGTCCACACTCTCCCACGCATCCTGCCACTCATGGCTGTCCAGCCTTGGGGAAAATCCCCTGGTCCCCCCATATCGTTGTCCAGCCCCAGACAAGACCCAAACCTGACTCTGTTTAACTCTCGAGATCAGACGTAATGGTTGTGGGCAAAACATACTCTGTACGCATGCCAAAATGGTGGTCCCCAGCACAATCAGCAAACAGGTCTCAACAGTATTAAAAGGCCATTCAAAAACTTCAAAACTCTCAAACGATGCTGTAAATGGTCTGGGGAGTGGGGCTGGGAGGGTAAGAGAATGTCTCCTTCACAGGTTGACCTCCTGAGAAAGAGAAAAAAGATGTGTAATTGCTAAGCACTTCTATTATATACCTCCCGAAGTATAAAGGTGGTGACCACACTGGGAACATAAGCCAGATTAGTTTCATGATCAATGACTCTATTGGATTACAAGTCATTACCATAAAGTACAATGAGACAATAACCTTACCCCAAGCCCCACACTTGAAAAACACTAACACAGCAAATACTGGCTGTAAGTAAAGTACGATATACTGAAACCGTGAAATCAAGAGAAACAACTTTGAGAGCCAATAAATCAGCATTGTGACGAGTGACTATTAATCCAAAACACTGAATGCTTATCACAAATACGATTAAACACACTCTGGTCAGAACTGTCGTTATCTCAACCCTTTGTGCCCCACGTTGGGCGCCAAAAAGAACTGTCGCGGTTTAAGCCCTGACAGCAAGTCAGCCACGCAGTTTATACTCCCCCTACACACACACAGAGGGATGGGGAGGAGAATCGAAAGAATGTAATTCCCATGGGTTGAGATAAGAACAGTCCAGTAACTAAGGTATAACACAAATCACTACTGTTAGCACCAATAATAATAATGATAAGAGAAATAACAAGGGAAGAGAATACGATACTGCCCGCCGGAAAAGAGCCCGACAGAAAGAGGACGTGCCCTTCCGGGAAACTCCCAGTTACATCCTGGGCATGACGTGCTGTGGTATGGAATACCTCTTTGGCTAGTTTGGGTCAGGTGTCCTGTCCCTGCTTCCTCCCGGCTTCCCCTCCTCCCTGGCAGAGCATGAGACTCACTAAGTCCTTGGTCAGATTAAGCATCAGTGTTATCAGCCCAGGCCGAAAGTCAAAAACAAAGCACTGCACCAGCTACTAAGAAGGAGAAAAAATGACTGCTAGTGCTAAACTAAGGACAGCACTGTTGCTGATATCAGTTTATTAATTTTTCATTTCTTGGATGACATGTTTTGTGGGTCTCATTTTTTATTTGTTTGATGACTGCCACTTTCTACATTCTTAACTTCAGCACTTTATAAGCCCAGCCAGAATTATTTTTCCCCTCTCAGGTCCTACCACTTTTGATGGATTATTTCATTATTTCCATATTCCACTCACAAAATTCTTCATTAAACCTCATTAGCACATTTCTTTCTTCCTTCTCTATTTTACATGCTCAGTTGCTGAAGCTCTCCTTCCTGGGCTGATAACTGGGCAAGCTGTTCCCAGGTCTGGAGCCAATCTGTAGGTCAGCCAGTGGGAGCAGTGACAGAAACACTGAATGCCATCCCCCAGAGGCCATCAGCTCTTTTCTCAAAATGTGTTAATTCTTTTCTCATGTTCTGCTGGCCAGGAGCCTTTTGCATGATGTCCTTTCCTTCATCTTCTGAGCTGGTAGCTATCGTTTGTTTTCACAATGGTTACATCTGACTACCAAAGCCCTAAGCCTACACTGAAAATGCAGATCTTCTGTGACAAGATCTTACTACAGTGATTAAACATTAAATGAAGCAACAGTATAACTTTTAGTAAAGTTTAAACATCCAGGACTGTTGAAGTCTGCAGATGTATGAAAACTAACAACTGAAACCTCTTTTTGCTTGAACATTACACCAAAGGAAACTCATAAGTTCAAAGACTTCTATAAATCTAAGTGTGATGCAGAAAGTTGGAGAAATAAAGTCATTCTGCAGTTTCAACATCTTTGGCTTTTAATGGTTCAAGTTAAAAATGCAAGTTTAATTCTGCCTCAGGCAAGAGAGACAGGAGAATAGCATAGCGCTGTATGCAGCACAATATGGCTACAATTCAAGACAATGAAGAAGTGCCAGTATAGAGGTGTTTAGATGAGGATAGCTAATGCAGACAGAAGAATATGCTGATATTGTGAACTCATGTAACTGAATCTCTATGTGAGTTTTGTCAGCATAACTCCGCAGAAAGCTACAGGAATATAAACTTGCACTTATAGTAAAACATGAGTAACGTTCCAACAGAATTATTAAAGACTATATTTTAGGTAACCTCTGTGAAGAGGAGCAGAATGGTAAATTCAGTCCATGCTGCGGAGGACTGAGAAATACATTTACTGAACACATTCTGAGTCAGCTTAAAGGCTTCCCTTCAGGGCCCATCACTGATGAGCCAACAGTCTTCTTAAAGCAAAGAGTAATTTAAAATCCACATAAGTAACACAGTGTAACAAGGGAAAGGGTTAATACAACGTAAGTCTACAAGAATGTTTCTGTCTTCTACATGAGGTCTTTTGCATATTGCTCTCTTTTGATACATTAGGCTTGAGGTTTTGCTTCACTTGAGCAAAAGAACTGCATGTCTCACTTCAGAGAGACTATTTAAATTCCTCTCCTCCATCTTTATCAATTTAATCACCTCCACCTGTGTTTATTATCCTGGGGAAGATAGTCTGGTAAGCCCACAAAGGAGCAGAAGTAGTCCACTATAGTTGCTGGGAAGCGGCTATTTTGGCTGCTGTCCCTCCTGATCATCCAGCTATGGAATTTGGTTAGTAGACACATACCCTTCTTAACTTTTCGCATCAAGCAGTGCCCATAGAGTCATTATTACAAACTGCTTCCAGCCTGTTGACATAGAGTTGTTTATTAAGGGTCATTAGTGGGGTTGGCAGTGCAAAGCAAACAATAGGAGATGTGGACATTATCCCAAAAGAGAATCCTTGTGATGTCCATTAGAAAAACCACTATAGACACACAAACTGCTGCTGTACTGCCTTTGGTCTCCAGAGAAAATGACAACTCATCTGTGTGAGCTGAGGTTGAAAAGTGATTTGGATGCTCAATGTTAACTGTTAAAGCTAGATTCTCACCTTGTGTATCAATAGGCGTTAATGGAAGGATAAGTGATCCCCCCTTCCCATGGCATTCCTACACATCTCACTGTGCTGCATCTGTTGGTTGCCATGTCCTGTCCTTCACTTTTGACCTGCCTTTTAAGATCTTTAAAACTGGGTCAAGCACAATCTTTTATGGTGTGTTTGCGTCACACACAGCAGAGGAAGAGTGCTTGTGAAGCGCTGTGATGCCTGTGCCGCTTGCTGGGGCAGTTTAAGAGTTGCCTATACTAGACTTGTGGCTAGAACTCCTATGTAAGGCAGACCTGCCTGGAGACCTCTGCTTGCTTGGGATGAGAGCCAGGCCATCAAGGATTTGGCCTCCAGGCAGACTAACCTGACAAGAGAGACTTCAGGTGAGGTTTCACAGCTGCTTTGACCCAATTTACCCTTCTGCCTGACAGACTAATCCTGCTCTCTCCCTATCCTGACTTCTTCCCACCTAATCTCAGTGCAAGTGCCTTGATAGTATAACCTACATTCTTTGTTTCAAAATTTGTTCTCACTTTCAATAAATAAAAAAATGTAAAAAAATAATTTCAATTTCTTAGGCTTTGCAAATCCAAACCCATCAAGCCAACTAAATTATTCCTGACTGACACCAGTATGGTTGATAGCAAGTGGGAGCAGAAAGGGCCTACGGTATTGCTATTTTTAGGTCAAGTCTTGCTTGTTTGAATCAACCCAATGTGGTCTAATTCTACATTTGTTTAGCTTGTGCAATTTCAGAGTCTTTGGCTGAAATTTGTAAGATATAGTTTGAGTAGAATGTGTAAGTAGCTTCTTACACAAGTAACAGTTCAGATATTTCCCAAAGCAGCAGTATTAGAACTCTTTTAATTTTTACATTATTTTGTCTGGACAAATAGAGGATATCTCTTCCAGTCTCTCTTGTATTAAATCATTAACGGGAGTGCATTAGTCTACATACCAAAATAATTCATAATAGAAAATGAACACTGCCTGCCTAATGCTCCCCCAGTTAGCCTGAGTTAAGCAATATTCCCTAAATGAAATTGTACTGAAGATGCATATAGTAAAAAAGGTGAGATTTTTAAGGTCATTTTACTAAAAAAATATTTCAATATCACTCTTAATTGCAATTGTGGTTTTCCAAATCAGTAACCTTTAATTTAAAGATCCTTAAGAATAATATTGTCAGATAGGAGATGTGATTTTACAGGAACTGGAGTCTGGAAGGTTTATTGTTTTAGCAGTGGGCAGAAGGAGGGTTATAGGCAGGTTAGGGTGCTGACTATAGAATCCTCCTATAAATCTGAATTTAAACGAGCATATTCCTGAATAAGAAGCCTTGCTTATGTTGAGAAGTTCAGCCACTTGTAGTTGATATTATTATTCTTCTGTTCTTGAAATACAACCTGTTTAGCACTTCCACATTAGCAGGGCTGAATTAGGGTCAAGACACTCTTTAATCCTTGACCCAAACTAGCTTACAAACACACAGATTCAGCTGCAGTGCCTTCTGGTTTTGTGGTCTGCAGTCTCTGAGAAAACAGCATATTTGGGGAATTTTAAGGATCCTTCTGGAAAGGTCATACATTCACAGGTTGTATGAGAAGCTGCTATTATTTCTTTGAGCTGCCTGTGTAAGGAGGTAGTTCAGCCGGATTAGAAGCCATTTACATTGTTGCAGCAAGGACATTTTTTATACCTGTGAGCTTAACATTAGTGACATTTCATTTTTCTCTTAATCAGCTTTCAGTGGAGTTGATCTTGACTTAAGATAGGGGATGACCTCTGAAGGTCATACCCTTTCTGTCATCTGAAAAGCGTTAACCATGGGCCATTCTAGGACTTTTTTTTCTTTTCAGCCAGCAGGCTTGTTGCCTGAAAGCAGTTGCAGATTTGACTTGTTAGTACTTTCTGTTATGAACTCTCTGCTTTACAAATTCTTCTGTATTTACTATATTCTTCTGCCTGTGAGTACTGAGATTTCAATTTCTTCCAGACTAAAATCAGTGTTAGCAACTCATTGTTCTGAGCAGTAAACAAAAATTACTACCAAGTCACTGTTCTTAAAACAATAAAGTTATGCGGCGTTTTCAGCCTAGGTCTCATAGAAACTGCCCCCCTCCTCCCCCTTCACAAAATTATATGCTTCCAAAGCCACGGATATAACTAAAGCTGGCTGTTCCCTTTATAATTTCTTCCAGTGATGTGCGTATACTGACTATAATACTTTTTAACTCAAATGTGCGTGTCTTCAACTTCCAGACACTGGTTCTTGTTACTTCCTTCCTCCTAGATTGAAGGGTTATTTAATACCCATTATGTTCTCCCTGTGAAAGTACTGTGATTGTGATCAAGCGCAAAACTATATCATGCTGGCAGAGGCATCCAAGGCATCTGAGCTGTCTCAGTTTATACTAACCAGCAGAAGAGGAAGTGTAGAGAATTGCAATAGAGAGACACCAGAGCTGATTGCACGCTGAAGAGCCTGAATCCAGAGGACTGCGTAGTTACATTTGCAGGCGGGCTACAATTAGAGCTAATTGTCATCACTTTTACCATGTTGGGACCTCACATTAGGTTGTTCCTTCACTTTGATCCTTAGGTCTTTTTCAGAGTCCTGTTTATGAAAAGATCCAGATGATCTTTCCCCATTGCCTTATTCTTATTTACTATTTTACTATTTTACCTAGTCTGGGTTGGGTTTTGGAGTTGGGTTTTTTGTGGGGTTGGGGTTTTTTTGGTGGGGTTTTGTTTGTTTGTTTGTTTCATTTTAATTACAAATGTTATCATAAGTGATTTATTATTTACTTTCAAAAATAATCAGTGAAGTCATTGAATGGTATTAGGCCTGCTACCGATCCCCATGAAACTCCACTATAAGTATGTTCAGCTGTTGATAATTTCCTGGAGACAATCTCTTTTTAAGATCTATCACTTAACCAGTTCTTAATCCATAAAACATTTGCTTTATTAATAGTATATGATGCCAATATTTAAATCAGAACATCTTGTGCTGCTAAATCCAAATATTTTACAAAATTCAGATTACTCAAACAAGCTTGCAATTTCATCAAAGAATAAAGTGAGATTTCTTTGACATGGTCTGCTTTTCATAAAACCATGTTGTCTGGAATTAATTTTATTTCTATCCTTTAATTATTTCTCAGCTGATTCTCTTCCCAGCTTTTCTGTTTTCTGGAACAGATGTCAGATTAATTGACCTACTCTTAATCCAGTCATCTTGTCAGACTTTTTGGAGTATTGGCACTTTGGAGTAAGCTCACTTTCAGTCTTCTAGAATTTTACTGGTATTCCAGGATTTGTTAAAAATGAGGATTAAAGATTTTCTGGAGAAATTTGTGAGCAAAGCATCACTGTCCACTGAATCAGAAGTGTTTGATTCTACTTAAAGCTGCTTTATATCTCCCTCAGACTTTGACAAGACAAAGAAATTTGCTGTTCTTATGTGGTAGAAGTATATCATCTGTACTTTGTTTCTAGAAATCCAGCCATTTCATGAATTTTAACTATTCTATATCTTCTAAGAAGAATCTGATGATTTGTTCCCAACATCGGGACAATTTATGCTAAAACATAATTTTCTTTCAACAAAACACTCACATTTTATCATGCTAACATTTCCCCTCAATATTTTTAGTTTCTCACATCCTCTTTTCAGTATTTTCTTTAAACCTCCAAGTTAAATGCATAGATTTTTCTACATATTGTATATAGTTGTGGTTTTTTTTCCTAAATGTTGCTTTGCTTCTTGATGTAACTAGGCACTTTTTTAATAAACAATTTAGACATTTTGGATATGAATCACTGGGAGTTTTAGGTATGTAGCAAATACATGTTAAAGCAAACACCACTGTCAACCCAAATTTCCTGTCCATCCCCTTCTCTCCATCAGATTTTCAAAACCGGTTTTGCCTCTGTAAATTGAATCCTTTTGAATACACTTTGAGGTACTTTATAAATAAAAAAGAATTAATATTTGAAATATACCTTATGTTCTCTCACCTTAATTACAGACAAATTGCAATCAGTAGTCTTTAAGCAGCACGTTTCCAGTCCAACACCATTCTTACTTTTATCCATCGCTTAACCCATCCTGCTATGCTGCTGTGGAAGCTTGAAAGCCTGAAATGAAGCTCCACTTGTCCCTGAAAAAATTTATCAGCAACACTGACTTTTATGATTACATCTTTGTCCTGAAGAATAAAATGAAGTTGTGCCCTCTTCATTGGAGCTGTCTCTCCTAGTTTCTCTACTAACTGTTCAAAATATGAAATCTCTTGGCATAATTTACTGTACAGCAAAAAAAAGGGCCAATTTGGAAAAGGTATGGAAACTTCACACGTAAAGAACCGTTGAATAATTGTCACCAGAGAAAGAAAAACCTCATTGAAAACACAAGACTGCATGTAAATACAGGCTTTCCACTGAACATCCTTCAGGTTTCAACTGAAGCTAATTAGTGTAATTTGCAAGATATCACAGTGGTTCATAAGATGTTTAAATTAACTCATTAACCCTTATCTGAGCATGTCATAAGCTTTGCATGTCATAAGCTCCTGTAAGAGATAATTTTTCTGTCTTTTACTGTAGATTTTAGCTAATCGGAAATTGAGGTTCAAGTGAATTGTTCAAGATCGTACACAAAATGTGCAGCAGACCAGGCAGGGATTTGAACACTGTTCTCCATGAGACATTAACTCATGGACTGATCCCCTTTTCTGTAAAAGCTACAGCTGTTCTTTGACTGAACAAGGAATTCTCTTTCTGTGCAGTCAATTCATATCTTCCCTTCTTTCCCCCCTCCCCCAGCAGCTCTCAGATTTACTTTCTTCCAGTTCTGTTATACAGCTTATTTGCTTCTAAATCTGAACAGCAGATAGATAGAGAAATGGGCAGCTCTGGAATGAAGCTTCTGATGAAATGAATTACAGTGATGCCAGATAGCCTGCTAAACCATTATCAGTGTACAGTGACAACAAGCTTACAATAATCTATATTCCCATCTTCATGTTTCATTGTTCAAGTCAGGTTGTTTGTTTAAGCCTCTTAAGCTAATTACTAAAATTCATTGTTCTCATTAGTGCCATTTGTTACCAGAAAAGAAAAAAGAAAGGTTTTCCTGCCAGAGTTGGAAAACTCCCAAAGTATGCAGTTGGCTCCTGCAATTCCCTCATTCTTGCAAGCTTAGGCCAGCACAGAACTTCTTTGTTTTACAGTTGTCAAGGCTCTAAGCAGTTGTTGGGGTCTCTGCACACTGCACATTTGCCATCACTTATGGACAATATAAACTATATTGACAGCAATGGCAATGTGGGTATAATTCCCAGATGAGATTACTGAAGATATTTTTGCAGGAAATGGAAGAGCTGCAAATTGATGTTAGCATAAAGATTTACAGGAAGAGAACACAAACAGACTGATTTTCCTGTGACAAATATCATTCTTGTCTTGTGATAGACTTATAACTAGGTTCTGCCAAAGGAGTTTGCAGGAATTACAGTTTTGAATTCCTGGCCATCTCATTCCAGTTCATCGGCCAGACTCCTTTTACCTCAGTACCTCTATATTCACGTTTTTTTGTACAAAATTAAGTTCATCCCAGAAGCTCAACCTCTACTTCATTGAAAATAAGGGAAAAGTGAGGATCTGAGTTAGCATTTCTTCAGCACCATCCTCAGGCTTTAGTGTTTGACTTTACAGTAGCAAGCCAACTTTTACTACAGAATGTGGACATGGTCAGACAAAATTTCAGCTGGAAGTTTTTATTTGCATAACAGATGCACTGAAAATATGTGGTGTAAACCCTTGGAAATGAGACTGGTGTGCATGTCATTTTTGTGTGTGTGATGTGACCGAAAAATGTGTACTTATTCTTGTATCTACTTTGAGAACTTCCTTGTAAAAAATGCTGATTCTTCAGGATGACATCAAGGTGAATTTAGGAGGGAGAATCCAGAGAATCTAATAGTTTATTCCATTTTTAAACAAGGCCAGCCCTTTAAAGATTTAAATAAAATATATTAAAAAATCAATTAGCAACCGATTTCAATTAAGTATGCCTGTAGAATGTACTTTTATTTTTTTATGGGAAAAAAAGCATTGAGTACATTACCCGTGAAGTGTGTTGCTGAACTCTTGTTACTTCAAAGAGTTAAAGCTGAGAGGTAGGGAGGTAGATTTCTCCAGTATTATGGACTGAAATCCTAACTTCAATGGATCAAGGGGACAGCTGCATTTATTTCAATGGCATTGAGATTTTACCTTCTGGAGCAAACTCAGCAATTTTCTTTCCTCTCAAAGTGCTCAGGATCAGGCCTCAAGGACATTGCAAAGACCAAAGTACTTTCCTCTTCAGAAGCTTTTCAAAAAGCCCTAGAAATAACAGCTAAATTTTGATTTGGATGTGTCTGTAGGGTGGATTCCACCAGGGCAGGAAGGTAACTCCTTCTTCTTTCCTGGAGCTCAGGGAGAATGTGGAAAAGAGGATCCCCTGAGCACTTGTAAGTCTCCTTCATTAATGAACCACATGCATGTTGCTAAGTAAGCATAATAATTATATCTATGTGCAGATTTTTATATCTGAATTAACTGTATAGTAGCATCATGTTATTTGATTATTTTTGCAGCATATGTATAAAATTTCAATTTCATGGGCTAGATTTTCTTAATTCCTATATTTTATGCTGAAAAATTATTTGTTGCAACATGGAAACAATGTCTTGCACCAGTAAATGAAATGTAGGCCATATTGTTCTTTGCCAGTGAGATCAAATGACACAGTAAAACCTGCATCAAGAACATTGCTTTCAGTGTAAATGCCCAAGTGGAGGACATTCACCTCGTGATAGCTTCTGAACCATTTCTGAGGCATTTGAGATAGACAGGTTGGCCTCAGCTAAAGACCTGCCAAGGATATTCCTAAGAATTTAACAGCACAGATGATGAAGCTCCAGTCCCTGAGGATGGTCAGTGGAAATATTCAAAGTACAGCACTACACGACACAGTTGAACAGCTGCAGGATGAGGACTGGAGCATACCTGCAGTGAGGCCACCCAGCAACACTCTTGCTCATGTTCTTTGCCATAACCTGCAGGATTTGAAGGTGCTAGTACAAGTGGAGGAGGATGACAGAATACCTATGATAGGTGCACCACTAAAGCCTGTCAAATGACTAATTTAAGTGGTTCTATGATTGAATAAGGAGTTGACAGCTGATCTTTGACTGGAGGATGGGAGGCAGCGTATTTAGCACTCAGAGTTGATTTCACAGTTGAACCAAGCAGGTACAAATCTGCTGCTGTTCTCTCTTCTGAGCTAATTCCCTGACCCTTGATTAATAAGACTTGCTAGAAATTAGGCAAGCTCAGAGCATCAACACAAACTGAAAATGTATTCTGGTTTCAAATTGTGTGAATCAGCATCTTATCTACATTTCCTGCTTTCTAGGAGTGCTGGTATTTAGCTTACCACAGTGACTTCAGCATGTCAGTATATTTCACAACTCAATTAGTCATTCCAAAGTGAACTGTTGTAATTAATTTTTTTTTGGTCTTTACTGGTGATAAAGGTAATGGATGTTTTGTCCAGCAAATGGACTTCCTCAAAATATCTGCTTCTGCACGTCACTGCCTCTGAAGAGAACAGTAAGGTGTCTTTCTATAAATAGACAAGTAGCTGGCAAGAGGGGAACAAAAAGAGAAGAGGGGAAAAGAATGGAGAACCATATATTTCCTGACATTGCAACTTTCAAGACAGTTTAACTACCACACACGTACATTTGTGAACCACTCTTATCTTAGGGAACACTGCAGGAAGCAGAGAATAATTTGGATGTTAACAGATACTGCTTAAAATACAAAAGGAAAAAGGAATCAAATGTCCCTGTACAGTGTCCACGGTTTCAGTCTGGGGGAACCGATGTTTTCAGAAAAGGCTGAAGTAGCACCTCGGTACTGGGAGCTGTGGCTTACAGCAAGAGTTGATATACCATTTTCCAGCAGCTGGTCTCCACTTGAAAAACAGAGCAAGCAAAGCCTGAGAAAAGCAATCAATCAATCAGCTACATTTGTCACAGCTCTGTGAAGTCCTCAATTATGGATATCATTAACTGAACACAGTTTCCCTGCATGCAGTGAGGGGCAAGATGCCAAGGGCTTGGCTAGACTTACCTCAAAAAACACCCTGAATGCCAGGTTTTAGGGCCTTCCTCTTCATAATACTTCCTTTTGCCACCTAGAAAAGACTTGCTGACCTAAGAAACATCCTGGATCACATTAAAATCCCATCACATCTGAACTCTGGGAAGAATGTTTTCCTCATGAAAACCAGAACTGCTGATTCCTTGGCTTTTGGCCAGCACTGCAATGCAACAGAACAGAACACCTGGCATTTTGACAAGACTGTGCACGTGATTTTGGGAGGTACACAAGTAGTTATTGGAGGTAAAAAAAATACTGTTTATCTGTCAGTAGAGGTGCTTTCCTTCTTGACATTCACATAAAGATGTGAAAAGGAGAATTTCTGTTATTATTAGAGTTTCAGAAAATTAAAGATAATAGTTATCTCTCTGGATAGCTCATGAAGGATTCCTGGTGGGCTCCCGCGGTTCCATCTTTCCATCTGGTGTATTTTATGAAAGAAGAGCATGCATCACACACAATGGAATATATTTCACTATATTCACCAATCTTGTCAGATCTATAAATTAAAGCAGGGACTTCTAGAACTATACCTAGAGGAGAAATCTTCAAAAGAGTCTGATGACACTTTCCCTAGCTGTATTAAAAGCTCTCCATGCTGCTGCCCTTAGGTGATACATAAAAATGTGACCGAGGCCTTTGCATATCCCGAGGCACATTTTCAAAAGCAAAAGGATATTAATCTGCAGCCAAACTTGTTTGGGGATAGGCACTGTTCTGAAATTTCCCTGCAATCTCAGTATGTTACAGCTTTTCCTCTACGTCCTGCCTCAAAATCTAGAGTGGTACTGTCATGTACTTGCAATGTACTGCAGAATTTTATACTAAAGCTGCATAAAGAGGTCCATAATTTTTATAGTAACTAGGAAAGTAATCTGAATCAAAAAGCCTTATATAGAATCACAGAATCATAAAATATTTAGAGTTGGAAAGGACCTTAAGATCATCTAGTTCCAACCTCTTTGCCATGGGCAAGGAATTTCTTGGGTGGCATGGTTTAGTGTGAGGTGTCCCTGCCCATGGCAGGGGGGTTGGAACTTGATGATCTTAAGGTCCTTTCCAACCCTAACTATTCTATGATTCTATGATTCTATAATATGTTAGTACAAAATAGGTTTTATCATAACTAGAGATGCAAAGGACTGATCAGATCTCATAAGGGTAAAATGCAACTTTAAAACAACATTAACATTTGTGTTTCCATTTCCTTGCAACTTACGTAAAGTGCCTGAGCATTTGGAGGATTTTAAGAACCTACAAGTTAAATTAGCCCATCTAATTTTGGACAAAGGTTAACAGCTTAAACGTTTGCCTTCTTCTACAGGTAAAGAGCAATACAAATTAAATGTGAAAGGCCAGCTAACATGTCTGTGAGCCCATGGTCATTGTGTGGGGTTATATCTTGTTGCTCACTCTCAGCAAAAAGAATGCGAAATTCCCATCTGGGGTGGAAAGGGGATGACTTCACTGGCATCTTGCCCATTTGAGTTGGTGTTAGAACAGCCCTTAACCAACAAAAAAGAGATTATCTTTTTAGAATTGTTTTTTTGTCTCTCTAGTATGCTAAGACATGTATGTCATCATTTCTTCCCCTACTGGCAGAAGAGATGGGCTTAGAGAAAGCATAGCAACTTGCTTGGCTCTTCTCAAAAGCACAACTGCCTTCCTAGCATTCTCTACTTAGTGAAAACAAAATAATGTTATTTTAAATCCACATCATTAGCTGTTGTTTTGTTAACATAATCTTACTGATTTTGATGGCTGCTGATGTCAGTTTATTTCAAATGAGGACTGGGCTATTATAAAAAAATCACTTAACTTCTTAATCTCTTTTCTCAATTGGATATTGTGTTCTGCTTCATGCTATGTTCATGAGAAGCTATAATCTGTACATTTTGAATGAGATTTTGTAACACATTTTCAACCATGACCAAGTTTAGATATCTAATCTGATCTACTTATCTAGACCACTTCTGTAAGGGTAAAATGTACAGGCACTGCCAAAGGGTGCCTATAAGCTCTCTTAAAAAATAGCTGGCATGAATGTTTTTCTCTTCAGAGATGTCTGTCTTTCCCTATAGAGGGTGATCTTCTGGGCAATTCACAAAGACAGGAAAAATCTGGGGTTTATAGAGATAGGTAAGACATTTTACTGATAAAAGGAAGTTGTACCAAGCTTATTCAGACAACTGGAGTTAATTTAGGGATTAAACACATTTGTTCCAAAACCAACTTGTTGGCTCCATTAGCCAACTCTGGGAAACTGGAGGTGGTCTCTTTGGGAAAAAGATGACAAATAAAGGAGTTGCAGTCATTTTTTCCCCCATAGAAATATAGGAAGGCTGTCTGTGAAACCCTTGCTGATCTACAGCTGCTTTGTGATAGCTCAAAGCACTCAGAGATTGAAAAGGGAGCGGATGTGGAGGAATTGCACAGCACAGCACTAGCACTGAAACAGCACAAGCTGAGTTTGCCAAGCAGCAGTCAGGGACCTCATACATCTCTTCCTCAGAGCTCAGCAGGCCAGCTGTGATGGAGAGAGACTAGCTCAAATGAAATGGAAGATGAAAAGTCTGGTGAAATTGCCACAAATAAAGTAAAGAGTGGCTCCTGGAGAGACAAGCATCTCCATCTGCAACAGAGCTAATGAAGCTTGGAGGTTTTATGGTTTTGTGTCTTGTGGTTGGATTCTCTGGTGTGAGTACCAATTAAAACTTTTCCTGTGGTTGGGGCAGCCATACTAGTTGTCTTCTGTGTGAATTCTCCAGTATGTGGAGAGCACACTGCAACCTTGTAATCAGAGAAGGTCTGACTTGATGAGACCACTAATGACATCTCTCTTTCCTGCTTAGCCATCTACCTTTTCCTACAAAACCCCTACACTAGGTGGAATTTAGTTAAGTGATTCAGAATTATTGAGATGTAGGCGGACATGATGGCAGACCTATGTGCACAGATTCCTACATATGCACAAATGGATTGTACTCTCATATTGCTCACACTGCAGGGAGCATCATAGGCTGCAAATGTATGTATATGGACCTATGATATTATCTCCTGGGGCTTGTGATTTAAGTAATAAAAGCTGAGACATGCTGTTTGTCGAGGTGGTGATGTTTACTAAGATGACAGTGAGTACAGAAGTGTTCTTGAATACACACACCTTTCAGCTTAACAAGGGTCAGTAGAGGCTTCAGCTACAACTCCTGTTTGTAAGAGGAAAATAGCAAACCCCTCCATCCATACTGTTATCTTCATTAATTTCACATCACATGTTCATGGACTGATACCCCTTAAGCTGACGAATGGTCACTTTTTACGATGATGATGGTGATGACTGTTGGTTGTTGGGTATCTCACTTATGTGACCAGGGAGCAGCTATTTCAGGTGGCAGCACTTTCATTTTTGGGAAGCAGAGGTCACCTTCAAGAGAAAGCCCACAGCTCTAATGCAGAGGTCTGCAAAATTTGAATGAATTTTCTTGACACTCAGTTTTTCTTGGTACTGGAACAAGTGGAACAGTTCTCTGAGCTACCTACTTAACTCTTATTTTTAGTAAACTTTAAGAGTGACAATCAAATAGGAAAGCACTACCCTGGCTTAATTTCCTGGTTTAGTCACAGCGTTTCTGTGTGACTTGAAATCCTGTACCATTTTTCGTCCTGTAAAATTCTTCATTGCCTAACAGTTTCATTGTAAACTACTACTTTCTCTTTTTAGATATAAAGGTACTTAAATATAAAATATCAAGATTAATACAGTTCTATAGCGCACAGAGACAGGATAAACTGCATTCAGAAGAAAGGTTTCTTATAGGCTACATGATACAATTTGCAGAATTCTTATTTTGTTCTATAATTTTAACAAAGCTCCAAACCCTCAAACTTCTTTTTTCCCCCAAATCTTCCCCCCCACCTAGAGATTAAATCACTGTAATTGTAATCAATATATATATTAATTATAATGCATTGCTTCAGAACCACGGGCCCAGACTCATTGCTGTGGATTTTGTTGTAGTAAGAGTCTCAGAATAAGTCCTTTTCTATGATCCAATAAAATGGTGATCCCATCTGCTTGCTGTCAGAGCTGGAACATAGACTAAAACCAGCTCTTCCCAGATGTCAGCTGAGAATTGCTATATATTTGTGGATCTTATTCTTGAGAAACGTTATGCCAAGAACACCCCCACTTGGTCAAGGAAACAAATGGAATCAGAGGAAGATTAGCACATCTGAAACATTGCACAAAAAACTACTATTCTGTGCTTAGTTTTGGAAAACCGCTGTCTGTGAATGTCAGCATGAATTAAATTCCACAGGTCATGGAGAGAGAAAATAAAGTTATAAATGACAACTCTTAGCATTTTGATATTGTTCATTGAAAATTGTCACACAATCTGCATACTTTAGATTGTAGTGAAAATGCTCAAGATAGCTTGCTTGGCACTGTGAATATCAGCAGTCAGGTCTTTATAACATCAGCCTAAGTACAAACTAGTTTAATTTGTTGTTACTGAGGAAAACCAGTTTTCTAGAACAATAATCACAGAGCTAGATAAATTCCTGTGCTCATAGGAACTATACCAAACTGTTCACATTTACTATTGAATTCTTTACATACAGCTGTTTATGTTGACATTTTTGAATTCACAATTAAATTTTATTCCAATAGTCTAACAAAAAGCACAATATCCATAAACTGTTCAGCCTTCATCAAAATTCCCCCTGGATTTTCAGTGTTATTTGGTCAGATCCCATTGGGAAGTTAAAGCCAACAGCCTGTTACACAGTTCAAAGAACTGAAAAAGTAATGGAAATAAAGCATATGACCAGACCTACAATCTCATGAAGGGTCTTATAATAGTTTTTCTACCACTCCTTTCAAAAGAACTTTTAAGTTACAGCTAGGTATGTTTCTACCCTGTCACCTGGGAAATGAGCCCAGGCACATTCAGTGAAAGAATGTTGTGAATTTTGGTACATGGTTTGGTTTTGGAGGGTTTTTTTTTGTTTTGGTTTGGTTTTGTTTGTTTTGCTTCATTTTTTGCTTTGTTTTGGGTTTTTTTCTGTTTGTTTCTTTGTTTTTGGGGGGGTTAAATCTGTTTCTCTTTTATTTAGCAAGAAAACTTGTCCAGTGTCGAACACTCACAAAGCAGCCATGCACACAATATCAACACAAACATTTTTCCTGCAGTCACTCTCAACTTCTCAAGAAGAGCAGGAAAGAAAATCAAGAAGGCCTATTTTATTTAGTGTAGACAATCAACTTATAATCATCCCTAATTAGGCTTCCAACAAGATGTTTGGTTCCAGTCCAGAAGTTCTTAATTAGTCTATACAGCCATTGATTTCAAGGGGAGTTTTATCTGAGTCAGCATTTTGAATGAGGTCATGAGGAGTGAGCCTGGAGGAAGCAAATGGAGCCTCACCCTTGTGCAGGTGTGTGGGTGAAGTTGCAAGGAGCTTCTCCAGGCTCTGTAATCTTTTTTGGTCCCCTTTAGGGAAAAAGCTGGCTTTTTAGTGGCCTACTACAGGAATTTAGATGCATCCAGACAGTGATAAATGTGCTTCAGAAAAGGAGAAAGATCCCAGGAAAAACAAAAAGCAATGTAGGGAAAAGGAATTCACAATAAAGTTCAGGAACAGAAAAGCTTCAGAAATATGAGAGTTTGAACTTGACACTGGCTTTCTGTGGAAAAGAAAAAAACACTTGTGGCAGGAGACTGGAAGGAAAATGTGAGCAGGATGTGAAGAGGAGTGAGGCTCAAGGGGGAATCACAGGTCAAACCAGCTGCCTGGCAGGGGGCTTTGGGAGGTCTCTGGCCAAACCTCCTGCTCGGACACAAAAAGGAACTTGGCCTGAGAACCGGTGAGCCTGTAAAACTGCAGACAGTGAAATAAGAAGAAGGAATTACTTGACATAAAGAATGGGGTGACATGTCGTGCTGCTGTGGGAAGATGAGGCCTGAGGTGCTGTAAAAGGCACAGAGTCCCCCTGCCAAATTTAAAGCCTCATAGCATGTGGGTAATTGGATTACTTAAAGTAAATCACCTCTGTAACGTCAACAAAATCATATACTTTTCTTAAAACCGATGTATCAGTTTTCTGAAACAGGTGAGGAATTTTCGACAAAATTTTCTATGCACATGCACAGAATTCCACCTGAATGCTTGACTTAAAAATAACAGCCCAGAAAATAGGAAAAAATTTGAACAACTGAAAATGGATTCCTGTGTGTAGCAATGACTTTAACCTTAATAAGATACAGATTTCCCTCTAAGACTTTAAAATATGAATTGAAAGATTTCACAGACTGTTCATGTAACAGTAGGTAGATGATGAAGTCCAGTAAATGCAATTGTAGCAATCAATAGGTACGTATTGGCTTTGTAATTACCTTCCTATTAAAGCTAAATTAGCTAAGGTTTATTTCAGGCATTTTTTATAATTTAAAATGATTGCCAATAATTCATCTCGTATTGAAAAAAAAAATTACTCCTTATTGGAAAAGCCATAAAGCAAACCTGAAAATCTTTATCCATGGAATTGGTCTCACAGCACATGGTGTCATCAGTAAAACATCTCACAGACTGCTCAGTGCTGCTGCGCAGAACTGAGGACTATTAGAAGTAGTAAGTATTGATCATTTTCTGTCCTGACACACCCTAACACATGTTTTGATGTTGGTATTGCTCTTGGATCATGTCTCACCTCCTTTAGGACATGTCAGTTCAGCACCCAGCTGACCTATCTGACATTCCTGGCATACCTTCAGTCAAGTTTCATGAGCTGATATCCATAAAAAGCCACTTCAGCTGACAGAAAGGGTACAACACCCTGGGTTTAAATGCCTAGGTTTTAAATTTGCTTGGTAAAACTTATTTTTGCCAAGGGCCACCCAGCTCTGTTGTTCTTTCATCCTGCAAGGAGCAGCTTGCATCTTCCCCTCCAGGCATTACGAGTCTGAGGGGGAAAGGCAGTGGTTGAATCTCTCACAAACCAAATGTTAACTCTCACAAACCACCTGTGGGGGAAGAGTCTGTTTTTTCACATATTCTTCTTACATATTCTGTGCATGCTACAGTTTCTCTCCTGTGCAGCCCAGGCAGCTTTCTCAGGGCTATGTGATTTACATTCTGCATAGGTCTATGTGGATCCACATCTCTCAGCAAGAGTGATTTTTACAGATTTACTCTACCAGCCAGAGGCCACTGTGGGATCTGAGGTTTTTTCTTACGTAGATGTGATTCACAACAGTCTCAAGGACAGAATATCCCCCAGCTACAGCAGCCTTAAACTCCTGGGAAAATCACACCTTTCCAAGGTGGAAGGTCCTTTGCAAGGCACAATCCCTGACAGACTTTTTAAAAGGAGCTAAAGAAAACTGAGGGCTCTGCCACATGATCAAGTCATTGAATATTAATGAGTGACTATGCATCAGCCGAACCACAGAGCTCCTGCATACTTAGTGGTAGCCCACTGGTACTGCCAAGGATAACACAAAAGTATTACCTTTTCACTGAGGTCTGATGTGACTCAGTTTAACTACATTTGCTACAAAGTAAAAGCACACACACAGAGCCAGCTGCTGCCACTCAACTGACATACGGTAAGTTATGAAACTATGGTCACAGGAGATAGAGTGAAATCAGTAGTCAGGTTCATCGAAGTTGCTCATGCACTTCTGAAATGCCATGTCAAATGTCAGTATGATAGAAAAAGTACTAACAAGTATCTCCTGATTCAGAAAAGACATCTTTCAACTGTCAGGAGAACAACTGCAGTGATATCCTGAGCACTACTTTGACTTTGCCTGTATACTGGCTCTGTTCCTAAACCCTCCCTCCACCCTAAGAGGTTGTACCTCACCCAAAAAGACCTTGTTTCTCACCAGAACTCCTTTGCATGGCCACTATATATCAGCAGATGAAGATACGGATTGCAGACCAGTGCAGACGCATCTCAGTAAGATGTCTCAATCTGGTCTTCTCCTAGCCTGTATGCAGCACAGTTTGTCTTGTAAATAATAAATTTTTAAGCTTATGCACACAAACAAGCCTTGTGTGTTATTGAGAAAAGTGGCCTTTCTGGATTATGGAGGTGTTTGGGCTTTTTTTTTTTTTTTTTGTCTGTTTGTGGGTTTGGGGATTTTTTTGTTGCTGTTGGGTGTTGTTTTTTTTTTTTTTTGCTGATGCAGAAAATGCACATCCAAAAGAAATGTTTTTCTTTTAGATAATACCAGTCAGTTGGTGGCAAGGCATAAGAACACCAGTAGGCAATTGGTATTTTAGATCATCTTGGGGCAGAAGCCACTGAACACTCTTAATATGATATTGCTAAGGAAGTCTAGTAAATATGCTATGCTACAGTGACCATCAAAAGTTTATGAACACAAATGCTAGGTCAGGAGACATTTCTATGGGCCATCAGGTGTTGCAGTGTGACACATGCTTTTGCAAACTGTTGCTTGCAAAATTCCTTCTCTGAAATACATGCTTCAAGTGTGGCACTTCAACATGGCTTGCAGTTATTTATATTTGTTCCTATTTTAATATGATGCAGTTGATTTAATCAATTCATCCTCAATATTCTAAGGGAATTGAGTATTCTTATTCTGCACCCAAGAGAGAGAAAATCTCATCTTGAGCTTAATTGAAGCTAGCAGCATGCAAATACAACCATGCGGTGCATGTGTGTCTGTGATGACTGCATATCTAGACCTCCTGTGCACTAATCCCAAAAGGTTACTTTGGTAGTGTTAGTCTACACTTAGATTGCAGTATAGAAATCTCTTTGCAAGACCATTCTTCCCTACTTCTGTAAAACCTGAAGTAAAAGAAAAAAAAGAATATTCCCTTATTATACATGAATATTCACCAGTAGCATTCTGTCAACCTTGCTGATGGTTTCTCATTAAAATCTGCCTTTTCCAATAGCTTCTAAATGGACATTCTAAGGTAGGATTTCAAAAAGAATGTAATTAAGTGAATTTTGCACCAACCAAAGTCACTGGAAAAGCTCCAGAGAGAGTAGAGTTTGGCAAAGATAGAAGACTTTCAGAACAACAACAAAAAATATCAATCCAAAGAATCACTAACCAAGAACTCCTTCGCCATTGCTGTTGCAACAGGAGTTCACAAAGTGAGACAGGACCACTCTGTTTTTACTGGTGAAGAAATAATACTGAGATGCTGATGCTAATGTGAAAAAAACATTTGCTTCTTTTCATACCATCTAAATTGCAGTCCTGTTACCATAATGTATTGATGACATGCAGGAGTAATATCCATTGAAAACATGATTTTATTTCCAGAACTCTTAGTTCTCTGAAGACTTCCTGCCTTTCCATTTAAGATAGCTCAAGACCTTATACGAAGGCACGATTTTTGCAACTAGTGTTTGCTTTTTGTACACGCTTATACCAAAAGACTTTTTTTGCAGACTCACTTTCTGTCCCCTGTTCATGTGTGTTTCTTGGAGCACACAGGAGCCCTGCAATGGTTATGCAATGGTCACGCCTGACAAGCGTTTCACTGTTTTACTACCTTCATTGTATAAAAATTCTTCCTTGTATCAGATCTGAATTTTCCCTCCCTTAGTTCAATACCTTTACCCCTTGTCTTATCACTACACGCCCTACTAAAAAGTCTGTCCCCATCTTTCTTATAAGGCCCCTTTAAGTTTTGAAAGGCCTCAATAAGGTCTCCCTGGAGCCTTCTCTTCTCCAGGCTGAACAAGCCCAACTTTCTCAGCCTGTCTTCATAGGAGAGGTGTTCCAGCCTCCTGATCATCTTTGTGGCCTCCTCTGGACTCATTCAAATAGGTCCATGTCCTTCTTATGTTGGGGGTTCCAGAGCTGAATGCAGCACCGCAGGTGGAGTGTCACGAGAGCAGAGTAGGGGAGCAGAATCACTTCCCTCGACCTGCTGGTCATGCTCCTTTTGATGCAGCCCAGGATACGGTTGGCTTTCTGGGCTGTGAGCACACACTGCCGGCTCATGTTCAGATTTTCATTCACCAGCACTCCCAAGTTCTCTGCAGGGCTGCTCTCAATAACTTCATCCCCCAGTTTGCATTGATACTAGGGATTTCCCTGAACAAGCTGTAGGACCTTGCACTTGGCCTCATTGAACCTCATGAGGTTCAAATGGGCCCTCTTCTTGACCTTGTCCATTTCCCTCTGGATGACGTCCTTTCCCTCAGGTGTGTCAAACTCATCACTCAGCTTGATGTCATCTGCAAACTTACTGAGGATGCACACAATCCCACTGTCCATGTCATCAATGAAGATACTAAACAGTAGTGGTCTCAGTACAGACATCTGGGGGACATCACTTGTCACCACTCTTGGTGCTTCTTAAGCAGGTCGCCTATGTACAAATTGCAATGGGACAAGATGCTCTTGCAGAATCAAAGATGCCTCCGGCAGACTCAGATCTAACTGAACTTCAGTGTTCAGACACAGGTCCTGACGCTTCACTAGTACATGCATAATAGATCATTTTCAAGTTTATCATCTGCTTGACAGGTAACAAAAAACTAGCACATTGGTATTTATCTGTAATGTAGCTAATGGTAAAAATCTTCATCTGCTGAGAAGTTAAGAAGCAAGAAAAAGCCCTGAACTGGTTACCAAGACACAGGTTAGCATTTATGCAACTACAGCTTCTCCAAAACACTGAGCTTTGATTCTCCAAAGTTTGAGAGATTGTTTCTATAATTAAGATTCCCAAGATAAAGTTGCCAAGCTTTTAAACACCAGGTAAGGAGGGAAATTGCAAGCCCTAGGGAAAAAAGATGCTATGAGGCAGAGTGGGTTTTTCTTTTCTTAAATAAGCATGATAAGAGTGTTTAGTAAAAGTAATAAATGTAAAGGGGGAAATAACAAACATAAAGAAGGAAACTATATGGGTCATGTAGTGAGGCCATGACATTCATTTCTCAGCTATTCCTGCTAAGAAAGGGACCATTTGCTGTAGGTTAGAAACTTAAAAGCTGCCCCCACCTAACCTTGCAGGAAGCCATATGCAGCTTTTCACAGCCCGTAATTTCACCGATCCCACAGGAGGTGGGTGCTGGGCGCATGTGAGCGAGTCCCTGGAGCCCTGTTCCTGATGGGAAAAAGATTAGGGCAGCTTGCAAAGGGATGGGGCGACACGATAGGGAAGATAATTCAGTGAAGCTCTGCCCCGAAACGATTTCTTACTAAATTGCCGGCGCGTTGGTTTGACAGCCCCCCAGTTCACTGGAATTAACATCAAGGCTCCGGCTCGGGAGCGGTTCCAGACTGACCGGCGAGAGAGACAATAGACAAAGCTGAGCTCTTTCATCTCGGGGCTGCTGAAGCTGAGCCCTGACAGGTGATGAATGAGCAGAAACCGGCACTACTTCCGCTCGTCCTCCCCAACACTGCGCGGCTTACGGCCTGGCACACTGCGCCCATTATCCCACCCCTCGCCCCCAGCCGGCCCTGAACCCCCTCTCCCCGGGGCCGCTGCGCCCTCCGCCCGCTGTCCGGGACGGGGCTGGGGGGTAAGCGCTGGCCTGCGCGGCGCCGCTGCGCGACCGCGGCCGCCGGTGTTGCAGCACCACCTACGGCCCAAGAAGGGGGACGAGCGGTCGGTGTTCGTCACCCCGCCGAGCTTCGATGCCATGCTCGGGCCTCCATCACTTCAGGTGTTCTGTGCTTCGTGATCGTCACTGCCACTCAACATGACCATGGAGTGTATCCCTTGGGGCTCCTGCAGGGAGACATTTAGACAGGAACCAGAGCGCGAGCGGTGGATTTCTCCTGGACCATCGAATTCAGCCCTCCACATGTCTTGCCTTTGCTGGATTTTGGTCTGTGCCCATGATACTTGTCCAAAACCACATAAACCATTCAACCTGGTTTCAGTCCAGCTGCTTCTACATGAGGAAATGCCCATCACATACCTTTTCATGAGCTTGTTTAGCTCTCCAGTGATACAAACATTCAACTGTATGATTCAATCGCTCCCCTCAATATCATCTAAATTTCAAGATGCTCTGAAATATCTAAACTCCTCTTGGATATGTGATTCAAACTCATCCTTTCTAACACAAGGGAAAAACAAAAGCAGCTTTAAGACTTCCGGTAGCACAACAGTGGTGCTAGTTTGTAAGCTAAAGATCTCTTACCAGAAAGTAGGAAATTCCCTGCAGGTTCACATGGATGTTTTTTCACTCACTTTCTATTTTATTTCAGATAAAGAGATGAGAAGGATCATGAAGGATTAAGTTCAAATATTATAAAAGAGATAATAGTGTAATTAATTGGGCTTTGGCAGGATAAGGACTGAATGAAGAATGGGTGATCTTTAAAGAGATGAATTTAATGGAGGGCTATGTGTACAAAATTTAGAATGCTTATATTGTCATTGAAACTGGTGTAGACATACCAATTCAATGGCCTTTTTCATACATCAGCATAAGCGTGTGTTTTCCCTGCAAATGAAGTTATTTAGCATAGCTAATTTAGGGGAGGAGGGAATGCTTCCAGGATAAAACACAGAGATGACTAAACTTGATGTGCATATATGGTGAAGTCATTGCACCTGTAGCTGAAGATGGAGAGACAAAATGAAGCTTAGGGAAGCAACAAAAAACTGCCTGAGCTTACTCTTGATAGACCTTGATTGATGTGTATTCCCTACCTCACTAGTCAATGCACAAAACCCAATACCTAGTAAAACACAGCAAAACTGATTAATACAGAGGCCTCTGAGTTACAGTGTTACACAGCTGACACGTTTATAAATTCAGACTTCAGGTTAGCAATGAAGAATGCATGCCAATAAGCTGAATAATAAAATGAATGAGAAAGCATTAATATAAATGACAGGAAGATGGACTGGAAAAGCAAGAAGACAGAAAGTTGAGGCGAACTGCTGCAGCTTTCAAAGGTACAGTGGCAAGCTTGATTGTCAGCTTTTGAATTGTTTTGTTTCTTAACAGTGTCAACTTCCTCACCTCACAAAACACACAGACTTGTTCTGACTAATTTCATGAAGCACTTCTATTGCTGATGAACAGATTTTCTCTAGATTTTGTCAGCACATAAACAAGTCATTTGAAAAGCAGTGCAGTAAAGCCATTTTAGGCAGTGACGCTTCTATTTTAAATTACGAAAATTTGGATTTGATACAAAGTTAGAGAGACATTAAAAAAAAATCAAGTCGGCATTGCATACCAAATGTCACCCTTCTCATTGAATAATCTTGCTGCAAGCCATATGGATTTACCTAAAAAAAACCCCAAAACCAAACAAAAAAAGCCCAAACCCAATGCCTTTATTTCTATAACTTACAAAAGATGACAGCAGATTGCCAGTAAGGTTTGTGCCTGTTCCCAAACTATTTCTGGCATTTCCACCATGCTGTTTGATGAATTTGGTTGATGCAAACACTCTTTTCTGCTCAGTTTAAGACACAAACCGGTGGTATTTATGAAAATTTTCCTGTGATACTTTGCAGAAAGTGAGAGTGGTTCTAATCTCAATGATAAATGGCTTAAGCAGTTTGTAATTTACTGCGATTAACAGAGATAATTTTGAGACCTGTTACCCTACAGGTTCCCTCCCACACCCCCCTTTAGTTTGCTCACTTCCTTGTGCTGTGATTTCTGCATTCCTGAGACCAACTTTAATAAGGGTGTAGGGTGGTGAAGCATAACTGTTTGCAAGCACATAAAGTTTGCTTTGAAATCACAGGTGAGCTTGACTTTTCTAGCAGGCAGAACCTCCACTTGTGTAGAGCTGCTGGATTCAGTGCAAAGAATTTGGCTTGGATAAGTGAATACAGCTGAACAGAAATCCTGGGAATACCTCTCTTCACTGTGACACACAGAGGCACTTCTGGGCAGAGTCTAAATCTTACATTACAACTAAGAACCTGCTTGGTTTGTCATACATGATTTTTGATTAATTTTGATTTTTTAAATTTTTTAGTTAAATTTGATTAATTTTTTGATTATTAGTCCACATGATTAAAATCATACCGTTCTGATGATTTTAATGAAACTATTCACATAGGGGAACTGTGTAACATTTATCCCTTTTCCAGGGAACATTACCATATTATATAACATCGTGCCATTAATGTTTGCCTATCTGAACTGATAAGAGCTAGCTGTGTCATAATATTTATTTAAAATTGCCCTGACAATATGTTTCCATAAATTACAGTATCTGATCTTTCTATATATAGTCCCTGTCCATGTGTTGAGGCTTCAACTTGTTCCCTACTGTTCTCACAAATGAAAAACATTGCTATGAGAAGTTTTCTATACACATATATTAATTTTGGATTACTGAGATTGCCTAATGAGTTTTAAGAACATCAACCTTAGCTTTGGGGCATCTAATTGCAAAATAGGCCACTCAAATAATTTATGAATTCAGGCTGTAATACAACAGGGAGGATTCCTCCCCCGCCAAATCCCATAAATTATATAAAAAAAATCTTCTAACAACTACTTAAAATTTAAGTTAAACCTGTGTGTATCAGAGAGATATAGGACAATACAGAATGGCGCTTACCTAAAACGTAAGGAAGTCTACACATCCCCTTAAAGACACCAAACCGCCTCCACAGGGCTACTATATTGTGCAAACTCCAGTGCCCAGAGATGATTCAGCAACCCAAAGCTCACCACAGGGGACCAAAATCAAGTTCCCAGTATGCTCTATGTGACAACTCCCATGTTGGAACAGTGCTCTTCAAGTGGTCTGAGGGGCATATGTTCATGAAACACGTCTATTAACTGAAGATTTTAACCGAATCAGACAGCACTTGCGACCGGCATGAGTTGCACGACACCATGAGTTGCACTGCTCCTGGAACATTCAAAATGACCTTTTCACATTTTACAAGCTTCACAACCTCCTTACACAGATTTACTCAAAACTAAGCATTTGACTTACACTTTAGTTTCACCTTCTGCACTGCCAGTCATCCAAAGCATGATGTTAAAAGTCAACCTGTCCACTGCCACTCTGAACAGCCCTACAAAATTACTGTCACAGACAGCAAGTAACCATTCCAGAATTAAGGTGAGACTGACTCATATTCATGTCAACATGGAGATATCAACCATGAAATCATTTCTTATCGTTTAAAATCCACAATACTAAATAAAAATCTGTGTCTCAGTGCTGCACTGGGTCGTGTATGCCCTAAAATGCACTTGTCCTAGACCTAGTTCCCGACGACTGGAAAAAAGGGAAATATAACCCCCATTTTCAAGAAGGGGAAAACGGACAATCTGGGAAATTACAGCCCAGTCAGTCTCACCTCTGTGCCTGGCAAAATCTTGGAGCAGATTCTCCTGGAAGGCATGCTAAGGCACATGAAAAACAAGGAGGTGGTTGGTGACAGCCAGCATGGCTTCACTAAGGGGAAAGCCTGCCTGACCAATTTGGTGGCCTTCTATGATGGGGCTAGAGAAATGATGGGCAAGGGCAGAGCAGTTGATATCATCTACCTGGACTTGTGCAAAGCCTTCGACACTGTCCCACATGACATCCTTGTCTCTAAATTGGAGAGACATCAATTTGATGGGTGGACCACTCGGTAGATAAAGAACTGGCTGGATGGCCGCACACAAAGAGTTGTGGTCAATGGCTCCATGTCCGGCTGGAGACCAGTAACGAGAGGTGTCCCTCAGGGGTCGGTGTTGGGATCAGTCTTGTTCAACATCTTTGTCGGTGACATGGACAGTGGGATTGAGTGCGCCCTCAGCAAGTTTGCCGATGACACCAAGCTGTGTGGTTCGGTTGATATGCCGGAGGGAAGGAATGCCATCCAGAGGGACCTCGACATGCTTGTGAGGTGGGCTGATGCCAACCTGATGAAGTTTAACTGTGACAAGTGCAAGGTCCTACACCTGGGTGAGAGCAATCCCAGGCACAGCTACAGGTTGGGCAGAGAAGAGATTCAGAGCAGCCCTGCAGAGAAGGACTTGGGGGTGTTGGTCGATGAGAAAATGAACATGAGCCGGCTTCAGTGTGCGCTCACAGCCCGGAAACCAACCGTATCCTGGGCTGCATCAAGAGTAGCGTGACCAGCAGGTCGAAGGAGGTGATCCTGCCCCTTTACTCTGCTCTTGTGAGACCTCACTTGGAGTATTGTGTGCAGTTTTGGTGTTCTCAACATAAAAAGGACACGGAACTGTTGGAACAAGTCCAGAGGAGGGCCACGAGGATGATCAGGGGACTGGAGCACCTCCTGTATGAAGACAGGCTGAGAAAGTTGGGGCTGTTGAGCCTGGAGAAGAGAAGGCTGCGTGGAGACCTCATAGCAGTCTTCCAGTATCTGAAGGGGGCCCACAAGGATGCTGGGGAGGGACTATTCATCAGGGACTGTAGTGACAGGACAAGGGGTAATGGGTTAAAACTGAAACAGGGGAAGTTTAGATTGGGTATAAGGAAGAAATTCTTTACTGAGAGGGTGGTGAGGCACTGGAATGGGTTGCCCAGGGAGGTTGTGAATGCTCCATCCTTGGCGGTGTTCAAGTCCGGGTTGGATGAGGCCTTGGGTGGCATGGTTTAGTGTGAGGTGTCCCTGCCCATGGCAGGGGGCTTGGAACTAGATGATCTCAAGGTCCTTTCCAACCCTAACTATTCTATGATTCTATTATTGTAACAGGGTGGAAATGCATGAACAAAGCTAGGGGCAGGTGGGGATGATGCCCTTTCAGCCACAGACATTGTAAAGGGACCATGCAATTGCACCCAATAATACACTGAAGGCCAGAAATGACATTCAAAATAATACTGGCAAATGGGAAATTCACTGTAAATAGGACTAAATAGGATAGGAGTGAAGTACTGTACTTAAGTAATAGAAATGGCCATTGCAGGCGTATTGCAAGATTGCAAGTTTATTTCTATGCTGACTCTTAGAGTGCACCATCTTGATCCTGTACCTCTATCCTACAGTGTGAATTTTGGGTTGCTGCTCCAGTTTGGTTATGACTAAGTATCAGGGCAAACCAGAGAGATGGCTGTTCTAGAAGTTAGGAAGCAGAGACTCAGCCTGCTGCCAATGCCTACTGCAGATAACATCTGTAGTAATACTTGTGTCCTACGATTGTTTCACCTACAGCCTCCAGTTTCTGCCTTTTCACACAAGGCAGGAGACAAAACAAACAAAAAATCTGTCCTCACAAGTGTAAATCCCAACCTACATAACATGGGTAGAAGGCGTATGTCTCTCATGTTGCACATCCACAGCTCAACCCAACACTGAGTCTTCAAATAATCCTTACTCAGGTGGAAACTTTATGGAAGGGTTCACCTCACCAGAGACCTCAGTTGCCTTCCCTAGATAGCATTCTTTCTTATATCTAGGCTTTATATTAATAGGTTTTCACAGACAGGCACCCCAAAGATGTACTGTGCTTTTCATACTTCAACAGGGTACAAGGCCTATAGGGTTTTCTATATTGCTCTTGTTACCTTCCCACTATGAATGGAACAACATTATGCAAATCTAACGTGAGATTTCTTTTCTTAGTCTTTTACGAGAGGGATTATTTCTCTTCCTAGCATTTAGATTAAAGGAAAGCTTTCTTTTTTTTTCCCCTAGAATTACCTTCTGATGTCATTTAAACTAATGGAATAACACTAGAATATAAACAAGTTGCAAAAGAAGAGACTCCGGCTCCTAAGCCATGTTTACATAGGCGCCTGAGTGAGGAAACTTTTTTTTGAGCTGCACACACATCATTCTCCATGGAGTGTAGTTTGTATAAAGCTGTATTGTTTCCTCTTCCAACTCACTCAGAGGCCTTTTTGTGTTTTTGCTGCTTCCCCCTCGCCAGTCCAATATACAGACCATTTTTATCTTTTTATTCTTACTGCTGCTGTGTCCTGCTTCCCTCTTTGGCCTCTTCGCAGGATTTAGCAGAGCTCGGACTCAGCATATGAACAGTATTTCTCTCTGAAACCAGCCTGTACTTTGCAGGAACACAGTTACATCAGTCCCAGCTAGGGGCCAGGACCTTCTCTACACAGATCCTGAGACCCTCGGCTTCTGGCAGCAAAGTGAGCCACAGGGTGGAGAAGTCCATGGCTCAGCATTTAGCCTATGTCAGCCATAAATCACACACCCCTGGTTTTACTCTACAGGCATATATATATAAAAAAAGAAGAAAACACAAAATGTGTAATACTGGTTTAAGTTTGCTTCCAAAACATCGTTCTGAACAGCTTATGCAAAAAAGAGAGAATGATCTTTCCTTCCCCAGATAAGATCAAGGAGTTATACAACTGACATAAAGAACCATTCACAAAATTCAGCTCTTGCTTGGCACCCACAGTTATTACATCCATCACAGTAACTATTTTTTTTTGTTCTTTTCTTACTTATTTTGATTATCTGCTGATAATAATTATATAGCAGGAATAAGGGAGTGAGAGTAACATTTTACCCACATTCACTTATGCTACGCTTCACCTTTCTCAGATTATATTAATTATAATTAATGGCTTTAGCAAACCACTCTTACAGTCAAAGGGCACTCAAATAAGGAAGAAAAACAAATGCAGTCTCTGACTCCAGTGTACTTATGCAAGCCCTGTTAACCCATTGATTAAATGATTTAGCCTTGCATAATTATTCCTGTCATAAGAACTGGCAAACAAAGGCAAAAAGGTGGCTTTCCGAGTGAAAAACAGTGCTAGGATATCTTGTCCATTAATTTCTATTGAAGCTTTAAAAACATTATTCTTAGAATGTTAGTATTTTGCCTTAATGTTCACAAAATTCAATCAGGATAAATTCTTGTATTTGAAATCAATTATGGTGTTTCAGCAGGGGATAAGAGATGATATGTAAATCCCTCATATTTTAGACTGCATGGCAGAGTTTACATTTCATCAGCTGGCTAGTTTTATATAACACCGTTTAATAAAAAGGAATGTTTTCCTTAATGCATATGAACATGTTCTGGTGTTTGTTTAAAGGACTAACTACACAAAAGGTATAATGGAATACAAAAAAATTGACTGATGAATCATATTTTTTTCTCCACTCAACATCTCTGTCTTCTTGAACCACAGTTACCTGGAGTACAATTCAAAGTGCCTACATAAAAATGTTGTAGCACTACTAATAAATTGAACTGGTCTAGTTTCTGGCCAGTGGGTTGACAGGTATGATTTGCCTATACCCATATTCTTTTTCTTTCTCTGCCTTCAGAATCGCATTGTCACACCTGACACAGCAGACTCAAGCTGTAGGTGGACCTTCTTGGGTACTGGGGTATGGGGTGCTACTGAAGCATGCCAGGCATCAAGAAACTCAGAACTCACACCCGTGCTGTGGTCCCGTACGGTTGTACAGCTGGAGTGTCTGCATTCAAGGAAGGGCTTTTATTCACCTTGTAACAGATTTATCTAGACCATATTTCTTTAGCTACTTATAGGCAATCTGTGCAATCTGTGTGGGGTAGTATTAAAAGTGCACACAGGAAAATTGCTGCTTCTCCCCTGCTACTTCTTCCACTGTATTAAGGAAACTATACTGCTTTGACATGGTCTGACATGGCCCGTTTTCTAACTGGGCTTTTATTTTTAATTCCTGTATTTTAAACTCAGGCACTTGCGTCACTTCCCCTACACATAACTACAGTCTGTGCTAAGCCAGCTCATCAAATACCTTATCATGAAGTTCATCAGGCTCAATCTACTCTAAATACTTAGCTAAGGCTGGGGCACTAAAACACAAACTTATATTTAAGGACATTACTTGCAGCACATCTACTGCTTGCTATGGGAAAATAGTGAAAAACCACTAGCTGACAGACCAAGTAGCAAGTAACACTGCAAAGGTTTCAATTATAAGGGTTGTTTTCTAGTACCAGTATTATGGGCCATTGAAAGCCTTTCTTTTCCCCAACCATTTTAATGATTCCACAGATTCTTTCACTAAAAATATCTCCACTACTATCAGTCTAGAGGAGAGTAACTCCACTAAGTCAGTGCAGCAGTACCTACAGGAGACAATTTCTGGTTTTAAGCGTTCCAAAGAGCTGAATTCCTTTGCAATACCTCTTAGTTTCACTGTCAAGTTCTAGAAGCTTTTTGTGGATCCCAAACATTTCCAGTCCTCCTGTCCCTAGTTGTTTGTATTCGCCTCTCACGTTCTGATTTCACTGTTTAAAGGGCAAGGAAAGTTTACTGAATGGAAGGACCTTGGAGTCTACAATATCAAACAGCGAAGTGACCTCAAAGGAAAACATATTTCATTAATAAGAAAAAAAGAGTTTCCTTGCAAATCCAGCTTGTTTTACCCACCCAGATCTGTCTTTTTGCTGCTCTGTGGTAACACATGTTTTATATGAATCTATATTAAGATGAATTTCAACCTACAAATAACTAGATACAGCAATGCAGTAGGAGGGAATTCCTACAAGATGATGTAAAGTTTTTCAAGCAGTAAAATTAAAAATAGCACATACAATCTGACCAGTAGATTTGGATCTGAACCAAGGCAACACATTTGGGAAACATTATCAAGTTTATCAGAGGTAACATATCACAGACAATCTGCTTCTGTTTATACACCATTTATTATTCATTTTTGACATTTCCCTTTTTTCTTCAACCTTTTTTACCCCTAAGCAAATATATGTTAGACTTAACTGAAACATGAGATAAGAGACTGGTCTTTTAATTTTATTTCCCTACAAGACAAAAGCAGATCTGACTGGAAGAAAAAAAATAAATTCTATGAAATACAAGTACAGCAAAAAAAAAAAAAAGAAGTTTCCAGAGTACCACTGGTAATAAAGGAGAAATCTGCCTTGCAATGAAAACCAAGAAAAATTAAAATGCCTAATAAGATTAAACTAAGGGCCAAATTCAGTCCTTCCCTATGCTGTCGTGCATTTCATGATGTATAAATAGCACATTATGGACTTGTGTGTCGTGCAACATACCATATCTGTGCTAAAAAGCTATTTTTTACATCTAGGACACCTATATTAATAGTTTTGCAGCAGTAGAGAATTTTTTGCCCATGGTTGTCAGAATCTCTGCATGTCAGAACAGTTGATAGTAACTAAGTCTAGCTCAGGGAAAAATATAAATAATTAAAGCAAATTCAGTCTTGGTAAATGACCCAGTCCCGTAACTTCACTCAGACAAATGCTCACTCCTATCATCACAATAAGCTTCAAATGAAAAAGAGCTATAACTTTACTTGCTTTTAATCTGCCATTGAAATAAAGGTCATCATTAAAAGTCAGTTTAAACCTAGTCCAAAGTCAGCCAAGATTTATGCAGTCTTTTTACTGAATGCAGTTCAAGTTAAAACTCAACAAATTTGAATTCTTTTATGTTAGCTGTTTGCACACCAGTAGTTTGTAATTTTCTTCAGTGGATTCAAATACAAAATATCAACATGTCTTTGAAAGCTGTTATTGAACAGTGGTTTGTTCTGATGCTGAGACCTCCAGCTGAGGTGAAGGTTTATTTTACTTTGCTTGGATGAGCAAAAGTTTTGGAGTGGTTTCAAGAGGAGATCTTCCCTTTGTGTGCTCTAGAATCCACACGTGGACACCATCCTATCAGCAAACACTCTTTGTATCTCAAAAGAAAGCAAACAATAACAGGCCTAAAAGAGTGAAGACATTTATTTCATAATGCAAGGAGACACTTAGAATAAGCATATATTATTTAGTGTTTATTTATTCTTTATTTTACTAAATGCTGCAATTTTGTAAGCAAAATTTTTTAGAATCTTTGTGATAATACAGCTCTGATTTTATCAGTTGTTGCATACTGTTGCTGATGTAAATGCTTTTGAGTACCTACTGAATAATTCCAATTGAACAATTATTTATGGTAATAAAAAATAGCTGTGAAGATTCCTGTAATTACAACAGATTGGCCCTCAGATATTATTAAGGAAATTTTGTGTAACTCTGCTGTGGCAGAGCACAAACCTCATGTTTGGTAAATGTAAGGTAACATGTTTTAAAACATGGTATTTAGAGGACATTTATTCAAAGTGGATACAGATGGAAGAGACCAGAGAGAGCAAGTCAAAAGAGTTCCTACTAACCCAGTAAGGTTGAACTGCTGAACTCTCTTGTGGAAATTAGCATCGCTAGTGATGCTGTCAGGTAGCTGAGTGCTACTAGACAGAAAAGATGATTTATTAGTGCACACGAAGAAAAAGTTACAACTTGTAGGACTGAATGGGGTTTTGTTTGGGGTTTTTTGTTTGTTGACAATTTGAAGGCTAATGACTTGAACAGGCTTTGAATTAGATCTTCAGAAATAAACTACATAGGAATGAAAAACGAGTCATTTATTTTATATTGCTGCATGTGTTGCCTCTATTGCTGTTGCAGAAATCTCAGTACAGGATAGCACAAGACATCCCTCAAAGCAAAAACCTGCAGGTACTGGGAACACTTAGATTCTTAGTGATCAGTGTAAGAGTTGTCCAAGGTAATAACCCAGGATCTCCACCATGGAGTGACAGAGGCATTTTGGGGACTGATTCAGGCCTCCCTGACACAGAAGTTGAAGAAAGAATGAGGGTTCTTTAGCAGTAGGTCTGTCTGTCTATACTCTCTGGAGGACTGCACATAGGACATACGGCTTTTTCTAGTCATCTCCCTTGAAATGTCAAGTGAAAATTAAGGTTAGAACACCAGCTACCTGTATTTTCTGTATGTCTGTGGTAGGCAGGACTCAAAAGTCTGTGCTTCACACAGTGTATTAGGTCAATATGAACAAAGCTGTGAACACAGAATTCATCTGCTTCAAATGGAGGCAAAGATATATCTTCTGATTTTGAGAAAAAATGCTAAAAACAAATATAAAATAATGCCATTAAAAAGAAGGCAAGAGCATGTTGCTTTTGCAACTCTGATACCAGTACTCTGACCATGAATTACTTTCCTTGTGCTTTCAGGATCAGGGAGGTAAATGACCCGTCAGTGCAAAGTCTTGAATGCATCTTTCATTTTTATGCTTCTTGACCCATGAAGTCAATAAAAGATGTCTCAGAAAGTTCTTTCGGCAGAAGCTTCTAATACAATTGTGATACAATTGAATGAATGCCCCAAGAGAAATGAACTTTCCAAATAGACACAAAATCCTAGACTGACTTTCCATTAGGCCAAACCCCTGCTATTTCAGGGCCTTTTGTTTTACACAGGAATGGCCCCACTACTACCTGGCATGAAAATAATTGAATTAAATTGAAGCCTGTGCTTCTCAGAGCTAAAAACCACAAACGTTTGCTTGCTAGTCTTTACTGGCTGATTTTTATTAAGTATGGCATTTCAAATTGTTCTTGGGGTCAGAGAGGACAGACTTTTTACTTTTGGAAGTATGAAAGAATTGAAGACTTTCAAACTTTCCAACATGAACAGCGATCAGTGGCTTGGGCACCTGTGTCAAACTCCATCCAAACTGTTCTGTCTTCTCTCAGCTCAGTTACACCACACCTCTTGATTCAAAGTACTTGCATATTCAGGTAGTATCTGTAACAGTAAAACCCCAGTTTCTATTTAGGAAATATATATAATAAGGAGGACTACTGATACTTGTTTGAAAAATAATCTCAGATGTAATACTTTTCAACAAAATAATTGAAACTAATTTTCAGATAGCATGTATTTGAGTAGTTTTTCTGACTTCATTTAACCTACACTGGATTGTGTTATTTAAAAATCTGGCCAATTAGATCATGATTGACAAAAATAAAGAAAAAAAAAAGACTTATTTGCATATCACAAAGTAATTATAGTTTTGCAACATATAATTAGAATAGTGGGTCTCAACATGAATATGAAACCACTGAACAAAAGGACTCTTCATTAGCTTTTTAAGCCTCCAAATTTAATAAAGGAAATGCCACTTTGACAGACTGTGCAAAACAAATGTGACATTCATCCTGTAGTTTTAAAACACAGCTGCAAATAATTGGCTAAGTCCGTGGTTACAAATCATCTTTCATTGTAGAAACATCATATATACTACTATGAACATATACCTGAGTATGTGGAATCCAAAATAGATCAGAATAAATATGTACACATCATCTGATCCACATTAACAAAAACCCCTGCAAAATCCTTTAATTAGGTTGGCTAGATAATGCAACTCTTCTTCCTCCAATTTAAAAGTTTTCATAGAGATGCAATACCTGTTTCAGTCTTATATTGATATATTCTATATCTCAGTAATGGGGACCATGTATACCTGTTTGGTGAAGTTCAATTAAGAAATCTAATTCAAGTCCACTGTAATGAATCTTGTTTGGGAAGGTTTCTATTAAAATGCTGCATGTTATTTAAGCCTGAATTTAATAGTTAAAGTGCCTATAATTAATCACACCCTTGTATGCAATACAAAAAAGAAAGCTATGAAATAGATTTTAACATTATTTTTCCCAGACACCCTAAACTAAATCAAACACAAAGAAAACATGGAACTAGCATATTTCACTGTCAGACATTTCTTTATTATGAGGTTATTATAGACACAAATATGAACTGCACAGAAAATTCTAATGGGAGAAAAAGAAATCCGATAAAACTATAGCATTCAATTTAGAAATACATCTGAAATTGTCAGATATTATTTACTGTTGAAAAATAATACCACTTTTTTTCAATAACCTTCTCAGAAATATAATCAAAATGAGGTTCAGTTCCCATCTCTCTGAATCCACTAGGAAGACTCTGTTAACAAGAGCAGAAGGCAGATGGAGGTTGCATACAGGTGAGCTAAGGTAAGCCACCTGGCATTGTCTCACACCAAAGCACCAAACAGCAGAGGTTACAGTCTGAGGTGGGCCCTCAGGCAGCAACACTGCACAGCACTCTACTGCTGCCACAGAAAGGGAGGTAAGGTTAGTAAGAGTCTTTAAGCTTCCTCCTACCATGGCATCCTAAAATTGGGTCTGTAAAGAGGGTTCTTCATTTTGGATAATTTCCTGATCAAAGCCCTTCAGAAGTTCCCTGTCCATCTAACATGATCTGACTTTCAGACATTGCCATGTTCCACACGCCACAGGACAGCATAGTTTCTGAACTGCATGGTGACTGTATGCCACATTTCGTGCTTTGTCCTCTTTTCATTATGGATGATCTAACCAGTTGAGGCTGATCACTTTCCACTGTCCTCTTTCAACTTCTTTTGTGTGTCCAGAGGGGACTGACAAACTCTTTCACAATTTTCAAGCCAGTAACAGAGAAGCTCACTAAAATCCATGGAAAATTTCTTTAAATCCTAGGATTTCACTAAAGTGGGTGCTGAATCAGAATGAGAACAATCATTAGCTGTAACAGCAATTTTGATCCAAGCTGCATACAAATATTTTAACCTTGAAGTTTTGTTAGCAATTTTAAAATGTCAACACGTATGTCAAATTCTTACACCCAAGTCTACATATTTAATCATCAACAGCCCAAACATCCATGACAAGGGAGTTATATTAATGCCAGCTGGATACCAAACTGAGATCTGTTGAAAAATCATGATATATCTTTGAACTAGGGATTAGTGCTTGGTTGGTCTATTTAAGTATATACTTACTGATTTTCTAGAACACCTACTTCACTGTTTACTTCAGTTTTAATTTCAAAGCAGTCAAGCAAAAGAGATCCCTGCAAGATCATCACATTATGTCATTGATCTGCACTAGCAGAAGACTCAATTTGCTCAGTAATAAGTAACCTAGGTCAAAGGCCATGACTGAGAAAAGACAAAGGGTATCGTTTACACCCAAGTCAATCACAAACAGCTTCATTGGAATCAACTGAATTAAATTTGCTTCAAATTGGTGTGAAAGAGAATTTTGTGTTTGCAGAATTTGGATTATGTGGCAGTGACGAATTCACCTTTACTAGTCTGTAGCAGGAAGCATTACAGACTACTAAGTTAAAATACTAGATCTGCTATATTGGCTTTTTAACCAAAATGGGGATTATTCTCTTATTGGCAAATCAAATTCATGTCACTGTTTTAAGTTCACTGGCTTCCACTGCATTATCTAATCTACTTCATGGTGTGAATTCATAGATTCTGTGATTTTGCATTAGGTAAGAGAACAGTACTTAGTGTCCTACTCCTTAAAGAAAAAAAGACAAATCCAAACCAAAAAAATCCAACTATTTGCAACAATTAGCAAACTTTTGGATATGCAAGATTTTTTATTTCTTGACTTTTGATGTTCGTAGTATCATGCACTTCTAATAGTCCTAGAACACGTGCAATTTTAAAAGCATATTCCTATCTACAAGATGATATACAGGAATAATTTAATTTGGGAATTTAATTTGCCTTGTTTGGGGCCTGGTTGGAAGAATTGCATGGGATACAGCCCTAGAGAGAAGCCCAGGAGAGCTCTCTTATTTTCAAGGAGCACCTCCTCCAAGCTCAAAACCAGTCCTTCCTCATAAGCACAAAACAAGGAAAGATGGCGAGAGGCCTGCATAGATGAACACGGAGGTCCTGACTAAGCTCAAACACAAGATACAGCCTGCAGGAAGTGGGACCAGTGACAAGAAGATGAAGACACTGTCAAAGCTTGGATGGCTGGGGTAAAGAAAGGCAAAGCCCTTCCGAAGTTAAATCTGGTGAAGGACATGAAGGCCAAAAAAAAACCAAACCAAACCCCCAAAAAACTTCTACAGGTCTATCAGCAGCAACAGGAAAGCTATGGAAAATGTGTGCCTGGATATGGGACCTGGTGAAAAAGAATGCAGAAAAGTTAAAGAACTTGGTGCCTTGTTTGCCTCAGTCTTTAACAGTATGACTTGCGTTCAGGAATCCCCTGAGACCAGAGAGAAAGTCTGAAGCAGTGAAAACTTACTCTTGGTGAAGAAGTATAAGGTTAGGGAACATTTAAACAATCTGGACATACACAGGCTTATGAGACCTGATGGGATGAAACACAAATGCTGAGAACTGGTCAGTGCCACTGAAGGCTTGTTTAGCTTGACTTTAGCAAGGCTTTTGATACTGAGTCCCATAAAAACCTCATAGACAAACTGATGAAACATGGATGAGATACACAGTGAGGTATACCAAGAACTGGTTGAACGGTGAGGCTCAAAGGGGTTGTGATTAACAGCACGAACTCCATCTAGAGGCCAGTCACTAGTGGTTTACTGCAATGGCTGATACCAGGACCAAGACTATTTAACATCTTCATTAACGACCCAGAGGGTAGAACAGAAAACACCCCCAGGAATTTTGCAGGTAGGACAAAACTGTGAGGCCATGCTGATGCACCAGACGGTTGTGCTGCAATTCAGAAGGATCTCAGACCAAGAACTAAACAGACATTCTACTGGTATTGGCCAAAACCAGATGTGGCGTGAAACAATTATGCAGTATTTCCCAAATGTGCATCCACCTAACTGGTGCTGTATTTTTGTAGGAATATGCTGATTCCATTAAACTTCTCCAGAAGTAAATGGGAGAGGGTGAAGAGATCATTTTGTATGAGGAATTTATGTCCTACTTTGTTTAATTTGGGGTAAATAAAAGAATGCAAATCATCTTATCTACTACTTACACTTCAGTTTTAAATCTACTTCTGTGAAATACAACACAGAAAGCAATACAGAGGAGACTTTTTGTTGCTTTGTAAATTTTAGTAGACATGGAAAACATCAGATAATTTATCTGAGTGATGTTACCAGTAAATATAATCTTAGTAACTATCCTTCATGACAGCCACTTAGGAGCAGCAGAGAGCTTAGAAGTCATAAATTATGTCTCAAACCCATTCATCTGTTTGCAGCAGCAAATTCTAGTCTTTCAATTTCATACCATACTAAACCAATATTTTCTTTCACTACAAAACAAGCAAATCTTTAGGTCTATTCTGACCCAAACTAGTCACAGCCATTTATGCACACTCTGAAATGCTGACATTATGAGGCTTAAATATTTATCATATTACAAATATGTATTCTTACATAATGATGAGTCAAGAAGAAACACTAATAAAATGGAGATCAGTAACTTTGACGATTAGTCTATATAGCTCTTCTTCCTAGAGCAATTAATTTGCATTTATTTTGAAGGTTCAATGAATCATCCTCTGACAACCTTATTGATTATAAATACCTGAGATGGCCACCACAGCCTAGTATGACTGATATGAAGATATAAAAATCATAGAAAGGATTCATGGCCTCTACTCTGTAAAGAGTATCAACAATTTCCCCTCAAGATGACAGACAAGTACAGAATCATCAGAAAAAAGCCAGGAATTATGTGATGTGAGGTTATATTGTTGTGGCATACAAGTGAAACATTTTAAATGCTTTCTAAATAAACTAGATACATAAAGCTGAGCCTACTATATATCAGATCCAAAACTTTAAACGAGATATTTCTCAACCTGTTTATGTTGTCTCTAAATATAGACAGCCTCAATACTTACTGTACCAAACTTTTTATTATTTCAAACAAACTTCTGTACAAAAATGTCAGAGCACGCAAAGAAACTCAGTGACTTTGGCTAACAGCACATGACAACTCACAGAATGCTTTAAGGTTTACATTTTTATTATACAAGTGACAAAAGCTTTCTTCTGGGCTACTTAAAGACTTCACTGTTTGACAAATAATTGCAGGTAAGCACTTATTAACTTCAGTTACCAAAGCTCAATAGAATGAACTGTCATCCACCTAGATTTACCTAACTGTAAATGACTATGAACAAAGCAGGCTTCTCCCCAATATATATTTTTAAATGTCCCTCCATTAAAAATGGAGCTTGTAAACAGTGGATTTACTACTGTGAAAAAGCAGTGTAATCACTGCTTCTAGACAAAACCCCCCAAAACCTAGTGTGATTTCTAATTCTGTTTCTAATAACAATATCGTGATCTGCTGCTACAACTGCAGATGTGACATGAACCCTGGAGTTGCAGTGCTGTCCAGTATCACAACACATATTAACATTGGCACCTAAGGGTTCTGATCAGGCTTGAGAAACCTCATAGCGGTCCTTCTGCTCAGAAATAAACTCTAAGGCAATCCCTACTCCAAAGAACTTACGATAGCAATACTGTTTAAGGACTGAGTTCAATGACTCAATCTGTCACAGCACAGACAAGTTTCAGCAGACCAAATGCATCTTCAAAGTTCTAAGGTAATGTTTTTAGAAGTGATATATGCATGGAAATTCCAGTGAGAGCACACAAACCCTGACCTACATACACAGCAATAAGCAAATACACCTCTGAATCTGTGCACAAGCACTGGAGTTTTCACACATACATGCAAGCAAAGTACACAAAACCAAACATGTTTTCAGAACGTGACCTCTGCAAGAATATTTACAGCAATGGCAGACCACCCAGAAGACACACTGAACAGAGCATGAGCACTTTGCTGCTTTTGGCAAAGTATTTCTATTCCATTTACTGGAAAAATTACTAAAAAGTAAGAACAACCAACCTGGCAAGGAATTCAAATCCTTGAAGTATCAATCACATCCAATTGAAAACCAATGGGGAGCTGTCAGCTGACAAATATTTCTGTGTGAACTCTGAATCATCTAATGAATAATACTATCAAGGAACTTGATGACGTTCTGTGTGAACTCTGAATCATCTAATGAATAATACTATCAAGGAACTTGATGACGTTCCTTAGACCAGCTCAGCTCTTAAAACTTATTTATATCATCCCTATTCTAAAACCAATTTGACTCGAGGGAAGTTTGCTGCTACAGAAGAGTGTTCTGCTTTATACCAGCTTGTATCAGAGAAAGAATTACTTACTAAGTAGACCTGCCTGAGACATAATGTTCACCATTGTATATTCACACTGATAAACCATTTCGAGTTAAGTCAAGGCATTAGTATTTTCTCTTTCCTTTCTAAATGTAATACAATTATACAGAATTTGCAAAATCTAGCAATGGTCTTAGAATACTTTCTCTGTTTATTTACACTTAATCTGAAAAAGGATATTAATTTCTTCAATTATTGAAAGGTACAGGTTATACTTAATAAAAAAGGAAAAATGACCTTTTTGCAACAGGTTTTTGGATGCCAGCCAGCATATAAGCCTTAAGATTAGGTGGATCTACACTTTTTACAGGAAAGACAACGTATCTTATGAGAGCGATGAACATTTAGATATTCTCCTATTCATAAACTAACTGACTAAAAAACTGCGCACATTCTTAAAACATACCCCATGAATTTTACTTTCCCTTATGTTAAATTTCTCCGTTTTTCAAGCTGATTTTCTGTGTTGTCTTTGACATTTCTCTTTATTTGATTTCCACTTTGTCTTCACTACTACCTACTTTGCTGATAGAGAGGTGTTTAAGGATTAAAATGCAAAGATAAACTGTCGTAGTTGAAGTATCTAAGTAAAAAAATATTCTAAAAGTCAAAAGATAAAGGCTAGCATAAAAACTTCGGCTATGCTATATAAAGCCAGTTAGGTTATGAACAGATTCATATATTTTAGCAATGTGAAGGAAATGGTTATGTAAATACACACAAGTATTAACATCAAACTGTATTAAATTATGTAAACATACACATCTTCTGTGATCAATACAAACATCTACTTGTCTCAGGACACTACTGCAGCATAGCTCGAATTTGTTTTGAAGTAGATTCATCATTCAGGTGTTTCGTAGTGAACCTAGAAATAATAAGTTAAAATATTTTACAAAATGAACAAGAATTAGAAAAGTCTGAAAACTTCAATACCTGTTTTTGAAATCAATGTATTTCAACTACACGAAAGAGAAACTTACATGTTCCTCTCATCACTGATCACTGGAATTAATAATGGTTAATAGTCTGGCACTCTTTATCTTCTATATACCCCTTGCAGTAAATTATTCCCTGTTACTAGGTGGAGAACTATGGCTAAATCCTGTCTAGATTCTGCTTGCCATCCATCTATGACATTGTCATCATTCTGGGTTGAAATGATCTCTTTTTTTTTCCTTCCAGTTAGAAGTCTCAAAAGAAATAAGATCATGGAAATACATAAGAAACAGGGTAAATATAAAAGGACTTAGGAATCTAGACTGAATTTTGGCATAGTGTGTAAACCTAATTTTAAGCAGCTTTCTTAAATGTCCTGGGAGGGCTGAAAAGCTTTAGTGTGGGGTTTTTTTACATTTAAGCCGAAGCATTCTCCACTGCTTATGTTTGTAGGCCGACTGATTACCACATAAGCTCAAAACATACCTGATACCTGCAGGATTTAACTCCACATCAATTTTAATTCAAAAAACATAATAAGCAAATATGGAGGTGCAGTGCTCACTCTATTCAAGAATTCAACAGCTAGAGAATTCAGGGCAGCTCTGAAAAACTTGGCACTAAGACTTCTGTATCAGCTTAAGAAGTCAGACCATTGTGTCTTCTTTCCCAAGACAGCACCTTAAACACCTAGCTACAGGATCGGGATTTAGGCTGCTGTTTTCTCTAATTTCAAAAAACAAAAAACAGGATCATATTAAAAGGGAAAGAGAGAAGGGAATTATCAAGAATCTGAGAAATAAATTATATACTTCTAAAACATTCTAGTTGCTCAGGTATTTTATATAACAAAGCATATTTACCTTTTTAGATAAGCTTTAGGCAATAAAGCAAGCCTTAAGTGTCTCTCAAGAACATTATAAGTTCCATTATTAATAGTGATTGTTTATCAACGTGAAATGAAATAAACATAAATGAGTATTACTCAAAAAAAACAGCTGATGAAGGCAAACCTGAAAGGACAATTTTCTTAATAAATCAAGCTTCTAAGATGAAAAGTCTTAAATATAAAGAGATCTGGAAAAAAAGTAAATTGGAATTCGTTATGGCTGAATCAAACAATTATTCTATACATACCTGAGAGCATTCAGAAGCCCTTCCACAGTGTCGGGTGGTTGTTCCTTTAAAACTTTTATGCATCCCTTCATCTGGGAACAGAAGCATGCCACTATTGAACAATAATATATGAATAGCACTAGCTGAAAATAAGGAAACATTTCACCATACACAGGCAGGTTTTTTCACTATTGAATGTTAATGCTGCTTTATATGATACAATAAAATCCTAACTTACTAAAAATTAAGTTAAAATGCTAACTTTTGAGAAAACATAATCTACTTTAATAAGCATTTGTAGATAATAAACATATATTTTATCTTTAAGATAATTTCTCCATTTCCAACTTAAAAATTATCAAGAACAGCTGATATAAGCTAAAAAAAAAAAAAAGCAAGTTCCATGTCATTGTTGTTGACAACTATCAAAGCCATGTTTTAACTTTGACTTTTATATATATACTTGCACACAAGGAAGTAATTTTCAGTATTCAGTTTTCAGCTGTAAACCTAACTGGTGATAACTTATGATTGTTTCATAACTAATGGTTATGAATTTAATCTGAGATAAAAGTCCATGATGTTGATTTTAAACACCACAATGAATGAACATCTTTGTGGAAACTGTACAACAGGCTGAAACTTTGTCCAAATTTACAAAGGGAGAAATGAAGCAGAAAAGTAAGAGGTAGAACTCCCTGTCTAGTCAATACAGAGAAATAAGAAATTCCTTTATCCCGTTGAGAATACACTTTCATATATAATGAGTCATGCTCCAGAAGTACCTATTTCTTCCCATTGCTAAGAAGATATCTAATAGCTAATGAGAAACTAGTCTAGATTAATTCCATCTTACTTAAAAGTCTCATTTTCCAAGTCACATTACAGTGCTAAATATAAAAGCCAGTATGTTTTTTCAGCTGAAGAGCAACTTGCCTTATTATGGAAGTGGATGATGAAATACCTAACTGAAGTCAGGGACTCTGAATGTGCCAATAAAAATTATGTGGAAAGCGTAGCTCAGCCTCCTGCACAATGGCTGGCCTAACAGTCCCCAATCCCTGCTCTGTTGGCTCATATTTACCTGGAAGATAAAACCAACTCTCCAACTAGTGGAACAGATGAAATTCTCAGGTAGCAGCACATGTTTTGAAGCGACAGTTACTTTTCCTGAACTAGAAAAACTCAAGACTATATTCACATCACTCGGAATGGGTTTACATGCCCCGTCAGATCAGATCAGATCAGATCAGCCTAGACCAGACCAACTCAAAGGGGCTAAAAATTCAAACCATTCTTTTCTGGTTTTGTTAGAATAAGAATCCCTAAAACAGTCAAAAAAAGAGAAGCTTTAAATGGAGTTTCCAGTCCTGAAAGAGTAAGGAAAGGGCAATTTGTTCCACTGTTCCTGAAATTCTCTTGAAACAGCCCCAAGAAGTGATTAGTTTGGAGAAAAGAATTCTTTTTCACAATAAAACAAACTGATCAGCTGAAATACTAGAAGATTTTTTTATTAGAAAAGAATCGCTAAACTATTGAGGTGAATTAAGATTTGGGATCATATAAGCATTTTTAAAAACTGATTCATACATCTCCTGCCTTCCATTTGCACCTTGCTAACTTTCCTGCATGGTTACAGGGTTTTAGGATAAATGTGAGAAACAAAGCACACACATTATATATCTGGTCCTATCAAAATTTTACTTGTGCTGTCCCTGTAGGCAAGAGATTGAATTAGCAGTCAGGAAGTCTGTATTCAATTCCCAGGCTCTATCTGCTGCATGACCTTCAGCAAATCAATTCACCTCTTTGTGACACATCTTTCCCTCTGTAAAACAGTCAAAGAGGAGATGTGGTAAAATACTGATATCTTCAGATGAAAAATGTTAACAAAGACTGAATGTCATAACATAGGTATATAACTTATTTTCTTTTGAAGTAGGCTTTCATGTAAAGGGAAAGACTTTGCATCTTTTTTTTCGTAACAGCTTATTTCTGCTGAAAGATGAGCTTTAGGTTTCTAAAAATACATAGCAAAGATAAGAATATTTTTGTGTGTGTGCTTGCATTATCTGAAATGAAATAATATGGTTGATTTCCCTGTGACTGCTTACGCCAAAGCTAAATCTGAAGGCTCATTATCAACATTGCAACAGTAACATTTCAGTTCTCTTACTTCAGATTTCAGACAAAGACAATGTTGAGTATCTGCTTATTTACGGCAGAAATACTGCCAAAGATGAGCATTTCAGCATAAATAAATTATGTGATTAATAAAAAATTATGACCGTAGCACTTACTCCAGGGTAGGTGTATAATACAAAATAATACAAAATTATTTTAGTGTAACCATACAGCTGGCAGGAAAACAGATAACAGAAAAACGAGTATCCATGTCTGGAAGAAAATACAAAAAAATCCAAAACAAAACCACAAAACCCCTGATCTTTATTTTAATTTCAAACTAGCTGATATATATGTAAGTATGCAGGTGAAGATAAATTCTAAATTTTGCCATTCAAAAGTAATTAAAATGATTCATACAAAGCCATAAGCTTGTGTTTACGAAGAGCTGTAGACTAATTTTCTCAAATCTACAGAGTATTACAGAAAAGTTGCTCTTACATCAATCTTTGATGTCTTTGAGAAAGCTCCCACAGGATGAACGTGGTCATACAGAATAATAACTCCCACCATTACTCGCATGCAGAACATAAGGGTCTCTTCACTGGTGAATCTACTCCTGTACTCTCTGGAAAACAGAACATAAAAAAAAGACAGTCTTGACTTTGTACAATTTGGACAATTCTGCAAATAAAGACTATGAGCACATGAAATTTGAACTAAAATTGTATTTTAAGGTTGAAGATGTTTCTTAGCAAGACTTTAAAAATCTCTGAATTGCGTAAGTCCTAGTAAATTTAGAAGAATGGTTAGAAAGCAAATGAAGATAGGTAAACCTCTTTCAATACCCCTTTCACAGTTCAGATCCTCACTTCAGCAAGATGTCTGAGATGGCTTCACAGAAGATTTCCACAATTCGTGACACATGATGGAGACTGATTGTACTTCTGTTTAACATCAGAAACACAACATACTGGGACCTTAAAGGAAAGCTACTCTTTTTGCTCAAAGTCCTACTTTGATGTGGTTTAGTGGGATCTAATTTCAGCAGCTAGTAAATTCAGGACTTCATCTTGGTGGATCATAGCCATTGATCTCTTTCTAAGTCTATAGGCAGCTTCAACAATCCAGGTTCACTGAAAATCTAAAATGTGGAGGCCTATGGAACAGGACTGTACTGAACTAATTCTAAGGAGTTTTAATTTGACGGATGGCTCAGTTAAAAGCCCCTACTGGCTCTAATCCCTGAAACCACCATGTGGAAATGAAAACATTACCTACAGTAGAGAAAACCAGAAATCCTAAAACCCAGAAAATATCACATTTTTTCTAATTAATATTTAGAATATATAATACATAGATTTGGCTACTGTCATTCACTGATTTTCAATATAACACAATTTTTTCACTTAAACGTATCATTAAAATGCTAAAATCTGTACTGTACTATCTTTCAGTTTAGAGTAACTTCAACTTTTATTCTTATACCGCATCATAACATGAAGAGATTTAAAGGCTACAGACATTTTGATACTGAAAATGCCTGACTAGCCCACAACTAGAACTAAGTATCAGATAACCTTCTGGTCAATGACTCATAACTTTGTTTCTCTGCTTTTGCAAAAAAATGAGCTGACACATAAGGTTACTCTTCAGTTACTAGGATGTCCAGGAATTGAGAAATGAGTCCTATCACCCACATACACTTTTCCAGAACTTTCATAAACACAGTAACCTCAGGAATTCTGCCCTTTATATGGCACCATGAACAAACAATTCACTTCCTTGACCATCTTGTATGTGTTTCCTATTTAAGTAAACATCTAACCTAAAAACACTTGACTAAATGCATAGCTAAACAATAGCAAGCCCACTGGTTCTATTGACACTATTAGATATAAACACAATTGTACAGTTTCTATATAGATGAACTTCTCATATTCAGAGTAAGATGGCTGCATGCAAACAAGATCTACTCAAATGATCTTTGAAATAGACTATGTGCATCATTTGTAAAAGCACTACTTGAAAAAGCCAAAATCTTTCCCCTATGTATGCTAGCAAGTGAGCAGCATGGGCAAACAACAGTAGGTGGCCTAAAACCCTGTTAGAAAAGACACAGACACTGAAGCCTATTACACTACTTTAACCTTTGTTTGAAAGGCGGGCTGACCATGTTAAGCTCTCCCTAAGAAAACTGATTAAAATATTAAAATTCATTAAAAATATTATAAGGTGGTTAAAATAGAAGGCAAGGCTTTCTAATACACTTTTATATACAAAGCTTTGTATATAAATGTATATAAATGCTATACAACGCTTTGTATATAAAAATGCTAGCAGCTTAAGGCATACATAAAGGAATTAATTTGGAAAAAACCTGTGTTTATCCCATATATAAAATACATAAAATACATATAATATACATATAATACAATACATAAATTACATAAAATACAATACAAAATTCTCTCACACAAGAAGCACAGGATTTAATGTAAAACTTACGGAGTTTCCAACATGACTTTACATACACTAGCCATAGTACTTAGACAGTCCGTTGTATTTTCAATTGGCAATGTTTTGTTCTAAAAGGGTAAAAAACAGCAAAGGCTCAATAAACCATCTTGTAAAATTAAAATCAAGCATGTCTGTGATAGACCTTTTCTACCCCATTACTTACTTCTGATACAAAATGTGTAGTTGCATTACTCAGTGTTTTCAGCATTGGTGTGGCTTCTGCATAAAACAGGGACATTCTATTGGCCATTTCATTGTTTACTTCATTCTCAATGTCTAGCTGGTGAAAACATGAGAAAAAATAGTCAGCAAAACTCTTTAAACCTTGCCGGCAGCAGGAAAAAGACACAGCACATGCTCATGTCAGCAAGCAGACTGTTGCATGAATAGCTCAACTTGATTTGCTTCATCTGAACTGCTGATTAACTCAGTGTGAAGGGCAGAACATGACAGCTAGCAAATCAAAAGAAAAAATACTACTAATAATGGTATAAATGCACACTGACAAATACCTCAGTGTGAGCAGCAGATCAGATTTTATTTACTTACATGCATGTTGTTTATTCTGTTGCGACTTATTGTCCGTCTGTAGTAACTGAAATCATTCTGAATTGCTGGGTTTCTCATCTTTGAGAAAGAAAAATAGTAAATAATCAGTTTCAGTCTAGAATACATAGAAAAAACCATCATGTATTACAAGATTTTATTAACCTTAAGTTCATCAAAACGAAGAGTAAAATGTAAGATTTCTGCAAACTCTTTTGCTAGAGCCTGTTCCCGTTCCAGGTGTTGAGTTGGAGTATAAGGTGGGCACGTCAACGACTCCAGTAAGCTCTGCAGGGCTTTCTCTGAATAAAAATCAGAAGCACAAATTCTATTCAGTCCACATTATGACATTTTAAGTATCTACATATATGTTATTTGAAGGGAATGAACCCTCCAAACATGCAAAACCCTAATGGAAATGCTTTTTCTTACTATTCTATGATGAGAAACATTAGTCAGATACCTGCCTGTTCAGGCTCTCTGCCATTTCCTCTCCATTTTGTACCAGTGAGCTCTTTTCTCCTTTTTATAACCCTTTATCTGGGTTCTCTATTGAAAATTCTAGAGAATGTATTTTTTTTGCATTCACATAGTCAAATCTTTCTCTTTCATCTTTCCCAATTAGCCATCAACTCAGTATAGAGATTATTCTGGCATCTCTGTTACTAAAAGTGTACTCTTAGGCACTGATAGCAATGTAATTCAGCTCCTGCAGCTATAATTACTAGCATAACTCAAAAAATGAAAGACTTAATAAGCAGGATGTTGTAGAAGAATTTCCTTCCACTGGGAGCTCTCCCACTTCATACATACGTTTTGCATATTGGGTCTCTCCCAGAGTCCTAATTTAAGGAGTAATTACACCATGTTTTGGGTTTGTAGGGATGAAAAAGTCAGTGTAAAACTTCGGGTTTTCACTGTGTGAGAGAGTTTATTAATGCCCTTTCTCCCTGGGATAGTTATCCCATTATCCCTGTTTTTAAAATATCTCAAAGTATTATTGTTCTACATTCCTTTTAAAACTCTGAAGTATCCAAATTACAAAAAAATAAATTCCATCAGTACAATGGAACAGTGAAATGCAGAGAGTGACACACACCAGAGAAAAACTTGACACAGTTTTATTGCATTCTTTGCTTGTACTCTAATTAGAGAATACAGACTTATTTTAAGTGTCAAATTAACAAACTATGGTAATTTTGAAATCAAATTAAGATTAAAAATATGCCTTGATAAATTTAATTGCACTTAAATGTCTGTTCATATTAAACAAATAATAACAACCCTTTAAAAGGCTGTGGAAAAAGAAGCTTCCTATTTATTCATATAAAAAGTAACCTAATAGACATACTAAACCAAGACTCACCTAATCTGAGTGAAAACTCATAGAAGCGCTTCAGCCTTACAACCAGAGGACATACTGAATTCCATGCCTTTTCTTGCAACTGGATATCATTGGGGTTTTGTATTGCCTGAAATTAAAATATTACTGTAAAGAACTGTGGTATAAATAACAAGCAAAAGGTGGTTTGGGATTTTTCGACCATATTATTTTAGAAAGTAAGTACCATAAAACACAGAACAATGATGAGAAATTACACTGCACAGGAATAGGACATTACTAAGTCCAAAAAATACTACGTTTTCTACCTTTCCTCTTCCCCATAATGCACTGATTTAAGATTATTCATTCCAATGCACCACTATATACAGAAATATGTTTTACCATATTCTTTTGGGAGCAAAACTATTGTAGTAGCATCAGGTAACACCTTTTGTCTGATTACTGACTGCAGAAATAGCCTTTTATAAAGGGTTTGATGCTTTTGAAATCTTCAACATATTCAGGTTCTCAAGTAACCAACAGCTCACGCTAACAATAACTGTGAAGCTGATGCAGAAAAATGTTTGATTAGCTGAGAAAAATTATAGAATCATAGAACAGTCTGGGTTAAAAGCGACCTTAAAGAACATCTAGTTCCAAGATCAGGTTGCTCACAGCCCCGTCCAACCTGGCCTTGAATACTTAAGTTAAAGTTCAAAATTGTACTTTTGGACCAGTTTCACAGAATAAGATGCTTGTAAAGAGGATGTAAGGTTATAATTTACTGTGGTTCATAATTTCACTTACATAGAATACTATTTTCAACTTTTTCTATAGTGTATTTCTGACATCTGAGTATTTTCTTCCATGTCCTCAACTTTGACTTCTACCATGAGATATATGAAATGAGGCATATGGAACAGTGCTATTAAAAGTGAAAAATTATAGTAATTACTAACAGTAAGCTTAAGAAGAAAAAAAAAAATTAGGTCTTTGTATTCAATGGTAAACATAACCTGTAATATATTTTCTGAGTTTTCAGATAGGCTTGAGAGATGGGCCTGTGTGAACCTCATGAAGTTCAACAAGGAGGTGATTCCCTCCATCTACTCTTACCCTCCTGAGACCCCACCTGCAGTACTGTGTTCAGCTCTGGGCCCACAAGAAGGGATGTGGACCTCTTGTGAGTGTGTCCAGAGTAGGCCACAAAGATGATCAGAGGGCTGGAGCACCTCTCCTGTGAAGAAAGGCTGATACAGTTGGGGTTGTTCAGCCTAGAGAAGGTTCTAAGGAGATCTTAGAGCAGCCTTCAAGCACCTCAAGGGGCCAACAACAAAGTGGAGAGGGAGTTTTTATGAGGGCATGTATTGATAGAACAAAGACTATTGCCTTTAGATTGTAAGAGGGTAGATTTAGGTTAGATATAAGAAGGCAATTCTTCACTAGGAGGGTGGTGAGGCATAGGAACAGGCTCTGCTGGGAAGCTGTGGTTGACCCATCCCTGGCAGTGTTACAGGCCAGGCTGGATGAAGCTTTGAGCAACTTCTTCTAGTGGAAGATGTCCCTGCCCATGGCAGGGGGTTAGAACTAGATAAGCTTTAATGTCCTCTCCAACTCAAACCATTCTATGATTCTAAATCATAACATTTCATAGAACGTGCTTGGATACAGAACAGTAGCAAGGAACACACTGAGTTTTGCTTGATCTTGCTTCCAAAGAACTGTCATTAACAAACATACATCTCTAATTTCTTGTCCAGCTCCTTTGTACGCCTGAAGGTCTGCAAGCATACTTTCCGAGTCCTGTAAAACTGCACTGATCTGATTCCATACCTCCCTTTCTCCATCCGTGGGCTGTGCATCTAAGAAACAGAACAGCAAAATGCACAAAGTCAAAAGGTAGCTGCAATGTAAATGGCAAGATTACTCAGTTCTACTTAACATTATATATCCAGCTTGACTATGTGTAACTCCATTTTTATGTGCTTTTATAAATGATACAATTATACTGCACTGCTATTCTGCTAACTTCTAAGTTTCTGCTTTCTATGGTTTTTGTATACTCTGCTTCATAATGACTCTTCTCAAAACGCAGCATTTTAAAGTGAAGCAGTATCATAAAGCAATGTTACTTGAAAATATATAACGCATCAATCCTTTAGTAAAAACGTTCTTTCATGAGCTCTACAGCTCAATTACAAACAGTTGCTCACTTTTCTTGCAGCTTGGGGATAAAATCAGCTTTTCACAAGATGGAGCAGTGGGATATTATGCCACTTTGACTTTCCTCCAGGCTTCCTTAACAAGAGCAATTTATTTCTCCTTTTGTATAACACAGATACAGTATTGTTAAAAATAAACATTTTTCTTATGTCAGAGATCATTCCTGTTACAAAAATAAATCCAGCTCTGTCAATGATCAGTTTTCAGGGAAGGAGTGACCTGTAGACCTTTATTGTTCAGAGAAATAACACCTGGAAGTAGATCAATTTTCCCATTCAAATCCCATCCGACGGGATTTTCACAGCAGTGTCACACCAGGGAGTGATGTTGTCCCTAGAACATCAACATGTTAGACATCTTCTACCTTCTCTTGCTTTAAAACATCAAGACTACTGGCACTGACTAAAGACTGGATGACCTACATATAGACCTGTAATCAGCATTTGTAGAAACAATCGTTGTCACTGAAGATTTCTACAGAGACACATTTTTTTCTTTCCCTTTAAATGTGTATTTGCATGTAAAGATAGAACTTTAATTATTATGGAAGAAAAAAATACTTTGAAGGTGCACCTTAGGACTTAAGGGCTACTTGTTTGAATTAAAGGCAATGAGATATCTTCAGTTCAAAACACACCAATTAGGGGCTACTGTATACATCTCAACATTAATAGACAAGAAATTTTAAAAGTACTTTTTCTATTTAATCTTCTCATTGTCATCAAGAAATAAGACACAGTTTTCCACCCATCTATCATAATTGTATTCATTTACCCACCCCCCATTAGAAACAAATGAACCACTTCACTTTGGAGTGTATGGAAAGAGCAGCGTTCTCTCTATGACATTTCAGGTTAGGATAATTTGTTTAAATGTCTCAAGTTATCTAGGGACCTTGCATGAATGAGACATATGGCTGAGATTTACATGTCCATAGCTCTGAAGAAACTAACACTTAAAATCTTTCTTATATTTCTACGACACAGTGCGTCCCATGAGATTGGGCACATGAAACTATCTGATTTGACTTTTGTTTCACTATGGAAGTTTTCCCTAATCTTGTTTAAAAGATAGAACAAGTAAAAGCAAAAATAAGCCAGGCTTACTCAGCTGGGTTTTATATCCAAAATACTTTACACAACTACAAAAAAACCCAATCAACCAGCCAAACAAAAAAAAAAAAAAAGCCAAGGGAAAGTAGCAACAAAGAGAAAAACTGTCCCTAACAGGAAAATCCCGGCTGGGACCAACCTATTATTAGTCAGTTTAAGTTTACAGTGTTACTGACTGGTTCTTTCCCCAAGCTGCAAGAAATTTCATTTATACACAGTAAGGGGTCTGTCACCTTGTGATAAACAAAACAGTAAATGCTTCTGAATTTAATGGAGAAAGCAATCTTGCTAAACAGTTGCATACCATTCAACAACAGAGTAAAGGACGATAGGTGTCACCCATAAATCAGTATCTATATTTTAATAGTTAAATAAAGTAACATTTTCAGCGAATATTAAGACATAAAAGAGTAAGTTATTTATCAGTACAGTTCATAAGTGCATGTTCACGTCACCTGAAGCATGGGTTGGTTAACAAGGTGCTTCTGTTGCTTTTTATAATTTATTTACTTTAAAAAATGCTAGCCTCTAATAAAAATTTTAACACTATAGCCAGCTCAGCATTTTGGAACTTAAAAATTACTTTTATGAACACCCCCTATTGTTAGTCTTTTAAAAATTTTCTCAGTTCATCTTCTAGAAGTTGGGGGAAGGTTGAGAATTTGAAACCCACAAGGCTTTCTGTAGGATCCCAGCACCTGGGGAAGTAGGAGTAGGAGGAAGGTAGGTGGGTGGAAAAGGGAAAGAAAGGGAAGGGAAAGGAAGAGGGCTGCAAAAGCTACAGAGCAACAGGCCTAGCTTGCACTTGCAGAAGCGGTTTATATTAATGCTGAAAGTGCTAAAGTGTTTAGCTCACAAATAAGGATTGGGAGGATGATTCAGGCTTTTAAAAAAAACCCCATGCATCTTACTTATGAAATACATGTTATGCAAACAGATGTTCTGATAAGATCATGGCCATGTTTCAAAAGGGATTTATATGAAGATCTCGCCAAAAATGGTCAGCTAAAATACCTGTAATCAATCACTTTGAAAAAGATCTCATTTTTCTGTCAACAACAATAATAGTAATTGCAGCAACAACAACTAGAAGGAATATAGATTTCTTCATGACAGCTTTTGGCTTTTAAAATTGGTTTTCTATTCCAAAAATACCAAAACCTGTTCTAAGTAAAAAAATGCCATTCCTGAATCATAGCATGGAATCACTGCTTGGCTGTGCTCTCCTCTTACCCCATACCACCATAGAACCCAATTTATAAATAAAACCACAGGCACTGACTAATCCATATTGAATGCAAGCCCTCTCAATAGTAAATTATCGAAACCACTAGACTTACTGCATTTCATGAGTTTTGAGTACTCATGATTAGCATTCAGAGTACACTGTCTTTAATAAGACAAATACGAAACCCTTTCACCTTTGCCTAAAACCTTCTAAAGCAAATCCTAAACCTGACAACTAAATGAATCCTCTATCAAATTAATTCGAGAGTCAGACCGTGCTTGACTCTGCCATATACAGATTCTACCAGGAAATTTTCACTTAGAAAGCAAAAATTTTATCTCCGGGGAGGAATGCAATTTCAGTGGCTCCATCAGAAATAATCAGAATATGACAATTCATCCATTCCATGAACAAATGCTCTCTTTCACCTTTACTTATGGTCTATTCGACATTTTGGATGGGGCTTCAGACTTCCATTAAAAGAAGGTGGAACGCTGGACCCATTACAATCCATTTGTGGATGCATTAAGCATTTCAGGTGTCTGGTGGGGTACAAATGTGCAAGAATCATTCTTTTCTAGACAAATACCTGTACTTTGTTTTGTTTGTTCCCCCTCAAAAAAAAAAAAAAAAAAAACAAACAAAACAAACCCTAATAGTTTTCTGAACAGTTTTGAGTTTTCATTCTTCACCAAGTGAAGAATTCAAAGAAACAGAAACTGCAACGGAGGTAATACATTAATATTCATAGGACAAGATTAAATAAAAGAAAGATATGAAGCCTTCATCAATGCAAAATCAAGTATAATATCCAAATAATTAATTTGCATGAAAAGGTAAGACAGTACTAAAAATCGCATCTAATCTACACATCCTTTCTGTATCTGAAATGAAGACCAGATGCATAGAACGTTTTTCTCCCCTCAGTCAAACTGTCTACAGATTAGGATTCTCGCGGAAGCTGGTTAGAGCTTTCATTTCCGCGAACGTGCAATCATATTTGTCAAAAACACATCATACCCTCCTGGCCTCGACAGCCTAGCAAAAGAAGAGTGAATAAACCAAGATGCCTTCCAGGCTCTGCTTTCAGCTCTTCTTCTCCTATCCACTGCTGAACGTGGCTAATAATTCCATTAGTCACTGACTAGTTATGAGAGCAGTAAGTCTGTTTTACTGTATAATGCTAAAGTCTTACTTCAGGTTTGTCACCATGGCAGTGGTTTTTCCTATTCCAGTCTGGGAAAAGATAGACAAAAAGCTAGTTTATGTGCTCAGAAAAGACAAAAGTGATTACAACTACACTGAATAATGCTTTCTAGAGGGTATAAGAACCTGCTACACTCCATACGTTAAAAAAGAATAGTATTAGGTAGAAAGAGTACCCTACAATGGATTTTTCAATCTAAACTTTCTAAACTAGCTATAACAAAATGAAGCTCCCTCAATTGTTAATAGTGCTACAGGCATGGTGCTGTGCAAGGGATATCAGTGCCAGGCTTCAGCTGTGTGAGGGAATTAGACAGGCCTCTCTCTGACTGAGCCATTGCCTCTTGCTTAGGGTACTCCCTACAGCACAGGAGACAAGAGTTTAACCTCCAGCTGGCTGGAAACAGAATCCATCTCTATCCTTGCACCTGCAGAACAAGGGTATTAATACCCTATTATGCAAACACTGGGCAGTTGCTCTGCTGCCAGACATGTTCTAATAATAAGAGAATTTTAATCATACATGAATAACAATAACTGAAAAATTCGTTTATATTTCTGGGGATGGGAAATCCTAGAAAATAAGTGTCCTTGACTGTTGGGAGTATAAGGGGGATTAAATCAGGATCAGGTAACAAGCCCCCTAATATTTAGGAAGAAAAAGGAACCTGCTCAGTTTAAGGTTAGAGAGTTTGGTCTTATAAAAGCTGTTTATTATCTGAGGAGAGGATGGTACTGAAGGTGTCATTTGAGGACACCTTCTCCCAGTAACCTGTAAGCTTTAGTATTTTAAGCTAAAAATAAAGATAAACTTTTTTACCTCAACCATCAAAGTATTTCCAAGAATTCATGTGGAATTATTTATTTTGCCTGAAATAGGCTCTCTATGGGCAACAGTAATTTGACAGATTTTCCACAAAAAAAAGAGCACGGTAAACTACTGTGGAAAGAGCTTCAAATACCCAGAATTAAGTTACCTGTGAGCATTTTAAACAAGATCAAAATCTAAAGAACAAAATGGTTCTTGAACTGACAACATCCATTTCAAGAGAATTTGTTCTATGGGCTCATGAAATGCTGACAAGCAGAGACTCTCTAGACTTGCCATCCACTCACTCTTCCTAACATTATTTTTCAGTTGAGAACTAAGAAGGTATTAAGGTAAAATAAGTGGTATATAATGAATCCAGTATGTAGCGTTTCGATTAACAATGCCTATACCAAGATACAAGTGTAAAACAGCAATACAGTTCACTTTCTGGAAATGAAGAGATTCTTTTTCTTTACATTAAGCTTTCAGTAGACCCTAAAAAAAAAAAAAGGTAATTTGGTTGAGTGCAGATAGTTTGTATTAACCTCAAGGAAAATGCTTTTTCAGCTGCATAGGAAAACACTATTCTCATTATCACTCTCTGAAGTTACCACTGCTCCTATTTGTCACTGTTAGCTTTCAAGGCTGGACTAAATGGATCTTTAAATTGCTTTTCTTTGCACAGATCCAGAGTAACTGCTTAACTCTGAAATGATTACTGGTGATCATACAGAACTGCTTCTGCTATACCACCTTAACTGAAACTAATGCTGGGTTCAAGCTTTTTCAAGCATGACTATGGAGTTACGAAACATGGTTCCCCATCTGGAATGAAGAAGCATGCTAGTAAAAGATGTCATAAGAATTATGGAGGAAAGCAAATGTCACTCCAGTCTTCAAAAAGGGCAAGAAGGAGGATCCGGGTAACTATAGACCGGTCAGCCTCACCTCCATCCCTGGGAAAGTGATGGAACACCTTATCCTTGGTGCCATCTTAAGGCATATCAAGGATAAGAGGGTTATGAGGGGCAGTCAACATGGCTTTACCAAGGGGAAGTCATGCTTGACCAACCTCATAGCCTTTTATGAGGAAATAACACAGTGGATGGATGATGGCAGAGCGGTGGATGTGGTCTACCTTGACTTCAGCAAAGCATTTGACACAGTCTCCCACAGCATCCTCATAGCTAAACTGAGGAAGTGTGGTCTGGATGATCAGGTAGTGAGGTAGACTGTGAACTGGCTGAAGGACAGAAGCCAGAGAGTTGTAGTCTATGGGGCGGAGTCTAGTTGGAGGCCTGTATCTAGTGGAGTGCCTCAAGGGTCAGTATTGGGACCAGTATTATTTAATACATTCATCAATGATTTAGATGAGGGAATTGAGTGTACTATCAGCAAGTTTGCTGATGACACTAAGCTGGGAGGAGTGGCTGACACGACAGAAGGCTGTGCTGCCATCCAGCGAGACCTGGACAGGCTGGAGAGTTGGGCAGGAAATAACTTGATGAAATATAACAAGGGAAAGTGTAGAGTCCTGCATCTGGGCAGGAACAACCCCAGGTTCCAGTATAGGTTGGGGAACGACCTGTTAAGAGAGCAGTGTAGGGGAGAGGGACCTGGGGGTCCTTGTGGACAGCAGGATGACCATGAGCCAACACTTGTTGGCCAAGAAGGCCAATGGCATCCCGGGGTGTATTAGAAGGGGGGTGGTTAGTAGGTCAAGAGAGGTCCTCCTTCCCCTCTACTCTGCCCTGGTGAGACCGCATCTGGAATATTGTGTCCAGTTCTGGACCCCTCAGTTCAAGAAGGACAGGGACCTGCTGGAGAGAGTCCAGCGCAGGGCAACTAAGATGATTAAGGGAGTGGAGCATGTCCCTTACGAGGAAAGACTGAGGGAGCTGGGTCTCTATAGTTTGGAGGAGACTGAGGGGTGACCTTATTAGTGTATATAAATATATAAAGGGTGAGTGTCACGAGGATGGAGCCAGGCTCTTCTCAGTGGCAAACAATGATAGGACAAGGGGTAATGGGTACAAACTGGAACACAAGAGGTTCCACTTCAACTTGAGAAGAAACTTCTTCTCAGTGAGGGTGATGGAACACTGGAACAGGCTGCCCAGGGGGGTTGTGGAGTCTCCTTCTCTGGAGACATTCAAAACCCGCCTGGACACATTCCTGTGTAACCTTATCTAGGTGTTCCTGCTCCGGCAGGGGGACTGGACTAGATGATCTTTTGAGGTCCCTTCCAATCTCTAGCATACTGTGATACTGTGATACTGTAATTACAACTGATACTATAGACAGCTGCAGGAAATGGGGGGAAAAGGAGATAATTTTAAACATCATCTTTTTGGTAGCCTAAACTTTTCTAGGGAAAAATTAACACAGCTATTAAAAACCCCCCAACAACTGGAAGGTGAAATTTGAAACTTACTTCCTTTTCCATGGCTTTTGCTCATCTTCAACTATAGCACACGGAAAGATTTTGAAGAAAAAACCCCACAACTTTGGATTAGGTAAGAAAACTTTATTTTGTAAGTTCTATTTCTACCTTCTCATTTTTCAAGACCTCAAGATTTGCATAGAAAAAATGTATTGAAAGGACTAAGGCTAAAATATAAAACACCTCAGGGTGGTGAAAAATATTTAAGGGAAAAGTGAGCATGCAAACAAAGAAAAGCAACTTGTAATTAAGTAGATTTTAAAACAAACGCAAAAGCCAATAATGGCATTTTTCAAAAGATGCAATGCCAGACTGCCCTCCTGGAGAACAATAACTCATGATAATTTTTGTTGCACAGAACAACTCACAACATATTGCCTATGACATGTGAATTAGTTAAGGGTAATAAGAGAAAGCAACTGAATAAAAACCTACTACACTAACCTTGCTGTGTAGCTTCAGGACTGACCTAAGATATCTAAATCTGTACAACCATTTTCTATCCTCTCCTGCATTTCTGTTTCCATCCATGTGCCACTGCTGGGGCTCTTCCAACCATGCCATCATTCACATCACCTGACCTGACTGGAAGAGGATTTGGTAAGCGGGGGAGAGAATGTTAAATTTGGGAGGGGGTGTGTGTGTGTGTTTAATAGCTAGTTTTTAGTAGATTCATTTTCCCATGCAGCTAACATTCACGATGGGTGCAATTGTGTGGTTCTACATTTCAATTCTAGCATAAGGGTATGAGACTATGTGGTAAATCATCACCCATGGGATATCCCCTTTGTACCAGCACAGAGGAAGTCAACTGTCAAATGAAGTTAACACCGTAATGTTTTTCCACTTTCTTTCTATAAACACTTGTATCACTTTTGACCAACACCAACCCATAAAGACTATGATTTTTGAGGCATGGAAACAGGTTGTATCTGTTCTACTCCTGCAAATGAGGAAAAAGGCTGTTTCTGTTTTTTTAAGCAGTATTTGTGTGGCACATTGTATGCACAGCAGGAAGAAGTATGTCACACCCCCTCCTTTTAGGTAGAATACATACCAAATGAAGAGCACAAAAAACCCCCAGCAAAACAGGGCAGGAGTCTCCAAAACCTTTGTAAACATCTCAGAAGTAGTACTCACATATTTACTTTGAGATTTCAACTTACGGCTAATGAAAAAGTGCACAAAAAGTAGAAAACAATATGCCAACGCAAGTAACAAAACAGACTAAACAATCAACTCCGCATACCCCTTTATGCTCTGAATGGCCAACTGTAATCACCATTTTCATTCATGAACTCAAACTGAAAACTCAGGCCACAGAAAGTCACTCACACATCCAGCAAGCACACAAGCAGGCTCTTATCTATGTTCACTAATTAAAAGCATCCATTCTTTTACACCATATGACGGCTAATTAAAGGAGACCAAAGCACAAAACTACAGATGCCTTCAGTCGCATCTCTTCAACACAATACAGATTTCATGCCTTAAAACCTCCAGAACTTTATTTTACAAGTAAAACATTTTAACCTTTCACTCGCATCAAACTCACTGAAATTTGCAGATGAGTTTTATTCCTCTCTAGGTAGACGTACCTGACTAGCACCTCCATGTTCTTGCACTAACTACTGATCACCTCCAGGGGGAGAGGGTGCTTCACTCCATTCAGCTCCTGGCAATGCACTTTCAGGAAATAAACCAAACAACCTTTGCTGCCAAGGCAATAAACCAGATATTTTCCCCTCTCACTACCACCTCAATGCCATAAAGGCTTCTCATTGCCAGACCTCTTGTTCCTGCCAAGTCTGCAGCCTGGGTCAGCAGCACTTTCTTACTATCCAGAACATGATGGAGCTCATTAAACCTCGAAGCTCAGAGCAGCTGAAAACCTTAATAACAGCTTGGCAAAGCTACAGAGCACTACCGAAGCCTTCAAATGTTTGAGAGGGAAAAAAAAAGATGTGGTGATTTGGATAAAGGTTTGACACCCTGGGTTTATAATAAAATTCTCAAATGATATAGAAAGAAAAAGGGATACATGGCTCACAATACCTTCTCTTAAACCCAAGCCAACTTATCAACTTTTTTTTTCATAGTCTAAAACTGATTCTTCATAATAAGGTAAATAACATTTGATGATAAGATTAAGATATGTGCAAAGTTATAATCATACACTCCAGCTCTCATCCAAGAAAGCATGTTTGAACAATTTCATGAAGTATGTGTTTAAACGACTTTTTGATTCAGTGCTTCAGTGTGTGTACACACACACGATCTCATATCATGTTAGTAACTTTTTTTCAGAAAAACAGTTCAGGAATAAGTGATTCAAGAAAACTTTCAAGGTGACAAAATGTGTGCCTATAATCACTTGAAATTGTCTCTTAAACCATACTTCAAGACAAAGTTTTTTTAAAAACACGGGCTTGTCTCAAAATCTTTTTGTTGTTTTTTTTTTTTTTTTTAGAATGAAGCTATTAAGAGACAAAACATCACACACCATTTAGCATTTTAAATAAAAATCATTTCATAGCAGTAGTGAAGTAAGATTAAACCCATATTTAAGGATTTGATGACCAGTTTCCAAGACAATGTCTGGAAGTACATGCAGAGAAACTGCAACCAGCAAAAGTGAAATAGGTTTGAATCAGATATAGACGTGACAAGGGAATTAGAATGCGGAACACTGTTTTGCAAACTGATAACCATGCAATTAGGAGAGATGCAATCAAGCACATACACTTTGACCACTTCCCTTCTTTTTAGAAACTATAATAATCCCAGTTAAATCGCCACTGAACCAGGCAAAAGTTGTGCCACCTCCACTGCTTATATTTTTTCAGCTTTTTATTTCCAACATATATTTTCGTTCCAGGAAGCAACTTAAAGAATTTTTCTTTTTAAACTGATTTGCTAAAGAAAGCTGAGGTTAAGTTCATTCATATGCAAATTTAAGAATGGCTTGGGTTTTGAAACTAATTCAAGGTAGGATTTTACTTTCATATCTATCTTTCTGCCCCTTCTCAGAATGAATTAAAATAATTTTGTATGGTTTATAAATACCAAAAAGCACTGTTCAGTTGAAGTGTAATTTGATTTGTTTGCAAATCCCTTTTGAATTGCTTTATGATGCATAAGCACATGCAGTTTATTAGGAAATAATAAGCAAAGAAGGCAAGCCAGGCAAGAAGCTTTGCTCACTTTCAAAGTCAAGGAAAAAATTTGGCCCCTGATCAAGCTCTGTGCAAGTGAGAACTTTTAAAAGATTTCCCATTTGGTTCCTGAAAAATAGAAAAGGAAGAGAAAAGGAGTCCTGAGTGAACAAATGGTTTTAAAGACAAGGACCTGGACAGATTGGTTGTGCTGGAAAATATACACTGCAAGCAATCGGGTTTTAAAAGTTTTTCCTCAGTTTGCTGTGAAGTCAGAGAAAAGATTCTCTCATTGTCTTGTAATTGTTTGAACTTACTTTCAAAATCCAGGAAAAAATGTGGATAGTTTTCAATTTCCCTGGTAAGGACCTTAAGAAGATTACCCATCCCAGCAAACCTAGTAAATGCAACAAAATCGTAAACAGTTATATATGTAAACTTAGAATACTACAACTAATTACAACAAAGGGCTTGACATGGTCTGCATTGTACATTAAACATTTTGGCAAGTTCTGGACCGTGAGATACATTTTGATGGTCAATTCTGTGATATCTATGCATGGCGACAGAGAGACTAAGACCTCGGATAAATAAGAGAAATAATTTCTTTAATCAAACTGGAAATGAAATGTTGTATCAGTATAACAACACAGAGAACAAGCAGATATTTATGAGTTTATTAGCCAGAAGAACAAACTCAGAACAATATCTGTATTTGTAAATCCTATAAATTGTTGGATTCAAGATTACTGAATACCATATAAGAGTAAAAAATGAGGTCTTAATCCTTTGTTTGTGTTCTTTAGCAGAAATACATGCTATTTCATGAAAGCAATTCAATTTAAGGGGGAGAAAAATCCGTTTCTAATCAATATGGTTTTATAAAATATTACTGTAAAGATGTATCAAATAAAAGCTAAAAAGTTTGTTCTAACTTGTAAAAATGTACATATGCATTTTTTGAGGAAAAACAAACAAACCAACCAGAAAAAGGTTCATCCACTATCTTTTTCATCTTTTTTGTGTGTTATTCCTACCTTTTATAATCTTGGAACCCTTTGCATGTGAAGTTATGAAAACTCCCAAAAGGAAAAGTGACCAGTTCTTGAAAAGGCAAGTTTGTAAGCAAGACAAGAAGGAAGGACATTTGAAGTTTTTTACCAGTACAGTCCTGAGGAAGATACATTATTCTGAAACTATGTAAAAGTGTATCTTCCTAGGGCAAACTTTTTCTCAGAAGAAAGAAAAAATAAATCATGAAAAGCACATATAAGGATGAAGAGGTCTGCCTGGAGGGATGGAGAAAAATGTAATTTTAGATTTAAAACTCCGATTGAAAACTGATTTTTGCCTCAAAGATAAATATTCTCAGTACTCTTAAACCATAGCTCTTGGGGCTCACATCTGATGCTCAGCTATTTTTCAGTTAAACTTTTTTCTCACTTCTGAAGTCAGACCACAGAAAAAATATTCTAAGCATGTATATGGCTGATACTCTATATGAGGAGACTAAGTTCTTTTCAAATTCTCCCCCAAGTATGATAAACGTATCATCAACCCTAATGTCTATATGCATGTAAGGAACATATTTCTATAGCAGGAAAACCGAGGAAGGTAATAAAAGGCTTAGAGATTTCAAAGCAGCCCTATTCAGTCCATAAAATGATATAAATTTAATCAATAATCTGTTCAGAGCATGCAGCTTCATGTAAAACAGGTTTTTGTTAGACAAATGGCTTTGTTTTGCATTAAATACGTCTTCAAAATTTTCTGTCCAGAACAAACCCAGTGAGCAGCCTGTCAAGCCCTTTACAATTAGCAACATCTTGCATATACAATATTGAAACATAAAGAAACATTCTCCATTAGTCATAAAGATACATCCATTCACACACAGGAAAAAAAATTTACACTTTTACTTTCAGAACAAGATCTGCACTGTATGAGCTGAGTCTGACTTTCTGATTAGCCTATAAAGGGAGAAAACATACAAAAGAGCAATAGATTTTATACAGCATTAAAACTTCTATCTTCAATAATTTGAACACTTTCATCACACCCGTGTAATAAATTTCATAAGCATCAAGTAAGACAGATAAGATACTGTGCATACATTTATTTTCGTTTTCATAACCTCAGAAGAAACAATTTATATTATTATGAAATACTACCATAAGCTATATTACTGAGTCAGTTTGGATTCTTCACTTTCAACTTGTTTTAAGCCGTATCTTACCTCATTGCCTTCAATCTTCAGAGAGTATCCAACCATTTCTTCTACTGCCAAAATTAGCACTGCATCCAGAGCCTAGTTTAGTTGACAGTATGCTTCGAACACCGAGGAAGCCTTTTTGCCAAAAACTTGAGGATATGCTCCCTCATTTGCATCAAGTAGCTTGAGGTCATGTGCCCAAGCTCCAGTTTCTGATCCTTCTTACAGAAGTACAGCACATCAGTGCTCTGGAGATTTCTGAGTGTAAGTATTTTTCTTGAACTTTTATTCTATATTTTAATCTAATTTTATGCCCTTCTCTTTCAATCCCCATGCAGAAACTGATTCAGCTATTTAAGTCGCAAGTATGAAACAAGAACCCTGCCATGAACTTTATACACACTCTCATGGTCAGCCTGAATTTTCCAATGATCTCGAAGGCACTGGTTTAACATCATCCATTTCCAATATACACCAATCCAAAACCCAGTGATACTCAACATCAACATCTAGAAGATATGGTTCAGGCAGCTGCTAAACATGCTTTACTTCTTTATGATACAAAATAATTTCTTTAGGTTTCCTGAACACCAAAACTAAAAGCAGGATCTAGTTCCAAGAAACTTTCACTTTAAACTATAACTCATCATTCAACGCTAAAGTTTTAAACCCATATTAAAAGGCCAACCTTCACTTTAATGGAAGTGTTTATAAACATAATTCCTTGCCCCAAACTGAATTAGTTTATTATGTATAGCTTGTTGCTTCCCAGTACTGGGAGTTTCCAAACTGTCTTTCCCTGAAAACTCTAGTGATGTATTCCAAATTTCAAGAACTGCAAGTCACTTCCAGGATAATTTTTAATGAGATTTTAAAGTAACTAATGATATAAATTCTGAGCAGATCAGCATATATACTGTGGCTGCAACAGAAATGCAAAGAAATAGCTGATGCACAGAAGCAAATCAGAAAGCTTTCATTTAAGAGCATAAAATTCCATTTCATTAAACCTGGAAAGCACTTTACTTACTGTAAAATCAGTTTAAATGTGGAAATGAGACTCAATGCATATAGAAAAAAATATTGCTGCTACAGCACTCTGAAATGATAGCAGCTTGAGTGTCCAAATCCCTTAGAAATCCAACTTTTAACAGTATGCTTTAAAAATCACGTTGACATGACAATGATGTTCGCATTTTCATGTTTTCCAAACCGTTAAAGCTTATCCTAGAATATTACATAAGCATACAGAAGAAACTTTCTAAGCTACTGTTGACAGTTTACTGTTGATAGATAGCAGAATAAATTCCTTCCCCCTCACTAAACCAATCCATTTACTTTTGAATTGTGATAAATACTACCCCCCAAAACCAAACCAAAATCAGCCATGGATTTTATATACATATAATGAAAATATCCTGAAGTACGCATTTATCAGATACTGAAAACCAGTTTTGAAAATTTGGTAAATGTTCAAAAACTAGGTATTACCAACTAAACATTGCATGCTCAAAGCTAAGTATCACGTTAGTTAACTCTTTGTTTACACACTGTTTTAAGTAATTACATAATTTTAAAGTGTGGTGTTTTGTATTACTTTTAAATTATAGCTGTATTACTACATAAATTGCTAGAGGAATACTAATTTATTTCTTATTCCTTCACAGGACTAATTTAATCACTACCAGCCAAAACTCATCACCAGCACTGTAGCTACACTGAAGGTATAACAGACAACCTCATGGTGGTGAAAAAGGACACATTCACCAGCTCAACCCTTTGCTGCTCATCAGTGCTCCTTTGCCAGAAACTATTTCCTAAATCTGCCTGCTTACATAAACAGTCTAAAAGGCTTTTCTCAAAATGAGCTGGATCAGCAAATACCTACTGCTTAAACTCATCTAGATCATCCTAAAAATATGGGGATGGAAGGATTCTCATGAGCAGCTCCATTTGGTGTTTCAGAGGAAACAGAGGCTCCCAAGTTCAGAGGCAGCAAGAGATGATTAAGACCGGTAACCTCCATAAAAGTTATCATTCTTTGGAGTGTTAACAGCAAAGGAATAATAACTTCTAGAAATAATAATGACACACCTATGCAGGTAGGACAGTCATCCAGTCCACAGTCTGAGGAACTGTACTGTACTAAGTGTATTAGCATCTTTAAAGCAGTGGAACTGACCTTACTGCACAAATAATTAACTGTGGTTTCAAACAAACACCAACATCTGAATTTAAGATCTCTCAGATCAAAAGCATGACTCCAAATTGTTGTGGTATTCACCCATGAAGTTTGTTAAGATGCTTGTAAGGAGATATCAGAAGTCCAAGATTCAGAAACTGATTTTATTCTATTAAGGAACAAACCCAAAATGAAAGAAGAAATCCTGATTAAAAAACACAGAAATCTCTTAACAACAATAATCTACTTTTTCTGAAGAAAACTTGTATCACCCATTGTTTTTTGCTTGGGAGAGAAAGGAAAATATTTTTTAACTGCATTTGCCAACACTATTACTAACATTTTTGTCCTTTTTTCCCTTCTTTGCAATAAACATATTAAAACCACCTAATCTCTATTTCTGTAAGACTAGCTCCAAGAAAACTGGAATGCTGCGGTGCTAAGTGTCATCCACAGAGCACAGGTACAGGCAGAGACTGGAGCACCTTCCCATGGGTGCCCCACACACACCTCCCCTACTTCTCACTCATCATCAGCATGTGAATGGAGTTCTGCAGAGGTCAGGCAACAGAACAGGTTTTCTCATTGGTAAGAAACTGGGAATATTATCAACCCTGCCCATGGCAGGAGGGCTGGAACTAGATGATCTTTAAGGTTCCTTCCAACCCAAACCATTCCATGATTACAGCTGTGAAAAGCAGAGTACTGGAGTCAGGAACACTCAGGGAAACACTAATTAATGTTCACAGCAATGCTATAAAACCACTGGAGTTAGGGGTGGGGTTACCTAGACCCCAAAGCAGGAACAGCAGCAGCTCTGTCATTCTGCACAGATGTTTGTCTAAAGTATTCTTAAAGCTCTTCAAAAAGTAATTTAAGGTCAATCATGATAGCTCATGTTTTATTATACCTGATGAGTCTCACTGTTCTTCTCATAAATCTCTCCAAAGGGTCCAAACTCCAGTGGACCACTCAACTCTAGGTACAGTCTCCAAATGCATCCAAATATGATCCCAAATATAATGAAGGAATCACATCTTTCAGAAAACTGTGTTTTACACATCCCTCACATACTGTTTATCTAAGTTTTATTCTACCCATAGCTTTCTTTTTTGCATTTTGGCATTTCATTAGTCCTGCTTCTAAACAGTACCTTATACTGGAGCAGATCATCTTGAGTGCCATCACACAGCACATACAGGAGACCCAGATGATCAGGCCTGATCGGCATGACTGTGAAAGGCAGGTCCTGCTTGATTAACCTGATCTCCTTCTATGACAAGGTGACCTGCTCAGTGGCTGAGGGAAAAGCTGTGGATGTTGTCTAGGCGTTATTAAGGCCATTTCCTACAGCATTCTCCTGGAGAAGCTGGCTGCTCATGGCTTGGATGGGGGTACTCTTCACTGGATACAAAACCTGACTAGATTTCTGGGCCCAAAAAGTGGTGGTGAAAGGATTAAATCCAGTTAGTGGCTGGTCACAAGTGGCATTACACACAGCTCAGTACTGGGGCCAGTTGTGTTTAATATCTTTATCAATGATCTGGATGAGGGGATTGGATGCACCCCCAGTAAATTTGCAGACACCACCAACTTGGCTGGGAGTGTTGATCTGGTAAGGGATGGGAAGGCTCTGCAGAGGGATCTAGACAGGTTGCACCAATGGGCTGTAGTTAATAGTACGAGGTTCAAAAAGACAGAGGGCTAGGTCCTGCACTTGGGCCACAACAACCCTATCTAATGCTATAGGCTTGGGGAAGAGTGGCACCAAGAAGCAATCTACACACAAGTGAAGAAAAGAAGTGCCATCCAGGTCTTATGCAGGTGAAGCATAAACAGATAAAAAAACCCAAACAAACCAAAACCAACAAAACTCAATCCCCAAAACAGATGTAAAGAAGTGAAAAGTGGAAGAGGAGAAGAAAGTTGTTCAAGGTGAAATTAACCCAAGATAAAAGAATCATACCTGCTTTGAACAATTATTTTATTACAATTACTAGAAAAGCAACACTTCAAGCCATTTTGCTGTTAACTGATATACAGATTGCAGGACACAAAACCTACAAAAAAAGGTGAATCAAGTCAAAGGGAGTTAACAAACAGTTTGTAATGACAAATACATTTTTCACTAATCATAAAATGTTAAAAGAGCTGGCCAACAATATTAGTATCAGTAGCCCCAAGGATTAAAGAGCTTGGCTCACGGTTTCACTAAAATCAAAAGGTAAATAAATTGCAAAGGGTTACCTTAGGTGAACTTACAGTTTACTCACAGGTGGATTTTTCTATATGCCAACCCTCAAACCTGAACACACTTTGAACAGAACTCCTACGTATTTTCAAAATGCGTAACTCAGAAAAGCCATCATGAAAGGATGAAAACCAGGCAAACAAAATATCTGGATTCTGATTCACAGGTCATAATAATTTAAAAATGCCAACAAAAAATGTAGAATGGAAGCCAATTAAGTAATTACAATACAATTATATTTGAAATTGAGAAAACACTGCTGCACTTTGATCCTTCCACCCAAGTGCACAGTAATGTTGACTGAATACGGCACTGCAGGCACAAATGCTTGTACACAAAACACGGACACAATTTCCCAGTACACAGTAAATGAAGCATCTATCAATGGATGCTGTTAGGTAAGCAAAGCAGGATACCAATGTTTACCAAACTGATACACAGGAGACAGATACATTTAACAGGAACAGAACAGGCTTGGCGAGTTTCAGTGCTCCTTCCTTCAAACCAAAAACATTGCTTTTTTTTTTTTTTTTCAGGTGGAGTTTGACCCAGTTCTTCTGAACTCTTCTAAGAGAAGAGCAACCACATCATCATCTTCCTCTTGAAGTTTCCTTGTCCTTATCTTCTCTCACCAAAATCATAGTGAGAAAGGAGATTAACTCAATTTTTCAAAAACTAAGCATTTGGGCATTTGCGAAAGTATCTGGTTTCAACATTTGTGAATATGAGTGAAAAATCTATTCTAGATCATAAACATTCTCAGCTACAGAATCAGAAACAGGACTCTCAGGTGAAAAATCAGAAACAGGGAAAAATATTGCTGGTTCCTTCTGCCTATTAATCTCTGCCAATTATTCAGCCTTCTGACTATGCTACACAGAATATTTTGTGCTATACTCCCAGAAAAGCCACTGCAAGTGTCCAAGAAGCCAAGATGAAAACTATCATGTTCTAGTTCTTTGTGCAACTACGGTGAAGGCATTCCTTCAAGTGATTTTTATTTTTAAGTTATTTCTTGTGCCATTTGATAACGGGAATAAGTCTTTGCATGTTAACTTTGTTCTTTATCTATTTTACTTCTCTTTTTAATATACAAACGGCAAAACAGTACATCTAATATCAGACAAGCCAGACAATTCCTACATTGACTGGATTTCTTATTGCATATTTGCTAGTGATCTGATCTGAATGTGTCAGTATGTAGGACACAAAGCATTCTGCCGTCTAAATTTGATTTTCTGGTGTAAATGGTAATAACCTATAAAATATGGACCTGAAGCAGTCTTTACAAGTATTCTTTTCTGAAAAAGGGGACAGAAGTCAAACAATACTTTACAATACTTAGGAGACAATTAATTCTGATCAAAGAAACATAATGACATTACTAGAATTAACATAGCTGTGGCTGACTATGTATCAATAGCTCAAGATTTGAGGAATTAAAGATGAAATGGGGGCCTTTTTCATGGATTAGTTGCTATCAGTTCAAAACACTTTCATTTGTATGATAGTGGTCTTTGCTTACCTAATTACACAGAATATTAAAACTGCTGACCAATTTGTGTTATAATGTTGTTGATGGAAATAGCAAGTTTCACATGGAAAAAAAATATTCTGAAAACCACTGTGAATAGACTGGAGGATAGTTTTGTTTTCTTAGGTGTTTTTGTTTTGGTTTTTTTTTATTTAAAATTTCAGGAAAAGGAAAAACTTCCTATGTGTCTCTGGGTGAGGGTACAAGAAGAAAGAACAGGTACCACTCCAAGGCAGCAATTTGACAGACCACCTAATCCCAAGAACGTGGTAAAAAAGGTTTTGCTGAACTATGGAGGCATCTCAGTAACAGAATTGGGCAAGAAGCTTCAGGAGGGCTATTTAACCATGTATCTGCACAAGCTCCTGGAGTGACAAATGTTCTTTCTAGAACACAGAAGTATTTACCAGAGAAACGGCTATTTTAGACTTGTTTGATACAGGGAGAATTAACTGAATATGATGATGGAAATACAGGAAAAAATAATTACAACCAGCAGAAGTTACTAAACAAGGAGAAAACAGCAAACCATGACTTCAAAAAAGCACTTCCAGTAATCTCAGATATCTGAAAGAATAGGTCTTTTAGAAACTCGCTTTAAAGGATAAGGGAGCGCAGGAAACTCAACAGTTAAGAAAATACAGAGCATGTTATTCCAATGGACAAAACAGAGACTTAGAAATCAATATGCCTGCATAAGCATACAGAAGAATTGAAGGAAGAAATATATAAAGATGGAAAACTTGTCAATTGGCTGGAGATGAGAAAAGAGGAAATGTTATTTAATACAATAAATTTGCTGCAGCATTGAAAATCTGAAAGTTGTCAGCAGTTTCCTGGCAAAAAAGAGGATGCATTTTAAACAGTATCTGGTATCTGTGATATAGATCTGGTTCTGTTCAATACTTTTAAAAAGGTATTTTCTTCTTCTCTGTCACTAGTTAAAATATGCACTAAGATAGAAGGGAATTAAAATATTCTGGAAAACAGGATCATAACACAAAATCACTTTGATGTACTGGAGATGCTATCCAGAAGAAATGAAGTAAATTTAAATGTGAAATAGTCCACTCAAGAAAAAAGTAAATCAATCCACAAATGCAGATGGACTGGTAAGCAGGAAGACTGAGAGAAAAAAAGTATTTAATTATAGTGGACTGTAAATTACCATAAGGCAGGTCAGAAAGTTGCTAAACTCCAGAATCTTTCAAAGATCACTCTCACAGTCAAGTTAAATGATGAGGGAACTGAATAATGAACAAAACCAGATTTTCTCCAAAACACTAATCTGTAATTATGCAGGAGTTACAGAAAGTATAAATTCCAATGAAATCCCTCCTTTTTTCTTAATTAGCTTTGTGTCATTTTTTTAATCCCTTCTGATATTGTTTTATTAATTCCTATTATTTCACATTAAACACTGAATTTATTAAAATGTACAGGGGCAGACTGGGTCCATGGCATTTTTCTGCATAATAGCCTGTCTTGAAAATTTCATTTAGTTAACAGAGAAGCCCATTAGCCCTCTTAATAATGTAAACAAGGAAATTCTTCATTTTTGCACTGTGCCTAACACTGTAAGAAGCACATTCTCTAGTAAATCTATTTCAAAATAACGTGTTTTACTTACAAAGAATGCCAAACAAGCTTTTGTGCTCTGAGCTGCTAAAAACCACTGTGACTTTTTTTGGGGGGGTGCCTTAACAAGTCTGTTATTTGCAGACCAACAGGACAAATAAGGAAGGAGTACTGCGGATGGTGCTGAATTTAAACTGTCATTGTAATTACAAATTCGATTTCTTGTAGGTGTAACCGAAGATTACAGTAACACGCTGACCCTGCCACGCTCCGCAGTAATTAACTCTTAATGGCTCCCGGAAGCCAGTCCTCCTGCTGCAGCCCCCTGTGCAGATCGGGGGTGCGCTCTGATGCCCCCTGCTGCTCCGCACCGCGCCCCAGAGACCACTCCCAGGGTTCTGACTCCACGCACGGAAAACTCATGCTTCCCATAGAAACACCACCCGCGTGCCAAAGTAAAAGGCCACAGCTAGATCCAGTCATTAGTTTGGACGACCAGTCGGTCACCAGTGCTAACCTATGCCTGCAGGCGAATTTTTGCATTCAGACTGAATTTTTGCAAGGGCTGCAGCTCTGATGTCAGAGGATGACTCCACACTGACTTTTAAAACTAAAGCCAAACTAATCTAGGTAGTATATTAATAACCACATTTCAGAACAAGTACCAACATTAAAGCAGTTATACTGCTTTCTCTTTCCTTCTACTGAAACTCAGAATTTATCATACAATCACAGAATGGCCTGGTTTGCAAGGGATGTTAAAGCTCACCTAATTCCAACACCCCTATCACCGGCAGGGACACCTTCCACTAGACCAGGCTACTCAAAGCCCCATCCAACCTGGCCTTGAACACTGCCAGGATGGTGAGGCCACAACTTCTCTGGGCAACCTGTGCCAGTGTCTCACCACCCTTAAAGAATTTCTCCCTAATATCTAATATAAATCTACTCTTTCAGTTTAAAGCCACCCCCTCTTTGTCCTATTCCTACAGACCCTTGTAAAAGGTCCCCCTCCAGACTTCTTGTACCCCCCTTTAGGCACTGGAAGCTGCTCTAAGGTCTCCCTGGAGCCTTCTCTTCTCCAGGCATAACTGACTGCACCTAAAATTAGGAAAACTGTCATTTCTAACAGAACGCTGAACAGCATGTGGGTTACCAGGCTTAGCAGAGAGTGGACATCCAGGGCTGGTGAGTGTTCTTAGCAGGGCATTCAGCCCAGTGTCAAATACATGCTGCACCAGCTCCTGGCAACAGTCCCATGTTCTCCATCTGAACAGAAATGCCATTTGTATTTACACTTATTCAAGAAGTTTTGACTAGCATTATTTCTTTTGAGTTAAGAAGAAGAGTAAGATGAGAAGGAAGAAATCTGGTTTTCCTTTTGTAGTCTTTTACTAAAAACCAGGTTAACACAGGATGAGATAAGCTAACTTTAACACGCCAGCTATCTGTAATCAAAAATGGAGCCGATTATATCTGCTGGATATAAAAATTAAAATGGAGGTAGGTAGACCCAAGATTTTCTTATTGCATTCGTTGAATACTTCTGATTTGAAATGCGAATCATGTCTTGTAGAATTAGAAACTATAGAAAAGACACTATACCTAGGTTTAGAGCAAAATTTAGTTAAGTTTTATTTTTGCATAAAAATGATCTAAGAACCCTGTTTTAACTTTAACTAATTAATTGGATTTTAATTGCAACTAATTCTCCATCCACACTTTCAGGTGATTAGGTCATGTGTACAGAAAATACAGCCTTGTAAAGGCAACACTCAATAGTTTCTAATAAAATTTCTAGACTACCTAAATAGTTAATTTAATTTAAAAATGTTTTAGAACCTTGCTGAAAAACTGGATTTATATAAAAAATACACATGCTCACACGTAAATATACATATGTACAAACACATGTATACATAGAGTTGCAAATGAGCAGGCTTAAGCAAAAACTGATAACTAGTTGCTTGTTACAGGGAAAAAAAAAAGAAAAGATACATTAAGATTAAAACTTTAACAAAATCAAGATTAAAATAATCTACTTAACCAAAGCTTTCTGTTTGCTGACTCAAAGACATCTCTTCTAGCTATCCAGAGACATAAGCAGTTGCAAAACAGCACAACGTACAGAGAGGAAGAATGCCTCTGTGATTTTGATTTCAGCACTAACAAGAGCTGTAAAACTCAGGTTCCTCTTAGCTCATGACTTGGATGATGCGAGCTCTCTGGAGGATGGGATAATCCTCAATTATTCCCAATTTCATGTCAAACAAATGGAAGATAAAGACTATCTGAAAAATATTGTTACTTAAGCCAATAAACGTCTTTGTATTGTCTTTCAATCTTCATCATTAATACAATCAGCCTGTAATTCTGCACTGAGACAGGCCTGGAAATTGAATTACATCTTCCTTCTCCTCTGAGCCAATCATTACTTTAATTGCAATTTATTCAACTGACTTTACTAACAAAAATAATGTCACTGAAAACTTCAGAAAAGCCTGAGAGATTAAGCAAAAAAATGCTTAGTGACTGAAGATTATGAGGGTTGATAGGAAGTAATGGGAAGTTACTTAGGGGGAAAAAGTTCGAAGAACACAGTTTAAAGCTTGAAAAGGAATGTAAAGACCCAAATCAATATATGTCTCAACAGTGCAGAAAACCTCTTCCATAAAAAAGCAAGTAAATTGCAGAGGATAGTATACTTTTATGACAGAATGGATTTTTTTTTAATACAGTGATACTAGAAAAAATACATACATGTACATAATCTAAACTACATAGATGTAGATTTATCTGAGACATTGGTCTCTGGCAAAAAGTTTGAATTTTTATGTATATAAATTTGGTATCAACTACTACCATCCACAGTACTTAGCAAACAAGAATCTTTATAAATAGAATATATTCAGGAAGTAGTAACTGTAAATAACAGTGGTGGAATAGATATTTGGTGTCTATCTCACCTTTCTGATTTTCCAAAGCAGAATTATTTGAAGCCTACAAAGTCCAACTAAAGCAGGACCTAGGCTAGTCCTATACTCCCGTTTTGTATACGCCCTTCACACTGCCATGCAAAAAACCGCAATAACTACTTTCAATCAGGTCCTCTTCAATTCAATTCCTGAAGAATCAGCTTGTTCTAGTTCAGAGTTTGCCTAGTCACCAATCTTCCAACTATAAGGGCTAAACCAAAGCGTTGCCTAAACACCAAAATTATCACCTTACTACAAATTACATTTCATTAACCTAAAGAACCAGTGCAAGAGGACCAAAATGGTTAACTTTTCCAATCAAATTAAATACAAGCTCCCTATTTTCCTATAAGAAGTTTAAAATTCTGTAATAAATGATTCCTACCTTTTAATACACTTCATCCAGAAACTGAATTGGCTATCATAAGATTCCTAAAATGGGGCTGATAATAAAAGGTTCTTTGAAAACACACTATGATCAGCATACTCTAGCCAGGAGGAAAACTCCAATATAAATCAAGATTGCTGCCTGCTACCTGATCTGTTTCTGAAAAAAAGGCTGCAGTTAATGCTGTTATCCACTAAGTGGCATTATCAACTCAAACACCTACATCTTACAAAAAGTAATCACAGTACAGTGCATTTTGCCTCCTACAGGCAATTCATTTTAATCAGGTTTGTCATACATTTAGGCATCATTCCAAACAGTCAAATATATTAGTAAATCAGCATTACCAGTTTAATTTTCACATCAAGACATCTGCATTCAGCACGATGGTCAGGTTAGAAATAAAACTATTATGATAGGCCTATTGAACAAAGCAATCAAAATATTGCAGTAATATGAGCTCAAATTAGACACAGAAAAGTATAATAAGGTATTTTAAAAGTAGCTGGGGTTTCAGAAGTGCTATACATCAACAATTCCAGTATTTCCTGTTGTGAAGTGTGAAAGTACAAGTGTCACACCAGATGCATACTTTACTTTAGATCCAGCACTTCAATGAAAGTAATTCTAATATATTAGGTAAACTGATGCTACCTGATGCTAGAGAGTATTTTTAAAAGAACAATAATTGGGAAAGTAAGTAATATGTTTCATTAATTATGTAAGGATTAGTTTTCAAAATGTTACTTAAGGATTAATAACTGTAAATATAGTTTTTTGAGAAAAGTTTACTGGAAAAAAGCATTTAGGAGCAGTATAAATACAAGAAAAAATATTACAACAGAATTCTCATTCTAAGGTGTTTACCCGCCCCCCCCCCCCAACATTCCTATTGCTTTCTCTGGTCATTTATCACTGTGAATTTGTTCACACTACTGAAAACAAAGTGGAAAAAGACAATTATCAGTATTACTGTATACAAAAATACAGAAAAATAAAATGAGCAACTACTTCTGTTTCTCTGCCCATCAAAGCATGTGTTTTAAGCTTGTGAAATGTCCTACAAAACACTCAAAATTCTGAGCATACTTTAATGCTACAAGAATCAAGGCATTCCTGGTTTTTTTTTTCTTCAGTGATTTTTTTTCCCCCTTCCTGGCCACAGAGGAATTGCATTAGGACATAGTCCTTTTTCCCTACATCCACCTACGACAAACATTTGCTGCAAGTCAGCGACTCCAAAACCGAATTGTTTACAATGAACTCAAAAAAGCTATTAAAAAAACTGCTTCTTTGTTCCAGTTGGAAAGAGAGACAGCCAGATGTGTGGCTTGTTGATGCTGCTCTTCTCTGACCTTTGAGTGTAGGAAGAACTGCAGCTGAGGAAGGAAGTCAGCAAGTTGTGTTAATGAAGGTGAACTTTGTTTAAAAAAAATAAATAAATTTCATGACACAAAAATATCTTCGAAAATGTTTTTTTTTTTTTTTAAATAGTGACATCATTTAGTGGTGGACTTGGCAGTCCTGGCACAAAGGTTGGACGTGATGATCTTAAATCAACATAAGTTGATTCTATGGTTCTATTCTATGTAAAGATAACAGAAAACCTTACTTTTTGCTATTGGTGGAAAAGTAGAACTATGTTTCAGGAGAAGGCAACAAAATCTACATCTTTTGCTACTTCTGGAAAATTATACTCTTAATTTCAAGAACTCCAGTCAGTTTCACTGCCTTAAATTAGCAATGCCTCATCACTAACACCTGCCAGGAAACCATCCTCCTTTGAGAATGCAAAATTCAGGAAAAGCATTTTAATTTTAGGCTCGGAGTTACAGTCTACCACTACAGACCAAAACGAGGCCTAAAGCTGAATTCCAGATTGAGTGTGCCCAGTTCTTTGGAAAACACATCTGGCTAACAATGCAAGGCAACCAGCTACAGTTACTACAGTACCTTTCTGCACATTTCTCCCTGAAATACAAATCTGTACAACACCTAGCAATGAATTAACTAGTAATCTACTGAAAACTCTTCATTACATGGTACTCCTCATGACATTACAGAACACATCTGTATAAGATATTCTGTGAACATAAAAAAAAAAAAGAACATTTTTCAAAGTCTGCACAGTAACAGATATGAAACATTACATCTTGTTTCTTGTGAACTTCCAAATATTTTCTAAAAAAATGTCTGAAATGCATTCTGAAGTTCCACAACCACAGTGCTCCTCAATTTATCAAGGTAGCCAAGAAGTAGTAGAAGTTAATAGTAGTTAGATATCATGGCCTGCAGTGATTAACTAAAGGACACAGTGTGTTCACTATTGTATTATTTCATTAAGAAACTTTCTTATGTATTCTTAGAAAACAGGGAATTGAAAATGAAAACTAGTTTATTCTTTATGTTCTCCTGACCCCTAAGGTCATTTAAAAAACAACATTAATAGAACAGCATAGACATGCATATGTACACACAAAACCGTTTCTGTGAACAGTTATACATATATTTAAACTGATAAGAAAATTCAAATTATAGAGAATTAAAACAATATTTCATGTCATACTATTCAAAACAGTTATAAAGGATACTGGTCATTTTAAACACAGCCTATGAGATTTAATCTTTCTCTTCGCACCAACAGAAATGAAAAACTTTATCATATAAGACTTTCAACCCAGTTCAAACAGCTCACAGCTATGAGCACAAAGAATTTCTTCTGCTGCATTAGTATTTAGAAATTATTATCGGCCTGTCACTGTCACATTAATATTTGATTTCCAAAATCTTTTCTTTCAGAAATAAAACCCCTGTTTAGATGCTTTTAGAGTCCCCATTTTGTCACAGTGTTCTGAAAGAGTCAAACTTTAAGGTCATTAAAGGCATAATAAGAGCTTCATTTTGAAAAAAACAATTTGTCTTAATATTAGTCAAAGGTTTGTAACAGCAAACGCTTCAGACTTCAAAAATTTAACAGGAAAAAAAAATACTAAAAATATTTCGCACCAGTGTTAGCTCCTACCAGTTAATTACTTCCTACCAACTGAATTAATGAAAGCAGTGAACTACACTGTGGTAACATTAACTTTGTATGGGCTAAATTTAAAGGAATCCATAATTAATAAATCTCTATTTCCTCATTTCATACTAATTTCTTATAATTTCCTGTTTCTCTGACATGTTAGAATCTCCACTCCTACCATTTTTAACTTTTATTCTTTCCACTCTATTTGTCCTGCCTCCACAATCATCCTTCAGTTCATCTTTCTCTCCCCTACAAGGGTGGATAAGCCCATCAAGAGCACACATTTTTGAGATCCTCTTCTCTCCAGTTCAGAAAGATCATCCCTCATTTAAGAAGTAGAATGGGCCTTAAACTTTAGTAGAAATGCTATCTTTATAAAATGTGTCATATAGATAATTCCTATTTTAAATTCCTTATGACTGTTAACAAAATAGAAGGTTGGAAAGCCTTTTAAAAGAGAAAATATAGAATAAAAATAAAATACACAAAGCAGCTTCACTGGTTAAGTATACAGTCCCTACAAGTATCGCTTCATTATTTTACAAGGTAAAACAGAATAATCTATACTGCAGAAACTGAAAGCTAAGACTATAGCTTTTCATCTTAGTAAGTCTTTCCTTCCACCCCTCACATCCACCTCCTCCCTTGGACTTGGGTTTGTCTGCTCACCTAGTGAAGTGAAGAACCGTCTTTCAACTATGTTGATTCCACATTCACCAGAATCCCTTATGGTCTTAAATTAATGAATCTCTGCACCTTCCAAACGCCTCCCCAGGCAGTTTTATTTCTTCTGAACAAGCATCCACATGATTAGCAAACACCTTTACTTTGATAGACTGCCACTGAGATCCCTGGATTCACTTGGCTACTGCAAACCTGCTTTGACAGAAAGCCAGTTGGCCTGCTGTCATGCTGGGCTTGATTTTACCTGCAAAAAAAAAAAAGTTTTTGTGGTCATCTGCCACAGCATCACTAGTTGGAGGCTTCTCATGGCAGCTGAATTAATGACAGCACTGTTACTGCCCCATCCCTGTAAGGGTTCATGGCCAGGCTGGATGAGGCTTTGAGCAACCTGGTCTAGTGAACCGCGTCCCTGTCTGTGACAGGGGGTTGGAACTGGATGATCCTTAAAGTCCCTTCCAACTCTAACCACTCTATGATTCTATGATAAAGTAGGGTTAGCTTAAGGAGTCCTCTCCATACTCGATGGTTCCCTTCTCCGTGAGAAACCACTGGATGGAAGCTACCATTTTGCATAGCCTTACTTCTCTAACAGTAAAGTAAGATATCATTCCTTTTCAGATTTTAAGTGTTCCACGCTGCAACCACCCAGCTCAAATGTCATGTCTGCTTCACATTTCCCAGCAGTCCAGAAAGGGCTGGCAAACAGCAGCAGGTTTGGGTCAGAACCAGCAGAACTAGCGTCTGCAAGTTGTAGCCCTGGAGCCCCAGCACAGTGCTTACCACAATTTGGCCACATGTGGAGTGTGACAATGAGATCCCCCTTCTGTTCCCTGTAATCTATGCAGTAAACACAAGTAGCCAAATTGGCATGACCTCTAGTATTTCACTAAGAAAGTGGTAATCTTCCATGATTATGCCTACAGATCAATGACTTTTAGCACTTCTCTGTCACCCTCTGCTTCCTTCTCAGACACTGAAGCCTGCAGCTGTTCACAACCCTTTCATATTCTTCCTCATGTATCAGACCTTTTCTTGAAGCAGAGAGAAGCAAGAAGTTTAAAGCCACTAAAACCATTTGTTGCTGCAAGTACTGTCACTGATTTTCTTGCCTAGACACCAGTACATGTTTGAGTCCACAGTGGCTGATGCAGAGGTCTAAACTGTCAGAAATTTATTCCTCCGAGAAGTCTTTGCAATCCTGTAGATTTCCAGCAACAAAATACCTAAACCAGCACACTCTGAATGATGTTGATGCAAGAGAAGGGGCAGACAGAACCGAACTGCCACTCTGAATGGGATTGCACTAATCAAGCAACTACACACCTGATGATAAAATTAAATCCCATACATAGACAAAGCAGACTTGCTGGTGTGGTTTCTCTCAGGGAGTACGAAAATTTAGGACAATTAAACTGTTATTATTTAAAATCTCAAATAACACTGGATTCATTCCACAAAGAGATAAACGCTGTGTACAAAGTAGGGTCCAGCATACTGCACTCTTTAGCTTTCTCACAATTCATGTATAAAAGAAAGGGGGTACTTAAAAAGACCACTTGGTTATGTCTTACCTAGAAATACAGCGGTTCCAATTCACATTCAAAAATCCAAAGAAGTAATGATGCTAAACATTCAACGTCCGTCTGTCATGAAAAACATTCAAGATTACACTTGGAATCACTGTGTTTTTCCCTCTTCCTATTTTCAGATGAGACTTTCTCTTAAAAAGGAAATATTCATGGAAATCAGAAATTACTCTTTTCAAAGTGAAATTGGTAACATCCAAAAAATTTTTGCAGCAGTACCACTCAAAAATGCTGCTGGGTTGAAATGATCAGGTCCTTAAACTAAATTTTGTCCCACATAATTCTGCAGAACATATTCAATTTAATTTGGGTTTTACAGTGAGCTGTTACCAGGACTGATACTGCATACTGGCACTGGTATGCATTATATTAAGAATTAAAAGAAGTAATAATGAAAGATCAAAAATAAGAATACAACTCCAAAACATTTAGCATTTTACTGCAAAAGCTGTATTTAACAATATTTACATTGAAATAGATGTAGTTGAAGTGGTTCAAAGTTCAGAAATGAATTTTCCAATCCTGAAACTACTGAAATAAAGAATGTAATTTAAATAGTGACAATTTTTTTGCAAAGTGTTGGTGGAGGGAGGCTAAGAGGAAAACAAGGGGACCAGAGGTCCTTCATAAGGATCCACAGGGACCGCTATTCTTATTACTTTTTCAACTCTAAGTAAAAAAAAAAAACAAACCAAAACTAAAAACTTACAGAGATGCAAATTTGTTCTCAGAACAAATGTGGAATCAGCTTAAGAAATCCACTACAGAAAAGCTCACAAGTGCACTTCCATTTCAACCATAGCCTCAACCATGCTAATGTAACTCCACAAACACTCTTCCCAAATACTCTGGGGTTTACTATCCTCACAACTACAATAAAGCAGAGGTCAAGCCATCAGGTCTATAAATCAGCTGAATTAAGCTTTGGCTTTGGAAAACATGTGATTGTGTTTGTGCAGGTATATTTATAGATATGACCAAAACCTGGCTCTAATCTAATGATGGATTTTTATTCATTTAATTTCAAAATAGCAGGGGTGCTTGATTGCTGTCTAAAGAAGAATTATCTTTTGAAACTCAGAAGTGGGGCGGTGCAGGATTTTTTTTTTTAACCTCCTCAAAATAAGTTCCTTGCTGCAAATTGTAACAATTAATTATAAAAGCATATTAAATTAAATCAGAATATAACACTAATTTCCCAAATAGAGCACCCACATAGGGAACTAATTAGGAATAGCTCCTCTGTGTAAAAAAACCTTTGTACCAATTAATAGCTGGTCAAGTTAGGGAACTCCCTTTCTCTAGGGGAAAAAAGTCTATTTTCAGCCTTGTTTTAATTCGCTGCTGGCTGCAAATTCTCTCCACTTCTGTAGCAACAAAGAGTGCTTAGAACTTATATTCAGAGAGTCTAATGGGAATCTGGTCAAGATTTGGAAGAGGAAAAAAAAAACCAACAAACAAAACCACCACCACAAATTAGGACTACAAAAGGCGTAAGAACAAGTCCCGTTCTCTGCCTAGGCCAATTCTGTCCCAAGGGTTTACACAGACCAGAACGATAACAGTGAAATGATTCAAAATAAACAGTGGAGTAAGTGAAAAGAAGTACATGGCAAGAGTAATTCTCAGCTGTTGTTCTATAATAACAAAAGCAAACAAATAAAAACCTCAAAACGAGACTATAATGCCCAGATTGCATTTTGAAAGGACCAGTTAGGTGCAACAGTAAAGCTACATAACAGGATGCTGTTCAAGGGAGTCTGAGTATTCATTTATCATTTATGACATTCAAATCTGCTAGACAGCTGTTCTGTGAAAGACAGAAAAGTACCAGAGTTGACTCTAACCTGGCTGAAGATTATCCAGATCCTTCCCGATACTTAGAGAGAGGCTGCAATCTGTGGATTTTAAAATTTAAAAGAATCATTATTAATGAAACTCAATTACAAGTCAGAAAAGTTACTTAAATGTCTTCAAAACATAGTAATTTCTTTTTTTTTTTTTTTTTAAAATCAATGAGTACTGCTGCAAGGTATCTTCTTCCATGTGTTACACCCAAAGCTAACATACACAGTACAATAGTACAATACATAGGCTGGCGAACTCATAGGACAACACATCAGGATAGTGAACTACTGTCAGCATGTTTGGAACACTTAGTTTCCAGAGAGTGATGCAGCTTACATGGGAAAGAAGCTGGGAAGGGACCATCAGAGAATGGGCAAAGCAGGAACACCTCAGGACAGGGAAAGGACTGGAAGCACCGCACGGAACCCAGAAAACCACCATTTCCTACAGAGTGGTGATATAGTAAAAGACAACTTCTGATCCTTCAGCCCTGCCAGGTTGCAAAAACCAGCTCTATATACCATTGTTTTCTACAACATTTACTGAAGACATACGAAAACATGACCCTTTCCCTCTTGACACAACAACAAAAATGACAAGCTTCAGACTTGGGAACACCAGCACTAATTAAATGAGCATCCCTGAAAAAGTTTCAAAGAGGGCATCCCACTTACCAGACCATATTAACTCCCAGGCTACTAAGCATTTAGGTATTTTCCAAGCTTTGTGTATTTAAAGTGAACTGGAAAGAGTGGTTATGCAAAAACACAGCAAGATTCATGTTAAACAGAAACCAAAGCAGATTTACTAACAGGAATGAAAGCGAAGGTGGCAGAAGAGAATGGATGAAAATTCTGAGGAAGGATTACAGGTGGGAAGAAGAAACTGAAAGAACAGAAACAGAAACACTGCAGGCAAAGAAAGAGGACTGTGAAATTTAGATGATCATCAGAAATAAAAATGGTGGAATTTAGCTTTGAAAGGGCAAGTCTAGCACTGATTATGCTGACATAACATCAGCTGGCTTTGGAATGTCACAACATGAAAAAAGACCCTGTGTCAGTTTGAGAACGGGGAGGAAACTATCTGTTAGCTAAATACCTTGAATATATTAATCAATTAAATACCTCTTACCAAAGCAGATACCTGCAGAACTGCATTTATTTGACTCATGACCTGATCCATTTATTTGATCCACTCCAGAAGGAGTTCAACAAAGTCAAAGGTTTTAGTCACCGAAGCCACAGGCAACTCAGTTTAACTGAATTCACAACCCATTACCACAAGAAAGAAAACAGAAGAAAAAAGACCTCAGTAAGACAAAAAAGGTACTAAATGTCTGCTTCTTTCTGTAAGTATTAAATGGAAATATGCAACAAAACTCATAATTTGAGAGTGAACAACTACTTCGTTCCCTTCAAATTCATCTACAGAAGTATTTGAACAGAAATGTTTTTCAGGAAAATTAATTAATTATAGAACATGACTTAAAAGTTTAATTATGGTAAAAAATTGCCAGAAACCTTTAAACTGATCAAGTGGGACAGAAAAAAAAGCCTCTATGGAATAAAAAATTGCTATAAGAACTGAAATAACATAAAAAACTGTATCTTCATCAGAGCTAAACCTAGCGAGCTAATTAAAAATCTTGAGAACTAACATAAACCCAAGGAAAGGTAAATGAGAATTTTCTTGAGCTATATTCATGATTTTCATATTTTAATGTTAGACCAGCTTGTTCTGTTATGTAACTTGGCTTATTTTGAGAAAATTAAAGAGTGCTGGTGACAATAAGTGCTCTCACATAACACAGGTGCAAAATACACTCACAAAAAGCTTACAAACTGAGAAGTGGACTACAGCACAGTTAATTCAGAAGTCAAAACACATTTTTATAGAGAAAAACTAAATTTTGGAAACAAAAAGCAGCAAATATCAAGGAGTTATCTCCTGTTCAGCTGAATCATGAAATTACAAAAACTTTGTGAATTATACAGAGTAGCTGTCCTAAGCACAACTTAAGTATTAGCTAGCATGGAATCAGATTTTTAACAAAATACACATTACATCCTGGAAGTCTGCTTTTTAACCTTTTTTTACAATTTACCCCAGATATCCAAATTTCTTTCAGTCTAAAACAAAAGCAAACTAAATCGATCTTAAATGGAATGCTGTCACGGTTTAAGCCCAGCCAGCAACTAAGTACCATACAGCCATTCACTCACTCCCACCACAGTGGGATGGGGAGGAGAATCGAAAACAATGTCAGTCCAATTCATAGAGTTACTACGATGAATAGGTGTGACATGGCATTAAAAAACACAACTATGGATAGCTGCCAGGAAGCAGTACTTGTGCTTTCTTCTTGTGCTTGCTTAGTTACTGCTTCAAGTAATAACTGTGTGGAACAGGCTTTCAAAGTTCACTGAGGTAAGACATTTGGACTGAGAGAAATGTTGTCAAATGGGAAAGCAAGTGCCATGGGACAGAAAGGATAAACCACTCTGGCTGAAAAAGTTTCAGATTTCCAGTTTTAGGCCTTTAAAACAGAACTATTCCCTTACAGGCTGACATAAACAGTCCAAGATTGATATAGCCAGGGGGAATGAAGAGGAACAACATTTTACCATGTTTATAAAATACCTAAATAATGATACTACTCCTTAGAATATTCTGACCTAAACATGGGATGAAGAAACATGTTTATGAGCAACCCCTGTCCTCCTCAGGAGAATTTACAAGTTGGTAAGTGATCATTTCTTAAACACCAGTATGATAAAAACAGACAGAAATAAACAGACACTCTGAAAACTTTAGCAAAAAGCTTAATGCTGCTCTAAGAAAAGGATGTCAACAAGAAGGCCAACCACCACATATTAATGCAAAAGAGAAAATTCTCTTTAACTGTTTTAGTAGCATCCAGTAAATGTATCCCTAGTTAAAATGCATTTATGCAATGAAAAACAGAAGTCAGTTGGGTACCCTTGGCATAGTAGTTTGAGGGACCTGCTGGGAGTAAAGCTTATTATCCACTCAGGGATTTGAGCAGTCATAGTCCACAATCAATTTAAGGCAAAAGACAGCTCCTACTTTGAAAGTTTCCTGCTGTGTAAGAAATAATTAAGGCTATATGATCAGTGTTCAACAAAGCATAAATAGCAAAGATGCTAAATTAATTCTACTTGCAAATCAAGAGTTAAGTGAAGTCACATTACAGAATGGACTACATAATATTGCAGTTCAAAGGCGAAACAGAAGAGTTAAGTATGATGAACTGTGTGTCAGAGGCGAGACTTGGAATTCTAATCCTAGGCAACAACAATATTATTTCATGTTTTAGAAGTTCTTCACCCAAAAAGTAGAAAGTATATAATACAAAATGAAATCTGTATTTTGATTTAGTATCAAAAATAAAAAAGGAGCAGCAGCAGAACACAACACTGTATGTTCTGAAAAAGCACAGACTCATTGAAGCCTTTACTACCAAGCTGGTACTATTTAAATATTATGCAGAAAGATGCAAGAGATGTCAATAGCAACACAGGTAATTCAGGGCAGTTCATCCTTAAAGCATCTTAACCAGAACTTCAATTCTCTCCTCTCACACCACAAACCACAACAGGAATTTGCAGCTCAAGAATGGCACTTGGCCCGTCACTGTCCATACAGGGACCAGGAGCTAAAATTCTGATTGCTAAACTGCTTTCAGGTGGGGGGATACATGGCCAGTTCACCAAGCAACCTACACCATCCTCATCTACAGGAAAGAGGTGAAGAGACAAATGGAAGCACTCCATGGACTGGAGTAAACTCATGACCTGCCTGTTAGACAAGACTCTGCTAAATCATTAAAATTCAATGGCTTTAACACTGCTTTTAAAAAAACAAAACAAAACAAAGGCAAAAATGAAGGGAAAAGCCCCACACAACTGCCCTCCATACCCTATAGTTTTGACTAAATATAAAATCAGACTTGCACCTCCTCACAGGAAGCAATCAGACAATTAGAAGGCGGCGAAACATCTTCTTGAGCCAGAGATTCCCTAGAGAAAACCTAAATATAATACTAACTCAGGCCTGCACTAGCAGGTTGCTACAGCTCCTTTAGTTAACAGAAAGCAAAGCTTAGGACAGGGATAAGTTTTACACTACTTCCAGGATATATATCCTCTGGTTGAGAATACTGTAGATGCCATCTGCTTACATTTAATTTATTCATTTTGATTCAAGATGACAGCCCATAATTCTTCATAAATATTTTTTTTTAAAACTAGTACTTTCAAACCGGCTAATTACACCTGTGTATTTCCTGAGGCTTTTCTTATGAAAACAATATGAAACTCAATTTTTCTATCATTTCAAGCTGCCCTGGTTTATTTTTCCAGCTTTCCATACACAGCTTCTCCTTTTAGGTGGGATAGAATTTTTTCTCCTACCCTTCTAAGCACATAAAGACAATCCTACCACTGCCTTCCCAAAGAAGCTGCTGAAACCCAGCTTCCTGGAAAGCAGGATCTGAGGCCACATGTACGTCAGAAAATAAAACAGACCAGGGCACACAGCCATGCTCTGGGCTTGGAACCAGCGAGCATGGTACAGCTCGTGGCTAGACATCTAAAATCCCTCCAAAAAAGCATGACCAGATCCAAGCAGCCTTTTGGAAATGGTCCATCGTCTCTCCTAACCCCAGAACTATGCTTGGGCATTATCTGGGAGAGTGTGCTGGCACAGAGCAAAACTGTGTCATGAACAGTACTAAAAATGTAACAGTACAGTTGCATACCGTATCTATTCCTTATTTAGTTCCTACTATGAACATGCATCACAATTATAAATACCAAGTTGCTTCTGGAGAATGTAACTTTCAGAAGTTAATTCTGTAAGTAGCCAATGCATTTCAGAATTAATGTGTTCAGGCAAACTGAAGATGAGCATCTGACTTGCTGATTTCAGCAAGCCTGCACTGCTGCCAGTAGAACATTGGTCCTGACTGTCAGCTGGTACAAAGGGGCATCTCTCTATGGACATCTCAATGCACAGCAGCTGAGACTCTGCTTCTCCACACTTTACTCGCATCAGGGTGGTGGGAAAGCGAGAAATTCACTCTAAAAGTAAAGTAACAAATTTATTAAATCCCAGCAATAATAACACCGTTAGCATGAGACAGATATCTGTTTCCCACAGATCTTGGCCTACAACCTAGTTCCGATGTGGAAAAAAATTAATAAACCAGCTTGAAAGAAAAAGCAACTTTATAACCAGAATTAATACGGCCCTTTTGCTCTGTTGTCAGGATACTTACAGTGACACTAGAAAACAATGATGCTGGGAAATGACTGTGCATTATTAAGATCTTAATTTATTTTCCATCTTCATTTGGACTCCTTCACAAAATGCTTCATTTCATAAGAAAGACAAAGTAAATGTTTGAGTCAAAGATCCCCACTGTCCTGGGTTCAGCAGTAGCAGTCAGTTTTTCTCCTTCTTAGTAGCTGTTGCAGCACTGTGGTTTTGACTTTCGGCCTGGGAACAGAGCTGATAACACCGATGTTTAGACTGACCAAGGACTTTGTGAGTCTCATGCTCTGCCAGGGAGGAGGAGAAGCTGGGAGGAAGCAGGGACAGGACACCTGACCCAAACTAGCCAAAGAGGTATTCCATACCACAGCACGTCATGCCCAGGGATATAGAACTGAGAGTTCCTGGAAGGGCTGGATCACTGCAGGGTGGGGGTGAGGTAACGGTTGGTGAGCGGTTGTATTCTCTTCCTTGTTATTTCCTTTATCATTATTATTATTGGTGGTAGCAGTAGTGATTTGTGTTATACCTTAGTTATTAAACTGTTCTTATCTCAACCCGTGGGAGCCGCATTCTTTTGATTCTCCTCCCCGTCCCTCCAGAAGCGGAGGGAAGAAAGGTCGGAGGGGAAGTGGACTGCGTGGTACTGATTTACGGCCTGAGCTTTAACCACGACACCCACTCTTCACAGTTGTCAGAGAGAAAAAAATGTCTCGTTGACATAGGTAGATCCATTCTGCTGTGATTTCCAAGACATCTTGTGTTGGACTGTTGAAGAAAAGACATAGCTAATTTACATGCCCCCATGACAAACTGTTTCACAGCATCAGTAAGTAAAGGGAACATACAAGGCTAACTAAATGTAAGCTGATCAATACTGTGAATTGTTGACTCTGAGATGGCTTTGAAACACACACGCAGGACATCAGCAGGCAACATGGTAGAAGATGAGAGTTCAAGACCATCCTGGTGTGGGCTGCATGCTCCGATGCTGAATACCACTGCCCATGGAATACCACCTATTAACTCATGGCAGAAGCTGGGTGGAACTTACTTAAAGTTCATAGAATCATAGAATCATAGAATAGTTAGGGTTGGAAAGGACCTTGAGATCATCTAGTTCCAACCCCCCTGCCATGGGCAGGGACACCTCACACTAAACCATGCCACCCAAGGCCTCATCCAACCTGGCCTTGAACACCGCCAAGGATGGAGCATTCACAACTTCCCTGGGCAACCCATTCCAGTGCCTCATCACCCTCTCAGTAAAGAATTTCTTCCTTAGATCCAATCTAAACTTCCCCTGTTTAAGTTTGAACCCGTTACCCCTTGTCCTGTCACTACAGTCCCTGATGAAGAGTCCCTCCCCAGCATCCTTGTAGACCCTCTTCAGATACTGGAAGTCTGCTATGAGGTCTCCACGCAGCCTTCTCTTCTCCAGCCTGTTCTCTGAACAGCCCCCAACTTTCTCAGCCTGTCTCCATACGGAAGTTGTTAATTGCTTTCACTCTACAGAGAACATAAGACCATCATCAGAGAGTGGTCTATGTTTTTTGCCAGAATATGTCAAAGGAAGTCAGGCAACTCATGCTTTACTGTACGCTGGAAGTCACTTAAGACTGCGTATCAAATGGGCTCAGAGACTTCTCTGGTCACGGAAAGGCACTAAGATCTTCTCATGTGATTTCTGGGCAAGTCTTCAGAGCATCACCTCAACAGTCTATTTTCTGGAAAACTGGAGATGAAACTTCTTAATAGTGCAGACTTAAGCAATAACCTTAGGCATGCCTAACTACAGTAACTACAGTGAGGGGAAAATACCACATGCAGCCATTCTTTAACCACCAGCACAAAAGTGTCAGCGAGTCTGGTGGACAGGCTAATCCCAGAGAACTGGGATTTCTACCTTCTTTTTAAAATAATTTATATCCAACTTCCCTTCAGAATCTCTCTACATCAACCTACATACAAACAAAGAAAACAAGTTACTAGAAAATGAAACGGTTTACTCCAGTGTCATCTGAAGGAAACACCTTTCTGCCAACAGGATCACATTATACACACACAGCAGAATGTCTTGTACTGCGTACAAAAACACAGCTACCTGAATAACCTCCCCCTCTCCCTCGTCTCGTGATCCTCCCTAAAGCGAGTCATATGGCAGCACTTTTCTCCTTTTATGGGCAAAAAAAAAGGAGAAAGGAAGTCAGCACCAAGAGAGCGAGCGGGGCTGCGCTGCCACACGCGTTCAGAGGCGCTGGGCTGCGCCGCGCCGCGCCGCGGTCATCCCTGCTGAGCGCATTAAGAATACAAACCCTGAGAGAGGGGTACCATGAATCAACTGCCATTTACTTAATTCACACGTAATTACATGTCACCAAGTGTTTCACGCTGAACTCGTCACTACTGAATGTATTAAAAACTAAAGGATGGAGGGCATGTAATGTATTTGCATGTGCTTATCTTCCATTGCCCTTTGTTTGAATGTCCTGTGAATAGCATGCGAGGCACTTCTTTGGGAAACAGCTGTAGGGATAGCATGATGCAGAGCAGCAATTAAAATTACAGTACTTTATGCCGCATGAATTTCCATATGTGTCCTCACTGCCTCAGTGCCCACCACCCGTACCCAGCTCAGTCCACCTTCCTGTTCTCCAGCAGCTCTACAAGATGGAGTCAGGAGAAGTTATTAATGATCTGATTTACCAAATTTGGCTTTTTTTGAGACAACTGTGGAAATTTCAGTAGCTCAACGCTAGGGAAAGGTAAATGACATATAGAATTCTCTACATATCAGGCAAAAAAGGAATAAAAGCCTTGCTGTTCTTTTATCAACATAAATCATTGTTTCTCCCTCAGTAACCGATACTAGAGTTAAAAGCCTAAATCATGAAGACTCCTACCCAATAATAGCCAAAGAACTGAGAAATTACAAGGAAACCCACCTCCTTTCCATGCACAGGTGATGGGATGAAGAATTTCTAAGAACTGTCATCTCCCCTCCAAGCACAGCAACAGGGTACATCAGCCAGAGCCCATAGTGTGCACACAGCCAGCCACAGGACCCCTCCATGCATCTTCCAAAGAGCCAGGGAACGTATTTGTCAGCATTACAGGTACTCATCATTAATTCAGAACTACCTTGCTATCCCTTAGCTGTTTATGTGCAGTCACTCTTAGTTCTACTTGAATACTGCGACTTAGTATTTGACTGCTTTGTTTGGGACAGATCCTGCAAACAACTGAATTCAGTTACATGAGTTATGCTGCTGGGTCACAGTCCATGCATCAGAGTTGACATACAGATAAGTATTTCCAGGGTCAGAGTCTCTGTCCTTAAAACACTTTTTTTTTTTTTTTTTTTTTTAAGGAAGGAAACAGTCTCCCTGGTTCTCAGATCATTATCAGGTCAGATCAGATGGCCAAAACAGCAGAGTTCAGTAAGGAGTTTAAAATAATCCCCATTTTTTTGAAGTCTAATGTTGCTCTTACACAGAAAATAAAATTTGTTAAATATCTATAACTATTTCTTATTGTTAAAGATTGCCATTTCCTCCTTGGAAGCTTTGACATTTTAACAGTGTATATTCTCTTTTGACAAATTTTAGTTCAGTATAAACATGGAATACTTCTTTAAAAAGTAGTATTTTAACCTGTAGGTGTCCCTTTGCCTTATGAATAAATTAGAAGACACTGAGTAACAGCAACCGCAAAGCACAAACACTTTATTACGATTGTGGTGACTCAGACTGCCAGGATTTGGCAGCCCACAGTGTTCCTCAGCAGCAGAACAAAAGGGGATTTTTTTTGGCTGATTTACTTTTAGTTCAGTAAAGGACAACATGATACTGTCTGAGCCATAATGAATCAAAACCTGAGTAAAACAAAGGCGTAAGTAGTCAGACCCCAATCGTTTTTTGTCTCACAGTATAAAAATGGAGAAGCAGATTATCTATGCTTCTACGGCCTCTAATATATATGCTCTCTTTCTGTCTTTTAGGAAACAAAATAAAAGTAGTAAGATGATTTAGTTGCAGAGATACGAATCTCCCAAAATACTGCAAGATCATGAAATATTTTCTTTGTATTTTCCTCTTGAAAACAAGAGATGTTGATACTAAATAATAAGTGGATTTTATAACACCTTCTCTAATTAAAAGCATAAAGCCCGTAGACTTAAGTATTGCACTCTTAACAAAATCTCTCAAGTATTCAGAGCATGAAACACATTTTGAGAGAGACTCATTTTCCAGCATCCCCATCGTGATCTCATTTGGAACAGCAAACCGTCCCTGCAGTAATTGGTATTACAGAGCTCTGCTGCAGCACAGCCTTGTGAGAGGGTGAGGGAAGTGTCCCAGTCCTATAGGGCATTTATGCTTTAATAATAAAAACATAGGAAAAACAGTTACAGAATATCATCTCCCATTTCCTCTGCGACCATCAGTTATTAGGGAGATGATTACAGACTTATTTCCAGAAGCTTCTAAAGATGTAAATGTCTGTCATGAAATCTTTTATCTGAAGGAGTCACCAAAAAGTCTACAGATGATCCTTGAAGCAAAACACTGTGCAATTACAAAGCACTACAGTACAAGGAGTCAGACGGTATATATGTGGGTGGGAGAAAGTATAACTGAGACAAAATTAGACCCTTCCTGGAAATAAAATAAAACATAACAAATTTAACAATGTAGCCTTCTAAAATCTAAACAGGTCTGAGTAACATTTGCAGCAACTCCTCAATAATATTGAGGAATATTATTAGAAATTTTTCCCTTCACCATTGCTTCTCACACCCAATTTCCACAGCATTAAACAAGCCCCCTCTGAAAAAGAATTAGGACCAGCAAATCATCTGCACCAAATAAATACCACTGCACATCTCTCATGAAGGCTATTTAAACACAATTCTGGAATCAATTTACTGGACATAGGATTATACGGATCAGTTACCAGGGAGAATCTTCCTCCTCCAAAATCAATTCAGCTCCATAAGTGGTACCATCACTCAGCACTTCTGTACCAGCTAACAACCATGAGTAATGATTTTTTGCCCCATAGCTCCACACCACTATTAATATGCATGACAGAAACCAGAAGACAAACTTTCTCCCCACCTTCCCAGAAAGCCATTAACTCAACCTAACCTTCCAGACTTAATCTGGGGCAGCTGCAAAATGAAAATTATAATGATCAGGCTAGGTACCAAATACACTCACAATAACGGAATGAAAACAGAAAGCAGGCTTTCTTTGAAATGTCTTTGAAAAACAAGAGAACAATCCCTTCCTCCTGCTTCTCAGTCTAACCACATTCAGTCTAGACAACAATAGTCGTACAACACTACTGGGCTCAGTTCAGTTGTCAAAGTATCAGCAAGGACGAGATGCTGATGATGGACAACTGAATCATATGAGGCTCAAACTGTATTCTAACCCCAAAATAAAAACTTTCTCCAGAAGGGAACCTCAGTCTTGTCAAATTCTGGCCTTCATCCTCCAAAAGAGCTACACTTAGATTTATTAGTCCATATGAGGCTAGAAGTACAAAATGGACTCAGAAGAATTTTGAACATGGCTACAATAAATTTGCATACATAATGGAAATTAAGACAGCTGGGATGGTAAGCAGGAAGCCATCTAAGCTAATAGGAAACAAAGTTGTGAAAGCTGTAGCTTAAACATCACCTCTCCTGGAAGCTCAAGACGTACCTATGTTATTAAAAAGGGTTGAAAAACCCTCAGGCCTCCCCAGGAGCAAGATACAAAGTCATCCCTTTCACAAGCCGATGAGGAAAGGAGTCATGCAATTTTAAAGTTTCAGATGGCAAGGCAGGAGCATGCCCCCAAGCACCATCAAGCAATTTAAAAACATCAGGAAAGTAACCACAGAGGAAGTAAAAGTGGGTGGTAGGCTCTTTCCAGGTTGCAAGGCTGGCTCACAATGACATCTGTGTCAGGGCACTGCCCTAACCCACAAACTATAGTCTGTCCTGGATTATTCCTGCTGAGCTATGAAATGGAAAAATATTTACTGGATAAAATAATGAAACATCCACAGAAAGCAGATTTTCCACACCTGAATGCCTTCATCACAGAGCAGAAGTCACTTTCCCTCTGGCATAATTAATAATTTTTTTCAGAGTAGCACAGTTGCAGGTGAAATAAAGGACAGGTTATGCCATGCTGCTTGTTGCAGTCTCCAGGGGAGAGGGAAATGTGAGCCCAAGTTACTTCAAGCTAAAAACAGGACAGAGAACTTCATGAGTAAAGGATGTAACTAATGTACTATCAACTATAATGAGAAGAGTCACTGCAAATGCTTCTGCCTCTTGTTTGAGTAAATAGCTTGCACTTACTTTCTTAGCAAAACAAGCTTTTCAAATCCCAAGAGAACACTCTAATCTCATGATGCCAAAGGCAGTTATACAGGAGAGTGATGCCACTCTCCAGAAGTCACAGTGGTAACAGCTCTGGATGGATGCAGAAATGAAGCTCTGTGATCTGATTTTCTTCACAGTAAAGAATACAAACGTGTTTTCAGACATGAGTTTTAAGAACATCAACCTTAGCTTTGGGGCATCTAATTGCAAAATAGGCCACTCAAATAATTTATGAATTCAGGCTGTAATACAACAGGGAGGATTCCTCCCCCGCCAAATCCCATAAATTATATAAAAAAAATCTTCTAACAACTACTTAAAATTTAAGTTAAACCTGTGTGTATCAGAGAGATATAGGAGAATACAGAATGGCGCTTACCTAAAACGTAAGGAAGTCTACACATCCCCTTAAAGACACCAAACCGCCTCCACAGGGCTACTATATTGTGCAAACTCCAGTGCCCAGAGATGATTCAGCAACCCAAAGCTCACCACAGGGGACCAAAATCAAGTTCCCAGTATGCTCTATGTGACAACTCCCATGTTGGAACAGTGCTCTTCAAGTGGTCTGAGGGGCATATGTTCATGAAACACGTCTATTAACTGAAGATTTTAACCGAATCAGACAGCACTTGCGACCGGCATGAGTTGCACGACACCATGAGTTGCACTGCTCCTGGAACATTCAAAATGACCTTTTCACATTTTACAAGCTTCACAACCTCCTTACACAGATTTACTCAAAACTAAGCATTTGACTTACACTTTAGTTTCACCTTCTGCACTGCCAGTCATCCAAAGCATGATGTTAAAAGTCAACCTGTCCACTGCCACTCTGAACAGCCCTACAAAATTACTGTCACAGACAGCAAGTAACCATTCCAGAATTAAGGTGAGACTGACTCATATTCATGTCAACATGGAGATATCAACCATGAAATCATTTCTTATCGTTTAAAATCCACAATACTAAATAAAAATCTGTGTCTCAGTGCTGCACTGGGTCGTGTATGCCCTAAAATGCACTTGTCCTAGACCTAGTTCCCGACGACTGGAAAAAAGGGAAATATAACCCCCATTTTCAAGAAGGGGAAAACGGACAATCTGGGAAATTACAGCCCAGTCAGTCTCACCTCTGTGCCTGGCAAAATCTGGGAGCAGATTCTCCTGGAAGGCATGCTAAGGCACATGAAAAACAAGGAGGTGGTTGGTGACAGCCAGCATGGCTTCACTAAGGGGAAATCCTGCCTGACCAATTTGGTGGCCTTCTATGATGGGGCTATGAAACTGATGGGCAAGGGCAGAGCAGTTGATGTCATCTACCTGGACTTGTGCAAAGCCTTCGACACTGTCCCACACGACATCCTTGTCTCTAAATTGGAGAGACATCAATTTGATGGGTGGACCACTCAGTGGATAAAGAACTGGCCGGATGGCCGCACGCAAAGAGTTGTGGTCAATGGCTCGATGTCCAGCTGGAGACCCGTAACGACAGGTGTCCCTCAGGGGTCGGTGTTGGGACCGGTCTTGTTCAACATCTCTGTTGGTGATATGGGCAGTGGGATTGAGTGCGCCCTCAGCAAGTTTGCCGATGACACCAAGCTGTGTGGTTCGGTTGATACACTGGAAGGAAGGGATGCCATCCAGAGGGACCTCGACACACTTGTGAGGTGGGCTGATGCCAACCTTATGAAGTTTAACCATGCCAAGTGCAAGGTCCTACACCTGAGTTGGAGCAATCCCAGGCACAGCTACAGGTTGGGCAGAGAAGAGATTCAGAGCAGCCCTGTGGAGAAGGACTTGGGGGCGTTGGTCGATGAGAAACTGAACATGAGCCGGCTTCAGTGTGCGCTCGCAGCCCAGAAAGCCAACCGTATCCTGGGCTGCATCAAGAGGAGTGTGACCAAAGGAGGTGATCCTGCCCCTCTACTCTGTTCTCGTGAGACCTCACTTGGAGTATTGTGTGCAGTTTTGGTGTTCTCAACATAAAAAGGACATGGAACTGTTGGAACAAGTCCAGAGGAGGGCCACGAGGATGATCAGGGGACTGAAGCACCTCCCGTATGAAGACAGGCTGAGAAAGTTGGGGCTGTTCATCCTGGAGAAGAAAAGGCTGCATGGAGACCTCATAGCAGCCTTCCAGTATCTGAAGGGGGTCTACAAGGATGCTGGGGAGGGACTATTCATCAGGGACTGTAGTGAGAGGACAAGGGGTAACGGGTTCAAACTTAAACAGGGGAAGTTTAGATTGGATATAAGGAAGAAATTCTTTACTGAGAGGGTGGTGAGGCACTGGAATGGGTTGCCCAGGGAGGTTGAGGTTGTGAATGTTCCATCTTTGGCGGTGTTCAAGGCCAGGTTGGATGAGGCCTTGGGTGGCATGGTTTAATGTGAGATGTCCCTGCCCATGGCAGGGGGGTTGGAATTAGATGATCTTAAGGTCCTTTCCAACCCTAACTATTCTATGATTCTATTACTCTATTTTTTTCCTGTAGAAGTAACTATGACTACAAGTTTAAACCAAGAACTAGTAGCAAGCAATATATAAAGACAGAAAATAAAACACATTTTTAATTTTAACTGGAAGTGTGAACTGGAATTCTGTGAAAGTAGAAGAATGGTAAATTCAGTACTTCACAAGAATTAGGACCTGCACATCTCACATCATTCACATTGCTCTCATCATCATTCACATGAGTGCATAGCAGCTTCTATTACAATTTTAATTTAAACTACAAAATTCAAATTTATGACTGCATTTTTGCAACTCTCAAGCTGTCCCATATATTAAAGATTTTAATTCATGCTTCTCAAACTGCTTTCTCTGATTTAATGTAACTGTTCTGCATTCCTAGATAACACGAGTAGAAAGCACTGCAAAAAGAATGATTGATAATACTGAAACAGATCCAAATATATACTGAATTCAGTACGGAAGAAACACCAAGAGGTTCTGGCTCCTTCAAATCAACATGTATTACTAGTATGCATATTCTCCTGTCCACTGATGTTATAGGTCACATCGACATACTGAGTTTGTCTCCAGAGATTTAATAGGAGACCTAATGATGTCTGGATTGCATACAGATTTTGGATATAGCATAATATTTTTCTGTTTTGTATAAAATGTGAACTGAATGATCAAGTTCATGTGCTACTGCATGCATTATAGTGCTAAAGAATGCCAGTGATTCCACAAAACTCTTTTACAGGAACTGTAAAAACAGTAATTAAATGGATATTTTGTGTCACTACAAAAACAACACAGGAGGGTAGTGAAAAAGTACAGAGCAGGATACAGTAAAATACTGGGTAGTTATTAAGAAACCCAGAGAGCCTCACTTATACTTGCCATAATTTACACTTAAATGAAACCTTAAAGACCAGACAGACTGAAGAATTTTATTCTTAGTTGCTACTTTATGCTTTTTATATACAAGTCAAACCCTTCATGCTGTTCCCGTAATTTGTAATTTCATTACAACTTCTTTTTAAAGCCTACCCTAGGAAAGTTAAATTCATGAGTAGTAGGGCTCTATCATTAGTTTTTAACTCAGGCCGGGGGGTTTGGAAGGAGAATTACAGGAGAGTAGAAAGAGTCAAACACAAGAACTTACAAAGTTTATTCCTTAAAAGCATAAAAAAGTATGTTGCTGATGTGTAAGTCTTCCTTGTGTATTATAACATTATGAAAGTTAGCATAACAGAAAATAGGAAGTACCAGCTTGGTTCTTCCTTGTGTAATATGAGTTGGGGTATTTTTGTAGAGCAGTTCTGAGCATGCGAAATTCTTTGCCCACAAAGCAACCTCATGTTACAACAGCATTTCATTCCAGATCTCCCCACCTAAGAGTTCACTAAGTTGTTTTCATTTTTTCGTGACCTTGCAAATGGTGAGAACAGAAGCACCAACGCAAAAACATCTCTTTTCCCGTTATCACACCCTTTCCTCATGCACATGTAAACTGCCTTTAGGAGCTTGTTAACAAAAAAAGAGTGAAAAGATGGGCTGTACAGCAATCGAAGACTCCCAGGAACAGGCTGGAAACCAACCCACATCACCATCCTTGGCAAGTTACTGGCAATGCCACTGAAAGCATGTGGAGTTAGAGCCTTGCTCTGCTGCCAGTGAATTATGGAGCACTCGACAGTGGCGTCATGTATTACCAAGACCTTAGCATAACAAAACCCAGATAAACAAAATTAAAGCTAAACGGTCATGAAATTAAATTAGGGGGAAGAAAAATAGGAAGAATAGATGTAAGCATGGTATCTGTTCACTGTAACACATCTCTACATGGACAGTGATTCAAATGAGATGAATGCGGTATAACAGATCTTGTTTCTTAGCTCATGCCCATGTACATCCCTCTGGAAACACCGCATTTATAACGCCCTGCATCCAACAACGACCAGCAGCTGGAATAGAAAGTTTTCGGCATAATCGAAGTTGTGAGCTTAACCTCCCCGCTTTCTCCTTCCATACAACCCAGGCATACTTACTCCAATAAGGCACTAGGACGTGCGGTTTGGCTGCTATCCCCGGCCAGGGCCGGAGTTCCGCCGGGCTCCTGGGCCGGGAGCAGGCAGGGACAGGTCCCCGCACTGGCGCTACGCAACCCTGCAGCCGCGGCGGCTCCGGCACTCACCGGCCGCCAACGAAGACCCAGCGACATCCACCCCTGGGGATGGACTGAGGGCCTGTGCCCGGGGGAAGCTTCTCTCGGCTGAGGAAAGGCCAACCGGGGACCTCCTCTGGGGCTCGCCCCGCAACCGATGCCTTCCCCAAACGCAGCCGGCAGCCTAGGCAAAGCGAGCCCGCCCAGCGCCCGCCGCCCCGATGCTACAGGAGCTGGCAGCAGTCTGGGGCCGACGCTTCCTCGGGCAACAGTTGGCTGCGTCCCTTGTACCCCCCCTTCCCGCCGCCCTGCGGGGATCAGGGGCAGTCGCGCTGCCTGCGGCACCGGTCGACGGGCGGTGACCCTGGAGCAAGGAGCGGGCACAAAAGCGGCGGAGACGGCAAGGGGCGAGGGGAACACTTCGGACGGAGAAGGCGCGGGGTCCTGCGGGGCTGATGCGGGGGGCGGTGCGCGAACGAGCGGCAGAGGCGGCTCAGCTCGCTCGCCACTGCGCAGTCCCGGGCAGGCGGCAGCACCCGGCCCTACCGTGCCTCCCTTTCCCCTGCCCTTCCTGCTTACCTGAACCGCCCGTCGCCGCTCGCTGCTGTAGGAACCCTCCTCCATCCCCCGCACCTCAGACACAACCGGCGGCGCGGCCCGGCCCAGCCCAGCGCGACGCTCCCAGGCCCGCCCCACGGTGGCTGCGTGCGGCTTCTGGCCCCGGGCGGGCGCGGCTCCCTCGGACCCGCCTCCCTCCGCCGCGGGCTGGGCATGAGGCGCCCTGCGGGGCCCGGAGCGGGAGAAGGGGTCCCCGGGGTGGCTGCGGACAGGGAGAGAGCGGTGCGGCTCTGAACAAGGGGAACGAGAAACGAGGAGTCCCTCAGCTCCGCACATGCAGGGGGGGAAGGAGAGCTGAGGCGTCTGCTTGGAGATAAGGGCAGGCAAAGGAGCGGCTATCGCCCGTGCTGCACCCCCCGCCCGGGGCTACCAGTACTGACCCAAATCCGCAGAGATCCCATCCCTTCTCCTCCCAGCTGATGGGTTCTTATTTTTGGGGAAAGGAGGGGCCGGACTGTGTGTGTGTCAGTGCTTGAAATCAGCGGGACTGCGCATACATTTTTTGCATTTTTTGGCTTTGCAGAAGGCAGCACTTCCTCAAGACGTCAAAACCAGATCTGAGCCTGTTCACAGCTCGTGAAAATACTTTGTACTTCCTCTTGCTGTTTTGGGGGTTAAATAAGGTTAAAAGTTGCAAGAGTGGCGGAGCAGCGCTTAGTCTCCCCCTTCCCTAAAAGACAAGTCTGTGAGTCATTTACAGAAAGAAAGAAAGAAACAAAAAGCCTACAAGTAACAGTATTGGAAGCGCAGCATAAAAATATCTAGATATTTGTTCATACCAGGGTTTTGCTTGGCGAGCTCTTTAAATGTGAGAAGCCATGATGCTGACCACAAAGCCAGTCCAGCTCTGTGCCAGTGAAGCAGAGAGCTCACAGCTGCATTCTGCCTGGGGCGAACGCCTCGAAGGAAGGGTCTGGGTGCACCGAGAGGTGTGATTCTCATGAATAAGGCAAGCTGTGAAGCGCTTGGAAGCCGAGCGGTTTGGTAGAGCTGTGAGCACGTAGGCTCTGCTGCCGACTTGACCCTCTGCCCTTTCACTCCCTCTGAGCAAGCATCCCAGAGCAGCATCACTGACATGCTTTATCTTCTTGCCTTTACCCAGGCTGTATCCAGATGTCCTTGAATTGTTATTTGGTCTGAAAATTCCAAATTTTCTAGTTAGAAAATAATTTGAGTGACATACTAGTCTATTAAAAGCCTTGGTATCTGTTACTGAAGCACATACTTAGTATAGCTGCCCTTGCAGCACCCAGCAAGCTGCTGGCTTGCATTTTTTATCCTCAAGTCTCAAAGTACCTTTTAAAAGAAGTAAATCGCGTTGCTCCACTTCCAAACAGGAAGAACAGTCACATGGAAAACTGGAACCAGGAGAGAGAACTGAACCTCAGATTCTCAGATAGCAGCTTAATGTTCTCTTTTACTTATTTTTCTGGGGCATGCCTTCTGACTGCTGTGTAATGGGCATGTCTTTAGCTGGATGCTTTTACAAAAGAAGAGGCAGCTGTCACCCATCATCTGGAAATATTCTGACTCCATTAGTGTATGTTATGTGTATGCACTCAGATTGTCTGCAATGAATGCATCACGGACTTAGCCAAAAGAATATTTTGATTCTTGATACAGATAGTAATTGGGAGCTAGAAAAGTCCAACTTTTAAATCCTGCCAAAAGAAAGGGACTGTTATATATTGATGAAATGAACTGTAGAACATCTACATAGCTTTAGTGCCACATACTGCACTAGAGACTGAAGTTGAACATCCTGTAGTGGCATGGCAGGAAAGTGACACATTTCAGATTCTCGGCTTTGCACAATGATGTTAGAGACCAGGAAATCATTGTTTAACTGGCTACTTGTGTATTATCCAAGCCAACAGTAGCTATCTGTGCTAAACTGTTATGCTAGTGGTGGTGTGAGACAAATGTAGTTTGAGGCACATCGGTAGGTTTCAGATTCCTCAATGAAGTCATCTCTTATTCCTTGGACTTTGTGAGGGATCTCACATAGTACCCAAGTTTTGTCTTTGAAAAAGTGCAGGATTCCCATTAAAATTCTGTCTCATGTCTACCAGCCCCATCCCAATGTTTCAAACACCTTAAACTTTCTCAGATGAAAGAATGTACTTGCATTTACACAAGTGAATTGTGCCTCAAAATGTAGGTATACAAACACCTGCATGTTATTAGATGTCAATTAGGTGTCTATTCTCACATTACAGTCAGTAGTAGGGTCCAGGCCTGATGCTTTCATACAGTTGTCTTGCATATCATGAGAAACAGGTAGGTGCCTACAGTCAGTTCCCTGGTGAGCAACACAATGGACCAGCCACAAAGAGGCTGTGTTATCACAGTTCAAAGCTACCCAGGCTCTATTGACACAGGTCCTGTTCCACAGGTAGGATAAGCAGATGTATTCAGGGCTTCTTAAGGTGCACTTGGGTATCATGCCTTGTTTTCTACTGCTCTTCAAAAGCATCAGATCTCTTGTAGGTCCTTGTGACCTATCTCAGGTAACTGAGAATGCCCATTGCTATGCAAATGAATCTGCGTTAACTACAGTAGAAACTTAGACACCTAGCTGAAGACACCTTCATACAGACATCTAAAATTTAAGAGTCTGAATCCCACACTGAATCTCATCCAAACCAGTCTGCAATCTCAAATGTCAGGCAAATTTAACAATTTTTTTTTTTTTTTTTTTTTTTTTTTTTTAGATTCTGGCCTTATAACATCTGCTGTATTTTGAATGCTGTCACAGTTTTGAGGTTTTTTTGTTTGGTTTGGTTTGGATTTTTTTGGTTGGTTGGTTGGGTGGGTGGGTTTTTTTTGGTTGTATTTTTATCACGAATGATTCATAAAGTCACTTACAATATTGGCAGATACCTGAATTTTTGTCTACTTGGAAGAGAATCGTTTAGTCTTTTGTAGAGGTTGGTGTCTTGCAAGTCTTGAAATTCATGGCTTTGTGCAGAATTGCACTAACAGTCATCTGGATGCAAACAGCGGTCTCAGAACAGATGGGAATATGAGCTTTCAGCTTTTGGTGTTTAGCTTGCTAAGCAGAACTAATGTATTTATCTAGCAGTTTTCTTAAGTATTGCATGTAGGAGTCAATTTGTGAATAAAAGGACATCTTTCTTAATGCTCATTTTAGCTTTATGCAGACTGAAATGAAGAGGGTTAGTACAAAGGGCATTCATTGGAAAAAGGAAGATTTAGACCCCAGTTCTGAGGTTACCAAATTCAAGGGGAAGTGTCTTCAATTTCAGTAGCCATTGAATCAGCCCCTTAATCATCTCCTCAGTCTGGAAGTACTTTATTTTTGTGGTTAACTTGGAAAAAAAGGATAATGCTAATATATTCTCTGAAGTAAATTATATGAATATTCAGTAGGATCCTGTCATCACTTGCATAATTCACGGTACCAGTGATATTGTTTGGAATTGTAGCTGTTCATCACTTGTGAAAATGAACCTCAGTGCTATTTTGGAATTTAGGGACATAATCTTCTTCTCAGTTACACTGCTGAAAATTAGCAGTAAAGCCTTTTGAGGCAAACAGAAGGAGCAGAGAAGGGAGTTAATCTATCATTTTATGACTCTGAATTGTGTCTGAAATTGTTTCTTATGACAGAATTATGCTGCTGTGGTTTTGTCAGTATTTTTCTCTCTTCTCTAGCCGATCATTAGTAAGGGAGCAGAGATATCTTCTTCATCTCAATTGTTGTAGATATAGTCAAGCTTGAAGAGCTTGCTTTCTCAGCATACATTGAGCCTTTACTACAGTAGGCCCTCCAGTTTATTTCTTATATCAACTAATGCATGACATTGGAAGAAGTATGGGCAGCCTGCTCTTTGCTGACAAGGGGCCAACCATGGCAGATTAAAGCAGCTACGCCACTCACTGAAAATACAGGAGCCTCAGCTGGAAATCTGACCTGTATTTATCTACCTGTTTGGAAGTCAGTATATAGAAAATAAAATCCCCTTTAAAATACATGTACACACCTTGAATGACACACAATAAAAATGTATTTATTTTATACATTAATTATCTTAATTAGGCATTCAATGCAGAATTATTTTCATCACCAGTCTTAAACAACTTTACTCATGGAAGTGACATGACTAAGCTTCTGGTATAGGCTTTTGAAGATACTAATATGCATGCATACAGTATGCATACAGCTTATAAAAAGATAAAATATATAACTTAAAATTACATTTTTGTTATTTTTTTTATTTCAGAGTATGGCTATGTAGCTGTATAGGAATGTGGTTAGACCCTAGGACTTTTTTGGCGTATGGTTCTCAGTTGTAACTACCTTATTCACATAAACATGGACAAAGCATAATAATAGCATTCGTATACACTGAGACATGCTTCTTGTTAATGCTGTAGCACTGAAAATCATAAAAAAAATTAACAGGAAACTTACCTTTTTAATTCAAAAGTTTATTGAGAGGCAAACATGGAACATTTACTCATTCTGTGTGCTGCTTCTACAATGAAACTGCAGAGTATCTCAGTGGAATTACATTGTAAAAAATTAGCTCAGATTTGCTTGAAATAATATTCCTGCTGCAAAACAAATAGTAATAATTTCAATAGATCACTGGATATGTAATGTTTCATTTCTCACTATTAATAAGAAAATGTCTAAGTACCAAACTATTTTAAGCTGGTCGGCACAAACCCATTTTCATTTGCATCTAGCAAGATGTATCCTGGCAACCGTATATTTTTGGATTCGTAACAATTTATTCTATTCATTTTATTCAAATGAGGTAACCAATACTGCAAAAATCACAAGGATTTGAGATGGATAACTTCTATCATTCAGAGCTATAGATAGAAGACTAGGAATCCATGTGAGTAATTTTTTTTTTTTTTTAATAATCTATTAAACATTTTCTTCAGTCTATCTACCCAGCTAAAATGTTTATCTGACATGGTTCACATACTTTTACTCCAAAATGGAAAGCAGCAGCAATCCAAGCTGTGTCCTGGGAAGTAATGACTATCCCACACCACAGCCCTGCTCCTGCTGTGTTATTTTCTGAGTTGAAAATACTGCAATTAGAAATACAGACTCACATAGAACTTACAGGGGGAAGAGGAAGAACAGAGGCTCCAAACATTGGCCACATCTATGTGTGCTGACTTGAAAAATTGATAAGCTAATACAGTACCTACAGCAAACACTAGGTTTAAGTGATATATATGAGTTTTCTATCATATTGTGTGTGAATGTCACTGAAAGAACATTTTTCAGAAGCCTGTCTTCTGGTTTTGGTGGATATATGTGAATTGTTTGCATTTGGTATAGAAGAAGGTTTGCAGAAACCTGTATATCTTCAATATATTCTTTTATTATCAAAACAGTTTTTTTGAGAAGATCTAAGGAGTTCAGCTGGGACAAAGCTCTATTTACAGAACCATTTGGTATAATGCCTTCATAAGCGCCAAATGTCTATAAAAAGAATTTTTTTTTTTTTTTCTCTTGTGTTGTTCAAGAGCTTTCAGTCTGGATCAGAATCACTGAACCTGCATACTCTTAACAAGCCAGGCCTATATAGTTCCTTCTAAAACAACAACGAAAAATGAAACTTTCTGTAGCAACATAGCTGGTACATTGAACCAGAATCCCGCCAGTTAGTCATCAATGTACACGGTGGCTACTGTTGTTCCACTCTAAGACAATAATCTGGATACACCAATGTATGTCCAGACTCAGTTATACCCAGAATAAATTCAAATTCGACAACTGCATTAAATAGTCCTCAGTCACTTTTCCTGTCCTTGTACCAGAGCTAAGTGTACATACAACAAGAATGAGTCAACAGTTTATGAAGCAACTCCTGAGCCACTGAAGTATTCAGGTGCCTTAGGATCCATCCATCCATGGTACTGACCAACACAATATTCAGAATGTGCTTCATGAGGTAACCAATAGAGCCTTCTTGGATTACAACTGGCTCTATCAAAACAGAGGAGTACATAGCTGATGAAAATGGAAATTTCAGCCATCTCAGTTTGCCCCATTGCTACATGACAGACAGTGAATTTAAGTTTGACTGGAATCTTTGTTAGAGAGTTGAAAGGTCAGAACTCCATTTGATGATGTATGAAGTGGTGAGCAGTTGCTACAGGAAATTACGCTTGTTAAAGTAACAGTTGGGTTGCTAAATTATAATCTTAGCTTTTGTAATAGGAAAAGCGAGGGTTTGAATTGCCCATACAATCTCAGTGTGGATCCCAATACATGTATGTTATGATATTTTTGCTAACTCCATATACATGAATGCCTTATGTTTATAAACAAACACACATAGCCTCTGACTCAACCAGAAAGCAGGGGCGGTGCCCAACTGGACTACAGGAGAAGTATATTCAACTCTTGATTCTGGTATATCCTAATTCTTAACTCTGCAGCTTTAAATACTGTATTTAACACGTGTGTCCTGGGTTCAGCAGTAGCTGACAACATGGCTTACAGTTGTTTAAGGAATACATCAAACTAAATAAGATCTAATACCCTGCCTTGCACTCACTATTTGGAAATGATTTGCAGGATCCAGGCTCTCCTTTGAAAGATTATTAAGTTGTGAATGGATGTTATCTTCTCAGTTTTACTGTCATGCAAAGGACATGACCACTCACAGCTGTTTGTCAACTTCTTGCCTATGTTTATTGTCTCCAAAGATTTGCTGGGATGATTTGCTAATATAGTCAAAATGAGACAGGTTAGATTGAACAGTTTTACTTGTAGGTCTTTCCTGGGTCATGTCATTTCAACTGAACCATGCTTACCCTGTCAACTTTGTGGGAAGACATGAGTAAATGTGACAACTTCCAGTATGATGTGGAGAGAGAGATGGGCAGGTTGTTCTTGGAGTGCACATCTGCTTAGCATCCAGCAAACTTAAGGAATTCAAAGCTGGGTTCCCTATTCTACAATTATTTGGCTCTTCTGATATAGCAAAATACTTAAAGCACATGCTGTAAGTTTCATTAAGTCACTTGGGTTTATCTGTACCTGTTTATTGGGTTTGATGTAACAAAATAAATTTCAGGATATATAAAAATCACTAGGTGTAAATCTATTCTTTTTTTCCTGCAGGTTGCTTTTTTCCCCTTTACCTGTGTTTCACAAATTGTAGGGGACCTATACTACATGCAGAGCAGTAGAAGACTGACTCCTCTCTCTTTTCTCTTCTGTTTTTATTTGAGATCAAGGACAATAAATAAGTTTAAAATTGTCTTACATATTTTATTCATCTGACAGAACCCCCCACATTCCATTTTTTTTTCTCTAAAATCTGAAGAGTCAAGAATAGCACCTCTTTAAAAAGGAGTGCTTCTCAGTCAAAAGTTCAAAGAAAATTTAAGTGTAACAGCACTCAGTTTTGACATGGTGCCAACATGAAAACAGTTTAAGTCCTCTACAAATCTAGGCATTCCAAGCTTAGGCTATCATTCATCTAGTTCGTAATACAAACAACACAGCAATAGAAGTGTTAGGAACATTGCGATAACGCTTTCTTCACTTCCAAAAGTGCATTATTATCTTGTAAAAGATAGAATAATTGTAGCCCACATACTATCCTCCTGCTAGATGATGTTAAAACTACTTACAAAAGGTAAATGTCCTCATTAATAGTAAACTATCTCAGCCTTTTCTGGTATCTAGACTGGGAAAGCTAAACACATTCTCCTGAGTTTAACCTTGCATCTCTTCGTGCAAGCATTGAGTTTATATGTAAATGAAATCAAATATTACTTATCTGAAAGATAAATACAGTGGTAATTATATATCCTGGTTTTGGTGATACTTAGTTGCCAGCTGGGGTTAAACCACAACATTATGAGAAGTCAATAGCAGTCAAGCAGATGTGTATAATGAACAATAATTAATGCTGAGTCAATTATAAGGATAAATGGAAAGTTCATTTATATGGGTAGAAAAAGACCTGTTTCCACAGTAAGTTTAACAGTCATAGGATCACAGGATCATAAAATAATTCAGGTTGGAAGGGACCTCAGGCAGTTTCTAGTCCAACATCCAGCTCAGAGCAGGGTCAGCTGTGAGAACACACCATATTACTGTGGTCTTTATCCGTTTGGGTTTTGAAACCCACCAGGAATGGAAACTGTGCAGCCTCTCTGGGAAAGCTGTCACATTCTTGACTGTCCTTGTGCTGAAAAGACTTCCTTACATCCCGTCTGAATCTTACTTTTTTGCAGCATACATGCATTGTATCTCCTACTCCTGCCATACGTCATGCTGAAGATCCTGGCCCTGCCTTCTTGATAACTTTCTCATGGGCATGGGAAAGTTACTGTTAGTCCCCTCTAATAGTGATATACAGTAGCAAATCTTTGCTTCATTTTTCCTATCAGTTGCTATGAATAGGAAATAAATATCTTACACCATCTCACTTTCTTCTGTTTACCCAATAATGTCACCTCTCTTAATCCCCTGTTACCCTCCCTGCTGTCTTTTGGGATTCATTCACCCCAAAGCCCCCAAAGCCATCTTACATCATGATATTTCCTTTAGCTCATACTCTAGGGAGAGGAGCTCCCCACTTGCCACTAGTGACAAAAAGTTTCTAGGGGTCAGAAAGAGTGTCTTGTTGCATTGGCATTGCTTTCTTCAATAGCCCTGGTTAGATGTTCTGCAGTGCTACCTTGTACAGTTATTTCAGCTTTGTCACTGTGGTGCAAAGCAAAGTATTTCTCTAACAACATAGTATGCACAGTCTTTTCTAGCTCATTAATAGGTGGCAACAGAGAGCTATTTCTTCTGTGGCAAAAATTATGTTCATTCAGTTAGTAGAAGGAAAAACTGAACACTGAATTTTAGAACAATTAGTTTTGCATAAAATAAATGAAAGTCATAAAAAAGCTTTTCATCAGCTCCTTACAGATCTCGTAACAGGAGTGGAGCATGTTCTCTCCTTTAAGTCTTTCAGTGCATTTTCTACATTTCTTTGCTTATGAGAGATGGCTTCCTGCTGCTGATATCACTTTTAAAATGAGCTGTAGGACTAACTGAGAGCTGTGTTTCAGTGCAGCCTTAACAAGAAAATGTCTAACTGCATCACAGCTTCTGTCAGGATGAAAACAGAAGAAAATCATAGATGAATATCGAAAAAGCATTAAAAAAGCTCTTGGATAAGACAGTCTCTATGTCTCAAAGATGTCAGACGAGAAAACAACTAAAATACCTTTTTCTTGCCATCATTACTAGATCAAATAATAAGCAGATCTATCTTCATTACAGAGTTTGAAATTCAATTAAAATGTGAAAAAAAAAGTGACGTAGATGGATGCTGCTCTGCCTTTTGCTGAGGTTCAAGATGAGGGAATAAATTTCCTTTCTGGGTGCTTTATTTGTGTGACTAGTGATTACTGATGATATTTTCTTTATCCTGAAAGTTCATCAGTAATAGGGAAAGGCATGCAATGTGCAGCACATAATGTGCCATTAAGAGTTTTTCCTTCCCAAGCATTAGTTTGTGTCACATTTTGCACTGAAATGGACTAATTCTTCCAACCAAGTAAAGCACAGTACAAAGAGGAGGCTTAATGCAAGAGTCAGTGAGGCAATTAGTGTTTTATTCAAACATGCAGGTTCGATTCGTGCGGTACCAAATAAGCACTTCCAGCTCTGCTTCCCTGACAATCTTTACTAGTAATTGGGCACATCTAGCTTGTAGTTTGCTGAATAGCACAAAGATGACGACATAGGCCATACTGCTGTTTGCAGTCCATTGATTACCCTACAGCAAACGGGGAATAAAGGGAGAAGGTTAAAAGCTGTATTTTAACCTTGTAACAGCTATGAAACCTGCTAACTTTAGGGTCTGTTTCGGGGTTTCAGTGTCTGCAGAGAGCAACTTTCAGATCTCTAAAGGGTTCTTCTCTGTCCGTGGGTAACTGCCGTGTGAAGCTCAGCAAGAAGCAGCACAGATATGCATATTCAGTTCTGGGTACAATAGCTCCATTCTCACTGTCAGGTCAGCAGTCAAGTTCAGTGTAACTCCTCCTTCTGTTTCTGAATTGGGACTTTATGGAAATGCTGGGGATTTTTTAATAAAAGTAGCTCTGCTGTGGAACCAGTCTGCTCTTCATGACAGCTCTTTGCGAAGCAGCACCAGTGCAGAGCTTATTAACTCAAAATTTTAAAGTTCAAAGGCAGCATTAGGTTTCAGTAGGCGTCTCTCCTCATCTACTCTTCACAGCAATATGATTTGTTACCACCCATATTTTTATTACACAAGTAAGGTCTACATGCTCTTGCTGTTGTAACACTTGGTCTGTTTTAATAGCTAATGAACCATTCACACATTCTTTTTCTCAAAAGCTAGAGCCTCAGATCTTTAAACTGATTCTCAGCCTTTTTGTTCCTAAAAATTCAGTTGCACTTTATGATTTCTAATCAGCAGCAAGCTCTTCCATAACCCTGGAAATGGTCATTTTCAGTGATCCATATCACTGTGCAAAATTAAATTCAGGCATCATAGAGCAAAGAAGTATATTATTCCATGACTCTCAGTAATTCGTATGAGCTGACTTATGGTCAAATCTTGCTTCACAGAATATAATTTCTCATGTCCTTTTAAGTTTTAGTGTAACAGCCTTTGCAAAAGAACTGTTGCTGGTGATTATAATCTTGAGTAAAATCAGCATCCAGAATATTTAATTTTTAAACCAAAAATGCAAAGTGTGCCATTTCTGGCAAGACTCAAATAAACAGATTTCCCCCTTGATTGTTATAGAAACCCTAAAAAAAAACAAAACACAAAACTTTGAAAAAATCTTTGCACCAGTTAATGGGAATTTCTCCTGGTTTTATATAATTTCATTGCTCTAAGTTGCAGTCACATGGAGCCCAGCTTTTAAGTGCCAAGGGCTTATAGTAGTGTTAAGTGCATGGAAAATGATTTCTTTTAAATGACTCGTTCTTGTGGTTCCCCCCTGCTGACAGAGTGTCAGCTCTTCAGTTCACCCATCACTGCAAATCCAGCCACTGGCTTGAATGTGCTATGAACTTGGTGACTGGGTCTCTGGATCTGTTTTTTGAGGGTTTATGATTGCAAACTTACTGCTTTCCTTCTTCATCCCATAGTAATCCTATAGATAGCTGCTGAGAATCATAGTCCAATCTCCCTGGGTGATTTTCTACTGACTGGAAATCCTTTCTCTGCAACTATGAGAAGAATTAAGCTTCACTCATAATTAAAAGGGTTTGGAAAACAGTTCTGAGAACAGCCAGGCCTCTCAGTAAGCGGAATGCAGTGGGTTAAAAAAAATAATAAAAAAAAGGTTATTTTTTTAATATTTTTTTATTATACCAAATAATTCAGTATAATTTTCTGGGATCAACTTCACATGTGGTGAGTGGATTAAGTGGGAGCTACATGGATGTATCTGAAGAACACATCTAACTGATACATTTTTTCCAGGGTAAACTCAGCTTCTGGGTTTTTTGTTTGTTTGTTTGTTTGTCCTTTTTGTCATTTTTATTGTTGGTATTTTTTGTTAAAGTTTCCATTTTCTGTGCAGGAAGTTTTCACCAAAAGAACTTGAGTGTCTGAAATGGTATATGGCATATCATGCGAGGTGGCAGTAGAGTAAATAGGATGCCTGTTAATGAAAGTGAATTTCCTTCTACACAGTCATTATTTTTGTCATGCTAACTTTCCATATCCTGTAAATATGAACCTCACCTCGAGCAGGAAACACATGTGCACACGTTCTTGTCATTGAAAAAAAAATGATAGAAGACAAAGTTAACTGGCAGTGAACTTTTAGACTGCAGTGTTTGTGAAAAGTCACAAATATACCAAGAGGAGTTTTATCAAGAAAACATGAGGCATGAAGTTGTAAAGTAAGAGCTGAAAATGAAGAATAATATTTATTAGATTTTCTTATATAAATGTGAGCATTCTGATTTCCTTTCCTTAAGGCTAAAGCCTTTTTGTACATATAGTAGAACCCCCAAAACCCTCTAATAATAAGAATTCAATTTTGAAGTCTTAAAACTTTTACAATACTGTATTTGCATGGTCTTATGGCTGTCAAGGGACAGTTTTACATTAGCATGAGCTTATATAGCTCAAATTGCTTGTGAAATACTTGCATGTGTAAACTAACCTATGTACATACAGAAAAATTAGGATTATTTTACAGTGCAACAAAACCTCATCACTTCACAAGCAATTGTTCCTGAGGAAGACTTTATATACCTTGCATAGAAAAACATCGCACAGATTGAGTTTTAATGAAGGTGGGAGTGGAACTTCAGGGACCCAAAAGAGAATCTGATGAAGAAAATTTCTAATAGTTTTAATTACAGAAAGACTACGTTCACACAGTAAGGAAAAATGTGACTCCTTATCCCCATTTTCCGTTCACAGCTGGGCACGTTAGGACTGTGGTGCATTCTGTGCACTTCGGTAAGGCATAATGGCCATGGTGGCCTGGATAAATTCCTGAGAACATCAGTAATGGATCAGGAATATCAGCATAGATACATGTTATAAAAGAAAAAGAAAAAAGAAATCTTACAATAAATTTGAGAAAAATGTAACATTTCTGTAGCAGCTGTCATCTTAAAAAAACATACAGGTTTCACCTGTGGTGATGAATGCAAGTTGTGGTAATTTGAGATGAGGCTGGAGTTTGATGGCTTAATCTGGAAAGCAGTTCTCAAAATCCCCAGTATTTCACAGATACCTCCACATTTCATTGGTAATGTTTCCTATGGCCTTGATTTGAGGCTTTGCTTAAAACTGCTGCCATTTTAAAGCAAGCATCTACACCCTTATTTTACAAGTTAAGCCCATTCTAGGAAGCAGAAATAGGTACTTTGCTTCAGCCATGTGAGGGCATAAACTGCCAACACATTCCTGATGCACACAGAGAGCAAGGCACCTCTACCTGACAGCCTGGCTGCTCCTTGTGATAGAGGCTGGTCCATATCCTTGCTGGTCCATATCCTTGCTGGTCCTGTGCAAAGGATATGGAGTATGGAGCTTCTCCCATTCGTTTTCTGCAGAAGGCATCCTGGGAATAGCTGGGATTTCCTGCATTTCAAATGACATATCAGGGAGCAGTAGGGTTCTTGGCCAGGTCAGGTGTGTGGAGAATCGAGGATGCCCTCACTCCCCAGGCTCAGTTTCCCAATGCCAGAGCCCAGGATGGAGGACCGGGGTCAGTCACAGCCCCTGCCATGATGCAGCAGGGCCAAGACCTGCAAAATTCATTCTTGTTATAATTATTCTGTAAACCTATGTCTGTAAGAAATATGAATTTTAATGGAAACTAGGATAATCCAGGCTTGAGCAAAGAGTTTTCTAAGAAAAGCAAAGTTTCTAAATTTTGTCTTCTCACTGGTTGTGTCAAAAAATAGTAATAATTTTTCTTTATAGCTATTTAAAAATCCAATGATCCTTTTAAGGTCAGATCTGTTCTGAATTTTCATCAGTGGCTGGTGTTCCTGGCAGCCCTGAAATATCTGTTGGGTCATTTCATCATTTTTTGCCTCAGAGGCCCGTACGTGGCACTTATAGACATTTGTAAACATACACATCAGTTCTTGATCAAGCTTATGGCTTTTCTTCTTTGTAGGTATATACTTTCAGTTAGCTTTTGTTTATACTGCTGAAAGAAACGTAACAAAGTGTAGGGCTGGTGACCCAACTGCCACCAGAGAGGTCACTATAGAGAAGGCTTCACTGTACAAACAACTGGTAAATATGGGTTGTGGCAGCTTCTATTTAACCAGTTCTAAAAAGCCCTTGCAAAAGTTCTACTGAAATTGGATCTTCTTTAAAAATAAATAAATAAATTGCTGCACATACTAAAGTGCTGACTATAGGAAGGGACATTAAGAACATTACATGTCTGTGTCATAGTCAGTGATTATAGCCCTTAAGAGTCATTGAACATCTTTAAAATTTCACTACTGTTCTTGGTTTTGGGGATTTTTAGTTTTGGGTTGGGTTGGTTGGGTTTTTTTTCCTATATTGGGTTGCCTTGTAACAAAATCAGACCAGTTACGGTAGCAGGCTTGGGCTGCAGGAGGTGTTCATTCCAGCTATGACAATATTTGGAATAGAACATTCCTGGGAGGTCTACTGGCTTATTTCAAGGTGTTCTTTTTAATAGAGGCTGTCTTTCATTTGAATATTTGCTTAAATTTTGTAGTGTTCCTTTGTTTTTTTTGTGGAAAATCTAGGGTGCAAAATTCAAGATGGTAAAACCCCTGAAATATAACTTTTCCAGAGATAGAATAGTTATAGGTGTTACAGAATGCATGAAGGTACAATAAAAAAACCAAGTTAAAATAATCACTAATGTGCTTTAAAAATAGAGCTAAAAAAATCCTAAACCACATAAAATCACTTTTAATAAAGATTCACACCTCCTTGACTACTGCAGAACACAGGTTATTTTCTATATCTCATTTCCTTTCCTTTCTTTGAAACTCTATTTTCTGTCTCTCTGTTTTCAAGTCATGTGAAATAGCAAAGAGTTAAACACAGCTAAACTTTGATCCATTAGTATGATGTCCAACTGTTGCAAGTTCCAGGCTCAGGGAATGGGGAGCAGAACCAGGTCACCCAACTGAGAGCTTCAAAGAGATCAGTCTTCTCATTATGAAGGCATTTGAGCAAAGATAAACAATACGTCCATAAAGGCTTGTAAAACACAGTTTTAATGTAAATATAGGAACACATGTATTTATGTAATGTTTAGATTCTAAAGGTTTCTCTCATCCTTCATCTAACTTATCACGGCTTCATAGTCCTCTGGCTAAGGATATGTATGTACCTCCTTCAGTATTAAATCTTCAGGCTGTGGAAGAGCTGGTATTTACCTGAACTTCAGTATAGTTCTTTAGAACTGCCTTTGAAGGATATTCAAAGATTATTCAGTCCTCCATGTCTTTTCCTTCTTTATGGGTTTCTTGGTCCTCAATTCCATGAGGAAGGTGTTTTGGCTTTCCTGTCATTATGCAACTGTTCAAGCCTCTTGAGTTTTAGAAACATGGTGTGCTTTTGTCATGGCTGTATGCAGTTATTACTGCCTAGTAGCAAACGTGGCATTTTCTTGACACTGAAGCCAGTTTGACAGTGAAGCCTACTCATCCTCCTCATTCCTGCTTTCTACTCCTTCTTCTCTTCTTATTTGCTGGACTTTCAGATTATGCCGGTTATTTTTAACTCCCATAATTTCACTGAACTGCTTACAGTCCAGTTTCACAAGGAACTGTGTTTGCATAACTGAATATTTGATGAATTGGGGGAAAAGAGAAGGGGATTCTTCCATGCTGAACCAAAACATTTAGTAAAATATTCACCCCAGCAAGGCGTTATTCGCATTTCAGTCTTTGTTTAGAGAATGTAGTAAATTTAGGTTTAGGACTCCTAGCACCAGATGAAAATAAAACGAACACATGATAATAATAACTATTCTTGTATAAACCAGCTGTGTAAGTTCAAGTCTCTTTTAATGATTAATTTATGTGAGGCATGGACATTGCAGTAATAGGTTTTGTGCATAGCAAGTCATTGTCTATCTGATCCACTTTATGCTGCCTCAAATGCTTGCTGTCCTCCCATGTTCAGCATAGAGATGGTCAGAAAGACATAAAACCAACATAAATTTTGTGTCATATGTTCAAGACTAACTGTGAAAACATGATTATGTTAGGCCATAATATAGTATAATGATTATTATTAGGCCAGGTTGGATGAGGCCTTGGGTGACATGGTTTAGTGTGGGGTGTCCCTGCCTATGGCAGGGGGGTTGGACCTAGATGATCTTAAGGTCCTTTCCAACCCTAACTATTCTATGATTCTATGATTATATGCCTGGTTTTAATCCAAACTAGTTTAAAATTCTTGGGTGATCAAAAAATGCTCAGTCAAATATTGATAACAGTATACCAATTTTCTGAGTGTGAAGCTTTATTTGAGACTTATAAATAATAACGTGAAATGACAATCACCCTTTATACAAATATGTAAGTAGAATTAATCTTTCTGACTTCTGACAGCCGCAGACACTCTGGTAACAAGTCACTTGAGAAGGAATGTAACTCCTCCCTTCAACTCTGTCCTTGAGGGATATTGTATTACATGATTCATCTGACCTGACTTTGGATGTCTGCACCTGAGCTAGCCACACTTTATAGACAATGAGGATAAATTGGCAAATTGGCATGTGATTCATCTGACCTATTTTAGCCACATACTTTAGGATGAGTTAATTGCAGTCTGGAAGTGTGTCGTAGTCTCCTTGACTATAAAATTAGTCTATAAGACCTGATCACATGAAGATGTCTAAAATAGGACAAATGAATACCATTTAAACTATCTGAAAGCAGAGAGCAGGCTATGTAAAGCATTCCACAAAGGGAGGGGGGGTAGGGGGGTGAAGAATGGAGCGTGGAGAATGGAGTGGTGGAGGTGAAAGGATTGTATCTTAAAGCTACACAGTGCTAGGAAAAATTATAGGTGTTAGGTGCTTGCTGAGCCATTTTTGTATTGTAAAGGGATTCATAAATACCAAATATCCTCTACTCACTTGCTCAAACATAGGCATCCACTGCTTTTCGAGATGCCGTGGTTATTTGAAAGAATTGCAGAAGTTTGTCAAATATGATGTAAGTGATCCAGGCCATTCTGGAGCAGCAGTGAGGGACTGGGTCAAACTCTAAGATGTATCAAACAATCCTACATTCCAATGTGTGTGCAACGACATCAGCTTCCTACTGTCCTTGTAAAAACATATCTAGGGTGGGATTCAGCTCCAGATAGAGATATCTATGCTTAGGTTTCTACCTGTAGGAGTCTGTACATGTACTTGGTGTCTAAAAATCTTGTTATAGTCAATAAAACTTGATTTGCCCCTGCATATAAGTAGATAAAGGTGTATGAGATGCCCCAGAGGATCGTACCTTGCCCCCAACAGCTGCTATAAAAACACAAGTCTTCCAAAGTCCTGTAATTTCTTAAATAGCAGCAGATGGTAATTTTTGCAATGACTGAATTATTCTTAGGATGTCCAAATCTGGATTTGAATCCCATTCCTACTCAGTGCCGCTCAGTAACTGCAAAGGAGAAATCATATTTTATAAAGTCTAAACAATTATCTAATTTTATTTTTTTTTTTATTATTCAGCAAGACTATATAGTTCAGAGAAGATTGTCAATGCAAGAGACTTAAGTAAGGTAAATGCCCTGAACCTTCTTCAGGTTCCTGTCCAACATAACTAATTTGTATCATTCTGCATATAAATTTATACATCAATTTGCAGCACTTGCACATTGACCTCAAATGTTACCATGTAGGAATGTTGTTGCTATACATTTACTTTGGCATGTTTAATGAATAAATGAATCTCCCACATCTTCAATAGCATGAACTATAACAGCCAAATTCAGACATTTTAAATGTGGTATTTGGCCCATTACTAACCTGTCATTATTGTTTGTGTTATAGAATGTTTCTTTCTGTGATGTAAAATTCGATAATCTATAGTAGACTCGTTCAGTCATTTTGAAATGCTTCTAATGACCCTAAAGTAGAGTAAAAAAAATGCAAAAAAGCCCAATTTTCAAGTTCCATAAATATTATTTTGTTTCCAATCTCCAAAACATCAATTTTCCATTTTAAAATCGTATCTTATGCTGCCTGTACATTTTTTAATGAATGTCATGAATTACCAGAAAGATTTATATATAATTTGTGGCATGTTTTATAATACCTTGAGTTCAGGTAATATATTCATGTTGCATGTGGCAATTCCATTCTAATGGAAAGGCCAAAGGTTTTTTTTGGTTTTTTTTTCATAACTCAACCCAAGTTATTTCTAGATTTAGTTTATGCTCAAGAAACATGTATTTTTTACTGTTTTATTTATAACCTTTAGTGTCATACTGATAACAAGCACTGGAAAAAATGCACGGTCTACATAGAAATATAATGCAAATGAATCCAGAGATTTCTACATTCTGTCATCACTGACCCTTGAAAAAATACTGAAAGGTGATTATTACAGGTGAAGACCTTGCCCACACAGAATTTTTGAACATAGTCAGAATTCTGAATATAAATAATCCTTAGATATTATTTTCATATGAATACTGAAAAATAATAAGATTTATGAGGGTCTTAAACCTATTACAATATTTATTCCCCTACTTACTGTGATAATAATGCAATTACTAAAGAAAGATTCAGATCTGGTTTAAAATTTATGCATACTTGAGGCAACTTACTCTGTGTTAGTGCAAGTGCATATTACATATCTTACTGCTTAGAGACATGACAAGACTGGACTGTCTGCAGATCATGTGTACAAACACGTATTTCAGGGTCCTGAGCCAATCTTCTAACCGCTATGTCTGTTCCCCACCCCCATCTCTTCTTCCTTCCCAGCAAAAAGATACAAGCTGAGAAACCCTTTTCCAAGATTCACCTTTATTATTAATTTCCTGATTTGATAAAGTACCCCAACTCCTTCATCCTATTCCTTTTTTTTTTTTTCTGCTTTTAGGAGGATAAAATAATGGCTGCAAAGGTTTTTTCCTATAGTTGTGGTGAATGGACATTTGATCAATGGTGTCATGGGTTTTTAAGACTATCGCAGTGCTTTTCACCATAGTGGGTGGTGATGTGGGTGTCAGTCTCTTTTTCCAAGCAAGAAAAGAGTCCAACGCAGAGCCACAAAGATGATTAAGGGAGTGGAACATCTCCCTTATGAGGAGAGGCTGAGGGAGCTGGGTCTCTTTAGCTTGGAGAAGAGGAGACTGAGGGGTGACCTCATCAATGTTTACCAATATGTAAAGGGTGAGTGTCAGGATGATGGAGCTAGGCTTTTCTCAGTGATGTCCAGTGATAGGACAAGGGGTGATGGGTGTAAACTGGAGCATAAGAGGTTCCATGTGAACATCAGGAAACACTTCTTTACTGTGAGAGTGAGAGAGCACTGGAACAGGTTGCCCAGGGGGATTGTGGAGTCTCTTACGTTGGAGATATTCAAGGCCCGGCTGGACAAGTTCCTGTGTGATGTACTCTAGGTTACCCTGCTCTTGCAGGGGAGTTGGACTAGATGATCTTTTGAGGTCCCTTCCAACCCTTGGGATTCTGTGATTCTGTGACAAGAAGAAGCAGCCTCAAGTTGCTCCAGGGGAGGTTGGGGTTGGATATTAGGAAAAATTTCTTCACTGAAAGCATTGTCAATCATTGGAACGGGCTGCCCAGGGATGTGGTTTAGTCACCATTCCTGGAGGTATTTAAAATGTATGTAGATGTGGCACTAAGGGGCATGGTTTAATGGTGGACTTGGCAGCGCTGGGTTAATGCTTGGACTTGATGATCTTAAAGGTCTTTTCCAATCTAAACAATTCTATGATTCTATTAAGAACCGGATGGAAAACATTTTAAATGAACAAATCACTATTTTTTAGAAAGGCTTCTTGCAGTGCTTATTGAGTTTGATCTTTCTTTGTTGAGAAGTGCATATGTACACTTTCTATCAAAGCATTTGCTTTTCATGCACGTTCCAAATACATAATATAAATAGAAAAAATAATGGTAATATTTAAATAATCCAAAAGGGATGGATTTCCAAGATTCCTTGAAATTCATCAGGGACGTTCCTATTATCTTTGGCTTTATGTGAAAACAAAGATATACTTGTGATGAGCGGCAACTCAAAACTTGAAGAACAACCATCCTAGGCCTGTATTTCAAAGATATGCTAAAAAAAAAAATTGTAGCTAGACATTTTCCCACAAGTAAGAAAGCTTCCCATCACCTGTATTGACAGAAAGACGGGCTATATATGAAATGTGGGACACACTCCTCAGCAGGACTTCTATGTTGAACTTATGATTTCTAATCAGACCAAAATTGAATGGCTTATGTTTTCGCAGTGAAGTCAGTGGGAGTGAATGCCTTCCTCCATATGCCCTTAGTAACAACCTGTTCCTTGAGGAATGCAGAGAAATTGCAGGACATGCCCTCCCTTGTGCAGGAATGTGGAGAAGAAAGCTACCTGAGCTTTATGGAGCAACCCACCAATAGAAGAGCCAAAATTTTCTAGGTCTGAATAAGCATCAACTGTCTTAAGTTTCAACCACCAATGCCAAGCTGAGTGTATTGAGTGTGCCTGAGAAGCTCTTTTGATCCTCCTTTCTCTCAACATGAAACAAATTCCTGTTCCCCAGGATCAAAACATGGTACTTTGTGTCATGTTCTGGGAAGCTTGGGTAAAATTATTGTTAGGCTTTCACAAATGTGTAAGTGTCCATACTACAGAACTTCTTCCTCTTGCAAAATATTTTTTCTGACCGTAACAGATAGTGCAGATAAATTTTCAAAGAAAAGAAAAAGGTTGAGAAATGCTGTGAGGACAATTAAGTATTATTTCCTGAACCTGAAGACTTACAACGAAAGTTTAAATACTAGGCAATTGTACTAATGGGTTCTTGCTTATTCTGAACCAGACCAACTATCTTTCTTTACTTCCAGTCCCTGCCTGCCTCTTGATAACATCAGTGAAGATATGTCATTGCTCAATGTACTCTGTTTCTACTGAATCTGTTATTTATCTAACTTTTTAATATTTCCTGTTAATTTATTATTATTATTATTTATTTTTTATAAGCCTGTATATGCATCTTTTGCTGGTTTTATAATGTTAGCCTATTTGGTTTTTAGGACACAGAATAGATCAGGTGGCATAAAACAGTGCCACCTTGTGGCAGTCATCGTCGTATAGCTATTTCCTGATTTTTCAGTTACATTTTAATTCATAGTCAACATTTTCAAGAGTGTTAATTTTTGTTATGATATAATAAGCACCCCTAATTTTAAGGTCTTCAAGTTTATTCTTGAAATATTGCTCAAGAAAACAACTAAATGAATTTCCCCATTCACCCAGGAACATTTTTGAGATCTTTTATTTCACTTTTGACAAAAATTTTCCTACTGTAAGTAAAAAGAAAAAAACCTTGCCTCTTCTAGAAGACGTTTCAGGATTTGAAATTAAGTAAACTGCCTAATCATGCTATGGAAATATGTTGTTAAAAGGGTAACTTAAGAGTTTGCACTGATAAAAATGAGGTTCATGGAAAATTATCTTTCTGAAATGGGTGAAGAATGTCCTGAGCACTGACATGCTGTAGACAAAGCACTGAATATCTAAATTACTGAAATAGTTTCAACAATAATATCTACTACTACCTCCATCTATCTAGCTGGCTATTTTCCCCCTCATTCCTGAACTGCAGAATTAACCAATTTTCCCCCTTTTCACTCTGTCTTGCTCTTAATGGGAATGTTAGCACCTGGGGAGAAGAAATCTGATTCACTGTTTATAATATGCACTCAAAATAAATTACAGGATTAGAAGGAAGGCCTTCTCTTGACTTCTGTTCTCTTCTTGACCTTGAGTTAGAAAAGGTAGTGTGAGATTTTCAAAAGCACTTGGCCTTGACCTAGTTCTTCTCTAATTAAATCATTCCTAAACTCCCACTCAGTAAGAGGTCATTTAGGCCACCACTGCAGACTTTAAAATTAATTCTATTTCTTATTTATGCTTCAGTTCCTCCCCCTCTGCAAAATGGATGTAATAATTACCCGCTCTGTAGGAGTTCTACAAAGCTTCATTAGTGTTGGATAAAACTAACTACAGAAGTGCAAAGTGGTATGTGCTTCTACTGCAGTTACGTTTGCTGTGTATCTGCCCACAGGATATTTTGCTGTACAATGCATAGGAGGGATTCTCCAGCTTATAGAATTTCCTTGATATTATCTTAAGAATAAATAACATGGTTTCCATGATATGATTATTCGTTAAATAGTAACTGAAGTTAACTACAGTTTTTATCTGGAAATTCAGTTACAATCCAACACAGAAACATTACAGTTATATTATAGAAAAAAAGTACCCACCAGTGTTCAGTTTATATGCAACTGATTTGTATGTATTGCAGTGAAGCCTGAGAGCATACTGGACTGTATTAGAAAGACCACAGCCATCAGGAAGAGGGACATGATTACTGCTGTCTATTCAGTGTAGCACTTAACAAAACTGCATCTTTAATGGTAATGGCTTTAAACTGAAAGATGGTAGATTTAGAGGAGATCCTTTACTGTGAGGGTGGTGAGGCACTGGCACAGGTTGCCCATAGAAGCTGTGAATGCCCCATCCCTGAAAATGTTCAAGGACAGACTGGACGGGGCTTGGAGCAACCTGGTCTAGTGGAAGGTGTCCCTGCCTGTGGCAGGAAGGTTGGAACTAGATGATCTTTAAGGTCCCTTCCAACGCAAACCATCTTATGATTCTATGATCTAAAGTACTGTGTTTAATTTTGTGCTCCCCAGCACAAATAAGACAGCAATTGATTGAATCAAATATAGCAGAAGGCTATCAACATGATGGGGGGGCTGGCACACATGGCATGAAGACAGATGCAGAGAGATGGGTTCGTGCAGCCTGGAGAAGAGCAAACAGATGTTTTTTCAACTGTTTAGTGGATATTTATAGAGAAAATGAAGCCAGATTCCACTTGGAGGTGTACAGCCTTTAATGCTAGGGGCAACAGGCACAATTTGCAGACAGTCAGAATTCCAATTAAGTAGTAGGACAAAACTAATTACTCTGACAAGGGTGGTGAAACACTGGAATGGGTTTCCCAGAGATGCTGTGGGATCTCCATCCATGGATACGAAATTTGACTTGGCAAAGCCCTGAGCAACATCATAAATTTTGACTCAGCTTTGTAATTGGCTCTACTTTGAGTGAGGAGTTGGACCATATGACTTCCAAAGATCCATTTCAATCTATATTATGCCATGACTCCTTAATTGACTCAGTAAATGTGTTTTAGCATTACCATGAGTTAGAAGAACATTTTTTCTCTGGCGGTGAGAGCATTGGCTCCTTCCCTTTTTCCATGTATCTTATTTTCATTTCTACTTCTATAGGAACACAGTGGTAATAGCACTGTGCAATCTGGAAAACAATAATGCTAGTGCCGTTGATTTCATCTTTTGAGTATCAATAGCATAAAATGGTTTTCCACTTTTTTATTCTGTCCCCCAGCAATCTATTTCTTTGTTTCAAAAATCATTAATATTATCATTTGAAATGGCACTAAGAAAAAAAAAAAAAAGTAGAAGGAATTGATTTACTGTAAGAATTGTAGACTGTACATTCTACTTGATCTGCATATCCTATGCTACCAAAGGAAAAACAAAACCTGGAAATTTTCGTGAGGTGATTTGATTGTCACCTGTCTTTCAAGGAGTAACTGGCTTGAATTTTAGGGCATGTGGATAGAAAAGTGGTCTTCTGTGGTTTTCTTTTTTTTTCCTGTGGTTTTCTTTTCTTACTCCCTCTGAACAACTTAGTCTTGCCTTTGCCTTCAGCAACACCTCCATTTTGCTTCAATTTCAGATAGGAATCAGGGCATTTGTGACAAACCTCTCCTGCAATTCTAGAAGAAAGGCTTCCTTCTTTATCATATTTCATTTTCAAGCTGTAGCTCAGTCAAGGCTACTTTTGTATTGAAAATAATTCATACAGTTCTCTTCATAACTGTACTCAGCTCCACATGGATAATAATTGTATGTTAGTGACAGCACACATAATAAAAATATATTGGTGGTTTTTCCTAGTGATTTTTGTGAAATGCCTGTCATAAAACTAATCTTCATGAAATTAATGTAAAAAAAAAAAAGAAAAAGAAAAAGGAAAAGAAACAGCTAATAAAGACCAGAGTTGGCACTTTAATGTGGCAGTTTACATGCATGCAATTGGTAAGACATCTAAAGTAGGTGTCTTGGGGATTAGAAGATGGGATTGTGTTTTCCGCATACATGTCTGTCTCTAATGGGGAAGTATTGGAGTCAGTGAAAACAGAACTTTAGGAGAAATTTGGTTGGAATTTGTTAAGGAGCAAATATGCCAGAGTATGGCTGCTACATTACAAGGCAGGGTAATAAGTCTAAAACAAATGTGGAAGGTTAAAACCCTATTTTTACGTCTGTATCTTCTAATAGCAAGTAAACATGATAATATTATAAACATGATAATAATAAAGCTGATAATTAGGATTAGAACTTACCCTTTCACAGCCATATTCTGGACAGTGCTTGCTTGGTGGTAAGAGCAGATTAGTGCCCGATACACAAGCATGCAGCTGTAACACTGACTACTGATTTATTTTAGCACTTCAACCACAGTACAAAACCCGTTGACATACTGAGCATCTCTCCAGTGTTTAGGAATAAATGATAAAACATACATCAGTCGCCTACATTTTATGAGGATTCGGAGGATACTTATATAAAATGTGTTGTCTTTGTATGTGGGAGCAAGATCTGCCTCAGTAATTCTGCCTGGGGATGGGTATCAGTGAGAGCTGGCACCATCCAGCAGATGGAGCTCAGCACCAAGAAAAAGAAATTTTAGAAAGAAAAGGAAGGCGGAAAAGCATCTTTTTTTGTTTTGTTTACATTTTCTTGTGCTTTACAGATATTTTGGTGCCTCTTTTGTGATCACCCTGCAGCTAATACTGCAATGTCGTTGGTAAACGGTCATAATGAGTTTTAGGTGGTGAATAGGCGAGGTGTTGATAAGCTGTTGACAAGTCTTCTGCAAGCTCCTTAATGGCATCCTGTGGGATTCAGACTGCTTTGAGATTCCTATAAACCAGACTCCATCATAATGTGAGTAGAAAGTACAGTTAATTGCTGCGGAAAAGCACCAGATTTTTAAAGAGAAATTCTGCACATTCTGTTGAGATTTAGTCCTAGTACAAACTATTCACTACACTACATTAAATATTTGGCATAAGAATCACATATTTTAATGCTTGAAGTCACTATTAACAAAAATGCTTAAAATATTCCTTGGGATATTGATTAGAAATAAAACTAAAAATAAGTCAAATATTGTCCATATTTAAAAGTTACTTGCTTCCTAGTAAAATTAGATATTATAAATGAAAGATAAATCTCAGATATTTGTTTTGTCCTTGTATAAGAAAAAAAGAGCATTGGGGTCTGTTGTCAATGGGATCTGACAATGACTTTGAAAGTGCCAAGCAGATTTTTAGGAGGCTAGACCTGTTACATCTCCATGCAGAGGGGACAGTGCAGCACTATGGAGTCCATGTAGAGGACGCAGACTGGCTTTTCATTGTCTCTAAAGAAACCGTGTTGAATGCTGTGTCCTTGCAGGTAAACACAGTGAAAACTACTTGCCATTTCTCTGGTGTAGAAATACCAGGATACTTCCTCAGAGATGGTCATTTGCTTTTTAGTGCACTGCTCTGCTCTCCCATGAAGGATATAACTTCATGTTTCATTTTGACCTTTTAAAGACATCGCTGTGTTGACATTTGCTCCTCTTTTTTTCCTCCTCCATTAACACAGAAAAAAACCTGTTATAATCCCAGCCCCAGCAGAGAGATCAAAGGCAGATGCCTGAAGTTACTGGTAATAAAAGAGAAGCTACTGAATTCTCTCCCCTCAGAAATCAGGTTAATCTCAGATCTCACTCCATTTAAAATGTAAGAACTCATTATTCTGGTCTAGCATCCTAACTCAAAGATTGAGCACAAACAGAATATAAAGTGATAAAGTGTAGATTGAAAAAGCAATTTCTTTTTCTTTCTTTTGCTAAATAAAAATCTTCTGAAGTTAGAGACAGCTATATTGCTCCCTCCTACCTTGTATAGGGCTAACAGTGAGTGCAGAATCCTTGTGACAGCTTCTTGCTTTAAATAATGTTTTCTAGGACCTAAGTGCCAGGTACAGTAGATAAATTGCTGTGTTCCAAAGTAATCAGACAATGTCATAAGGTAAATTAACCTCTGTAAACCCCCAAAATCTGTCTACTTCCAGCAAATGCACTGCTGGCATATAAAACCTGGTAGAAAAATGTACCATCATGAGATACTTAGAAAATTGGGATTTTGACAAGTTTGTAATTAAAAATATGCTTTTATTTGCTAAGCAGTAGCTTTTCTTGGGTTTAATATATGTATACATATACAAACGTACTTTTCAAATAAAAAGAAATGTTAAGATTTTCAGTAATGACATCTACAATTTATATAATATTGCACTGAGGTAATTTGCTCTTAAAGGTATCCTAAATGCCAGTTCTAAGAAGTGTTTCACTGGCAGGAGTGGATAATAATTTTATTTTTTTTTTTTTTTAGGGGAATGATAGTGAAGAAATAAGAACAAAAAATAAATTAAACTCCTTTATTTAACAAAATCCTGACCTAGCTCCCTCTATGACAGGCTGCACACAACCATATAGCAATGACTAGGCTATGTGTTCACATTTGGTCTGAGGGGCAGAGAGAACCTAACTTGAGGTAAAGTTAATGATATTGGAATAAACTAAGGAAAAAAATACCACCAAGCTTATCCTCGGATTTGTCTTGGATAGATGTTGGAGATTTCAAGAAAGAAGCAGGGAAATGAACAGTGATGCAATGTGGAAAATGGGTCTCAGTGCTCAGCATCCCTCCCAGGACATGCATCATTCTCCCAGCTCGACCCTCCAGACTCCATCCCTAGTCAATGGAATGATTTAGGAATCCTTACGTTAGTGGCTCAAAGTGACCAGAGGTGCAATGAATAGATGAAACAAAACTAATTCCATTCCATTCCAGTCTAGTCTAGTCTGGTCTGGTTTGATCTGGCCTATTGTTCATTTAATTATAGTTTCAGCATTAAGCATAGTCTCATTTCATAAGGGTGAGTCTTAATAGCAATAGACTTTAAGAGTAAAGTTAAAAGGTTACCTTGGATTAAAGTAGAGATTGAATCTAATCTGCAGTTGTTATTGCTGAATATTAATGTCTTTAGAAACCCTCATTAGAATATTGTATTCAAATTAGTCCACAAATCAGATAAACCTAAAAGTGAATAAGAATCTTTTATTCTTATAGTGGAAGGTGTCCCTGCACATGGCAGGGGGTTGGAACTAGATGATATTTAAGGTCCCTTCCAACTCTAACCATTCTATGATTCTGTGATTTCAAAACAGTAATATCTGGAGGAGTTGCTGAATTAATTGTTCGTGTAGACAAGCCTTCAAGCAGCCAGTAAAATACCGAAGAGTGTCAAACAGTGTGCTGAAAGGAGGGGAAGAAAACATTAAATAGAAATGCAAATGGAATCTGACAAGAGGTTGAACCTGAGTATTTATAGTTGAAAGGGTGTTAATATCTCATGCAAAAGAAAACACAAAGCTGGTTTCTTTTTCTAGATATTGCACGGAAACCAGTTTAATAGAAGCACATTCTATCTACAATGCTGTATTTCTTCTCCAGTTAAACTGGAACAGTCATAATAAATGAAGTCCAGATCATCTTTATTATCCTGCATAATTCCTCAGGGGAATGAGGGAAGGCTGATGAGTGTAATTCTAGAGAAAATGCCTGCAACAGTATGCAACAGCATGCTTTGCGTCCTTCTAGTGCTGACTTCTGCTGGCCTCTATTCAAAAACCCGTGGAGCTTTTTATTAACAAAGATGAATCTTTCAGATAATGCCTGAAGGGTTAATGCTTTATAACCCACAGGTGCAGGTAGAATTTTACAGCTGCTTGGCAGTAGAAAGGCAGGATGGTAATACCTGGAAGTGCGTGGCCAGTTACTAATGGATCAAGAAAACGACCCCTATAAGCAAATCTTTTTTGTGTCCTTGCAACATAAAACAAGGCTTTGCTTGTTGTGATAAACCACTTAGAAATTAAAAGTGCCTAGTGCCTAGTCCTTCTGATCTATTATGTTCTTTATGTCATATGAAACAGGCTGTAGGCTTATGCTCAGCTGTTGCTCTGATTCACATAATGGTTTTAGATGGGATGGAGAAAGTCATCCTCTCTTTTCATCAGTCCTCCTTCTCTCTGATGGCAATTTATGGCAACCACTCATGCAGCTCTTGGATCTGAGCTGCTCAAGAGATGATTGCCACAGTTTTTTGATGTGAATTCATGATCCAGATAATCAAAAATTGGTTTGATTCTGAACTATACTTTGGAAAAAACATCAGATTTGTCCTGCTAATACCATACAGCTGTTTTTTCAAACTATCCTGTAGAGCTTTTCACTTTCTTTAACTCTCAGGTGGGCATCCTTTTAATGAAAAATATGGATGCTACAGCTTTTCAGCATGCTTGTATCCCATATGATTAACTACATGAAAGCATACTGTAGCATTTATAAATGACAACTCTCATTTATCTAGAAACAGTTTATCCGGCTTGCAGATTGGACACTGGTGCTTTCTCTGCTTGGACTATTAATTATGAGTCCAAGCATAGTAGCATGTAAATGCATTTATATCGCTTCCAAGGCTAGCAGCATAACCACTTAGCAAAGCCCAAGACAACTGCATGTGGGTAACAGACCTGTTATCATAGCAGTAAGCTGTGTTCCTGGAAGCTGGAGTTCTCGAGGTTACAGGGAAAAGACACATGGCTCTATTCCACGTCAGCTCCTGTCCAGAAAAATTTATTCCTTTTGCCTGAACACAAGCTCTGCAGGAGATGTGCTTACTCCTGCAGATCCTCTTGTAGGTGTTATTTCTAGGGGAAAAAAAAAATTATAGAGAATTCATTTCACGCTTCTATAGCACACATGGAGTTAGAAGATCAGAAACAAAGAAAAACAGTCTGTATTTTTCATACTGAACAAAATATGTTTTCTTACAAAGTACTTAGCCTTAAAACCAAAATCCTTTCAATGAACAAGGTTTCAAGACTCATACATTCACTCTTTTATGCCGTTTAGTGTCAACATTCTCAGAATCACACTGTCTTCCAGAAGGGAATATTATTCGCTATCTACTCCTCACATCTCTTATTAAACTGTATTTTTGCTACAGTACCAGCATTAGCGGGTAGATGAGTTGCAGTTTTCTATAAACACTGTGGCATGACAGTTTCTTAGAGTATCACCATTATCAAAGTATGCTGATCAATATATCTATCAAATATACATGTAGTTGCTGCCTGACAAGCCCTGCACCTTTGAGAAATCATGTGATTACAGGAATTATGTGGCTTTTATAAAAATATTAGCTCTGAGCTCTCTTGTTATTGGAAAAAAGGCCTAAAAATATGTACCTAAAGGGTGCAAAACTGAGACTAAGTAAAATGACGAATGTTCGCACCTCATTTTATGAAGAGTACTACCAACATACACAAATTGTGTCATTTTAAGCTGCTTTTTATGTTGGGGTCATTAGGTTTGTACTTAAGGTTGTATGTTTAAGAACATGCTTTAGCCAAGTATAATTTTAGGGCCAAGACAGAAGGACTTAAGTCCTTGAAAATCTTGTGGTAAGAAGCTTGCAGCCAATTTCACATGGCAAAGTGTGAAGCCTGGAGCTGAAGTAAGTTAACAGCCTCTATACAGTTTGAGCCTTTGGGGTTTATTAGGGTGAAGTTCATAGAATTAGTCCTCTAAAACTGCTGGTTCCTTTAGCTGATTTCTTTCTCCAACTTACTGTTTTGTTCACAGAGCAGTCTCATGATAATTTGATAATTCTGTTCACAGAGCAGTCTCATGAAGCATGCAAGAAACATGCGTATAATAAAGCTGTCTTGAACAGTTGCTTGGTAACTCTATGTGTTAAAATGCTTCTAATATTCAAGCGATGCATGGATTACAGTAATAAAAATACAGGGATACAGCAGGGAGTCACTAACAGCTGTTAGGGATTTAACACCCACATCCAGATGCTTGAAGAATACACGTTGTACCAATAAGCAATGGATTATTAGCTGTTTGAGTTATTGCTTTGGATTCAGCATAATGATGAGTTTTCAAAAAGTTTTGCATTTTTTTCATGACTTTTCCTTATTATAAATATCTAATAGCATATTACAAAATTTAAGGTAACATTTTAAAATTATTCTCCCGTAGAAAAGTTTGAAACTCTAGATATAATAAAGAAATAACAGGTATTCCTACAGAATTCACACATCCTATTCAGACCTATTGTTTTGTGTTTGATTTTCCATACAAAGATCATAGCAAATATCTGCTCAAAGATGGTTAAGGGGGAAAATGTCTTGAAAACTTGCAGTACTTCTATGAGTGTGTGTGCTGTTTTAAAAATGCGGTTTGTACTGAAACAAACTTTCTTTAGGCAGTGTGAAACAGGATTTGTAGGATTTCATATTCATAGACAGACTCATCCTTCCAAAACCAGCAAAAAGGGTATTAGGGTTCCTCTTTTACTACCTAAAAGATGAATTATTATAGCATTTGCCTGCCATGACTGTACTGAAGCCTTGCCTTGCTCTGGAGCTGCTGTGAAAGCTTGCCACAGTCTGAGATGGGGCATCAGACTGGCTCTGGAGGTTGGAGGTTAGGACAATCCCACAAAAGTCAAACATCAGCTTTCTAATCCATGCTCCAAAGACTATTAAAGCATGTTTATACAAACCTGAACAGAACAGTCAGGAAACAGGATGTTGTATCCTAGTGACCAAGACATAATTGCAAATTTTTTTAAAAAAATCTAAACTACAGGTAGAAATTAAACTCTAGGTAATTTTCTAACTTTTGAGTTTTTATAGTAAGAAAAGGGGAGGAAAAGTATCACTACATTAATTGGGTGAACACTAATTGGAATTCAGTTACTTACACAGGTATCTAGTACCATTTCAGATGACTAGGGCATCCAAGGCCTGTGGCTGCAACTCTAGAAAGAAAGGCATGTGCCTTCTACAGTTCCTGTTTCATATCTATTAGCCCCTTGTAGATTCTTTGTGGTCAGTAATGGCTTCATAATGAAACAGGTTTCAGGACTTTGGCATATTATGTTGTGTTCCACAAGAAAGGAACACATCAAAGGTGTTTAGGTGATTTCAAGAAGGATGAAAGCTTTCAGTAATACTTATTTTCTGGTACTTCAGTGCCACAGTCTCTCCAGCAAAATATCTTTCTATACATTATTAATATATTTGCAAAATTATCCACTAGAGGTTTCTTCCCCAAAGTGCATTATCTTCTACTGTTACCAGTTAGCATATCTGGTAATAGTGATAGCAACACAAGAAGTATTCCTACCATCTTTTTAAAGACTGTCCCATAGGTGATGAGCCATGGTTCCTAATTTTTCTCCAACAGCTTTTTCCTAGTTAAAGATTCAAGTTTTACAATGGGAAGATGGTCTTAATCTCTACTGACACTTCTAGAGAAAGTGGGCAGTGGAGAGGCTTCTGGTTTGGGTTCAGTTTTCAGTTTTTCTGTATTATGAAACATTACTGTTGCAATATTTTTTCCATTTTTGTCTAGTATGATGAACACATATTTAGTGACAATCATAAGCACAGAAGTGAACTGAATGAAGTCCCTAGACTCCTTCTACTGAATGCAAAGAAAGGGTACATTCTTTCAATGTGTTTCATAGTTGTGAGTTATGCGGCTCAAACAAATGGGATGATTTATATTCTGAATACGTGTACATGTGTGGTCTCACTCAGATGACTAAACACAGGATGTCTAGCATTATTTGAGATGTCCTACTCTGTCCAAACATCTGCATGACCAATACAACACGCGACTTGGCAAGACTTGCAACCTCCTGTAGCAGCAGCTGGAGGCTTCTCTAGGCTATCTCAAATGGACATGAATACTTACGTTCAGACAACTGAATGAAGTCCATTGTCTCCCTGTTTTGGACAGAGAAGAAGAGATTCAAGTCAGGCAAAATAAATCTGACCAAAATCACACAGAATCAAGTGGAAATGATGTGACGGATAGCAATGTTGTGCAGATGTAAAAGTTTCATAACGTAGACAAGAACACTTCATTCTGTCCTGTATCCTTTTTGCAAAACTAATAAGCTGATTACTTTGGGGTAACAGCATGTCCTAAGAAATTGTGATTGCACCGCAACCAGTGAATACTGTGAAGTGTAGTATTTTGAATTTGCTTCATAGACATGTAATGTCAGTAATACTGGAAATGTAGAATGCTTTCTAAATTTCACCTGTTCCCTCTTCTGACATTTATTAATGATCCTTTCCATTTTCACTATTATCCTCTGCTAATAAATAGTATAATTGCAATGTCATCAGCATTAGACCTCCCATAATGCTGAATAGGATGTAAAATAGTAGACAACAAGAAATAGAGACCAAGATGCTGTAGCTGAAGTGTAAAAGAAAGAAAAGACAGAAATGTAAGCAATACTTAACTATCACTTGTAGTCATCCTTTTAGAGGAGAGGTACTGTGCATACACAAAATGCTACAGCAATAGGAAGTCATCTTAGCTTTCTGAACTGTTATAAAGATTAGAATTTAATTATACAAGTGAATACAAAAATCAAGATTTAGTGTGCATTTACAGAGGGACAAAAATAAAACTTTTAATAATATTCTTCTGCATATTAACTGTTAAAATATTCTACTGCTCCATATTCCTGCTCCTTGCAATGAAGTCTAATGATGTTATGTATACTAGAAGTTATGGAGCAGAAGATGAGACTACATAGAAGAGAATATAGTATTTGTTGTAACACTACTGAATTTCTATCCAGAGATGCTAGAGCTCAAAGCACAAATATCACACCACATGGTCAAAGTTGTTTTATGGCTCAAATGATGAGAAATGTATCCTTGCACAACTCATTTTACGAAATAGCTAGCTTAGATTACACTATATAGAATTGGATGTCACAGATATTGCTTTTATTTGCTGGACAAAACTAATTCACATATTTTATACATCATAGCCATAAGATCAGTTGTAATAAAAAATAACTATTTTATACTTTAAAAATTATTAGCAAATAACAAGATTTCATTTGGTAAATTTAGCAGCCTATTAGAATCAAGGAATTAATATTTTTCTAGCAATTACCATGGGTGGTTTTACCTTAATAAAATACTTTGAATATAAAATAACAGTCATAGAATGGTTTGGGTTGGAAGGGACCTTAAAGATCATATAGTTCCAACCCCCCTGCCTTAGGAAGGGGCACCTTCCACTAGATCAGGTTGCTCAAAGCCCCATACAACCTGGTCTTGAACACTTCCAGGAATGGGGCATCCACAGCTTCTCAGGGCAACCTGTTCCAGTGCTTCACCACCCTGATAATGAAGAATTTCTTCCTAATGTCTAATCTAAATCTCCCCTCTTTCAGTTTAAAGCCATTCCGCCTTGTCCTATCACTACATGCCCTTGTAAAAAGTCCGTCTCCAGCTTTCCTGTAGATCCCTTTTAGTTACCGGAAGCTGCTCTAAGGTCTCCTCAGAGCCTTCTCTTCTCCAGGCTGAACAAGTCCAACTCTCTCACTTTGTCTTCATAGGAGAGGTGCTCCAGCCCTCTGATGATCTTTGTGGCCTCTGGATTCACTCGAGCAGGTCCTTCTTGTGTTGGGTGCCCCAGAGCTGAACACAGTACTGCAGGAGGGGTCTCATGAGAGCAGAGTAGAGGGGCAGGATCACCTCCTTCAACCTGCTGGCCATGTTTCTTTTGATGCATCCCAACATACAGTTGGCTTTCTGGGCTGCAAGTGCACACTGCCGGGTCATGTTGAGCTTCTTGTCAACCAGCACCCCCAAGTGCTTCTCCTTGAGGCTGCTCTCAATCTCTGTCCAACCTGTGCTTGGGATTGCCCTGAACCAGATGCATGACCTTGCACTTGGCCTTGTTGAACTTCATAATGTTGGCATTGGCCCACCTCTTGAGCATGTCAAAGTCCCTCTGGATGGCATCCCTTCCCTCCAGCATGTCGACAGTACCACACAGCTTAGTGTCATTGGCAAACTTGCTGGAGGTGCACTCAGTATATTTATAAAATTATTTTCATTACATGATTACAGAAAATACAGGACTATTTATCAATTTTATTCTCAATTTCATTTAGGAATTTGTTCTCCTTGTGATTGTCTTTCATTGTCATATTTACAAAGTGTTAAGTTGTTTGAGTCTAGATTTTCATCAGTATGCCATGTACAGTCATCAGATAAGTTATGTTTTGGCTATCTGCTATCAATGTAAATCAAGGTTTTTATACTCATATATTGAATCTGACACAGAGAAGGGAGATTTAATGAACAGTTCATAAATCATACCAAGCTGCCAATCTGGTATAGCTATACAGAAGGCTTTGATCTAATCTGAATTTCTGTGTGCACCAACTCTAACTTCCTTTTTTTTCCACTAATCACCAATTGCTTTGGTGCTATGACAGATGAAATAAATCATATACTTGTAGTAAAAGGCACTGAGTAACTTGATTGTTATTTGTACCTTCACAGTTTGACACCTTGATTTTATTCTCAAATTGTTGACAAATTTCACAAAAAGGCTTTGTTGCAAATGGCAGTTGGATGACTCTTGTAAGCAACACAAACTGTATATGCATCCTCAACAGCAACATGGATAAACCTAGTTTGTGCAGAATACTTTGTCTGGTACACTTCAGATGGCTGCAGACAGAGGAAAAAGCAAACTACGAAACATAGCCACAAACACTGGAATATTCAGTGTTGTTTGTAAGTCATGCATGATGTTATTTTTTACTTCTGAAGTAGAAGCCAAAGAGTTAATTTAGCATTAATTATTTCTAATAACCATCTCTTCTTCACTAAAATCCATATTCATACTCTCTTCAATACTCAGCCTGGCTGGGGTCTAACTAAGCTTAAGAAACCTTGAACGTTGCTTTAAACAGAACAGAAAATTCTCTATCCAACCTATAAGACTAACTTTGGTCTTCCTAGTCCTGATTATGTACATTAATCAGAACATCATCATTATTCTTATCAGCACTTTCTTAGAATTAGCTATGTCTGAAAGCTGGTCTTAGCATTCTGGAATATTTGACCCCCCCATTATGACCCTTTGCTGTGGGAATTGCTGGGTAATATGCTGCAGCTCTGCAAGAAACATTTCATCTATGGAGGAAACAAAAATCATTCATCTATGCCAAGGAAAATAATTGCTTTTTTTTCTTTCCCCCCTTCTTTTTTTTTTTAATTTCTTCTACCATGGTCTGTGTATCTGTGATATCTGACATTGAAGCTGTAAGTCATTTATTAAAGACAGAATTATAGGGAAAAATGTAGGACAACATTCCAGCTTTAGAGTGCTAATGGATAGATGCTTTTTGTAGTTTGTGTCAAATTTACTGAATAATAAGAGAAATACTTCTTGTTTCCTTGGTAACAAATTTGTATACTTACAGCATTAGAATCTGGAAGTCAAGCACAGCATAAAACTATACAGTTTAATAAGTAGTCCAGGCTGAATTTCTGAATCTCCTTCTAGAACAGGGTTGAATACATTTCTGTGTTGAATCTCAGTCAGTGAGATTCTCATTCTTCACAAATCGGGGGTCTAAGCATTTTCATGAAGATTAAGGTATGAGAATATAGAAATGGAACTGCCAAGGTTTTCTGCCTTTTTGGATGATCTGTATGTTTTCAGATGTTCTCTCCTTGAGATCTAGGAGTCAATGTTGTTTCCAGTGGGCCCAACTTGTAATACAGTTGTTCCAATGTGCACTTTAATCAACTTCTTGCTGTAGAAGTAGATGAAAACATGATCAATCCCCTGCCTCGGACAACCAGAGAATTTTGGTGTGATCAAGGAAATACATAGTCAAATTAGGTAAAAAACTTGTAGATTATTGAGGAGTCACACCTGAAGTGTCCAGAAGAAGCAGACTGTGAGCACTAACAATAGTGACACAAATCATAAACCAATAGCAAATCGAAAACTAAATGATCTGATCATCCGTGAGGTATTCTTTAGTCAGTCCTGCAGCTAAGGGCACTGAAGAGTACTGGGATAAATCAAAGTGGCTGAAAAACAACTCCAGGGAGGGAATCCAAACAACCCTGCACCAGGACTATGCATAGGACAGCAGGAACCAGTACACTCACTACCATGCCTCCCTGCAGGACTGCACCATCTCTCACATGGAACAAGGAAGTCATGTAGGAGCCTCTTAACACCCAGCTGGCTCCTTTCACTCACTGCACCATCTCCATCACAGCATAGGGAAGTCGTGTAGTAAATAACACTGCATATATCTGTAATTTAAGTGCCTTAGTATGCACATATATTTACCCTCCACAATGTCATTTGATTTTATATATGACATATTGTCCTGGGTTCAGCTGTAACAGTCATTTTTCTCCTTAGTAGCTGGTGCAGTGCTGTGTTTTCAACTTTAGCCTGAGAACAATGGCGATAACACAAAATGTTTCTAGTTGTTGCTAAGTAATGTTTACTCCAATCAAGGACTTTTCAGTCTCTCATGCTCTGCCAGTGAGGAGGAGCACAAGAAGCTAGCAGAAAGCAGAGCCAGGACACCTGACCCAAACTAGCCAAAGGGGTATTCCATACCACAGCATATCATGCCCAGTATATAAATTGGGGGGAGTTACCCAGAAGGCCCAGATTGCTGCTCGAGTCAGCCTGAGTATCAGTAGCAGGTGGTGAGCAGTTGTATTGTGCATCACTTGTGTTTATTGTTTTCTTTTCAATTTCCCCTTTTAGTTTTATATTCTCTCCCCTCGTTGTTTCCCTTATCATTATTATTACTGGTGGTAGCAGTAGTGGTTTGTGTTATACCTTAGTTACTGGACTGTTCTTATCTCAACCCACGCGAGTTGCATTCCCTTGATACTCATCTCCATCCCTCCGGGAGCAGGGGAGAGAAAAGCGGGGAGAAGTGAGAGAGCGACTGCGCAGTTCTGAGTTACCAACTGGGCTTAAACCATGGCATATATGTAGTCTGGAGTTACTGGGCCAAAGTCAGGGGAAGCAGATCTTATACAATAGCAACCTTGAATAGCTAGCAAAAGGAAATAGAAGGTGATGCGCTACTTTGATAATTTTTTGGAGCTGAATGCTACTGAACAGCACTATGATCTGAGTAAGGAATCAAGTAAAATGTGCTGACATTTTGACTGCTTGCTCTTTGAGAGGAAGACAATTTAAAGACATCTTTTCACTGTTGTTACTTGCATTAGCATGGTCTATTCAATACAAACTAAAAATTTTCCAGTCTTTTGCATAGAAATGATTTTAATTACTTTTTATTTAGATGCAAAAAACTTAATGAAAAAGTTTCCCAGATTCTGATTTATGTAGATGAAGTATATAATTAAGCAAGGACAAAATGCCAAATGAAATAGAAATTATCAGTGTGATGGAAAGCAATCTGCCTTTCAGTTATCTAGGCTGACCCTTACATGTTGGCTGCAGAGCGCTGAGCATTATTTCTGAGCCCTCAGTATCTTGTTGGCATTTGTAGCTTTGTGCATAGAGCTATAATTTGCAGTAGATCTCACACAGGGTTATATTCAAAGTGAATTCTTATCTGTGTAAAGCAGTGAATAATGATGATAATATACTGAGCTTTCATGCTAGCCAGTAAGAGACATAAGTTATTACATAACTTCCCTCCAAAAGATAAAGGGGAAATCAATAGGTAGGAGAAAGAAAATAAGAAATACAGCTGGCATTAGCATGGAGGAAGATCTAAAAGAAAAGTAAACAACACAAAACCCCACAACTCAAGAGATAATTAGATAATTACCTGAAACACAACAGTGTCTTTTTGTTGTTTGGTTCCCATTTTTTTCTCACCTATTTGATGTGACGAATCAATCCTCTAACAGTACACATACCTCTTACACAATTCTGGGGGTTTGCCTTCATACACACCCAGAAGAGCAAATGTCTTCTTCAGATCCTGCTAAAATTAGCTTGAATATTCTTCAGCTCCATCAGGCCTCAGTGAGGGAATGGGGCATGAGAGCAGAAGCTGCTGTAGTGCTATTCAGTTTCATCTTATAAAAATTAGACTGCTGTTAGTGAAACACTTGCAAGTCTTAAAATAGAAGTGCAATTTTTGTCTGGTGAACATTATTCTTCTATGGAGACATTTCCAAGAGTAGGTCTTCCCTCTCTTCTTGTTTGCTCTATCTGTGCAAATAAAATAGGTCAGTCACAGTCTTGATCATGCAGCAGTCTGTGTCCTTACAGCTGATTTTCCTTATTCCCATAAAACAGAGGGTTCAAAACAAAATGCTGTTATTGTTCATGCTGCTGGCAGGTGCCAACCCTGAAGTATGCTCAGGCTTTGTCTGAGGGAGCATTAGTAAGCTGGAGGCAAAGCCGTGCATAGAACATAGCAATTTAAGAGTATGGATGGTTACATGGCAGATGTTTCATGTCAGAACAAAACTAGAATGATTTGCATTGCCTGTTTTCTGTAGAAAATATAACCAAAATAGAAATGTTCATGCAAAAGCTCCCCTTCTTAATTGGAAAATTATTTGGCTAAATTTTTATTAACCCTTTTAAGAACTCTTCATCAATATTTTCCTCCATGGTTCCAATATATCTGTTAAGAGGGAAGGACATGTCGTCCAGCAAATGGGGGTGATATGTAAATTAATTATTGAATGCTTCTAACTGAAAATGTCAGAATTGCTTCATTTCAGATAATTTTTGGTTTGGAGGAAGGAGTATCAATTCCTTTTTGTGTATGTGTGTTGGAAATGCATCACATTTCAAACACATAGTGTCTCTGCTGATATCAGCTTGCATCAACATGCAGTCTGCTGGCATGATCTTAAACCCATTTCACAGAAAAACTTTGCTTATGGTGCACTGGAATGAGGAATACTCACAGAACGTTTTAACCTACTCTTAGATCCTGACTTTAGATGCAGCAAGAGATCTGACGTAGCCTCCAGCTGCCACAGAAGTCCATCCTGCATCTGTACACCCTGACATATTAGTCAGTGTAGTTTTTTTGACATCAAAATAAATCCTGCTTCTACTAATTACTAATTGACAGGTATATATCTAGTCTCTAGAAACAACATTCATTAAACAAAAACCATGAAGATATGAACAATCCAAACACTGTTAAACACAGACCAAGTTAGTTAATGGCTAGGAAAAAAAAGATGCTTAAGATAAAGCAATAATACTATAAAACAGTTATAAAAGCAAAAATTAATACAGATATTTAAAATAATACTTTTTTTTATTCTGATATATCACTTAATCTTACTTTTCTTTCATTTTCTTATTAGCTTTTATACTAAGAAGCCTAAATTTAATATGTTATTTCAATCAAGAAGTCTGGTACTAATGATACCTTCAAAAACACAGTTTTGCCAGTGTAAGCTGTGACTATACTTCAAGCTATGTTGTGCTTTTAAAGGAAATCTGGTGTAAGAGAAATCACTTCCTTCAGACCAATATTCTTGACATCTTTTTTCTGCAAACATGCAAAAATACAGGGTGTAATCTTGGTTTCTCTAAAAATAACAAGTATTTTACCCTTCAGCTTCATACAGCCAAAAATCCACCTGCAATTTTGTAAGTGTTGGAGTGAGCTGCTGCCATGTGATGAACATGTTCTGTAGTAGACAAAATTATGATTAGTCTTGATAGAATCATAGACAAATTTAGTGGAGCTATGTTTAGGACTGCAGAGGTTATTAATTTCTCTCCACTCATGGCACAGCAAAACTAAGTTGATTTGGGTTGTAAATATCTCTGCTGAATGCAGATTCCCCCACACACTTCATGTATTTTAAGAGTAGCCCTACTTACTAAAGTAGAGCTAAGAAAGACTTTATTTAGTGCACATCTACAGTTACTTGCATGAATATATCATATCAGTTATTTGGCCTAAGCCCATATGTTACATATATCTGTCATTAATTATGCATGTGATATTAAGTGTATTCCATTGCTAACATGTCAAAATAGAATCACAGCATTTACTAAGTAGAAAACAAAGAAAAAACAAGATATGCAAGTGAACCTGTTTAAAATCCAACTTTATACATGGCAAATACTGTATGGGCTTTACAGATATAATAAAATAATAATTAGCCTCTTATTTAATTTGAAATTCAGCGTTGTATCCACCTACTCCTGCAGTTCTGCAATGCCACAGTTATTTGGTTTTACAGGTAATTTAAATATCCACATTTTACTGACTACTGTCTATGGGTAGAGTGACAAATGAGAGGAAGATTTGTGTCACAACTGTATTGCAAGGTGAAAATATCCAGCCAGATAATGTCATTTGCATTCACTGCTATATTGGAAAATTATGAGGAAATCAATATTTGGAAAATCCTTCAAATTCAAAGCACAGCCTTCTGATGCTATGTGCTGTAACAGAAGGGTATTTCCAGAATCATACACTCCTGACAGGAAAATACCTTAGAGTTGTTCTGTCTTAAAAATAAGTATGTAATAAAAGCATAGGGCAACAACTGGTGATACTGTATTGTGTTTATATTATATTCAGGAAAGCTTTGCATTGAAGGTTATATTAGAAATTGCAGAGGCTCCTTCAAATGACTGTCTGAAAAGAAAGAGCCTAATTGGATTGGAAATGCTTGGGAATTTAGGTGTTAATTTTGAGGTGTTCAGTATTTATAGCTGCTACTACGGTGAATTATGGTATCTCCTCCTCCAGATTGTCACACTTGTTATGGCTGAGGTGCACTTGCAAGACAACTTAGAAATGATACTACAGGAAAATAACCAACTCACTCTTTCTAGGGAATGCTGTTGATGGTGAGTTGCCTTCTCTATCATCTGTGATTTCCATTATTATTTTTTATTCAAGTTTTTCAGAATTCAGATCTTTTTTTTTTTTTAATCCACTCTGCTTGAAGAGATCCTTAAAACATGTTATTGGACAGCTATTTAATATTTCTTAGAGTTCGTAAGTAAGGGGTCCTTCAGGTTTAAAAACCCTTCAGCTCCCATTCTACCCCATCACTTTTCTTTCCCGCTCCAACTTACAGCAAGAATATCCATGTCACTGAGATGTTGCAAGACAAATTATAGCAGAGAGATACTTAAACTATATATCTTTTTCTTGCACATTGGAGGATATTTAAGTTAACATCTGGCAGAGAGAATAACTTGGAAGAATATCATGTCTTGAACACAGACTGGGTAAGATACAGATGATGTTGGCTGACAGTAGAGAGCATTTTGAGGAACCTGAATAAGGGAATATGTTCATTTCTCACTGAAGAGGTATATTTTAACAAAGCCACCCACTGTAAATCCAGGCAAAGGAAAACAGAAGTGAATTCTCTCACCTTTTAGTTGCCAGAAGATATTTTTTACCACAGATGCAGCCTTCCTTGTGGTTAATTTTGCCTATTCTATTCTAAATTTCAACAACTAACAAATTGTTCCAAAACAACAAATTGTTCCAAAATGAGTGATGAATGCTGCCATTTCATTACAGTAATTTTAGGATTTAGTTACTGTTTTCTGAGTGAGAAAACAGGATAAAACCATACTGAAAGTCATACTATATGCCTTAAAATAGCTGCATTTTCATTTCCAGATAACGTCAAATTTATTAAAATATACAAAATATTGCATGACTTAAGTTATTATTGGGCAGAAATACATTGGCTGTTTCTCCCTTGCAGAGGTGAAATATGTGTGACTCAGAAGCAAGGTTGTCTCAGCAGCAGCCCTTACATGGCTACAAATGTAATGAGCATATTATAACTGTGTGGCAATAAATGTAAAATCATAGAATCATAGAGAGGTTTGGGTTAGAAGGGATCAATCCCCCTGCCATAGGCAGGAACACCTTTCACTAGACCAGGTTGCTCAAAGCCCTGTTTAACATGGCCTTGAACACTTCCAGGGATGGGGCATCCACAGCTTCTCAGGGCAACCTGTTTCAGTGCTTCACTACCCTCATAACGAAGATTTTTTTCCTAATATCTAATCTAAATCTCCCCCCTTTCAGTTTAAAGCCATTCCTCCTTGTCTTATCACTACATGCCCTTGTAAAAAGCCCCTCTCCAGCTTTCCTGCAGGCCTCCTTTAGTTATTGGGAGCTGCTCTAAGGTCTCCTCAGAGCCTTCTCTTCTCCAGGCTGAACTAGCCCAGCTGTTTCATCCTTCACAGGAGAGGTGCTCCAGCCCTTTGATCATCTTCCTGGCCTTCCTCTGGACCCAGTCAAACAGGTTCACAAGAATGATGTTTCATTCCTTATAAGCTCCCAGGTACCAGGTAGGGCTATGCACACCTTTAAATTTAATGTGTTTCTTCTTTTCATAAAAGCATTGTTCTTTACAGATATAAATAAAATACAGTGTATACATTCCTAATTTCAGGACCAGATTGGCTATTCAGTTGATTTCCCCATGTAAAATTAATTGCCTTTTCGTAACAGCATGCTCCATGTACTTATAATGCATTGCCCTTCAGAAAAAAAAAACCCAACTTCACAAAGGTTTAGAATCTAAACAACTTCAAGGTAATGTGCTGGTAAGTACAGAATAGCAAAATACTTAGTTATTGACAGCAGTTCTTGTCCTTGAAATCTCAGCTTTTGAGGCTTATTCAATGTAGGAGCCAGAAGAAATTGTCAAGTAGTTATTGTTCTTTGTTCAGTTTCCATAGCAGCAATAAGAACAAGGTGAGGATGACTTTTTATTTTTTCACCTTTACAAACCTGTCTTTTCCCTTCACAATACTGGAAATTTCTGGAGATCGTAACTCATCTGCCCCCAACGATACAATTGCTTTGTTCCTACCTAAGAAGAGCTGTGTTGCAAGAAATACTGCTTGAGTACAGCTATATGCTTTAGAATTTGTCATTGCATTTATTGATCTTATGTTGTGACATGGTGAAGTTTACCTCTATTGATACTATAATGATGCAAACATACTTCTCCTAGGTGCTACCTAATGTTCTAGTGTCCTTTTCACCCCCAGTAAGGAAGAAGCATTGATGTCAATGTTGTATCACAGGAAAAAGTTTAATGAGACTATGCAGCTTTACAGCCATCTCCAAAATGCTATTTGCTAAATCTCAAATAATGGCAGCAGTGCTCTCAGTCTGACTTCCACAGAGCATGGCTAATACTGGTCAACATCCATCCAGTTCCACATGGAGGTCTGAGGTGAGTCACATCCTGCACCCTGAATGTTACCTGAATGTTCTGGAAGAAAAAAAAAAATAATCAGGAGCCAATTCATTGTTAATGAGAGACTGAGTTTGTTAATTTACAGCAAGAACCGCTGAAGCAGATAGTGATGTCTACTTTCATAGTAAATTTTAGTTGTAAGGCAAAATCAGTGGCATCTTTGCCAGGATAAGCATCCAAGCTAAAAAAAACACATGGGAAAAACCCCCTCATTCTATGGGAGAACTTTGTCATTCATTTGATTAATGCCATGGTCCATGAACAGCTAGTTGTGAGAGCCTGTGGTTTTGATATGTGTATAGTTTTAATGATATATGAATACTGCAACATCGCAACACCTTCTTACCAGGTAAGCTTCTGTCAAGTAAGCTCCCTGCCAGGAGGGCGGGGAGGAAGAAGCGGAAGTGAGCAAGTGAGCGAGTGGCTGCGTGGTTCTGGGTCGCCAGCTGGGCTTAAACCACGACAACTTTGCTGAGAAATATCTGAGAAAAGAAATTTCTCAGATCTTAGCCCAAAGTCTGAGGAAGAACCAGTTAGCTAGCTCTGCTGTGTTAGCTGACAGGCAAAAGAGCCTCAGAAGTGTCCTTAGCAACTTTCTGTCCAATTTTTAATGAGGAACTGAAGACTGTTTTGTCTTGCTAGAACGAAAATATTCTTTTAAAAAATCTCTTCAATCACTGAACATTTCTAAAAATGAACTTTGGTAAACGTGATGTGCTTCTTCTTCACTTTACTGTGAACTTGGTGAGACAATTTTGGAGGTGCAAACAAATCATTCCTGTCACCCTCCAGAGCAAGATTTGGAATTTCAGGAGTCAGAATGTGTTGCACATCAACCTTCAACAATTTACTTGAGGATTAAGAGTTAATATCAGTGCATGAAGTGAAGTCTCCTTTTTGGCTAAACTTTTTCATGTTTTACAGTTTTCATGTAGAAACTGTCCTGTATTTTACAGACATTTTGCAAAATCTAGGAGCCTGAAATAACTTATTTTCCATGATAGGAAATCCTGTAAGTTAATCTTTAAATAAACAAACCAAAGCTGATGAAGAGAATAGAATAGGCCTCTGGCTGTAAATCTTTTTTCACTTGCAAGTAAAACAAGTAAAGATTTTTTCCTTTTCTCCAAAACCATCAGATTCAAATTTGTGAACTTTTCTTGTACTGACTAGCACTTCATAATGTTAAAGAAATTAATGAAATCAACTACATGTGTACCAAAGGCAAGGACTGTTCTGCATAGTTGTAGGAACACAGCCTGTAACCATAAAAAAAAAAAGATTTTGAATGATTTCATATCTCTGGTATATGTTCAAAATATAAACCATGATAATAACTATAGATAACTTACTGATACCCACTGTGTACTTTTCAAAGTAGCCCTGCAGCTTTGAAGTATTTCAAAACACAAGTTTAATATGTACAGCTTAGGGACTAGTGAGTATCAGGAGGGCTCTTTCAGTGAAAGACAAGCTGCTCATATCTTCCCTTTGAAAAACTCAGTGGAATCCAAAACACATCTAGCTTCAGTGAGTGATTCCCCTGAAGCTAATGGCTTTATTGACAATTGCAACTCCATCAATTCTCCTGGCTTATTTGAAATGGCTCATATAAGCCCAATGTAATATGTACACTTAAACTGAAAATGTCCCAGTTGTGTAATAGTTTAGGCAAATACTCATGTACCCAGTAGCCATGTTTTAAACAGGAAACAGGAGAAGGCATTCAGCATCACTAGTTTCAAAGGATTATGCTCTGAGCAAAATCCATGTAAGAGTTGAATGCTTGTGGAAAGAAGGAAAAGTAAGGCTCAAGTCAAATCTCAAGCACTGTTATTAAAAACTGGCAACAGGTAACTCAGGGTATTTCCTGTTCATTTGGATATGAACTTTCACAAAAGTAAGAACTCACTGACATAAGAGTTCAACAGACTGACCTTTCTCTATTTTTACATCACTGTGTACTGTTGACAATAAGTGAAGCTCTCCCATTATTCAGACAGTCAAGCCTATACAACACATTAACTCAGAGGTCTTCTTAACTTGCTATTATTCTTTTAAATTCATTTTTTGCTTTCTTTCTGACATATTTTGCTATCTGCTAAGAGTAGATTTATTATCATGGGTCATAATGTCGATAAAAAAAAAAATCTGCAGTAAAAAAATCCTCTTTAAACTATCAGAGTTCAGCACACGTGGAAGTAATTAAATTCAGAAAATGACTGGTCAGATTCCACCAGCTTCCTCCAGTCACTTGTATTCATCAATCTAAAGACCAAATCCCAATTTAGAATCTCTGACGTTCCAGCTCAGGGCTGTGAATTGAGAATTCATCTCAGAACCCTGACAGTAAAGCTGGTCTTTTGCAAAGTACCAGAGATTTGGAAGACACGTGACTGTGTTGAATAACGTTTGTGAATCTCTTGCTGGGAAAAATGAGAAATGTCAGGCATAAGCTGTTAAATAAGCAGTTCAATCTTGAAGGAAATGGGTATGTGTAAATAAAAAATAATTACCTAGTGCTCAGTCATCTGTTCCTAGACCAAATTTTAATATATAAAAACAACAAAAAAGCAAAGACTGGCACAAACCCCAAATTTTTCCAAAATTTCCTCACAAACTACATTTCCTAATGTCTACAGCTCCAGTTTTCTATGTTTTTTTTCCCTTTCATTAACTGACGAGAATATTTATGTATATATCATAAACATTGAGGAAAAAATAGTAGAAGAATGAACAGTTATTTCCATGCATAAACTAGAAATGATTTCACACATAATAAAAAATGTGCCGCTTTCCATAATTTGAAATTGCATAATTCTGCAAATATTTCTAAAGCTAACCATATTACATGGAGTCAATAGGAAGAGAAACACAAGAAAGTAATTCGCCTTGCCTAGAATGACCCAGCAGGTAAGACCAAGTGCATGGGAAGAGATCTTACCCCTGACCCAACCTTAACATGCTTCTTGCTTTGTACTCAGACATACGGACTGGGGTTTGCTACTGTGATTACTTTGGCATGAAGCTGTGCCAAAAGGAGCAGTCTGCACATTGTCTTCACTTACTAAAACAGCCTCCTCTGGGCTGCCCCTGAACCTTCTTGGTGGTTGCTACTCTGCTTCATTGCATATGTCATGCTCAGATGTGGACAGTTACAGAAACATGGTAATTTTCTTGTTATCACAAGACTCTACTCCTATTCACGTTTACTGGCAATTCCACTGGAGAAGACAGGATTAAAATTTCCCATTTCTTTCAGTACTTTCTTCACAAATTAAAATCTTTTACTGCTGCAAAACAAAGCAGTAACCTCCCAAACCTTTCACATGACAGGTGCTCTGGCAGTCAGACATCTGGTCTGCATATTTCTGTGGCCTCAGTTATAGTCTTTGGCAATGAATTTCATTGTTGACCATTACAAATCAACAAGGAATAAGAGGAATGTCAAAAAGGCTGGAGGATTGTTCTGGGGAAGGAAGTGCTGGGTAAAAAGAAAGGACTATCAGAAGCTGAGAAACAGAGAATGAGTAGGAGAGAGTAGGAAAAAATGCCCAAACCTACCCCACAAGAAAAAGACAATACTCCTCACTGTGAACCTGAATGGAGATATATGTTCCCCTTGCTTAGTAACACTCCTGATGAGAAATGTAGACACTTAATAATATGAATCACAACATAAAGAAGCAAGCTGCCAAACGGCAACATCAGTTACATAAGGTCTGGGACTCTGTCCATCACAATCTTTCATTAACATTACACTGGCATCCTCTACTTTTAGGACATTTCTAACTGTACATTCACTCTCCCCTAGTCCAGAGGCTGCTGTGATTTGCCTCACATTTCTGGATGCATTTCATATCACCCAGAGTAAGTGAGCATGCGAAATTTAGTGCCAGATACTGGATCTGGAATCCACTTTGGCAATTTTTACACATCCAAATGTGAAAACAGCAATTGTGCCACTCACATAAACAAAGAACATATACAATTTCAAGACATGGAGCCAGAAATGCTCTGAGGGGCTGTAAGCACGTCACTTTTTCTTTCTAACTTCTAGTTTTTAAAAAAAAGAGCATAATGGCAAAGCCAAGTGAGCAAATTAAGGCATTAAGAATGCTGTGAGAAAGTGAAAGATGGAAGAATCTTGTCTTACAGAGAGAATATCTGTAAATCAAGTATTGCTCTGCCTTCTGAGAATCACACCCTGATTCCTTTTTAACCATACTGGCATCATCCGGTCTATCTTGGGCAAATCTTCTCATTACTCTTCCTCAATTTTTTGTCCCCCTTTTTTTGTTGTTGTTGGGTTTTGTTTTTTTTTTTTTTTTTTTTTTTTTTTTGGTTGGTTGGGTTTTGGTTGGTTGGTTTTTATTTTAATCTAAACACAAATGAGACTAATGTTCAGGATTTTTTAATTTTTTTTCCCCCAGGGAGATTTCCATTACAGAAAACAAAACCAGCAACCACTAGGCTATTACTGGGCCAGCCAGCTAACATGCAGCTCTTAAATAAATGTGAAGTCTATTTTAAGAAAGATAAATATTTAAATCTGAAGTTTCTTTTGAAATTTATATTTTGTATCAAATATTCCAAAACTTATGCATCAGAGATCTTCCATCAAAGCTGGAAGTGTTTATGCAGCTTTGCTGGAAAGACAAAGTAGGTAAATTCATGTAGCTTTTTATTTTTTAAAACATCATTAATCTCAAAATATTTGGCAAGCTTTCATCAAAAATCAGTCAAAGGCTTACAAGATTCTCCCCAGTTTTAGAAGTGAAGAGAAAGAAATACTTTGTTACAGATTAAGGTATACACATAGAGTAAGTCATAGCCAGGATCTGAACTCAGAAAACTTGATCCTATTTCCCCATTTTTTCCATTGCTGCCTATGGAACTTTACAATATTTGCAGGTTGGTTTTGACTAAACATTTAATGAGTCCTTGGGTGATGACACCTGTACTTAAAGGGGACTTTTTCTAACTAGATCACAAAGAAGAGGGACTGTTGCCTGTAAACTACATAATGTTCTATCAGAATCACTTTTTCCTCGAGAAAAATTCCTTTTAGGTATATTGAATGGGTGAAATGAAATGTCAAGCTCATCTATTCTTCAATATGTATCCTTGTGCTACAGCAATGTGAGCAAAAAGCTGAAGGTTTACTGACAGCAATATAATCTCCCTAATACTGAGACTGATCTAGTCTGCAGAGAAAGGGACAGCTGTGGTGCATACAAATGAAGCAGCAGTGCATCTGGAAAGGTTGCAGTGAGTCTGATCTGTCTGTCAGCAAAGGAGTGAGATTGTTCACCAAATATCACAGCCTTCAGCTTAAGAAACCATGTTTAAGAGGCAAAAAGAAGATAACATGAAGGATGTTATCCTTCAAGGATGCCAGAGAGACGCTCTTCATCAGGGACTGTAGTGATAGGATAAGAGGTAATGGGTTTAAACTTAAACAGAGGAAGTTCAGGTTGGATATAAAGAAGAAGTTCTTTACTGTGAGGTGGTGAGGCACTGGAATGGGTTGCCCAAAGAAGTGGTAAATGCTCCCCCCATGGCAGTGTTCAAGGCCAGGTTGGACAGAGCCTTGGGTAACATGATCTAGTGTGAGGCGTCCCTGCCCATGGCAGGGAGGTTGAAAGTAGATGATCTTAAGGTTCTTTCCAACCCTAACTATTCTATGATTCTAGGAGTGAAGAATCAACTATGTTCTCCATGCGTGCCATGTGCTTTCACAATAGGAAACCATTCAAAGTACAATGAATAGACAAGACAGTCAAGACTGATAGGGGCACTGCCAAGAAACTTTTTGCCTTCATCCTGATTCTGCCAGGACTGTGAGAAGCAGAATGAAACCACAGAATGTTCAACTATCCCCTGTATGATTCTTTTTCCTATTCTTGATGGGAATCATGAAATGCTTCTTGAAGGAATTACAAAGCTTATCCATTTGTCTTCATGTTTGGCCAAGTGGTTGTAGTCAACAAACCAGCAGCAGATTTTGAGGAATTTCTTAGCATATTTAGAAACTCTTAAAAAGCCTAATTCTTTACAACCTATATGCAAAATATACTTAGTAGGGACTATACATATTCTATTTTACTCTTTTTTCAATTACTTCAATGCTTTTTCAATAAATTAGTGTTTTAAAAAATATATCTTTATCTTTTTTCACATAAAGAAATGTGGAAAAGATAAGCAAGTGCATAGAATGACTGCAAAATCATCTGGTTATATCTTTATCCTCTGGTGCCTACTAGGTCAGTGCTGAAAAAATGGATTTGATCCCACATGTAAGTCAAACAGCTGAACTTCAGTGCCTGGCTTGGAAAACTTTAACAAATAATAGACCAGTATTGCAATTTGCTGACCACACTGCAGCAGGAAAGATTCTCAGAGGAAGATCCTGTGGATTCTTCCACTGCTCTTATTATGCCCTGGCATATGACTGATGACAAATTAAACATGGAATGACTGATATCACTGAGTATGAAACTGTAATTTTTTCTTCAAACACTACACTAGGTGTTTCCCCAAACAGTCTTTGTCCATATACAGTGACATGATAAAAAAAAGATAATAAACAAACAATGCAAAATTGTAATATACTCACTGGCTAATTTGGGAACTGAAGCAGGTTTCCAGACATAAAGCATAAATTCACAGGCACTTACAATGATATGTGAGCACCATTTCAGAGTTATACAGATTTTTATCTAGAGGCAATTAACTGTGCCAGGGACTGATCACTGCTACCAGGCCTGAGGAAGATGCTGAATGGGCAGTTACAGCTGACCAGACAACTGGGGTTGCTCCCTCCTACATGGAGCAGTAGTTCCCAACTTCCTAGGCTGCTCTTCCTATAGTACTAATGCAGCAATCCATTCAGCTCTGGTACCCATGTTTTCTCAGGATAAGAGAGCACAGCAAAGGCAGAGTGTAGTAGGCAGCATGAGTCTGGTGATATGGCTTATGGACTTAAATACGCATGACGTGCTTTGGTATGGCATACCTCTTTGGCTAGTTTGGGTCAGGTGTCCTGTCCCTGCTTCCTCCCAGCTTCTCCTCCTCCCTGGCAGAGCATGAGACTCACAAAGTCCTTGATCAGGGTAAACATTCTGACCAGCAACTGAAAACATCGGCTTTATCAGTATTATTCCCAGGCCGAAAGTCAAAACCACAGTGCTGCACCAGCTACTAAGAAGGAGAAAAACTGACTGCTGCTGCTGAACCCAGGACAGTAATGCATTTTCCTTGTAATAAAAATGCATTCTCTACAAATGAGATTTTTTCATTGTTACTAGACAGAAGTGGGCTGTAGTAGGTATAGAGTTGCAAGCTTTTAAGAGGTCTCCAATGAGAATCAAAAATCCTTGTCACCCAGTACACATAGGACACTCTCTCCTAATAGCTGGGAACTAAGTATAGTTTTCAGTTCTCCAACAGTGAACAGCAAATGTTTTTAACAGGCATATAAGAAGTGCCCTGTCTGTAACTGCCTTTCAACTTATTGATCATGACCCAGAACTCATTGACGCAAACCATGATGTAAACGCAACAGTAAAAGAATGGGGGCATCCTGCAGTTCCCTGTAGATGGCATCCTTTCCCCACAGTGATTTCCCATTTACGAGGCAAAAGCATTTATGACTTCAGACAGGAAAGGTTTAGGGAATGACCGGTGGAATCCCAATAAACATGAACAGCAGAAATCAGACTGGAAATTTTTCTGTTATGCTTTCTCCTGGCTCCATCACCCTTTTTCCTGGCTCCATCACCCTTGTCTTTGTCCACCTACACAAGTCTTGTGTGAATTTTTATCATGTTCAGACTTTAGGTTCAGGGAGTGTCATGTAGCAGAATTTGCATTTGCCATCCCCTTTCCAAGTCTGATCTTATGGTCTTTTATGTACAACTGGGCTCTCACTGCCTCTAGAGAATTGTTTATGAGAGATTGTGGCTTCTGGCAGTGCTTTCACCAAGGTTCCTTTTTTTTTCTGATTTTCTTTGTTATTCAAAGTCTTGCATGATAAGCTAATCAAGAAAAAACAAAAACACTGAAACTCCAGAGGGAATTATTGCTATTTCGATGTCTATTGTTTTCAGAAGGCTTTCCACGTATGTCTTCATTATGCTTGTTGAATCACTTCTTTTTGTTATATTTTTTCTTGTTTCTATACAAACAATACTTTTCTCTGAGTTTGTATTGATACAAAGTAATAAAGAAGTTCACATTGTTGACATTAAATTATTGAAATTGCTTTGTTCAACCTTGTTTTGTGTGTTTTGTGAAGTTTAAAAGTCAAAGCAAGCTTTAAACTGTACTGCATTCGCATTACTGTAAAGACATCTTCACAAAAAATTATAAAAGCTGCTTGTTCCTGCCTGCTATTACTGATGACCAACAAAATTCCTGCACGTATATATGTATACACACATATATATACACACACATATATACACATACTGTGCTTTTATACCAGCACAATATGGTTTATAGTTTCAAAGGCAGAATAATCTAATTAATTTTTTCCCAATGTGCAAATCCTTTAGGGTAGTTTTGTTCAACAGTCAAGTAACTGAGTCAATAGCTAAAAAAGAAGCAAAATAAAATAATACAGAGGATAAACATATATGTTAAAGACAATATCCAAAATTCTAACTCAGACAAAACTCCTTCTGATTTCTGATCTGACTGAATTATGCTTAGGATTTTAAAGATTTCATTTTGAGACCCTGTACGAAGTTACTTTGAAATCAAAGAACAGAAAAGCCTAAAAGTGTTAGCCTGATGTTTCATTAAAGAATCAGGTGCTGACTCCATGGAAATAATTTATTGCTTTACCCAGACAAAGGGTCTTGAATTGAATATTGACTGGGAGTCTTGAATTTAGTATTGATTGGGGGTCTTGTCCTGAGATCAGGTAAATTATCTCGAGTATATTGACTTTATTGTCATAATGTAAATTTGCCCTCATGAAAATTGAGTCATCACCTACAAATCTACTTAATGCTGTGCCAAATCTTTGCTCAAAGGATGATAATTAAAACATTTTAATTCAATGGGAATCATTAATTTCCTGCCATAAAAGCCTGCAGGTATGCCCTCAGTTTTCACATAACTTGTTTTTCTTTACGACTCTCTTCCCACTGAAAATTAGTCTAAATTCAGACATTGGACTACATGCCAACATCTCAGTTAACCAATAATCTGCCTTTAATGACAAACAAAAGAAAATCTGTGTTTCCCTTTTTTCAGTAGAAAATTTAGTAGTACATTTAATTGGGTTATAACACACTCCATAAATCGTACTGTTAGCTGAATTTTGTTCACTTAGTATTAAGGTTAGTGAACATCATTCCTCCTTGCAACTCTGCTGTATATAGAATACAGCAGATTTACAAGAGATCAGTTTTCGCTGCTCCAATAGTGCTAGCCAACTTGCACTTCACACTACATGACAAAGTGCAGCTGAGCTCTTTAAAACAGTTTTATCCCTAACAGGGGGGCCTTGAGGCACCCCAAATATTGCATTATATGTCTATGCTGTTAGTTACTCATGGCTTTTCCAAATGTTGAGCAGGCAGGCTAAATTTACTCTGTCTCAGGCAGAATTCTAATTGAGATTTAGTTAACTTTTCTTATGTAATCTACTTTTTTTCAAGAAGTCTTTCTGTAACTGCAGTGGCAGCTAACAGTACATAATGACTCAACATGGTACTGCACAGATGACTCATTAGATCTGCTAAGTCCATCAAGGTAATGCACATTCTCTCTTTCATCATCCCACCTAAAGAAATAAAAATCACTCCCTTATTTTCATCACCAGAATCTGTAACTCACGACAACAGTAAATGTTTCTTTATTCTGAATTATTTTGTTGCCAAATATATACTTGCTACTTCAAATCTCAATATGTCCTTCTCTGTGATCAGTCATGTATCGTCTCGCCTCATTTCATAGAGAGGAAATACATTTTTGAGAAAATAAATGACAAAAATTATCTTCAGAGAAAAAAAAAACAAAACACCAACCCAAAACTAAAAGCTATATGGTACCTACATGAATTGCAGATGCATTTGCAGTATAAGCACTCTTCACCAAGTGTAACATGGATGAAAAGAAAATAACATTCACATTGGTCTTTTCCTGGGTGAAGACCAAAGTGATCCAGTCACTCACAGGGTAGCCTGTAGACTTACAGCCTAACAACAAGGGCCCTGGAATGATCATAGATGGTATTTCTTATTTTCAGCTGATGCTGTCAAGATAGCACATACTTTGGGTTTTTATCACCTTCTAGACAACTGTCTGAGGTGGGTGAATTCTTAGGCTTTTTGGATTTAAGACAGCAAAACACATTTATAGAATAAAAGTAAACTTTAAAGATAAGTTTTAAAATTAAGGTTCATTTAGTAGCTAGCAAAATGTGCTAGCAGCAAAAAGGGAAGGTAGCCATACTTAATTTTTAGAGCTCCTAGGTATATCAGCAGATACTCTATTTAATGCTGAGCAAGAAAACAAAGCTGTCTCACACACATACAAAATCTCAAGCAAAAAGCCACAGTTACTCCCATTACTTTTGGAGATATCTTAAGCTTATCTGGCATTTAGTACAGAGAAAGGACAGTGTTTGGGTGGAAGGAGTGGATACTGTCTTTCTCTGTGTTTTGGCGTGGTGCAGTAAGCCCTGAGACTGCCTTCCAGAGCCAACCCTCTGGCAAACTACCCACGGCAAACACCTTCTCAGCACATCAGACTGGGCTGAACGTTGCTGCAGGGTGCTGCCCCTGATCAGATGTTTGGCCATGTTCCTTTAGGCGCCTAAAACTGGTAGTTACAATAAAATCTAAATTCAAGAGATTGATGAGAAACTCAGACCACCTGTTATATACGGTTGACAGATCCTAGGAATAAGTCCTGCTTCTGAGGAAATGAAGTAACCATCTCAAAAATAAGCATTTAATGTTAAACTCTTCTGGTCAGTGTAGGGACAGAAGTGTCCCTTCCTTCCTATTAGGGTAGGTGACCTGTTCTTTGCAAATATGTATCACATTCCTTAGATTAGAGAAAAATGCTAGAAGACTGAATTAAATCTCAGATTTGTTATTGGCTAAATTTCAGTGTGGTGATTCCCGTTTTAAACTTATTGAAAAATTTGCACTTTATTCCTTTACTTTTCTGTACTTTGCTGATTGATTTGAATTATTGATTTTAGTTCATTTAATAACGTATTTGATGCAAATAGAGTGAATTGATGTTCCCTTTAAAATACAACTTTGCCATTGTTTTCAGTGGGGACAGGTTTTTATGCGTATCTTAGATCCACCTTCAGTAAGGGAAACAGTACTTTTTCGCTACCAAAGCTAACATGCCCCTTGGCTTCTCATTCATTATTTAATCAGTGAATGACTTTTATCATAACAGTGTTTGCCATTTACAAAACATCTAGAAACTTCCTAAATTAACTTTAATAATGTTACTCCTGTTATTCTGTTTATGTGTAATTTGGGATACTAATAAGTGAATTAGCACTATAAAGCAGCTGTCAATGGGGAATTTAGATGACAATTATATAGATCTAGTGCTATAAAAAGTTTGGAGAATATCTTACACAAATGCACATTTGCACGTGCGGCTGCCAGTATAATAAACCAAGGACTCTGTTAATTATTTTTTCAGTCTCATTAAGAAACACAAATACTTATTTTATCAACAAAATTGCCAGATAATTCAATACACACAGGTAGATTGAAAACAATGTAGAACTAATTACTTTGACTTCAGAAGTGCATCTGGTTCAATATGCTATGAGCAAACCAAGAAATCCACTGTGTAACCTGCATAGGTTCCTATTGAACTTCCTATCAAATAGCCTCAGTGCTGTATTACCACTTTATTTCATAGAGACGTGTGCATATAAAATCTTACATACATAATTTAAGAAGACCCTGATCTCTGTCAGGGTCTGATTACTGAGTGGAGAGATAAATATTGGTTGGTGCTATGGGCTCAGCTCAGCATACATCAGCATAATTCCACTACTGAAGGAAATGGCTCTATTGCCAGCACTCATGTATAAAAGCATTTGCATGAATTAGGATTTATTCACATAAACACAGGTTGAAGGACTGGGTTATGATCTGATAGACATTTCTTATGAATAGTTTGCTAAGGAGATGGTAAACTGTTGGAATTTCACATCCCACTTTAGCAGTTTAAAAGCTGAAAGTCTAATTTAAGCTCATCACCAGTGCTGTTTTTCAGTCATAGAATCATAGAATAGTTAGGGTTGGAAAGGACCTTAAGATCATCTAGTTCCAACCCCCTTGCCATGGGCAGGGACCTCTCACACTAAACCATGCCACCCAGAGCTTCTTCCAACCTGGCCTTGAACGGTGCCATGGATGGAGCATTCACAGCTTCCTTGGGCAACCCATTCCAGTGCCTCACCACCCAAACAGTAAAGAACTTCTTCCTTATATCCAACCTAAACTTCCCCTGTTTCAGTTTGAACCCGTTACCCCTTGTCCTATCACTACAGTCCCTAAAGAAGAGTCCCTCCCCAGCATCCTTATAGGCCCCCTTCAGATACTGGAAGGCTGCTATGAGGTCTCCATGCAGCCTTCCCTTCTCCAGGCTCAACAGCCCCAACTTTCTCAGCCTATATTCACATGCGAGGTGCTCCCTGATCATCCTTGTGGCCCTCCTCTGCACTTGTTCCAACAGTTCCATGTCCTTTTTATGCTGAGGACACCAAAACTGCACACAACACTCCAAGTGAGGTCTCACGAGAGCAGGGCAGAGGGGCAGGATCATCTCCTTCAATGTGCTGGTCATGCTCCTCTTGATGCAGCCCAGGATATATTTGGCTTTCTGGGCTGCGAGCGCACACTGAAGCCGGCTCATGTTCATTTTCTCATCGACCAACACCCCCAAGTCCTTCTCTGCAGGGCTGCTCTGAATCTCTTCTCTGCCCAACCTGTAGCTGTGCCTGGGATTGCTCCGAGCCAGGTGTAGGACCTTGCACTTGGCATGGTTAAACTTCATCAGGTTGGCATCAGCCCACCTCACAAGCATGTCGAGGTCCCTCTGGATGGCATCCCTTCCCTCCAGCGTATCAACCAAACCACACAGCTTGGTGTCACCGGCAAACTTGCTGAGGGCGCACTCAATCCCACTGTCCATGTCACCGACAAAGCTTTTGAACAAGACTGGTCCCAACACTGATCCCTGAGGGACACCACTCCTTACTGGTCTCCAGCTGGACATTTGAGTCATTGACCACAACTCTTTGCGTGCGGCCATCCGGCCAGTTCTTTATCCACCGAGTTGTCCACCTACCAAACTAATATCTCTCCAATTTAGAGACAAGGATGTCATGTGGGACAGTGTCAAAGGCTTTGCATAAGTCCAGGTAGATGACGTCAACTGGTCTGCCCCTGTCCATCAGTTCCGTAGCCCCATCATAGAAGGCCACCACATTGGTCAGGCAGGTTTTCCCCTTAGTGAAGCCATGCTGGCTGTCACCAAGCAACTCCTTGTTTTTCATGTGCCTTAGCATGCCTTCCAGGAGAATCTGCTCCAAGATTTTGCCAGGCACAGAGGTGAGACTGACTGGTCTGTAATTTCCCAGGTCATCCATTTTCCCCTTCTTGAAAATGAGGGTTATATTTCCCTTTTTCCAGTCGTCGGGAACTTCACCTGACTGCCATCATTTTTCAAATATGATGGACAGTGGCTTAGCAACTTCATTCGCCAGCTCCTTCAGGACCCACAGATGGATTTCATCAGGCCCCATGGACTTGTGCATGTTCAGGTCTCAAACCAGATCCTCTCCTACAGTGGGCCTAGAGTCATCATTCTCACAGTCCTTGTGTCTGCCTTCGAAGTCTTGGGTGGTGTGGTCAGAGCCTTTGCCAGTGAAGACTGAGACAAAGAAGTGATTGAGAACCTCAGCCTTCTCCAAATCCAGGGTAGCCAGTTCTCCTGATATCTTCTGGAAAGGGCCCACGTTGTCCCTAGTCTGTCTTTTATTTGCAATGTAACTACAGAATCCCTTCCTGTTATCTTTCACATCCCTAGCCAAGTTTAATTCTAATTGGGCCTTGATTTTGTGTATTTTATTGATATATGTTTGCTTTTGGTGGGTACTTTCACTTAATTTTTTGTATAAAATTTGTGTTATTTTCAGAGAAAAACAAAGAGAGTAGATGACACTGGATTTTGATATTGCTGACATACAGATCATATAATCTAATTTTGTATCACAGTATCACAGTATGTTAGAGATTGGAAGGGACCTCAAAAGATCATCTAGTCCAATCCCCCTGCCAGAGCAGGAACACCTAAATAAGGTTACACAGGAATGTGTCCAGGCGGGTTTTGAATGTCTCCAGAGAAGGAGACTCCACAACCCCCCTGGGCAGCCTGTTCCAGTGTTCCATCACCCTCACTGAGAAGAAGTTTCTTCTCAAGTTGAAGTGGAACCTCTTGTGTTCCAGTTTATACCCATTACCCCTTGTCCTATCATTGTTTGCCACTGAGAAGAGCCTGGCTCCATCCTCATGACACTCCCTCTTTATATATTTATATACACTAATAAGGTCCCCCCGCAGTCTCCTCTTCTCCAAACTATAGAGACCCAGCTCCCTCAGCCTTTCCTCATAAGGGACATGCTCCACTCCCTTAATCATCTTAGTCGCCCTGCGCTGGACTCTCTCCAGCAGGTCCCTGTCCTTCTTGAACTGAGGGGTCCAGAACTGGACACAATATTCCCGACGCGGTCTCACCAGAGCAGAGTAATTCTGGCCTGGGTCTGGTGACTGAGTGTGGAAAAGAAATAAATCTTTAGACTTAATATTATACAGAGATATTTCATAAAGCACATTATTTATTTTATTTTGAAACAATGGGACAGTCGATCTCGTTACTGCACCTGAATATATTGAAGTAAGTCAGGTTGAATTAAGGATGAAAAAAGAACTGTTCCTGTTCTACTGCCAGCATGTTTAGTGATCCTGCACACAGAGAGTGACCAACTCTGACCTGACACTTCCCATTTATGTGTGAATGTACTTGATAATTATTAATGCTGACCTCTGCAGCAGTGAGGTTTCCTCTTTCATTAGATGGGATTTTATTCTCACCAAAACTTACAAAAGTAAGTTTTGACAATTTTCTTTCTTACTTCTAGATTTGATACGACAACTGTATTATTTCTAGTATTTCACTTACTGAGGACATGTACTTACACAGTACTTGTAAGCACACCTGCCAGTCATTCCATAAACTTCATAGCAAGAAGCAAGGAAAGCAACAAGCAGCAGATGGCTAAAAGCTCAGAGATTCAGAAAAACCTAAATTGGCAGAGATTTTGACATTCACTGGCTATCTATTTTATAAATATTCATTGGACACCTGATACATTCTCCAGATATTAAACTGTCTGCTATTTCACAGTATCACAGTATCACAGTATGTTAGAGATTGGAAGGGACCTCAAAAGATCATCTAGTCCAATCCCCCTGCCAGAGCAGGAACACCTAAATAAGGTTACACAGGAATGTGTCCAGGCGGGTTTTGAATGTCTCCAGAGAAGGAGACTCCACAACCCCCCTGGGCAGCCTGTTCCAGTGTTCTGTCACCCTCACTGAGAAGAAGTTTCTTCTCAAGTTGAAGTGGAACCTCTTGTGTTCCAGTTTATACCCATTACCCCTTGTCCTATCATTGTTTGCCATTGAGAAGAGCCTGGCTCCATCCTCATGACACTCCCCCTTTATATATTTATATACACTAATAAGGTCCCCCCGCAGTCTCCTCTTCTCCAAACTATAGAGACCCAGCTCCCTCAGCCTTTCCTCATAAGGGAGATGCTCCACTCCCTTAATCATCTTAGTCGCCCTGCGCTGGACTCTCTCCAGCAGGTCCCTGTCCTTCTTGAACTGAGGGGCCCAGAACTGGACACAATATTCCAGATGCGGTCTCACCAGGGCAGAGTAGAGGGGAAGGAGGACCTCTCTCGACCTACTGACCACCCCCTTTCTAATACACCCCAGGATGCCATTGGCCTTCTTGGCCACAAGGGCACAGTGTTGGCTCATGGTCATCCTGCCATCCACTAGGACCCCCAGGTCCCTCTCCCCTACACTACTCTCTAACAGGTCGTTCCCCAACCTATACTGGAACCTGGGGTTGTTCCTGCCCAGATGCAGGACTCTACACTTTCCCTTGTTATATTTCATCAAGTTTCTCCCTGCCCAACTCTCCAGCCTGTCCAGGTCCCGCTGGATGGCAGCACAGCCTTCTGGCGTGTCCGCCACTCCTCCCAGCTTAGTGTCATCAGCAAACTTGCTGACAGTACACTCAATTCCCTCATCTAAATCATTGATGAATATATTAAATAATACTGGTCCCAGTACTGACCCTTGAGGCACTCCACTAGATACAGGCCTCCAATGAGACTCCGCCCCATAGACTACAACTCTCTGGCTTCTGTCCTTCAGCCAGTTTGCAGTCCACCTCACTACCTGATCATCCAGACCACACTTCCTCAGTTTAGCTATGAGGATGCTGTGGGAGACTGTGTCAAATGCTTTGCTGAAGTCAAGGTAGACCACATCCACCGCTCTGCCATTATCCATCCACCATGTTATTTCCTCATAAAAGGCTATGAGGTTGGTCAAGCATGACTTCCCCTTGGTAAAGCCATGTTGACTGCCCCTCATAACCCTCTTATCCTTGACATGCCTTAAGATGGCATCAAGGGTAAGGTGTTCCATCACTTTCCCAGGGATGGAGGTGAGGCTGACCGGTCTATAGTTACCCGGGTCCTCCTTCTTGCCCTTTTTGAAGACTGGAGTGACATTTGCTTTCCTCCAGTCCTCAGGCACCTCTCCCGTTTCCCAAGACTTGGTAAAGATGATGGAGAGTGGTCTAGCAATGACTTCCGCCAGTTCCCTCAGCACCCGCGGGTGCATCCCATCTGGACCCATGGATTTATGGATGTCCAGATTGCTCAACTGGTCTCTAACCCATTCCTCGTCGACTAAGGCAAACTGCTCCAGTGACCTGACTTCATCTGAGGTCTCAGGAGTACAGGGCTCTTCAGGACTGCCTCCGGCAGAGTAGACCGAGACAAAGAAGGCATTCAATAACTCTGCCATCTCTGTATCTTCTGTCACCAGGGCACCCATCCCGTTCACCAGTGGGCCAACCTTGCCTCTGGTGTTAGTTTTATCAGCTATGTATTTGAAAAAGCTCTTTCTGCTGTCCTTGACCCCTCTTGCCAGATTTAATTCTAAGGAGGCCTTAGCCATCCTAGCTGCCTTCTTACATCCTCTAGCAGCAGCCTTATATTCCTCCCGAGTGGCCAGCCCCTCCTTCCATGACCTATATACTCTTCTCTTCCACTTGAGTATACCCAGCAGTTCCTTATTTAGCCACGCAGGTCTCCTGGTCCTCTTCCTTGACTTCCTACGTGTCGGGATGCTCTGATCTTGAGCTCGGAATAAGCAATTCTTGAATGCCAACCAACTATCTTGGGCCCCTTTACCTTCAAGCAGCCTTGCCCATGGGATTTCCCCTAGCAATTGCTTGAAAAGGCCAAAGTTTGCCCTGCTAAAGTCCAGGGTTGCAATTCTACTTGCTATTGTACTGGTCCTACCACACAAGATCCTGAATTCCACCATCTCGTGGTCACTGCAACCAAGACAGCCCTCAACCTTTACTGCTTCGACCAGACCCTCCTTGTTAGTGAGGATGAGATCCAGCAGCGCTCCTCTCCTGGTTGGCTCATCCACCATTTGCATGAGGAAGTTATCATCCATACACTGGAGGAACCTCCTGGACTGTGGCTGGGTTGCTGAGTAGTCCTTCCAGCAAACATCAGGGAAGTTAAAATCCCCCACAACAACCACGTCCTGTGACCGTGAGGCCGCTCTCAGCTGCCTGTAGAAGGCCTCGTCAACTTCCTCACCCTGATCTGGTGGCCTGTAACAGACACCCACAACAGTATCGCCCCTGCCAGCCTGCCCCTTAATTCTCACCCACAGACTCTCAACTCGCTCGTCCCCTGTCCCTGGACAGAGCTCAGTACATTGCAGCTGCTCTCGCACATAAAGAGCAACCCCACCACCCCGCCTGGCTGGCCTGTCTTTCCTGAAAAGGACATAGCCCTCCATGACTATATTCCAGTCATGCGAGCTGTCCCACCATGTCTCTGTAATTGCCACCAGATCATAATCTCCTGACTTAACACAGGTCTCCAACTCCTCCTGCTTATTTCCCATGCTGCACGCATTGGTGTACAGGCATTTCAAGGAGCGAGCTGAGCTCACCAATTTCACCCTAGGATTATAGGAGGCCTCCCAGTCTTCATCAATTCTAGAGTGCTGCCCCACTGGGGCAAGCCCAGTTACAACCCCATCCCCCTTCGAATCTAGTTTAAAGCTCTCCAAATGAGCCCTGCTAATTCATGCCCCAGCATCCTTTTGCCTCGGTGAGATAAACCTTTCCCACGTGCCATCATCCGGACTGGAGCCTTATAAAACCAGCCGTTATCAAAGAACCCAAAGCCCTGCCTGCAGCACCAGTCTCGAAGCCAATTGTTTACGGACTGAATTTTCCCATTCAGTCCGACATCATCACTGGAAGATGGAAGAAGTGAGGAGAAGATCACTTGAGCCCCAGACTCTTTCACCATCCGCCCCAAGGCCATGTAGTCTTTCTTCATCCCCCTCAGACTGCGGGAAGCAGCTTCCCCCCCACCTGTCTGGAAGACCAGCAGCGGGTAGTAGTCTGTCGGGTGCACCAGGTTGGGCAGCGCCTTGGTGATATCCCTGATCCGGGCTCCAGGCAGACTACACACTTCCCTATGATGAGGGTCAACTCTGCATATCGGGCCCTCTGTTCCTCTCAGAAGGGAATCGCCTACAACAATGACTTTTCTTTCTTTCTTGTCAGAGGCAGTCTTGAGGCGTGAAGTCGACCGCCTTTTCCTATGTGACCTTGTAGTCTGGCCTTGCACCACATCCTCACTTACCTCTCCATCAAGATCCAGGGCCTCAAACCTATTACGGAGGGGCACCTGGGGAAGCAGGGCAGGAAGGGAGGAAGGTTGCCCACGGTTCCGAACTGGAACTCGCTTCCAGCCCTCATCGTCTTTTTGGTCCCTTACCTCCGCGCAACAGCTACAGGGCAGGGGCTGTCTCGGGCCAACCCTATTTGGTTTTATATTTTTGCCTAAATGAGATTTAAATCTGTTAGGGTTACGGTATTAACAAAAATAACCTGAGTGAGAGTGCCACCTCTGCTACTAAAATGGTTACTATTTTTTTACCTGCTTTCTTGTGTGAAAATACTCTGAATGGCTGGATAGATGCTAGCAATAGGAAACTATTTTTATTAAAACAGGCAGGCTATGCAAGTGTAAAATATTATAGAAGATAAAAAACCCCAGCTTTTGGTCTGGGGCCCTGTAATTTCCCCTAATCAAAGGTAAAAAATAGTCAGACTGCTCTTTTATACTCATTCTTAGAACGAAGGTTAGAATGTTAATGCTGTTAGAATGAGATATATCTATATGCACAATGAAGTGTTGCTCAGATCAGACCAACCACGCTTTGACATCCACACGGTGCCATGGTGCTGGAAGTCATGTTTGCAAATTTTCCTTGGGCGTAACACCATGCTGATACAACTGCTTTGTTTCCATTTCTCAGAACCAGCTTGACTTAAACTCTGATGAAGTCTTTGGACTGCACACATTTCTGCAGTGTTGTAGCTAAGACCATGCCACCAGAGGTGGCCTGGCAGTGGTTGCTGGAGTCTCAAGGTAACAATGACAGCCTAACATACAGTTTTTAGTTTGGTTGTTTCCTCCTTTAAAAACTGTTAAATCTTAAATGTTAAATATAAGTTCATGCTTTTTCCAAATTTTTTCCAGGTAAATGCTAAAATTGTTTGACATTTAAAGCAAGAGTAAGTCCAGAAAAGAAGAAAGGCAAAACATGAAATAGTTAATCCTTTCTGTTTGTCTTTCTTGCCAAGCTGGACACCTTTATCATAAAGTACACTTTAATGATAAAGAACCTCAAAGAAAAAATATTACTGTATATTCTTCTCTAACAAGTCAGTGCTGCCAGACATGAGTTTATGCATACAGTCATTGACCTTGTGGGCTGTTTGAGCTCAGCTTGTTTATAGAGACCATCCTTTCCTGTAGCAGAAGAGAGAAGGTGATTCGATGAAGGAACCTGTACAGCTTCTTTGCCTGGCTTTGGTGGCATTACATCACTTCAAAGGAAATGTGTTTTTTTGAGAGGTATATGAGCCAGCTACTTCCTAAATATTTGGAACTCCAAACGTGTTTCACGCAAACATACCCATGCCTGCAATCCAAAGCACAGGGCAAACCCTAGCTGAGTCCCTACAACTGACTGCAAACATAGGTTTGACATACTATAAAGATGCCAGTACTATGGACTATAATTTAAATTTGCCTTTCAGGTTTTCTTAAAGGCTTCTTTTCTATGTGCTTTATGTTAATCAAAGTCTTATGTTATTATAACTCATAAGTATTTAAAACAGACATGATCCAAATTTTTGGTTCCCAATATTTGTTTAAAAGTCCAATGTGAAATAGCGCATGAGATGGGGATGGAGCTGAAAAAGAGCATGGGATAGTGGTGTGAACTGAAAGATGATGAATAGCATGTCTGTTTATTGTCTAGGAAAGGTCAGTACCAATAATATTTAATGGTTTAATTCCAGTAAAAGAGTAGTGATGTAGATGTTCCTTGTCTGTGGCACAGAGATATTCTACTGTACTCCTGTATATCAAAAGAATTAATGGAGAAATGTGTTTGTCCCTAGGTTTTACAGGAGGAGAAGCAGAAGTGAAGTTACTTGGGCATGGCCATACTATATTAGGCCAGACTCAGTATTATTATGCAAATTTTCAGTTACAAGGGTGTCGTAGTTTAAGCCCAGGCCGTAAATTAGAACCACGCAGTTTCTACTCCCCTCCCCACCCCCCAGAGGGATGGGGAGGAGAATCGAAAGAATGTAACTCCCACGGGTTGAGATAAAAACAGTCCAGTAACTAAGGTATAAAACAAATCACTACTGCTACCACCAATAATAATAATGATAAGAGAAATAACAAGGGAAGAGAATACGATCCCGCCCGCCGGAAAAGAGCCCGACAGAAAAGAGGACGTGCCCTTCCGGGTAGCTCCCAGTTACATCCCTGGGCATGACGTGCTGTGGTATGGAATACCTCTTTGGCTAGTTTGGGTCAGGTGTCCTGTCCCTGCTTCCTCCCGGCTTCTCCTCCTCCCTGGCAGAGCATGAGACTCACAAAGTCCTTGGTCAGGGTAAACATTCTGACCAGCAACTGAAAACATTGGCTTTATCAATATTATTCCCAGGCTGAAAGTCAAAACCACAGCGCTGCACCAGCTACTAAGAAGAAGAAAAACTGACTGCTGCTGTTGAACCCAGGACAAAGGGTTGTATAGATGTGAGGGGAATCTTACTCTTTCACAAACAAAATAATGGTGCTATGGTAAAGAATTTGAGATCATAGTAACAGTTCTTCCTCTCTTGTCTGAGCACTTGGTATTGAGAAGATAATAATAAAAACACACAACCCATTACCACAGTGGAATATATTCTGGAAATAAAAGAACCCAAAAAGTAGTTTAACTGGAGTGTGTCAGTTTTGCCAGAGTTAGTATAAAACTTCTATGAAGAAAGGCATAGAACGTGCAGGTGCATAAGAAGAAAAAGTCACTTTGCTGTGTCTCAACAGCAATCTCAGAAACTCCCCAGTACTGATGATTCTAAAAGAAATTCAGGTGATGAGTGATAAGAGTAAAGCTGGCTGAGTGAGTGGGGGAGATGGCAATGGATATGCAATACAAGAAATCCAACAAGCACAAAGGTGGATTAAAAGGAAATGCTGCAGTGTGCCCTAAGAGCAATTCTACAGCCCCATTAGCAACTATAAGATATGGAAAAGCTCCTTGCCTTGTCAGGGTGGAAACACAGCCATGCTGGACATCTGTCAGGGTTCTCTATATTTTGATGTTTTCAATGACTTAAGGTCTGCTGCACTGAATTCTATTTATATACATGATCTTTCAGATCCATTTGTTTGAATAATGTCCTGGCACTGATGATGGGCCTTCTTTTTAACAAGGACTGACATCAGGGTTTTGTTGTTCTGCAGAATGACAGTAATGCAAATAGACCATTCATCTCCTTTCCCAGTGAAATTTATTCTTTATTCAGTGGATAGTGCTGAAGGATGAAGCACTATGAAAAGGTACAAAAGAGACACAAGGTCTGTTTCTATCTCTGTCACAGTCTTTCTGCACCACTCAGGGAGGTTACATATTAAAATCCTCAACAACATCTCATGTAATTTATGGTCCATTTTGCTGTTTCAAGACTGGAGCAAGGTATCTCAAGATCTGAAGTTGAATTTGTACTTCGAAGACACTTAGTGATGCAGTTCTGCATGTGTGACTTTTTTCCCATTTGAAAATGGGAGATACTACTTTTCCAAAAGAAATAACTGATTAAACATTAAGGAACAGAAATGACAAGTAACATATCACAAGTACTTTTTCTAATATACATGCTTCTATACGATTAATCCCTCTGATCGAATGGCTACTGCTCAACAGGAGTCTATTCAGTCCTATTTCAGAGTCTATTTAGGCTTTTTTCTAGAAAGGAAATTAAACAGGAGCACTTGTAAGCAACAATCTTATCCAGCCATATTTAATGAAAAAAGACTGGTTTTTACATTGGAATGAAACACAGAACTTAAAATGAGAATTCATTTTTAAAGACACTAAATATAATAATGATACCTTCAGCCATGTCTCCTTGGCTGATCTTTCTGTCAAGATGGTCCAATTCTGTTAATCTTTTTACTTTCAAGGTGAGTTTGCAGAAATAATGCTTAACTTGCACTTGACCTTTTGAGTGTGTTACAGCTTTGGAGCCTTGTAACAGAATAAGAGTGGAGGAAGTCTAGAAAATATGTCTGACATCATACCATTTACAGAAGCTTGTGTAGAATATTTACCAAAGTACTGGCTGGTTTTGCATGGCTTTTTTTAAAGATCAAACTACATTTAAAACATTCCATGCACTCACAAAAATAATAATAATAAAACTGCAGTCTGCTAATTTAACTTATATTCAATACTTGTCAGCATAGTAATTTCACAGCTTTTTTTATTTCACATTCTGCTTCATATGAATTTGTCAGGTGAATGTAGTTATCTTGGCTACCATTTATGCTAGTTATTGAGTTAGGAGAATACTGTTTCTCATGCAGTTTTTCTCAGTGCCAGTACATGTTTTCAACTCCAATTTTGTGTTTGAGAGTTTTTAACAGTGTTGCCAGAGCTTTATATATAATATTTAATAACTGAAAATATAAAGATAAAATAGATTTTCTGTTGGGCTGTTATTAGCATTAATGCTCCTGAGCTAAAAGGAGATGCTATGGGACATATTTTCACAGTGAGCTAGATGGTATTTTAATCTTGTAGTCACACTGTGTATAATTGGAGACAGGTGGCTAAAGCCCCACATTCTCTTTCAAAAATGTAATATTCCCTCCATACAGATATGCCTAATAAAGTCTTAAATTCATCCTGTTACATTTTGCCAGCTGAACATTGTAAAATAGAAGGCAACATATGGTGTAAAGCCTAAGTATTCATTTAGCAAAGCCCACATGGATTTCAGGTAGTTCAGGATCATACAATGCATAGTTACAATATTATCTATCGTACATTTTAAGCCAGAAAATACTACAGTGGCCATCTATTCTGACTCCAGCTTTTTCCTGGCCACAGCATTTCAGCTATTTTTGCAGTGGAGATGTTATTACTTCATTTTGCAGAAGGAAAGCTGATTCTGCAGAGGATGGCGTTTTGCTCAGAGACTTTAGGTTTATATTTTGTCAAGTAGATAATTAAGAATGAGGCACATATAAGACTATACATAAAAGGAATAAGAAACTTGCAATCTCCAGGATTTCAAACACAACAAGAATACTGTTTTAGACAGTATTAGACATTATTTAGACTATATAGCCCAAGCCTGAATGATTTTGCATTGATAATGATTTTGCATTGATTTGTCAGATGCATCTAGTGTTGCTCTCTGGCAGACAGCATGAATTAATGATCTGGTCTAGGAAGGCTGCCCTGATTTCAGCTGGGATAGAGTTAATTTTCTTCCTAGTAGCTAATGTAGTGATGTGTTTTGGCTTTGGTCTGGGAACAATGCTGGTAACACACTGATGTTTTAGTTGTTGCTCAGTAGCACTTGCCCTGATCAAGGACTTTTCAGTCTCTCGTGCTCTGCCAGTGAGGAGGGACAAAAGGAACCAGGAGGATGCGGAGACAGGACACCTGACCTGAACTGGTAAAATATTTTGAAAAAGTATGATGTCATCCTGGGAATTCCAGAGAGACACAAATCACTGCAACATGCTGGTGCCCGGCCCATGCCTGAAGAGCCCAGTCCAACACTAGTTAGTACCCTGAAGGGGAAAAGAAGGTCTCTGGACCTGATGACAAAGTGACAGGCACTGCAGCTGAACCAGAGAACCAACCTGTGCAGATATCAGTCTCAAGAAATGAACACAAAAGACAGCTGGTTTAGTAAAGGAGCATGAAGCAGGGCTGCAACAAAGGCCTTGAATAAAATGCCTTAAGATCAGACATCTGGGTGAAGAATGCTTCATGTCCTGTGGAGCAGGAAGAAATATTTTGAGGCAACATTTGCCTGTCTTTGGATTCTGTAACTGGAATTTTTTGAAATGACTTAACAAGGGAGACCATGTCCTGTACATTACTGTTAGTTAGACTAATGCCATCTGTTTCTCATAGAAGCAGAGAGGTAAAAAAAACAGAGTCATATAACTTAAATCTCAAACATGTGAAAAATTATTTGCATTTCAAATTCCAGTGTATTTGTTTTCAAAGACCTGCTTTTAATAACCCAGCTGCCTGGACTAGACATATGTAGTAATGGCATTTATTTACCCAAGTCTGCTGAAACCTCTTTTAGAAAAAGATTGTAGAAAACGTTACCAAACTCGCATACGATTGAGGTGGCTGCAAAATGCACTGCAGGTACCTAATTTTATAAGAACATAAATATATTGCTGTCAACTTTTATATCATAAACTATGATTTAAAGCACTTATTCTGAAGAAAAATAGCTAGGCTGAATTCCCTCTTCAGCCTTGAAGAGTTTAAAGTCCAGAATACTTCAGTCAGTGGTAACAGTCCTAACCAAAACCCTGTTGTTTGGGTCAGGAGAGAACACCAGCAGACCATTTAGACAGGATTATAGCCCAAACTTTATGAACAAAGTCTTCAACGAGGTACAAAGTGAGCCTGGAGTCTCCTGTTCTGGCTTTAGAAGGTCTGCAGTATGAGTAGGGGGTAAGGTTGTTTTCAGGAAGAGCTGGTTAGTTCACAGCTGCCTTAGTGCACGCTTCATGTCCCACAGTGCAGCAAAGCATTATTTCTTTTCTTGTTTTGGTTTTTTTTTTTTTTTTTTTCCTGTGTCACACAAAGCAGTTGTTATTTTTGCTGCAAAACTGACCATTTTTAGTGGGAGGGAGGCAGGATAACCCTCTCTGATTTTCCGTTCTGGAATGATCTGAGGGAAGGCTACCCTTTAAAGAAGCAGAGATGTGTATTTCAGTTTCCTCAGGGCTAATGAAGATATTGCCTTCATTATCACCCTTTTTCTTTTCAAACAAATGCTCTTAGAAATAATTAGGATATATTTAAATAAGATAGCAAGCACTTCTTAAAACAGCAAGGACTTTCTAGTCCTTAGATCTCCTTACTATACGACAGAAGAAAAAAAATTTCAGTTTCTCAGTACTTCCCAGTTTTTTTAATGGATGGAATAACTTGGAAAGTATTTTTGAGACACCTCAGCTTTATGCAAAGGGAGCCTGTATCACATCTGTATTAGAACACAAGACATACTGCTGAATTTCTAGCAACAACTGTGGCCCATGTGAACTTGTGTGCTTCCAGACAATGGTTTGTCACAGCTCAGTGGTGAGGATGGACCCTGGAGCATTCAAAAAAAGCAGACACGATGTGGTTATCCTGTTTTGATAGGGAAGGAACAAGTATAGCTGCCTGAACACGAGCCATTCTGTGCCAGCTAGATAAAAGCACAGAGGTGCTCTCTGTCCTGTTTTCTTGCTATGGAAATGCAGATGGATGCCTTCTTCTGCGCAACAGATTTCTTTCAAGGAGGCCAACATTCAGAATTACAGATATGTAAATTTTATTAGCCTGTGTCCTTTTGAACATCTAGCACAATTCCAGCCCAGTGAACAGGTAGGTTCCACAAACGGAGGTTGATCTTGCATCATGCCTCTATAAGACCTTGTGCCTCTTCGTACTATGATGTTGACAAAGCTCCTTGATCAAGTCATCTACCTGGACTTGTGCAAAGCCTTTGACACTGTCCCACACGACATCCTTGTCTCTAAATTGGAAAGACATCAATTTGATGGGTGGACAACTCAGTGGATAAAGAACTGGCTGAATGGCCGCACACAAAGAGTTGTGGGAAATTTAGATTGGATATAAGGAAGAAGTTCTTTACTGTAAGGGTGGTGAGGCACTGGAATGGGTTTCCCAGGGAAGTTGTGAATGCTCCATCCCTGGCGGTGTTCAAGGCCAGGCTGGACAGAGCCTTGGGTGGCATGGTTTAGTGTGAGGTGTCCCTGCCCATGGCAGGGGGGTTGGAACTAGATGATCTGAAGGTTCTTTCCAACCTTAACTATTCTATGATTCTGTGATTCTATGAAAATAATGCATGGGTTTCCTTAGAAATTTTGAATGTAGAAAAAGCTGGTAAAAATGTGCATTGTCTTGTATTGTACTTTAAGCTGAAACTTAACTGTGATCCAGGGATCACAGCTAACTTGCTCCCAGTCTCTTAGTTCTGGGTGTTTATATGATATTAAACTCAATTTATATTACTTCTACTGTAGAACTGCTTCGTTATTTCAACAGAGAAACTCCATTTCCATAGGAAACAGTTGAGGCTTTTATTCTCTAAAAGGCCCCAGATGTGATAATTTTTAATAATATTATGTAAATTGTTATTAATATCCATCAGAGAGATGAGGATTCTGTTATCAGGAATTTTGGTACTTAGCAAAGAAAAGAGGATTTAATACAAATCAAAGAACTGAAAAAAAACCCAAACAAAAAATGGATCCCTAGGTTTTTGTCTATGACAACTAGGTTTCCCAGCATCTCCTCTTAACAAATAAATACATGACCCTGGAGTTTCTTCCCAATGTTTCGCTGGGACAGTGCTGGTTCTGGCTAAAGATATTCAGAACATAGAAAGTTAAAATTTTGACAGATTGTAAAACTTTCTTCTTTTAATCTTTCTGGTTTATACTTTTCTTTCTCAGCTACTGCAAATTAAAGTACACTGTTAATACTGCTATCCTTGTAGTCAGCATAGCTGTCCCCAGAATGAGGACAGGATAATCACTGCTGTCCTGAGGAAAGTTAATGGATTGCATAACTCCCTGCCTTTTTCCCAGGTAATAAAATGAAACCATCTCTCTGATTTTGCTGTTCCTTAACAGTTTCTTAACTGGCATGGGTGCTATCACATCACAAGTGGGAGTGAGAAGGAGATTACTGAAGAGGTGGCACATAATGAAGCTGTTACAGAATGCTCTGGTTTCATACTTTAAATGAAAGTTATGACCTGAGTCCAATTATGTAGCACCATAAAAAGAATCAGCAATTATGCAGAAATTTGCAGGATGTGTAACAACATTGTGTGCAGTGTAATATTCTGTTCATTTGTTGTTTATCAGTGTTAAAGATTCAAATATTATCTATAGAAGCTATTAATGTGTAAGCAATATTAGCGTTGGAGCAGTATTATTTGCACTTATGAGAAAAGCTGTAAGGTGAAAAAACTGGCTATGGCTCCTTCTGGACTACAAGACTTGCCCAAATGATCATCTAGTGACACCTCTGGAGAACTGGCTAAACTTTGTGACTCTGCAAGGGCTTTGACCTTGATGAGGCAGACCTCTAGATGAAAAATAATAATAGGAGTTATAAACTGTTAGTAATTGGAGAAATTCTAATGAGCATAAACAAAATTAAGCCTCTTACCGTAGCAACTCTAACTGAAAATTTTTAATAAGTGTAAACATAATAAAGCCTCTTTAGATAAAATCATTCCTAACAGTGTTATATACTATGTCTGACGTATATAGCAAGGATGTCAAGAACAATTATGCATAAAAGATTGTTCACAGTTATAAAATCTGTAAGGATCAAAAAATATAGTCGGGGTAATGGTTTATCAAAACTGAATTGGAATTTGAAGCTTTTGTATAAGAACTCATGTATGATTAAAAACCCATAAGTGACAATAATGAGCTCTGAGTTCTGTTAGCCACTCCTATGATAAGTTCCTCATACCTTATACTCCTAATTTGGGTGAGGTATCAATAGTGTTGCACCCTGTGTATCCTGTAGCACTACAAAATTAGCATATGTGAATCAGTGGTAACTGAATTTCTTAAGAACCTTAAATGGAATACACTAAGGTCATTGTAACAGTGGTCAAGATTATACATATGTTTTATGAGGAGGAACCTATGTACGTTCTTAGGAGGGGAATACAAATTTAGAACTTATGTTCACAAGAGGATTTTATTTTGGATTTATATTCTCACATGTATAGTTAGATTGAAGACAACATCAGTGGTTTAGAATTTTAAAATATAACTCAATAAAGTTCAGAACGTGGACAGCATTTTAACTGTATTTGCTGCAGTGCATCTGTACTGTGGCAGAAGTTTTCCTAAGTTAAATATTAACTTTGAGCTGGCAAGTCTCCCCATTTTTATTATTTCAAAAGTAAAAAAAATATCCTTCCTGATCTTTAAGAGGTATAAAATGGAAAAGGTGAAGAAAAATCAGCTTTCTATAACCTGTCTATTCTTAATGGGACATACAGAACTGATTTTATTTTATGATTGATGTATTTCAAGGAACATGGGTGGTTTATATCCCCGCAGTTTCAACTAGATCTGAGCATCTGAACAAGCTAGATGCTGAGATCTAAATGAGCATTTATTTGGTGCAGCATTTCTTTAATCAAAATACAGTCCTGCCAGATTTCAAATGGAAATGTGTTTTGATGGAATATGTTTATTCAACATTTGACAAGAAAACAAATGTAACAAACTTCCTTCTCTGGTTTAGCTTTCAAACCCATATTTGTGGTTTTCTGAGATGAAACAAATGACATATTGGTTTATTTTTTACATATCTCAGTGGTGTAAATTTTAATTCAAAATGATAAAGTCAAAATATGCTATCTAAATTAAACAATACAAATCAGTAGGAGTAGAATTCCTTTTTTAAAAAAGATCTTAGATCAAATTTGTGGGTCATTGTTTGTGTGTTTGCCAAGTGCAGGACACCAGTGCCCCTCCACAGGTAGCACAGGAATATGTAGGTAGACCTTCTAGCATCTCTGTGCGAAGTACTTGGTGGCTGGCAGATTAGCTACACATTGCTGCTCTGTCTGTTCTAGAGCTCCAAAGACTGTCAAGGTCATGTTTTGTTTTTCTGGGAAATAAAATGCACAGGGAGTTTTTCAACATCAAAGTAGATTTTAATTGTTCTCTTTGATTTCCAAATTAAAAACAAAATGAAAATAAGTATTAGGTATTTTTCATTAAAAAAGAAAACATTAGCAGCTACTTAGACTTGGTTTTGATGTCTCTGAAGACAAACATTGTATGACTTTATTTGTGTGCATATATTATGAAACTGTTGAGCCCCTATAGAATCATAGAATAGTTAGGATGGGAAAGGACCTTAAGATCATCTAGTTCCAACCCCCCTGCCATGGGCAGGGACACCTCACACTAAACCATGCCACCCAAGGCTTCGTCCAACCTGGCCTTGAACACCATCAGGGATGGAGCATTCACAACCTCCCTGGGCCTCACCACCCTCACAGTAAAGAATTTCTTCCTTATATCCAATCTAAACTTCCTCTCTTTAAGTTTCAACTCATTACCCCTTGTCCTGTCACTACAGTCCCTGATGAATAGTCCAGCCCCAGCATCCTTATAGGCCCCCTATACAGAATAATTGCACTGGCAAAGATTGAGCCCTCAGTGAATATAATAAAAGAATCCCGAAAAACGTGGAGTTGCAACTGGCCCTTCAATAGTGAAATACACTGGAACTTGTGATAATCTTGTATCACATGTGAGGAACATCCCTCTCCCTAGACTGGCCAAAGAAGTGAATGAAAATGAAAAATAAAAGCTAATGATTAGCTATTAACATGTCCAATAATACAATTCTTTGGGGTATGTCTACTGCAGTAGAACATCAAAGCTCACACTGGGTACTACTTATGATGACTTATTCAACAGATTTTAGTAAAATGCATGGTCAGAAGATGAACTTATGTCAATGGGTTCACAGACTGTTCAGGCTGAGTTCTCAAAATGGGAAATTTTCACAAAACTCAGGAAAAATTATAGCCTTTGCATTTAGTTTACAAGTTATAGATTTAGTGTTGTAGTCAGTCCAGATAGCCTTTTTCTTTAGGATTTGAGCAATTATCTTCAAGATGCAACAAACGCAGAAACTATATGCTAAAAAAAGAAATATATTTTGAATAACAAAGAAAGTTAGAGCTCCAGTCAAGGAAACTCAAAGAAACGAAATTGATCAGAACTAGTTCTACAGTCTCTGAACAAAGTACAATTTTCCCTAAATTACCCCCCCAAAAAAATTCAAAATGGAAAAAAACAATTCTGATGTGACTTCAGTGCAATCTGCACTCCGTAGGCATTTAGTTCTAGTTTTCTTTAATTAAAGCAATGTGTTTTCTTAATTATATTTCATATAACTGTTTAAAAGAGTGTACCTCTTGCATGGTGATGCAGACTATACGTTTGGTGTAAGTGTATATAGCCCACGCTAACAAAAGATTCAAGCATTAAAACAAAATTCCCTTACTAAAATCTAAAGCAAAGCAGAAAAAAGATATTGTCTCATTACTGAAAATGCTAATATATGGATACAATAATATAATCTACTTCAAAAACCCATAAGTAGGCCATATCCACAGCTACGTTTGAGAGTTGCATTTTTAATATATAAATATATCAAATATATAAATATATAAATATATCAAATATATAAATATATAAAGGACTAAAGCTAAAACAAGAGACCAGCAACAATTAAATCAGATTTTCATTGCCTACATTCACACAAAGTTACAGAGATTCCCCCACTGGGCTCTTCATTTACACAACAGGAAAAATATTTCCAAATTAAAGGATCAGAAAAAGTTGTCAGTCACACATCATAGAACACCAGGAGGGAAGGGACCTTGGGGATCATCTGGTGCAACCTTTCAAGGCAAAGCATGATCTAGACTAGATGTCCCAGCATCCTGTCCAGCCACATCTTAAAAGTGTCCAACATTGTGAGTCCACCACTTCCCTGGGGAGATTATTCCAATGGCTGATTGTTCTCATCAGAAGAAATTTTCCACTTGTGTAAGGTTGGAAACTCCCCAGGAGTACCTTGTGCCCATGATCCCTAGTCTTTTTCACATCACTCCTTGTAAAAAGGGAGTCTCCATCTTCTTTTTAGCCACTAGTTAATTACTGGAGCATGGTGATAAGGTCTTCTCTGAGCCTCCCTTTTCTAAGCTGAACAAACCCAGTTCTCAGCCTTTCCTCACACTTCAGGCTTCCCAGTCCTTTGGTCATCTCTGTGGCTCATCTCTAGACCCTCTCCACCCTATGGAGATTATTTGTATAGCATGGACCAAAACTTAGATGTGGTCTGACAAGTACTGAGTAGAATGGGATGATGGTATCTTTATCACTGCTGGTGATGACCTTGTTGATGTAACCCATCATCCTCTTGTCTTTCTTTGCTGCAGCAGCACACTGTTCGCTCATATCAAGCTTGCTGTCCACCAGGACACCCAGCTAGAGCCTGCTTATGCAGGAATTCTCACTGAAAGAACAACTACTGGAATCAGCTGCCCTGGGAGCCCCCAAGTTGCCCACAGCCCAGGACCCCATGCCACCAGTGCCCCCTACTGTGCTGGGGAGCCTGTGGAGCCACAGGCCCATGGCCTACACCTATGGTTGTGTGAACAGCATGCTCTCTGCCCCACACAGCACAGACACAACTTGTAACAGAGAGTAAGGCTACAGCAGCTTTACTCAGGTGTTGCAATATCCAACAAATATTATCCCTCCCCCCATTTTTGCTGCCTACTATGGTTTGCAAGGCTGCTGAGCCAAGCCTGGCACCAGTACATTCTTGTTGACATATGCTCAATCTGCTTTTAACACATTGCTCTTTTTTTTAACTCAAACTGAGCTCCCGACCGTGATCACATCGCCCTGTCCCAGCCAGGTCTGCACATGAAAGTCAGAACAGCCTGTTCCAAAGAGCAAGAAATACTGAAATACTGCATCTCATTACCTGGCATGACAGGTTCCTGAGGAGAGCTGTGGAGAGGTCTGGGTTTACAGGATAATCAGAGATTGATGCAAAAGGTGGAGATAGTAGCTCAAGAGCCATTCCCTCTTTAAACGTAAAATACAGTGTTAGAAAACACTTCTTAGCAACTTAAGGTATCATCCCACATTCTGTGGCTGGATATGCATTTCCTTCTTGGTGAACTTATATCCATTTTTTAAGATGAAATAAATCTCTTCAGATATTTTCCAAGAAAAATGTAAAAGCACAGTAGAACAAAAGTCTAAAGAATATCATGGTGTCGTGGTTTACGCCAGTTGGCAAGTCAGCCACGCAGTTTCTACTTCCCCCCCACCCCCCAGAGGGATGGGGAGGAGAATCGAAAGAATGTAACTCCCACGGGTTGAGATAAAAACAGTCCAGTAACTAAGGTATAGCACAAACCACTACTGCTACCACCAATAATAATAATGATAAGAGAAATAACAAGAGAAGAGAATACGATACCATCCGCCGGAAATGAGCCCGACAGAGAAGAGGACGTGCCCTTTCGGGAAACTCCCAGTTACATCCCTGGGCATGACGTGCTGTGGTATGGAATACCTCTTTGGCCAGTTTGGGTCAGGTGTCCTGTCCCTGCTTCCTCCCGGCTTCTCCTCCTCCCTGGCAGAGCATGAGACTCACAAAGTCCTTGGTCAGGATAAATATTCTGACCAGCAACTGAAAACATCGGCTTTATCAGTATTATTCCCAGGCTGAAAGTCAAAACCACAGCGCTGCACCAGCTACTAAGAAGAAGAAAAACTGACTGCTGCTGCTGAACCCAGGACACATGGGGCTTTAGAAAATGAGGAGTAGTGAAATTTTAAATCTGCCAAAGGATTAAAGACAGAAATAAGAAAACAATTTGCAATTTTTATTAATAGGTTAGATGAAATGAAGTCTTTGTGCAACAGAAATGAAATTTGTTTCCACAGACCATCTGATACCAGGAGAAATCAGATAGTAAAAGCCCTCATGGCGTTTTTCTTTACTCTTTTGAGCAGAACACAGTAGCTGTGTTATCAAATTTATCATCTGGCCACCTATAATATATTCGGATTTTGAAAGTAAGTGTGCACCCCTCCATTAAATTAAATTAAATGTTTGCTTGATCATGAGTAAACTTATGAAGATTGAAATTGGAGGTCAGGGGGTGAGATAATTAAAGGTATTTTTGGTTGCCACATTCATTTTTGAAGGAAGAAGGTATTTTTAGAAATCTAGCAGCAGAGGACATAGTTTTGGACTTTAATGAGATGAAAAACAACCCTTACATACCTCTTGAGTAGAAAGTAGTTGGTAACTGCTTAATATTTATTTATACAGCTTTGGTTAGCTGCAGAAAACTGCATAGTGCAAAACCACTTGTAGTGACACAAGGAAGCAGGGGCTTAGAGGTGGCTGCTTCTCTAAAGGGTAAACTTGGGTTGCAAATATGCTGCCATTAGAAGCTGCAAACTGCAGCCTTCCCCTGCTACCTGCTGTTGCTCTCTTCTCCACCTCACTGCCCCCTTTGCCTCCTGTTTCTACCTCTGCTGACCTGACAGCTGAGCTGTTTGTATCAGTATGCCTTTAAATGCTTCAGTCAGAAGAGGCTTAAAAAATAAACAGGTCTTTGCTGGTTCAGCCATTTTGACTGCAGCAGTGTAGGAACCATTCATAGGATCAGGAGGAGGTGACTTCCAGAAGGTCTGTCTGAAGGCTGTAACTTGCCAAACTCCTGGGACTAATTTGGGGTCTACCCATGGCAGGCATTCTTGTGGATTCAGCCCTCTAAGGCTGAAGTTTCTTGAATGAAGCATGTCAAAAAGTAGTCTCAGACATTCTGGCCTTAATTTGGTGAACTTCTCTATGTATTCAGGCCTCTGACTCAAATCATGTCCTTCAATGATTTCCTGATTAGGAATATTACCTGGATGGAGTCCTGGTGAGCCTTTCTCTTTCGCAATCAAGCATCATGGTGGCAGTTTTATGCTAGCCTCATTTCCCCACATGGTGCATCAGTACATCCCTGGGCTGTTATGCTGTCAGAAAGCACTCATGTCTGCCTAAGGGCCCTCTGCATTAATGAGGTATCAAAGACAAGCATGTAGGAACACAGAGGGTCATTTATGTAAGATGTTTTGCAGGGAGTCACAGGTGAGGACAAATAACTTTCTAAATTAAGGCTCTATAATGTGAGTATCCTCAACCAGTTGAGAGAGAAAAAAATGATTATCTCAGGGTCAGAAATCACCTTCTATTTACTTTAAAGGACTTCCTTGCATGTGATCATCAATACTGTGGTGTCTCAAATTACATGGTATAGGTTCAGGAATGAGTTGCCTCTTATCTAACTTCAGACGTCTGCTAGATTAAATGAATCATGATCAGAAATGTCTGTTTCCCTCCACTGACTTTGAAAGTAAATCTATCTGGACTTCAATATGCAATAGCAGATGTTTACTTATTTATCCAGGGAATTACAGACCAGTCAGTCTCACTCCTGCGCCTGCCAAAATCTTGGAGCAGATTCTCCTGGAAGGCATGCTAAGGCACATGAAAAACAAGGAAGTGGTTGGTGACAGCCAGCATGGCTTCACTAAGGGGAAATCCTGCCTGACCAATTTGGTGGCCTTCTATGATGGGGATACGGAACTGATGGACAGGGGCAGACCAGTTGACGTCATCTACCTGGACTTGTGCAAAGCGTTCGACGCTGTCCCACACGACATCCTTGTCTCTAAACTGCAGAGACATCAACTTGTTAGGTGGACCCCTTGGTGGATGAAGAACTGGCTGAATGGCCACATGCAAAGAGTTGTGGTCAACGACTCAAATGTCCAGCTGGAGACCAGTAAGGAGTGGTGTCCCTCAGGGTTCAGTGTTGGGACCAGTCTTGTTCAAAAGCTTTGTCGGTGACATGGACAGTGGGATTGAGTGCAACCTCAGCAAGTTTGCTGACACACCAAGCTGTGTGGTTCGGTTGATACGCTGGAGGGAAGGGATGCCATCCAGAGGGACCTTGACACGCTTGTGAGGTGGGCTGATGCCAACCTGATGAAGTTTAACCATGCCAAGTGCAAGGTCCTACACCTGGGTGGGAGCAATCCCAGGCACAGCTACAGGTTGGGCAGAGAAGAGATTCAGAGCAGCCCTGTGGAGAAGGACTTGGGGGTGTTGGTCGATGAGAAAATGAACATGAGCCGACAGTGTGTACTCGCAGCCCAGAAAGCCAAATATATCCTGGGCTGCCTCAAGAGGAGCATGACAAGCACGTTGAAGGAGGTGATCCTGCCCCTCTGCCCTGCTCTCGTGAGACCTCACTTGGAGTATTGTGTGCAGTTTTGGTGTCCTCAGCATAAAAAGGACATGGAACTGTTGGAACAAGTCCAGAGGAGGGCCACGAGGATGATCAAGGGACTGGAGCACCTCCCATGTGAATATAGGCTGAGAAAGTTGGGGCTGTTGAGCCTGGAGAAGGGAAGGCTGCATGGAGACCTCATAGCAGCCTTCCAGTATCTGAAGGGGGCCTACAAGGATGCTGGGGAGGGACTCTTCATTACGGACTGCAGTGATAGGACAAGGGGTAATGGGCTCGAGCTTAAACAGGGGAAGTTTAGATTGGATATAAGGAAGAAATTCTTTACTGTTCGGGTGGTTGGGGTTGGCAACCTGGGAAGGGGTTGCCCAGGGAAGCCTTGAATGCTCCATCCTTGGCGGTGTTCAAGGCCAGGTTGGATGAGGCCTTGGGTGAAATGGTTTAATGTGAGATGTCCCTGCCGATGGCAGGGGGGTTGGAACTAGATGATCTTAAAGTTCTTTCCAACCCTAACTACTCTATGATTCTATGATTCTATTTGTTGATAGAACCTTTACAAATTTTATGGATTGTCGATTGGAGGACTGAAAAGGGTGAGTAAAACTGGCAAGGTTTTGACAGCAGCAGGGCTACACAGGTGGATCCTGTGAGAAGCTAACAGAGGCTTCCCGTGTTAGATGGAACTGCTGCTGGCCAACGTCAAACTCATCAGCAGTGATGGTAATGCCTCCAGGATAGCATAGTTAAGAAGGGGGGAAAAAATCCCTGTGCAACTTCATCTGGAGGAAGGAGTGGGAATACATGAGAGAAAAAGCCAAAACAGGGGTCCTGCTTTCAAGTGTTGTTGCTGCCATGTTGGGCAGAGGAAGGAGATGGTCATTTTAAGTCATTCCATTTTCCTCCATATTTACAGCACACTCAAACTGCAAAGATTAATCTTAAACTTTTCAAATTTTTTGTGTTTTGGGTTTTTTTTTTCTTTTTTCCAAAGGCAAAATGGAACATTATAATGCACATTTAGAATACATAAACCAAATCACCTGCAGAACTACTGTGGGCCTTACAATTGATTAGTTTTGTAGGAGTTCAAAGCACTGGCTTTCAGTTTATTGAAATGCTAATGAAATTTTGACTATAATATAAAATAACATTTTCTCCTCTAAAACATTATTAATGCCATTTCAGAGACTAATGTTGCAAACGGAATGCTTCATTTTTCATTAACCTACTGGTTCAAAACTGAATTTACTTATAAATCTCCCCCTTCATCCGTTTTATATCTCACTGCTCCACTGAGTTTAAATTGTATCTAAAATGTTACAACAGCAGAAGTATCTAAATTTTTATGATAGCAGAAGTATATTACTGCAATTAAAATATCAATAAAACAACCCACAGTGCCATTTTCACTATTGTTTTTGCCATGCTGGTAAGATACAAGGACTAAAGTGAATACGGGCCCTTTTATTATTTAGCTGTGCACAGGAAGAATCCAGCCATAGTGTTTGAACAGAAAGAGTTGATAACATTAATTAACACAACTAGGCTAAACCCCAAATGTATACTGAATCCCATTAAACATTAAATTAATTTACACTAATACAGTGCCCCTTTTCTCCCTTTCCTGCCACTTGTAGGCCATGTACTGGAGGTTAGTTTTGTTGCCATTTCAGTATTGCCTTTTGTTCTGCAGTCAACACTGCAGCATCGAAGTTTCTGGTAATTGCTCTTTAAGCAACCTAACTACTATTTGCCACGTGTTTCTCTCTCATACTCTTTCTAGACAAAAAAAATGTAGCTGAAAGTGTGCTTTATTCTAGAAAATGGAACTTTTCAGCAAAGAAGGATGATATTCTTCCCTGTGCTCAGTGCCTAATTCTGATGCAGCTTGCGGCTGTCAGAATTATTACCTGCTATAAATCCTACCTTAGAGCTGGCAAAGTAAATACAGGTTGATAAAGGTTTTAGCTGTCTTGCATACCCTCAGAGTGGACTTGGAAAAAAAAAAACCAAAACCCAAACAATTACATTTTGTAGATCTGTTTCATTTTTCCCTCTAGAGACGTCTGACTTCTCACTGTATCTTACTGTAGTGAAAAATGCTTAAAATGCATGCAATCTTTATGGGAGATGGGGAGAAGGACTCTTTAAATCTTTATGGTTACCAAGACTCTAGCATATTAACACAATGATTCATCAAACTCCTTGACTTCTTGTTCTGTGGGTGAAGTGTCTTTTAACAGATATTGATACGTGATCGTTCCCCACTCCACCTTCCTGATCATCAGCTAGTTTGAGATATACATACACACAACTAAATCTCCTGATGATTTTCAATCTGTTCTAGATTCATTAAAGCTCACTACAATGTCAGTAAAACCTAGGTGGTGAAATATAGGGTGTATTTTTATAGACTGCAAAACCAGTTTTGCAATATCTAGCATATCCTCAATGTGTATCAGATTCTGAATATAAGATTTTCCTGCATGTATTTATTTATAGGTAAATATTACCCTGATGTTATTCATTTGAAGTCAGAAAATAACTGTGTCTGTGGCATGCATTGGGAAGGTAAAGGGTATTTGGAGTGACATTTTTTTCTGTCTTCCAAGTCAGAAAGTTGAAGGGTTTGAAGGTTGAAAGGTGAAGAATTAAGAGCATATGTTTTTCAATTGCGTTAAGTATAATATTCTACCATTTAAATTCTTGGTGGATAGGTCTCTTCATCTAATCCTGGCAATTTACAATTCATGATAATACAAAATTCTAACAGGTTTTGTCTTTTAACAATAGAAAGAGTAATTTTTAATTAACTTTAACCTAATTTTTTTTTTTAGTTCAAAGCTTTTTCTTTATAACAACCAATAAATTGTCCCACAGATAAACCAGATTTGCCCTTCATAAACTTTCAAGGTTCTGATTTAGGTTTATGTGAAGGTGTTGAAACTCCCACTAATCTGAGAGAATAGCAAGTCATTTTACTGCTAACACCTGTAGGAAATTATTTATGTTGCTGCTTTCGGAGAGACAGAACATATTGCCAAGGTTAAACAGTGAGGCATGGAGTTACTGCAGAGAGCACTATCAACTTATTTTTTAAAAGTAAATTTTTCATTATGGGCAGGGTGAATTACTGTGCAGCTTTTAATTCTCATTTATTTCAAAATACCTTGAAGGTATGTGAGCATTCTCTGGTATTTTTCCTTAATCTTCCCTTTCTATTCCTCATTCTTAAGTGCTTGTGCTGTGCTGTATTCTCACGCATGATTTCTGCCTTGCTTCCAGAAAACGTTTGTTCAGTAACTTTGCATTTCATAGGACTACTTAGAAATCTGAAACTGGGCACAGATGTTTGTGTTAGCAGCCCAAATAACCAAAGGATACATGGGAATGAAAGAAAAGAGAATCCAGCCTCATAATGTAGTGATGGAGACCTCATAGCAGCCTTCCAGTATCTGATGGGGGCCTACAAGGATGCTGGGGAGGGACTATTCGTCAGGGACTGTAGTGATAGAACAAGGGGTAATGGGTTCAAACTTAAACAGGGGAAGTTTAGATTGGATATAAGGAAGAAATTCTTTACTGTAAGGGTGGTGAGGCACTGGAATGGGTTGTTCAGGGAAGTTGTGAATGCTCCATCCCTGGCAGTGTTTAAGGCCAGGTTGGACAGAGCCTTGGGTGGCATGGTTTAGTGTGAGGTGTCCCTGCCCATGGCAGGGGGTTTGGAACTAGATGATCTTAAGGTCCTTTCCAACCCTAACTATCCTATGATTCTATGATTCTACAGACCGGTTTTAAACTTCCAGCATAGCAAGATGTACAGCTGCTTTGTGCTCCATGAACAGGGATCAGGGACCTGACAAAATTGTGATCCTGCTTATATATTGCTCCATCAACTTTTATGGCCTCACTATTCTGTGACTGTATTCAAACAACAAACCAGTAGTCTACCACTGGTATTTCCTTCATGTAAGTGACGTTTCTGATTTTATATCACACACATATTACTTTCCTTTCCACCTTGCTTCGTCCTTGTCCTAAGGACAAGTAATGTGAACTACTGAGGTTTCGACTGTGCTGATTTGATCCTAGAGAATATGTAGCTGTGACTTTTGAATTAGCCTCTTTAATTTTGCTACACCAATAGCTACACCAGTTCTGAAACCAGAGAAGAAAACTGCAGATCAAGACAAACTGGGAAAGAAAGAAGATAAATGGACAAATCGAGCTGGGTTGTTAGAGGCCTGATGACATGATTTTGAAGAATTACAAAATCTTAATTTCATGAAGTGGGAAATGGTGCTGAAAGAATATGATGGAGTATTGAAGACTGATGTTTAATAACCCATCCTAAAATCTACTAACTCAGTGATTAACAGTGATAGCTCTGCAGAAGATGCATTAAAACTCAGGGTAAAACCCAGAGCAGATTAATTCTGAGAAGGGAAAAAAGAAAATAAGTAACATGGCGTTTGCTTCTGAGTGATGAAGTAGAAGAAATTCACACCAAACTCAGCAGCTCCTCCCCCACAACAGAAATAAATGCAGGTAGGTAAGTAGATCAAAGGAGTAGGATTGCTTTACATGCATACTTACAACCTGCTAAATATGTACACTACAAAGCTACACTTCTCTCAGTTTAAAGCTCAAGTAGTAGACTGTTAGCAGCACATCACTTCCTGACATATTGCTGTTACTGTTTTTAATTGATAGATATCTGTCAATAAGCAGCAATGGTAGCAAGTGTCAGTTTTCTGTTAACAGTGTAACTGCAGAAATGGCACACACTTGTTAATTCTGGCAGCGCTGCACATGCTGGGAACATTTGAAACACATGATTCCCATCTGCCCCCCCAGTTAAGCAGGAATGATATAAGACAATACTTTGCTGACAGACTTTTATAAAGAATGTAGAGCCTTCGACACAATGGTGTGGGCTGCTTAGATAATGCTCCTTTTTTGGGAGTCAGTAACAGATGTGCAATGAAATAGCAGGGTTTATTCTGCCTAGTCAATCTGTGCACCAAATATCTGTCTTCAGTCTTGTTTCAGAGATGCAATAATAGAGACTCACTCTTTTTTTTTTAATCTCCACCCTCTTTGCAGCATGAAAAAGCACCATGATTTTAAAACTAAAATGGAGAGCCATCACAAGAAATAACAATAGAGGTATGAATTCTCTCACACAGGCTGCCTCTCAGGTCCTTTGCTTTGGATCAGCTTGTGCTATTCATCTAATTAGCCAACACACAGTCTGATTGACCGTTAGAGCCACATAACTATCTTATTGCTTCTGTGCCTGTTCATTGCCATTATTTTTAACAATGATATGTACTGATTTGCTAATTTTTTAATCATGCTTTTCTCAGAAACGGAAAGGAATAATAACTTCAGTTTGAGGTAAGCTAGCTTTCAGTTGCTATGACTTCCCTGCCTATAACTGCTTAGCATTTCCTCCTAGGCAAGGTTAAACACTCTACTTAAGACTGAGCCAGTGGAGCTAAGGCTACACAGCACCTTGTGGAAGCAGGCTAATAATATATGGTATTTATTCATATATTGTGATCATATGGTTATATGAATCCTCCCAGGGTCCTTCTCATCCCATTGTGACAGAAGGGAAGCTGCTGCAGGTCTGTATTCTCTATGTGCCAGCAATGAGGTCAGATATGTACTCCCACCTGGTGCATGTGCACACACACACGTACACACGTGCATGCATGCACATGCATACATGGTCAGACATACAGACCAGCACAGAAAGAGCTTAGTGCCTTTGTCAGCACCCACATATACACCCACAGTGCTCACACAGACATGAGCACCACAGATGGCCGCATCCCATTCCTCCTACCAGGGTGGTTTGGGATTGGAGTCAGGATATATGCAGGCTCTTACTCTTAATTCAAAAGCACCCATCTGTGGGTTCCTTGAATACTAACACAGATATAAGATCCATCCAATATCTGTGGCCCATTCCCACACACAGACTGAGGCTTTAGATGTTCTCTTCCTACTCACCGGCTGGCCCAACCTTAATTTCATGAGTAGTTTGCATACATGGGCTCAGGCAGTGACCGATGCAGAAAGTAGATAGAATAGATTTAATAAGATTTTATGACAAGCTGTGGTAATCAACTACAAGGTTTGACAGGCTTTTGACTACTTGCCCTTTTTCTCCCTGACCCAACTTGATCCCTCTTTTCCCCCACTTTTGATCCTTCCCTAAATGTTTTGCATGCGCTCCCAGTCCCCTGAAGACACCCTGTAGTTTTATACTGTCTTTAAATTCCCTCTGCTATGCCTTTTCTGCCTGCATCCCAAAATCAGGCCTTTAACCTTTGAAAAATAATCCCAATTATTTTGTGTGGCATTCCAGGAAGAGAACATCTTTCCTTGAAACACCTTGGCAGGTGGGACTAGGGGCAGTGATAAAATTGTTTTTCTTGGTATGCTCCGTATTCACTGATCAGGTTACTTGTTGAGTGCCTTGATCTGCCATAGTTCCTTGAATGCTTGCTGAGTGTTTGTTTTCATTGTTATTAGCTTTCTAATCACATAACCTAGTAAAACCAGGTAATCTTATCTGTCATCATAGAACCATAGAATAGTTTGGGTTGGAAGGGACCTTAAAGATCATCAAGTTCCAATGCCCCTTTCCTTGGACCAGATTGCTCAAAGCCCCATCCAACCGGGCCTTGAACACGTTCAGGAATGGGGCAGCCATGTGGAAATTAATTCCTTAGAAAAAAATAAAAAAATAAAATTGTTCATACTTCTTCTAAAATTTTTCAGAAGTCTGCTGAAGTACAGTACAAATGCAAGTCTTTGACTGCACAAGTTCAACATCTAAAAGGTGAAAAAATGTATATATTTAGAGAGTCAAGCAGAAGATAGCAGCACAAATGACTGCCATATATCAAATCACTCTTCTCATGACCAGTGTACATCATCTTGAAGCTCTCTTTCTCTTACACGCTAATTATGCAATAACAGCAAACTTTGGTTAGGGTGGAAAAGCAGTCTTATTTTATCTTGCAAGCCTGACAATTCAGTCAACTTATTTTTAAGGGGCATTAATTCAAAAATCCTTCAGCACGTTTTTTTACTTTTTGCAGTGATTCAAGATTCAGAGATACAAAAAAGACTACAGTGTGATCCCCAGTGAATAACTAGTATGTTCATGTGCATTTAGGTCAATAAAAAGCTCAATAAAAAGGTCAATAAATAGAATTTATGCTGGCATAAACAAAATGAAATAAATGTAGCTGAATCATCACTTCAGTAAGTATTCCTTTTTATTCCTACATCAGATATAAATGAACACAGAAATTTTAAAAATTATTCCCTTGTTTTCATAGACGCATCTTTTGAATTTCATACGTAATATTTTTGTCTGATACAACTTTTGTGGTTTCACTTGATGGGCACAGTATTTAGAGGCTTAGCAAAACAAAAAAAAAACCAGCAAAAACAGTTGATACCAACATTCTTAAAAAAAAAATTTCTCTACAAGGTGATACTTGAATGATGCTCTTTACACTTATATTCATTCTAAATGATTCTCTTTACACTTATGTTCATTATCAGACTTCAATGACAGACTTCAGTTCAAAATTAAAATATCTAAATTTAGTTTTGTATGTATAGGTACCCGTAGGTATGCCACATATCTAAATCCCCCTGGAGTCAATGCATATATAATTACTATAATCAGTGTAACTTTGAACTCTGCTAGAAGTTGACCTTAGAGTAAATACCTATGTATTTGATTCAATTGCCCCCATATAGGCACTTAATTCTGCATAACATGCTCTAGAACAAACAAGGCATTCTTTTGAAAATGGTGGATCTAGTACAGGACACTTCTTTGGGATCAGCAACTGACAGATAGTATGCTTTTGGGTATCTCAAATTCCACTAAATATTCATTTGTGGACAACAGAATGAAGCCTCAGATCTCTCTTGACTGCAGTGGTTACCAAGTCTGTAGACAGTGATGTGTGGAGAGATTCATTTAGCTCTCCATTTTCCGTACTGAATCCTTCATCATTACAGTGAGTAATGCAGCAAGTTCTTCCTACAGGACTTTCTGTTAAGTGGCCTGGTCACACTGCATCCATTTATGTATCTTAGATTGTGTACAAGTAATGGAATTGAATATAGGTAGGGCTCACCATCAAATATACTGTTTGTGAAACTAGAGTCACAAAGTTATCTTGAGGTTTTCAGCTGCCATTTTAGATTTACAATATCCTTTTTAGCTACCATGAAAATCTAGAAGCAGCAGCAGGTCTCCAGTTTCTAAAATACTAGACGGAAGTCTCATGAGCACCTTGCTTTTGATGGTGCAGATCAGCTTCATGCCTAGCTCTTCGAAATTACAAACACGAGTATTTTTTCTGCCCAAATCTGCTGACAGACTCAGTGCAGAAAGGTTCTCAAAGTATCCATGGCTAGCAGGCTGCACACATGACTGGAGTGAAGGTAGCCTATTTGGTCCAATATACTGAATAAATAAAATAATGTCAGAGATCCTACCTCATTCCTATCTTGGGCCTACTGGGAATCAAGCCCCCATCACATATTTCTGAAAGATCACTAACTACTGCTTCCTTTTGCAGCACTAAAAATTCTTAAAACCTAGCACTTATTGAACACTGTTGAGATAACTCTTTATTCTCAGCGCTGGTCTGTGGGCTCTGATCTTAGATGTCTCTTCCCTTACAGATTCTGTAAATTAGTGAGGTTTTGCAGTAGTCACTATTTCACAGTATTAATCTCTTTTCTTATATCTGCCCAAAGTTTTCTTTTGTAGATAGATCAATTACATAGTTTAACTTTGTTTAGTATTCTTATGTCACAAAAATTAAATGCTGGAGAAGCCATTTATCACCATTTCTCTCCCCATGTCAGTGCAACATTATTCACTACTGAGATCTTCACAGTATTTTTCCCGCTACAAACTACTTTTTCTTTTGTTATACTAGTAGAATTGATTGATTTCACTATGCTTAGCTATCCTTTAATGAAAATTATTCTGAATAGTATTTACATATCTAAAACTGAAGAATTAAAGACAAATAACGTTTCTAATTTAAATTCTCATACTAGTTAGTAAAAAAATCCAAAGGAAACTTAATGAACTACGTACTTGTTTGCATAGCTTGGAAGTATGCCTGTGGTGTTATAAAAGGGGTGCACAGGAAATTGAGTAGATGGTATTTTCCTAAAAGTATTAGCTTTTTTCCAAAATGAAACTAGTTTTTAATTCTTCACACATCAGTGATTGACATAGCTTGAGTTTTAGTCTGTAATCATTTTAGCCTTTTTTTCCCTCTCACAGCCCAATGCTTGATAGAATTCTGCTGAAAAAATTATGAACAAGCAATTCCTGTATTCAGAAGCAGTTTCTCTAGCCATAAAAATGTTTTTATCTATGGCATAATGTAGAAAAGTGAGAAAGAGCTTAAATCACTTGGTGCATGAATGATATATTGGTGACCTTTGTATTATATAAATGGTTACACATTTATTAAACTAAGACTAAATTACCAAAATGCATCTTAAAAAAATATGCAGGATGTTAGTGTTAGTGTGGATAAAGTGTTTCTAATTTTCTTTTATCAGCATACAAGAAATAAACAAATTATTCCATTTGAGAAAATATGTTTAATGACTGGTAAAACTCATTCTGGAAATGAGCTATTGACTGATAGAAAGGACGGAAAACATTGGTTATCTATTTTTTTACAATCCTCACAGTCATAATACTTCTTAAAATTCAACAGGGAAGAGAATAATGTCTCTGACTGTTCCTTGTCATAAATGTGAAAAGAGAATCAAGAGTTCTACATGGCTTCTGACTTGTCATGAGCATATGCATATGTAGATATACTTGTAAAGGCTCAGAGAGAATGAAAAGATTCCTCTCAGAAGCTTAGCACTTGAGTTATGACAGATGAAACACTCCAAAGAAGACAGCTCCTCTGGAGCATACAGATTCAGTATGAAGGACTTATATCTCAAAAAAGCCCCAAGACTTAGCTTGATTCTGCTTTGGGTGAGATTGATCTCTCCCTAAGAGATTGATAGACCAGAAATCTAATCTAATCTAATCTAGTCTAATCTAATTTTAATCAAATCTTCATATTCCCTGGTGGTCTAGTGGTCAGGATTCAGCGCTCTCACCACCGTGGCCTGGGTTCGATTCCCAGTCAGGGGAACAGTCCTTTGTGCAGCCCAGTGTGTGGTGAATGAGGAATATGCAATAGGATACATCCCACTGTACATATTTCTCATAACTGAAGCCCCTTCTTACCAACATTTACAACTTTTATTACATACTTAAACAACCTTTGTTTCCTAAATACAGATTTATACATTCTTATTACACTTGTCCCTTAACAGATAGATATTATTCTCCCATTCCATGGGTTTCCACTACTCCCCTGAGTATTTATAAAAGCAGGCTCTCACTTGGGCCTCATCTATCAAGATGAGTGATCAGCACAGAGGAAGCAACATTTTCAAGTGTTGGGTGACAACACAAGCTTGATTTGGGTTCACTTGCCCAGTTCATTGCAAAACTCATTCTGCATTGGTTCAGATTGTTCCTGCAACATTATTTCCTAAAACATTCAACTCATATCATAGATTATTTTTCCTCCAAAGTTAAATTCCCTTGATGCAAACACCAGAGTTCCCCATCTGTCTTGAGTCTGGCTGGAACAGTTAATTTTCTTCCTAGTAGCTGGTACAGTGCAGTGGTTTGGCTTTAGGCTGAGAAAAATGCTGAAAACACACCCATGTTTTAGTTGTTGCTAAGTAGCACTTACTCTAATCAAAGACTTTTCAGTCTTTCATGCTCTCTCCATATCAAAAGCTCAGTCTCCCTTTAATCGAGGGAGACTTTACTGTATTGTTTGTTTGATTGTGGTACATGTTTCATATTCATGGATGAGCTATGTGATGGCCTCCATGGTCAGGTCTATTCCTAGTTCATGAGCCCATTGGTATGCTGCATTTCTCCCTACATGTCCCAATGTTTTTTTTGCCCATCGAGCTACAAATAACTGAGTTTGGTTTCCAGTCCAGATCCCTTCAGCCACTTCCACCTGTTAATTGTTTCGGTGTTCTTCAGTGGTGTGATTTTTGGGGATGTGAACATCCACAGGACCTATCTTCAAAGGTATGTCATGATATGTCATGGTATGTAATGATAAATGAACAGTTAGGTATATTGCTTAATTTTCATATCTGTCTCTTTGGTCTGTTGATTTGGCTTGTAAAATTATCATTTGGAAGACAAACTGATCCTTCCTTTAACATGTTTCTGCTTCACAACTCCTTTGTAGACGGCTTGCAGGCAAGAACCATTTACAATAAAGGATTGAATGTCAGTTTTCATGCTTCAGCAGTTCCTATTCCACATTTGACAGCAAACTATGTCAAGATGAAACTTCACCTTGGGCAGGATAAAGCCTTTGGTTCTGAGATTAGGGTTTGAACTATGCCATGACATTGTGAGAGTTGTCTATATGGAAGTGGGCCTCATTCTTTTTTTTTTGTTTTGTTTTTTTTTTTTTTTTTTGGTTTTTTTTTTTTTGTTTTGTTTGTTTGTTTGTTTTTTGGTTTTTTTTTTTTGTTCCTGAATCCTGGGGCATAGGATGATTTTCTGTAAGTATAATCACATCCAACATTTTTATACTTCTTATACAATCAAATAGTTTGTGAACTTTTTTCAGTTATACCAGTTATTGTAATTTGTACAATCTAATACCTCTTCCAGCAAATTTTCTGCATTAAATACCATAGCTAGAAACAAATTCTTCAGCATGTCTTTTGGTTTCTGTATTCTAATAGGTATGGTTTTTGTTTTGTTTGTTTGGGGCTTTTTTTGTTTGCTTATTTAATCATAGAATCACAGATTCATAGAATGATGAAATGGTTTGAGTTGAAAAGGACCTTAAAGCTCATTTAGTTCCAACCCCGCTACCACAGGCAGGGACATCTTCCACTAGACCAGGTGTGATAATCAAGAGACCCTTTCGGTGTTTGTCTCAAAACAACTCTAAAGAAAGTAGGAAATGACAGCTCCTTACCTCTTGGGCAAACGGCCAGGGGCAGAGCAGGGATCGGCTCTACCAAGCTGGGGGATCTTTTCCCATGTTACCTGCCCTAAGGCTGTGAACATCAACCGCCCAGCAACAGCAAACCACCCGGCAACAACAAACCGCCCGGAGACAGCGGCACAGCGAGCGCGATGCCAGTCAGGGCATAACGTGATCTGGGCCTGGGTTTTATCTGATACCTCTGAGAACGAGTCTCACCTGTATGAGGGTGCCAGGAGAGCCTGACACTATGAAAAGGGAAACGGTCATTCAGCCGTGTGGTGCATCCCTCCACCTTGGACTACAGCGGAGTCACTGGAAGGATCACAAGAACTTAAAGGGCTGTAGCTGACCAAGAAGATGTCGCTGGATCAACGGGATGGTGAGCCTATTTCTTTGTTTTCTTTCCTTCTTTTTTTCTTTCTTTTCTCCTTTTTCTTTTTTACTTTGTGTCTTTTATGAGGGCAAGAACCTGCCAAGACTTTTGCTCCTCCCAATGCAGTATTAGCGAAGCTCACAATAAAATTAATTGTTATTTCATTTTTTGATATCTGGAGAGCCTGTGATTTCTAACACGAACCATGCAGGGTATTGTAAAAGATCACCTCCCTCCCCATCTGCTGAGCGGGATGGGAGACCAGGTTGCTCAAAGCCCTGTCCAACCTGACTCTGAACCCTTCCATCAACAACTTCTCTTGATGACCTGCTCCAATGCCTCACCACCCCCACAAGAAATAATTTCTTCCAAATATCTAATCTAAATCTCCTTTCTGTCAGTTTAAAACCATTTCTCCTTGTTCTGTCTGTACATGCCCTTGTAAAAAGTCCCTCTCCAGCTTTCCTGTGGGCCCCTTTAGGTACTGGAAATTGCTCTAAGGTCTTCCCGGAACCTTCTCTTCTCCAGGCTGAATACACCCAGCTGGTCATCTTTGTGGCCCTATTATTTTTCTCATTCCTGAGTTATGTTTTCCAGAATCCTTCTATTTCTTTTTTTTTCAGTTTTCACACTTTTTGTCTCTAATATTAGCCTAATGAATTTATAGGCTTATTTGGTTTTTTTCTTGCCCATACCATGATTTTCTCTCCTGAAGCATGTGATCTAATTATGATATCTGCTGTTAAAAATGGCAATTGTACATCACTCACTTCATGTAACTATGCACCTTTTGATTATCACATTCATCTTTTCCAGACTCAGTAGGCTCATTCTTCTTTACTGCCTTTCTGTCCGACTGCCTCCTTTACACCTTTGTGAGCACATTTGTGAAAGTCCTCAGTCCCTACAATAATGGTTACCCTATTTTTATGATATAAATTGTCATTTCGTAGAAACAACCATGTGTAGAAGAGTTAATTGTGTTTTATGGGATCTAGTTATTATTTGAAGCTTATTCATATGCATTGTGTTTGTAAGAAATCAAATATGCTGACTAGGCCATTTCTCTGGTACATTATAATTAACAAGGCACATTAAATGATTTTTTAGAAGGCAAACGAACTACAGTGGCCTTGTAGATTACCCCGAACAGCAGAAGATTGAGAAAGATCAAGATAATTATTACACTATGTGATTCACTACTCAAGGCACTTCATCAATGGCTTGTAAGCCTAATAAAATGCATATGGAGTTACATGGTTAGGTATAAATTTATCACAGCTGTCTTGACATGCAGCTTTTTTGAGCAACCCTGTGAAACCAGAATATCAAAAACCTGCCTATAAGCACCTACATCACACTGGATGCTTATTATCAGATCAAATTTATTTTAGCATGTTGCTATTCTGAGATTATAACTAGACTATTGAGACAAGGAGGCACAAAAGCACAATGTAATCAGTTCTAAGTAACGTTAAGTTTGATGGCTTTGTAATGGAAAATATCTGTGGTGCTTGAAGGTAGTTGACATAGTTTTAGGTCCTTAGGACCTTAGTACAAAAAGTGTAAGAAAAACAGAATAGGAAAACAGGACCTGGGGATGGGGTGTATCTGGGACTAGCAGATGTCCAGGATGGGAGCAGTTAAACTAACTGATAAGTAGAAGGACAGGATAATTGCTATGTCTATAATGTTAATTAAGTTGGTGCTTCGAAGACTGCCAGAAATTATGAAGATTGCTGGGAGAAGTAAACGACCCTTAAAGACCACCATCACATTTTGTATGCATGTGAGAAACTTTCTGGAAAATGATGTAATCCATGTGTAGCCTCAGGGATATGTATGTGTGCCCAGTGACTATATAAGAATGGCCTGTATAGCAATACGGGGACACACATTTCCCCTCAGTTCAAGAAGGACAGGGACCTGCTGGAGAGAGTCCAGCGCAGGGCGACAAAGATGATTAAGGGAGTGGAGCATGTCCCTTATGAGGAAAGGCTGAGGGAGCTGGGTCTCTATAGTTTGGAGAAGAGGAGACTGCGGGGGGACCTTATTAGTGTATATAAATATATAAAGGGGGAGTGTCATGAGGATGGAGCCAGGCTCTTCTCAATGGCAAACTATGATAAGACAAGGGGTAATGGGTATAAACTGGAACACAAGAGGTTCCACTTCAACTTGAGAAGAAACTTCTTCTCAGTGAGGGTGACGGAACACTGGAACAGGCTGCCCAGGGAGGTTGTGGAGTCTCCTTCTCTGGAGACATTCAAAACCCGCCTGGACACATTCCTGTGTAATCTTATCTAGGTGTTCCTGCTCTGGCAGGGAGATTGGACTAGATGATCTTTTGAGGTCCCTTCCAATCTCTAACATACTGTGATACTGTGATACATTAGGAGGAGCTATATCCTCCGTGTCTCCCGGTGCCGCAATAAAGAATACCTGCTTGTCAACTTGAAACTCTGTTGGTGAGTTTGTTCCTGGAGTTTTCTCCGAATCACTATTGAAATAATAATAAAAAAAAAAGGTAAATTTCTGTTTAAGGTTTACATATTTATTGTTTCCACTATGATAATACTTCAAATAATTGATTAGTGTTTAAAGCATCCCATTTTTCTGATTAATATGTCTTACATCTTAAATAGCTTATTAAAGGTGGCACCTCAAATTGAAACCGTTACACTCTTCAGGTTCTTACACTGTGTTTAGACGGCTGTCTATCTGAGGTGTAACATTCAGGAAATCTGTCATTGTTGTCATAAGAAATACCAGGGCATTTTCTGTCTGTGCTCTTTTCGACAATAAACACTCACTGAAGACCAGGCCAGTGACAAAGGAGCTCTATGGACCCTCTGCTTACTCTGAAGGGCAAAATGGGGCATATAAGAGGATTGATCACTGATTGCTCTTGCATTGCACTCATGTTCTCTGGGAACAGTTAGTTGATTTTTTTCCTGATATTTACGTCTTTTTTAAATACACAACCTCTTACATATCTATTTATACACAAATGTAAAGGAAGACTAATGTATGACAGACTAAACTGACACCATGTGTCCAATGTGACACCCAAATTGTGAAGCTTGTGAATAAATTACATATATTTCTTTTTGTTCAATAATCTAGTGTCTTGAAGTAAATGTGTCATAAGACTAAATGGGTGTCTGCGTAAGTCTCAAAAATAACCTTGTCGTGAAGCAGATTACTACCTAAACTAGGCTGTATTATTGGTCTTTAATTCTCTGATGTTTAAATTTTCTTATTGAAGAGTAAAAAGGGAAATACTTAAAATAGATAAGGCAACATTTTGTTGGAGCAACTGAGAGAGACTGATCTGAAATCAGATTCCACTGTCCCTTGTCTCTAAGATTGGTCTGAGAAGCTGAGATGGAAATCCACCTATTTTTTGTCTCAGAGATGTGTGGGAGGAGCTGAGATAAGACTCCAATATCCATCACCTGAGGGATGAGTGGGAAAGAGCTGAGATAAGACTCTTCCTTCCATTACTTTGAGGATTGGTGTGAGCTATTATCACAAGAATTGCTGCAGATACATTTTTGTCAAAGAGATGGCTCCAAGACCAGGGAAAGCAGGTACGTGTAATACCTGACATGAAGAGCAGAGGTACTCCCCCCAACTCTTTACAAAAGGGGAAAAGGTAATCACCAAGAGACACATCATCAAGAAACACATCGCCAGGGAGCCATTGCCATGAGGATGACTCCAGAGGGATACTTCTGTGAGAACACTCTCAGCCAGTGACTACTACTGACCCTGAGGGACACCCTCCATGAGACATCACCATGAGGGCAACTCCACAAGACACACTCCATGGGGTACCTTCAAAGAGACTCCAGAAGGACGCCTCCACGAGGACACCCATCGCTGATAGACACTCTGCTCCAATACTACGAGACTATGAAACCTGAAGAAATCCTACCACCAATGACAATGAATCCCTGGGACAACCCTGGATCCATGGTGGTGACTCTCTCTCTCTCTCCGCACTCCGAATTCTTACTTACTTTTCTACCTTTTTTCCAATCTGTCCTATCACTATCCCCTTTATTACAATCATTCCTCTTTTCATAATAACTGTCTTTTTGTAATTTGTGATAAACAAGCTGTCCAGTTACGGTACTTGACCTCGTTTGTGTCTTAATTTCACTCTTGAGATCACAAACTGAAACAGGGTCTGGCACTGGGTTTTTTTGTCCAATTGGACCCTGACAGCAAGACTGTAGATTTTAGGTTTATAACTTTTATCTTGCTTTTTTCAAAATTGTTAAGGTTATCTGATATAAGACAGGTTATTTCTGAAGACATTATTATAGCATTAAGTTTAGACTTTTCCTTAGGTTTTCTAAATGTAGTTCAAAGGGCATCAAATAAAAATCTCAAAGAATATATCTAATAAATGTTTCTAATTTGGCACACCTTAATTTCCTCTCCAATCCATCTCTTGCTCATTAAGAGACAATTAAATTGTGAGTACAGGAAAATATCTAATTGGGAGCAGGAATTTATGAAATGTTGCATCTTTGTTACTCTGGTGGGAACTAAGTGTACTGCCGCGTGTACTAGATCACGTATCTAAGTTAACCCCAAGGAGATCTGAGATCCATCTGGCACTATTTAATATGTAATCATGCCTTTTTTAGAATAAAAAAGAAGATTGATCAGTGATAAACAGTCTTTTGGTGGGATGAACATGGTTGGACTGTCAGAAGTTTCAAAATGGCAGAAAAAAGACAAAAACTATTGACCAGATAATGCAACATTTTATGGAAATGATTCACACACAGTTTCATATTGGTGCCTCTTCGGCTTGTAGTCATTTGTCTTTGTTTTTTTATTGCATATCATTAAAAAAGTTATGGAGTAAATGCATTTAATCTGACCCAAAAAACTTTGTTTGTTTGTGTAAACAAACCTGCATGAGAATTCATAAAAACCTGTCAGACATCCTATCAACATTAAATATTATTTTTCATTCTTTACTGTTAATTTTACTAAAAAAAGGCATGAATATATCTAAAATTGTTGAGACAAAACATTAGATGCCTATAAGAGTGCCTACATTTCACAACTACTGCCTAAATATTAAAATTTCACTGTAGTAATATTCATGAAATGGTCCCTTCGTGATTGAAGCCAACTGTAGATTCAGCAAATAATACCAAAATGAATTAAACTTATTAGATTTGTTGTTGTTCTGTTTCCCAGTGTGTTGTGAAGCCAGAATAACTGGGTCCTACTTGGTAAGTGCAAATCGCCATAGAGTATTTTTCTACTATGGATTGCCAGAGATTGTTTGCCTTCCTCTAGAGAATCTTCTGCTGGCTTCCTTTGCATAGGACTGGCTTGCTTATTTCAACCACTTACTGTCTCCTTGTTATGTATTTAATATAACATTAATTGTTATGTGCTTGTAACACATTTTTCATAAATTAGTAGGTTTTGCTATTTTATCTCTTCAAACAAGTGGAAATTATGTCCTTTATACAAGGCTGTCTTCAAGGTACAGGCAACTCCACTGTTACAATATATATCTTTGTCAAATATCCTTTTCAGACTGCTTTTGTTTTATTATCGTTTATTTATCTCAATATTTTCTGTATGTTTCTGTGTTCAAGCAGTTAACTGGGTCCAAATAAATGGATTTAAATAAATTAGATTCTCATTACTTTACAGTTCTTGAAGTCAAACAGAAATATGCTAAAAAAAAATTACGAATATTATGATTTCACAACTATATTGTTAATAAAAATTATCTTGATTAAAAAAATTGTAGCCTCCAGTAGTAAAATATGTGATAAAGAAAATGTCAATAAGCTTATCATTGTAAATCTAAAGAAAACAGATACTTATTACTATTTGGTTTTGAGAAAAAAAAATGTAAAATATATTGTAGTAACCTTATTTTATACAGTGATAGTATATCTAATTCTAGCTTCCTCAGGCAGTACACAGACTGAATGCAGAAACACAATACTGCAAGACAACATTTTAGGAGATTTCAAGTTGCTGTACAGCTTAGACAAATATGTAAGATTTTCCCAGGATGGTATAAGTTAAATGTCAAACTAGAAGACCAGTAACCATATATTCTAAATAAAACCAACTCTGTTACTTTACGGTTACTTTGTGATTTATAGAATTTTCCTCTATGAAAATGACTTTTTTAATATTTTGAAACTGGAAAGGAAGTGTTAATTTTACCCAAAAGAGAAAATTTGCTTTCATGGGAGATGTACAGAAAGATCCTTGTATGAATTCTTTACAAGTAAAATAAACTCTCAACAAATCAAGAACAATTTTTATTTGTAACATAAGCTGAGTTTAGGCTGCAAAAGACATACTGGAACCAAAAGTAATGTTTTCCAATTTCTCTTTAACCAAAATTTGGTCTAAAAGCTTATAATATTGAGTTAATTTGTGTAGTTATCTGCCATTATTTGAAAAATTGTGGGTTTTTTTGTTTTTTTTTTTTTTTTTTTTTTTTTTTTTTTTTGCATGCAGATATCTGAATTATGGTTGATTTGTTTAATAAAAAAAAAAAGCCTTTATAAAAAAAGGCTCATGATCACAATGTTCAGTACATATTTCATCACATGGCATTTTTTAATGTTAGTATCAAAGATGACTGCCCTGTAGTATTGCAGTCATAATAGAATCAAGTTACAAGATGTGAGTTTTCTAACTCAGCAAAACTAATATAAGATGAAGTGACTAGTATACTGTCAATCAAAGCTTAATAAGATTTCATCTCTTTTCAGATTTCACAAATGAGACTGTTTCTTCAGCTTTTCAGGCAGTTTGAGACACATGTTTAAATACTGCCTTCCAGAGACAGGGGATCTAAATTTGGGCTTAATTCCACACTCTTTCCTGAGGTAAAAATCCTATTATTTGACTCATTATTTGTACCAAGCTTTTAACATAAATTTGCTGAGACTGATAATTAACTCAAAGTAGATCCAGTATATGAGTACTATGAACCTCTCTTCTACTTTGAAAGCCTTGCAATTAGTAGACTTTAATTTCCTTATATGGATATGTAAGGCTTTATCCAAAGCTTTATCAAATTTAATGTAAAATTTCACACTAGCTTCCGTGAAAATTGAAGAATGCTCACAAAAAGGTCCAGATGAGGAAGAGTACATATAACATTAGATATGAGTATTGTGCCATTGAAGGCAAAGGAAATTGTTCTCACTTTAAAAATGAGTGTATGCTTAAAGAACAGTCTTTACATTTCTTTAATCTTCTTTAGGACTTTAAACAGCAAATAAAATTAAGTCATTCTGAAATAAGGCATTGAAGGAATGGACCTGGAGAAACATGCAGTTGTACATCAGATATCAGTAAAGAATGTTACACCTTGCTAAATACATGGAGCAATTTGCTTGATTTCAAGCTTCCTTCCTGAAAAAGACAGAATAACGTTTCAGAGGGGCTTCACAGCCAATAAGTCACATCAATCTTTGTTCAGCCAAACTAACAGCACACACAGAAGTAACTCACAAAACAAGCAGGACTTTATTCATTCAGAGTGTCTCCGGTCCTGACAGTTCATCACTGCCTGCTAGAGTTGAATTTTTATGCAGTTTTATTTCTCCATAACAAATGACAGGATGTACATGTATCACAAAAGATTTAGCACAACTGCTCCTGTTCCTTTGTGTTGAGATGCCTTTCTTGACAGCACATATTTGTGATAAATATCACTCGGTGTCTTAGGATGTACTTATGTACTTTATAGAGCAATATAAACTTTTTACTTCTTGTGACAAATCTGCTGTAAATAATATGCACACACGGCAACATTACAGTGATTTCCAGGCAAAAGAAGCTTTGCAACTCCCTTTAAATAAAAAAGAAAAAAAAAAAGTTTCTTCCAGATGAATTATTTTCATAATCTTTATTTTCCTGGAATATAAATAAACTTATATTACATGCTGCAGAGTGGGAGAAGAGAAAAGACAGCTGTAACCAATTACTGGAAACTTCTGCAGATTACTTCTTGCATCTGTGGAGTTCTGCATGTGCTGAGCCTTATTAGGTGAATATATGTTCTTACAGGTGTCAATACCATATATTTCCAATAACAAGGTAGAGGCTCATGATGCCTTGAGTGCTCAGATTTATGACTAAGGAATCAAGAGGCTAAAGCAAGCCAAGACTCTCCTTGTTGGTCAGCAAAAAATCAGATGCAACTCCAGGGAGCACAACAGCTCGATAGTTGATGCCACTGAGGAGGTACCTGTATCTGCTAAGGTCATCTACATCCTTCATAGCTGAGTGTGAGTGAATGGGAGAAGAAATGAGAGCCACCAAAATCACAGGAACATCTGAAAACATTGGATGTGCCTTTTATGAGGAGCACGAACATGGGCAATTAGCAGGATTGATCCAAGTCCCAATAGTTAAGAAGAGATAGGGTAATGATCTGAGAACTAGTGTTTATTAATAGAAAAAATAAGTACTTGTACTTATGGAAAACAACAGTATCTACATAAACCAGACTATTTTCCAATAAATTCTGTAACATTAATATGTAATATTACTGACATCTCTTTGACTGACTGAAACAGAAAGGACTAGGATCTAATCAGAACCAAAAATTTTGTATGCTTTTAAAAAATGTACATAAAATACATACACCATATAAATATATGTACACATAATATATATTTCTTTATATTGTTTCCTCCAATTTTTCCTGTTTCCCAGAAGAGTCAGAATTTCTCTAAGTACAGTAAAAGGCCTGTCTAATTGTTTAATTCTCCAGTGGAATGACAAAATACTGTTATTTTCACTTGTATATTTGCCAATTGCAACCAGAAATTGCAAGAGAATAATAAATGTTTCATGGCCATGAATTTGCCTTTTGCTCCCTCTAGTCTAGCAAAGGGAGGCACGAAAAAAATCAAGCATCAACAAGAAGCTTCATGATTACGGCCTCTTCTCCATAAGAATTAGATTAATACCCTCCCCACTCTCAGTGCACACATCATTAATATAACTACATTGTATCTGTGGTACTGCACAATCTCATAATCTTATTTGGACAAACTAGAAATTCACACATTGTCCTGAAACAAGTAAAATGCAAATGAAAACATGATTAATCATCAGAGATCAGATGTAGAACACCATATGCTTATACAAGTCTGCATAAAAACATACTGGATAAAAAGAACAGGATTGCCAAAGGGATATCAAGATAAATGTTGGTTAGAAATCACAAGAGAACAAATGAGTAGCTGAAACGTACAGTCATTTGAACTGGTCACAGGGACTCTTCTCTACCTCAAAATTATGGATTAGCTTGAGCTACTCAGGCACCAAGGTGGGGTACAAATGGCAAGTCCTTGAACATATGCTTGAGCATGCAAGGAATGATGATGGGATGTTTTCTCATTTTAACTCACACCTGCAGTCCTAGTGCTTTTATGTGGAAGAAGGAGAGAAGCTGGTGCAGGAACCCTGAAGCTGGAGGGTTTGTCATGGCTCCATCAATATGCCCATGAAGCTGAACTCCCTGACATCGAAGTCCAGCTTTGCTGTTATTCAACTGATGTTCATATTGTGGGAATATGAGTCAGGATCAGCCTGAGGACTCCCACCTCCTGTACTCATTCATCATCATAATCTCTTTTTCCCTGAGCTCTATAGCTGCACTATGGGAGGTGAGTGCATTTGTGTGTGGGGAGAGTTAAAGCGTTTATTCTTCTGGCAATTCATAGTCATATCTTTTTGCTTGTTACTAGTGTCACAAATACAGTCTTGTATCTCCTCAGGTGGTCAGAAGCAATCAGTACACTTACCAGTTACCCTAGAAAATACAGCATTGCTTCCTCTCCTGCCCCACTAATAGGAATACCCATCACTGTCAAACATATGAAAGATACAAGTAATTGCGCAGTCTTCGGAGACCTGTACTAAAAGCATTTTCAGAGGAATTTCTGGCCTCTAAAAGAAGAGTTGTCAGCATTGATTTTCTCCATAGTGAAAGGTGTGCATATACAGCACCCTTAAGGCTGCATTTGTTCAGTACCTTTGGCAGTTTGCTGCTGTCTTAGCCAGTGTCTGTTGCTAGAGGGAACTGAAGTTTCCACACAAATGATGAATCTTTAGGAAGCTTGAGGTTTTGAAATGCAACTTAACATTACGTACTGGTTTCTGCTGACCCCTTGTACTCTCTTGAAAAAGAGATAAAAATTGTAGAAATGCTGCTTGTACTACGGAGAAGAGTAGTCCCCTGGAACAGGGAGCTGGCCTTGACTCTCAGTGTTCGTATTTTATTTTCTCTTTTAAGCCAATCACCAAAAATATTATTCCCATGTTACTTTCAGAGTCATGTATTTCAAATCACTTGAAGTCTGCAGTCAAACTAAAGTTTCCAGTCACAGGTGAAAAAATAAAGTTTCCCTTTTGCAGTCATAGGTGAAAAAATAAATGAACAAACTATAAAAAAGGAAAAGGGCAGAATGCTCCGTAGTAATTTATTTTCTCAAACTGACAAGATGGCACAGGGTTTTTTTTTAAAGGCAATTACAGAAAAGCAAATTTTTTGTGTTCCACAAGAGGAATGAGTAAGGTCCGTGTTTCAATTTTGTGTTTTAAGTCTGGATAGAAAGGTTTCACTTTTTTGAATCTTGAGGACTGGAGCTGGTTTTCCTCTATTTATGTTTGGCTGTTCCCCACTTGTCATCTCCCACCTTCCTTCTGCTAGCATTCTGCTGAAACTTAACACAAAGAATATGTCAGTTGTGATAGAAAATTCTCTGCTACAGCTGCATGAAAATTAGACAGTGACCAGATGTCATCCCCACTGCTCAGTCTTTCCAGTTGGCTCTAGTGATGTCTTTTGTTTCACTTTATTAAGGAAGACAAGGTTGTAAAAGCTTCTTAGCAAATGGGAAAATAACATATCTGGTTTGAAATTGATAGTAGAAAAGGGCTCGAAACATCCAAAAGAGCTGCTCTGTTCTTTCCCTCTGAAGAATCTGAGGAAGAAAAATAAAAATGTCAAAAATACCTATGCATCAGATGTGTGTTTCTACAGACAACATTGTAGACCAGTACTTTTGAAAGGGATACTACATATTTTTAGTTATGTATATTGTATATAAATACAAAACCATACATATAATTATTTATATACAGTGCCAAATAGATATTTGACAATGGAATTGCATTACATTGGATGTCTTCAGTTCTCATTTTCTAGATCGGATTACAGATATGTGCCAGATGCTCCAAGTTCCAGTTGCGGTTGGGCAAATGATGGGCTACCATTATTTTTCTAGAGATTCACAGAATTTTTCTTTCAAAATTTTAATTTATACTTTCCAATTATGTTTAGATATTAGCACTGTTTCTTGTCCTTCCTTCCTAAATAAGTTTTTATTTTTCTTGACTTAATTTACAAGACAAGTCTCTCATGAGGATTGTGCCCACCAGACAAATGGAATGAGGACTGGATATGGTGATACAAACTGAAGACTGGATATGGTGATACAAACCCGTACTTCTCCTAGACACTCACACAACATTAAAATTAGATTAGCACCATATGAAAATAGATACATATATCTTAAACTGATGCATAACTGGCTAATTACTAGCACTCAAAATGTAACGAGAATGAAAAAACTACATCCATATTATGTGCTTCCCAAAGGCAGTAGAGGGATTAGTTGCTGGCCAACGCCTCTGTTTTTGCAAATGAAATGGAGCATCGGACAATGCCAATAAATATAGAATAAAGCCTGTTGTGCCACTGAGTCATGATGTGAGGAGCCACAGGCAAAAAGACTAGTTTTATCAGTTGCAAGCTTGTTGCAGTCAAATGCCTCATACTAATCACCTTAAAATAAAAGAGCAGGTTACAGAATCACAGCAAAGAGGACATGGTACATAATAATTAAACTTCAGTGTGAAACACCAAGAATATAAGATAAACAGTTAGTTTTACATATGCTGGTAAATAAATCCTGAAATTTGTTGCCTCTACTACCAAAAAAAGAAATATAGTTCCTCCTCTGAAGTGTTAATAACATCCCACTCCTCCACTGGTGTTAATGATGTAAGGAAACCTACCCAGGTGGCATTGATATTATTCTATTCCAGCATGCCAGGATCTGTGTTCACCAAAACAAATCTAACTATTAATCATTGCTATGCCTGTGCTTCTGTACGTTTTATAAGTCACTGAAATGAAGTAGTAGATGGTGGATAATATTTTCCAGTTACTTCAGTTAAACAGCGTAAAACAAATGCAAAAGATGGTTGTTGTGGTTTAAGTGCTGAACCCAGGGCAGTGGTGCTTCCTGTTGCTGGACAGAACACATCTCCTTTTACAGACAATCTGGGAAGAAATGAATCCTACAAAAGGTGTTCTAATGTAATTGATTAAAAAATTCTGTGACTTCAGATAACCTGTTCTGCATCCTCTGATAACAGAGGGTATTTATTATTTACCCCTGGTACCAAGACTGCACCTTATGTACAGACATTTTCATACCCTCTACTGAGTTGTCTTCTGGCATCCCTTAGTTATTGCAGCAATGATTAGGAACGAATTCTTGTTCTGCTTCATAAATATTCTCCAGCTACTAACTTGTATACTTGCATAGTTATTTCAGAATCTATAGTGCTTTAAACAGTCTTTCTGCACTTACTGCCAGCTGGTGTCAGCAACAGACAGTTTCTTTCATCAGTTACACCTGTACCTACAATATTTTTCCTCCTTCCCATTGCCACATTCTTGTCTTCACTTCTGATTTTCAAGCTATACAAGTAAGACAAGGGAAAGAAGGTCATTCACATTTTACAAGCCATGCAAACAAATATGATTTATTTGCATCCACCTCCTAGCCTCTTTTTTTTTCAGTTGACAGCATCACTCTGAGCAACTTTGTCAGGTGCAGTGAACCAGGTCTAAAAGGCTGGCAAGAATGAATGAAATAAGAAGGAAGACAGAGACAGGAAATTGTTGAAGAGAAAAGCAAGGATGGTCATCTTCCTCCTCTTTTTCTTAAAAACCTGGACTTCAAAGAAAGTAAGTGCCAGGAATTTACAATTATTAATTCATAGAATCATAGAATCATAGAATCATAGAATAGTTAGGGTTGGAAAGGACCTTGAGATCATCTAGTTCCAAACCCCCTGCCATGGGCAGGGACACCCCACACTAAACCATGTTGCCCAAGGCCTCATCCAACCTGGCCTTGAACACCATCAGGGATGGAGCATTCACAACCTCCCTGGGCAACCCATTCCAGTGCCTCACCACCCTCACAGTAAAGAATTTCTTCCTTAGATCCAATCTGAACTTCCCCTGTTTAAGTTTGAACCCGTTACCCCTTGTCCTCTCACTACAGTCCCTGATGAAGAGTCCATCCCCAGCATCCTTGTAGGCCCGCTTCAGATACTGGAAGGCTGCTATGAGGTCTCCACGCAGCCTTCTCTTCTCCAGGCTCAACAGCCCCAACTTTCTCAGCCTCTCTCCATACGGGAGGTGCTCCAGTCCCCTGATCATCCTCGTGGCCCTCCTCTGGACTTGTTCCAACAGTTCCGTGTCCTTTTTATGTTGAGGACACCAGAACTGCACCCAATACTCCAAGTGAGGTCTCATGAGAGCAGAGTAGAGGGGCAGGATCACCTCCTTCGACCTGCTGGTCACGCTGCTCCTCTTGATGCAGTCCAGGATACGGTTGGCTTTCTGGGCTGCGAGCGCACGCTGTCGGCTCATGTTCATTTTCTCATCGACCAACAGCCCCAAGTCCTTCTCTGCAGGGCTGCTCTGAATCTCTTCTCTGCCCAACCTGTAGCTGTGCCTGGGATTGCTCCCACCCAGGTGTAGGACCTTGCACTTGGCATGGTTAAACTTCATAAGGTTGGCATCAGCCCACCTCACAAGTATGTCGAGGTCCCTCTGGATGGCATCCCTTCCCTGCAGTGTATCAACCGAACCACACAGCTTGGTGTAATCAGCAAACTTGCTGAGGGCGCACTCAATCCCACTGTCTGTGTCACCAACAAAGATGTTGAACAAGACCGGTCCCAACACCGATCCCTGAGGGACACCACTCGTTACCAGTCTCCAGCCGGACATCGAGCCATTGACCACAACTCTTTGCATGTGGCCATCCAGCCTGTTCTTTATCCACCGAGTGGTCCACCCATCAAATTGATGTCTTTCCAATTTAGAGACAAGGATGTCATGCGGGACAGTGTCAAAGGCTTTGCACAAGTCCAGGTAGGTGACGTCAACTGCTCTGCCCCTGTCCATCAGTTTCATAGCCCCATCATAGAAGGCCACCAAATTGGTCAGGCAGGCTTTCCCCTTAGTGAAGCCATGCTGGCTGTCACCAAGCAACTCCTTGTTTTTCATGTGCGTTAGCATGTCTTCCAGGAGAATCTGCTCCAGGATTTTGGCAGGCACAGAGGTGAGACTGACTGGGCTGTAATTCCCTGGGTCATCCATTTTCCCCTTCTTGAAAATGGGGGTTATATTTCCCTTTTTCCAGTCACTGGGGACTTCACCTGACTGCCGTGATTTTTCAAATATGATGGCCGGTGGCTTAGCAACTTCATTCGCCAGCTCCTTCAGGACCCGCGGATGGATTTCATCAGGTCCCATGGACTTGTGTACGTTGAGGTTTTTAAGATGATCTCAAACCAGATCCTCTCCTACAGTGGGCCTCAGGTCTTCATTCTCACAGTCCCTGCGTTCGCCTTCCAAGACTTGGGTGATGCGGTCAGAGCCTTTGCCAGTGAAGACTGAGGGAAAGAAGTGATTGAGAACCTCAGCCTTCTCCAAATCCTGGGTAGCCACTTCTCTTGATATCTTCCGAAGGGGGCCTACGTTGTCCCTACTCTGTCTTTTACTCGCTACGTACCTATAGAATCCCTTCCTATTATCCTTAACATCCCTAGCCAAGTTCAATTCTAACTGGGCCTTAGCCTTCCTCACCTGGTCCCTAGCTTCCCGGACAACATCCCTGTATTCTTCCCAGGCCGCCTGTCCCTGCTTCCACCTTCTATAAGCCTCTTTTGTCCTTTGAATTTTCCTGAGCAGCTCCTTATCCATCCAAGGAGGTCTCCTGGCCCTCTTGCTGCACTTTCTTCTAGTTGGGATGCAACACTCCTGAGCTTGGAGCAGGTGATCCTTGAATAACAGCAGCGGTCCTTGAATAACAAATTCTATGTGAGCTTGATCGTTCCAAAGTACCATGGAACTGCAGGCCTAGAACTTTGCCATTATCAAAATTGCATTTTAATCCTTGTTTAAGAGACTGTTGTATAATATGGTCTTGTGCTGGTTTTGGCTGGGGTAGAGTTAATTTTCATCGTAGCTGGTAGGGGGCTATGTTTTGGATTTGTGCTGGAAACAATGTTGTTAATACAGGGATGTTTTAGTTACTGCTGAGCAGTGCTTACACAGAGTCAAGGCCTTTTCTGCTCCCCACCCCACCAGCGAGTAGGCTGGGGGTGCACAAGGAGTTGGAAGGGGACACAGCCAGGACAGCTGATCCCAACTTGCCAAAGGGATATTCCATACCACAGGACATCATGCTCAGTTCTAAAAGGCTGAGTGAAGAAGGAAGGGTGGAATGTTCAGAGTGACAGCGTTACGTGTGATGAAGCCCTGCTTTCCTGGAGATGGCTGAACACGTTCCTGACAACAGGAAGTGGTGAATTGTTTCTTTGTTTTGCTTTGCTTGTGTGCACATCTTTTGCTTTACCTATTTAACTCTTTTTATTCCAACTCAGGAGTTTTCTCACTTATACCTTTCACAATTCTCCCTGCCATTCCACCATGGGAGGAATGAGTGAATGTCTGGGTGGGGCTTATTTGCCAGCTGGTGTTAAAACATGGCAGTCCTTTTTGGCTCTTAGTATAATGCTCCTGTTACATATATGGCATAATATTATGACACAGCATCCTAGAATAGTTAGGGTTGGAAAGGACCCATGGGCAGGGACACCTAACACTAAACCATGTCACCCAAGGCCTCATCCAACCCGGACTTGAACACCACCAGGGATGGGGCATTCACAACCTCCTTGGGCAACCCATTCCAGTGCCTCACCACCCTCACAGTAAAGAATTTCTTCCTTATATCCAATCTGAACTTCCCCTGTTTAAGTTTGAACCCGTTACCCCTTGTCCTATCACTACAGTCCCTGATGAATAGTCCATCCCCAGCATCCCTATAGCCCCCTTTCAGATACTGGAAGGCTGCTATGAGGTCTCCACGCAGCCTTCTCTTCTCCAGGCTCAACAGCCCCAACTTTCTCAGCCTATCTTCATACTGGAGGTGCTCCAGTCCCCTGATCATCCTCGTGGCCCTCCTCTGGACTTGTTCCAACAGTTCCATGTCCTTTTTATGTTGAGGACACCAGAACTGCACACAATACTCCAAGTGAGGTCTCACGAGAGCAGAGTAGAGGGGCAGGATCACCTCCTTCAATGTGCTGGTCATGCTCCTTTTGATGCAGTCCAGGGTACGGTTGGCTTTCTGGGCTGAGAGTGCACACTGAAGCTGGTTCATGTTCATTTTCTCATCGACCAACACCCCCAAGTCCTTCTCCTCGGGGCTGCTCTGAATCTCTTCTCTGCCCAACCTGTAGCTGTGCCTGGGATTGCTCCCACCCAGGTGTAGGACCTTGCACTTGGCATGGTTAAACTTCATCAGGTTGGCATCAGCCCACCTCACAAGTGTGTCGAGGTCCTTCTGGATGGCATCCCTTCCCTCTGGCGTATCAACCGAACCACACAGCTTGGTGTCATCGGCAAACTTGCTGAGGGCGCACTCAATCCCACTGTCCATGTCACCGACAAAGATGTTAAACATGTCATTATCTTGTGTGCAAGGCTTGATCAGGCTTTCCATAAGCAAAACTTTTATTGTATTGCAGCAGCAATTTTGCATGTTGAGAGTTTCCATTACAGAAACAGAACTGTACAAGCTGGGGAGAAAGTAAATACTTAGTAAATATAATAAAAGATACATAGATATAATACAGTCTCTTGAACCATCTGTACTAATTGATTGTCCCTAAGTGGCTTGAGATGTGACATTATGCAGTTCTTACCTCCTTGTTTTAGGAAGTGTATTTGCAGATGGGTAAAAGAGAAGCTGTTTACTTTGAAGGGAGGGTAGGAGATCTCATGCCTTGTGAGAGTTATTTAAATATTAAAAGGCATTAAACTGTCTGATATTGCCACCAATGAAGTTTTAACTAATGAACAAGCTTTCTAAACTTCTTTCTTGCCTACTGTAATATATTAGCTAAAGTTTAATGGGTTTAGTCTGGCTCTTTTTTGTAAAAACTAGTATCATGTGGATTATGAAGTCCACTTCCAAATCTATTTAGTGCATATATTCTGTTTATTAAAGGTATTGATTTACTGTTATTGATGATATTGAGGTGAGATTAAAAAACAACCAAACAACACAAAACCAACAAAAATATTAGGTGAAGGATTTTTATTGCATATGCAATAAAATTTAAATGAATATTATATTTCTATATCCAAAGTTGTATTCCATAAACTTTTTGTTTTAATGTGAATTCCTAAACTTGGATGTATGTGAACTCTTAAAGCATCTCATTGTTAGAGTTGAAAGCCCACTTTTCATACCCATTTCTGCATCTAGTCATGCTCAAAGATGCCTAGCTTGTAGTAAGGCAGCAAAATAACTTGGATGGAAAAATTGAAGAGTGTGATACCTTTGCCTGCTGAAGGGTTTGTACTGAGCAAGTACTAACATTGACTGCAGCACAAACACTTCCACATCATCCACTCTTATCAGCACAATTTGTTCTATGAGAAGCAGAGTAGTGGTGCCTGATAGCCTAAATATATGTGGAACTGTGCCCTATGTACCCTGTATTCTTAACTGCCATAACCCAAACTCTGCTGTAATTCTAATGACAGACTCCAGCTTGCAGAGAAGGACTTGGGGATTGTGATTGACAAGATGGGGAGCAACAGCCAGCAGCGTGATCTTATGGAAAAGAAGGCCAACAGTATCTTGGGCTGGATGAGGAAGTGTCATGAGCAGGCCAAGGAAGGTTATTGTGTGATACTCAGCAGGTTGGGTCAATTAAGTCCTTTTCTAGAACTGGTCTGTAGGCTGAGGCTACAGCTATAATAGTGAGCTGAGCCATGCTGGGACCTGTTCTCTGTGTCAGTTGGCATAGACAGGCCACATCCAAGCCACTAAATTCTTCTACCCTCCAAAACAACATATGCTGCATGCAGAATTTCTATTAAGGATGATTCCTGGCCCATTGTAGCCCACAGTCTTTCCAGAAACTATTTGGGAAAATGAGGTTTGCCCAGCAACAATGCTGTACCAGGGACTGTTGTAGTAATTAGACAGTCCAGATGGTTGGCACTATTAAGTTTATGGATACAGTAGTGGAACAAATGTAGTCTCAAATACAAATATATCTTATGTAATTTAAAGGCCACAGCCTAAACTGACCACATAAGCTTCCCTTAACCTAAATGGGGCAATGGTAGATTAATCTCATTTTAGGTGATATCCTGTTCTCACCACTGACTATGGTGCAATGTGAGGTGATTATCTTAGATCAGAAAACTAGTTTTATCCTGCTAATCAGGGAGGAGTTACATGCTTAAGCGCACATTGTTGAAGAATATTCAGCTGTCAGAGACAGGATGGATGCTTTGTGAAGGTTTAAAAAGTAGGCAGATCCTTAACTTCTATGCAGTCTTCCACAACCATTCCTTAGTAACAGAGTCTAGTGAATTTTATCCTGGGCTGAACATGAACCAGGACTAAAAATATATCACAGATCACTGTTAATCTGTCTGTCTTTGAGAAACTGCACAGTTAGAAAATAATGACTTCAATCAAATTCGGTTAATTTTAAGTGCAGATCCTGAATTATGTGAATGAATCTGTTAGTCTTGAATAAACAGTACCAGAAAAGGGTATTTATTACATTGGTCTGCCTCCCAGTGAAATTCCATCCATGAATTCAGGATTGCCTGAATATGCAGAACAAAACCTAATAACAAATTCATCTTTGCATGTCATTTTGTAAAGCAGAAAGGATGAGCCCTCAAAATACGAGCATGTCTTCTTAACAAACAACTTCCTGTAAAGGCAGCTTGTCCACAGGAGCAGACAGCTGATCCTATTTTGTTGTGAAATAATTTTAGAAAGTTTCGAGGGACCTCATGGCAACTCAGCAAGTGTGATGATATAGGTAACTATATAAATACAAATAATTAAATTTCTGTTTTAAATCACTGGGCAAAACATTGTGATTTCCAGGGGCAGATTCAGGTTCTCAGTTCGATAAGTATCTGAAAAATGACAGAATTGTTACGGATAGCTAAACTCACAGATGTGGAAGGTCTGACATGTGCACATTCTTTCCTTTAAACTTTGGTTGCTACCTGGTGCTAGAAATAATACCAGTTCTCTTTTTCTGTCAGGATAACATGTTTGAAAAAAATTACTAATTAGTGAAGATTTTTGCAGCTTGTCTGGAAGAGAGTTGGAATAAATTCTTGTCTAGAGCAATTAATTGAAATTGGGAGTGATACCATATGTAAATGTGATTTCACCCTATTAATTAGAAGCCTTAATTACTTTGATCAGAAACCTCATTATACCACTTTTGGAAAGTAATGGAAGAAGACAAAAAATAAAGATCTTGAAAAGGCCACTTGTTTCAATATCAAAAACCTTAATTTTTTTTTCTTGGCGGTCCTTAAAGCATTGCATAAAAGCTCTATTGGATTCAAATCTGAACTCCTGTGAAAGCTTATTTTATGCCTGAACCCTACTGAACCCAGACTAAATTTGTTCAATGTATATTATTCTTGGTTTGCTATTTCCCTTAGCAAGAGCAGCACATCAAAGCATTTTGTAACTTACGGTACCAGCAGAGTGAACAGTCCTGCAGGTGAGCCAGGGTATCAAGGTCTCATGATCTGTATTTAGCTCTTGTCTGTCAAAAGTTTCTTTTAATACTTATATTAGCTACTTAGTATTTCTGTGCTCCAGTTTACCTCCTGTATAGAAAGATAACAATAGCTTTCTCCCTTCTGTTCATCTGACTTGTCAAGTTAGAATAAAGTGACAAGCATAGCACATTTGCACAGAAGTTCATACAGTGGATCGCTGCAGTCTTGTCTGGAGAAAGGTAGGGCAGAGGCTGTTTGTACAACATCACACGCAAATGGCCAACAGGGCAGGAAGCTAAACAGACGACTGCTTCATTAACTGTGATAATGATATTTTAGTGAAGATATAGAGTGCCTTAATAATTTTTATATGTATAGCTGTGTATCTCATGGAAAATCCTAGCATAGATTGACTATATGTGCATACAGGATAACAGCCGTCCTAAAGATGTAATTACCTAAATCTATATATGCATCTGTGTGGGGAATGTTGTTTAATAGGATGGGAAGAAGAAAGATATCTTTGTTCTATAAAAAAAAAGCAAACCCAGAAGAATTTCTACTCTTTTGTATAGAGCAGAAATACATATATATTGTCTTCACAATACTGAAAGCAGTAGCATATCGTTTTTCAATTGTGTTCTTGTTCTCTTCAGCTGCTACTTGTGTTACCCATCTCACTGATCACTTTTCTTTTCTTAAAAAGTCTGTGCCTCCCTTATATCCACTTTGCAAAGGTCTATAGTCCAGTTCTGCATTTTAATGAGGTGACCTATGGACACTTGGAAGTTTGCTGCTGAATGCAGTCAGCAGTAATGAAAAGCCTTGAAGAGCAACCTACAGTAGCACAGGTATTTAAGCTCTATGGAATTAAATTTTTCCTGGTACTATGACATTAGACCAAACATCAACCAGTTCTTTTTCTGTTGTAATCACAGCAGTCATGTTTGTATTTCCTGTTATTCTGAAGTAGTCCTGAGGCTTATATACTTTTGCTAAAGCATATGAATGAGATATTTTTATTAATTTGCCTGTCAAGTGGCAAATATGTGGTCATGCTGGGAAGAAAAAAAGGTAAAGACTGAAGTTTTTTTTTTGAGTGAATTTATATAACAGGCTCAAAAGCTAATGCCCAGCACACCAGATATCAGTAAAATGTCTTAAAGATGGAAAGTTTAGGGTTTTTTTTACTTCTTCATGCAATGCATTATATTTATTATACATGATCAGACAGAACAAAACAACTGCTAATGTCAAACACCAGCTGTGCTCCATCATCTTGAATTTCATCAGACATCCTTCAGCCATTAATTCTGTAATGTTCTGATTGTACTTCGAAACTCCTAGACGGCAAACATGTGTCTAGGTTAAGATATTTAATCCAGAGAAGACTAGTCTCATAATTAGGGTTTAAGACCTTGAACAAATTCTTTGCCTTTCTTTGTCTTGATTGCCCATTAGTTGGAAGGGATCCTGAATTAGGTACGGAATCTTAGGGACTTACATTTAAAAAAATTAGCTTGTTTCAGTCAGTGGTCTTCAGCTTTTGCTAGCTTGCTAACCACAGTACTTGGGTAGAAATGTGCTGCCAGCAACATCTGACCTTGCTCTGTCTAAGTGTATTTCAGCTTTACTAGCAACAGCTTCTTTGGTCTCTGGTATTGTTGAAATATCTTGCAGAGAACATATTACCTACAGATTATACTGAGAATTATTAATAAATGTGAATTTGTGTTGTGCTTGTCTGACACTATGCCCTTTAGAAACATGAGGGAAAAATCCCTGTTTGTTATACACAAAAAAACCCCAAACTTCTAAAGAAATGACAGTTTTTTTCAAACATCAGATTAATGATGAACAAAATTCAAGAACTCTTTTGGAGGAGCCAGGGAGAGGAGAATGTGGAAGTGTTCAAAGCAAAACTCAAGCAGGTGTAATTAGTGTCAAGTGTTCTTGCTTTATTGCTATGTAGTCTGCCTGATTAGAGTTTACTTAAAATATTTTATAGTATTTTCACTTTTTGCCCCAGATCTTTATTTTGTTTCAAGTCAGTGTGCATTTTATAACTTGCACTTAGTGTGAATGCAATAATTTTCCATAATGTGCATTTCTCCCTGTTTTCTGTTAACAGCTTCAATGCAGATATATATCTCTATGCAGTGCTTAAATGCTTTTAACTATGCTTAACTTGGTTATACCTGACCACATCTCTAAGTATTTTGCTGAAGGGGAAAATATTACAGAATCACAGAATGGTTTGGGTTGCAAGGGACCTTAAAGATCATCTAGTTCCAATCCGCCTGCCATGGGCAGGGACACCTCCCACTAGACCGCGTTGCTCAAAGCCCCATCCAACCTGGCCTTAAACATTTACAGGCATGGGGCCTCCACAGCTTCTCTGGGCAACATGTGCCAGTGTCTCACCATCCTCATAGTGAAGAATTTCTTCCTAACATAGTCTAAATCTCTCCTCTTCCAGTTTAAAGATAACCCTCCTTGTCCTTTTACTGCATCGCCTTTTAAAAAGCCCCTGTCCAGCATTCTTGTCAGCCCCCTTTAGGTACTGGAAGCTTCTCTAAGGTCTCCCAAGAGCCTTCTCTTTTGCAGGCTGAACAAGCCCAGTTCTCTCAGCCTGTCTTCATAGGAGAGGTGGTCCATTGCTCCAATCACCTTCGTGGCCCTCCTCAGGACTTCACTCCAGCAGGTTCACATCCCTATTGTGTTGAGAGTGCCGGAGCTGGATGCAGTACTCCACTTACAGTTGAGTGAAGATTGTGCAATAGTTAAGACCACTCCTAAGGATTATTTCATTCTTTTCTCTTTATCCTGCAACAGGCTTTGTCTCACACCCTCAGGCCTTGATGCACATTAAGTTAAACAATTGGAGTGTTGCAGGGTTTACTAGAAACTCTAGTGATGTGACACTCAAAACCACAGTCTAATCTGTTAGCAACCTTATTTTTTCCTATTAGGGATACTGCAAATCCAATCCAGCAAAAACATGGGAGCACTAGCATCAGTTTGTGACTTCTGTAATTATAGTTGTACATGTATGTGTATATATATAAAAAGTAAATGCATTTTTATATACATGCTTATATGTATATTTATTGGTTTAACCCACATACATAAAACCATTTCTATGTGTTTATATCCAAATATATTGGAAGTTTAGACGTCAATTTTTAACCTTTACCAGTGCGTAAGCATTACAAATCAGCATGCATCCCTGTATTCAAATTTGAGTATGCAAAAAATTTCATTGATTTAAAAGACTTTTTCCTCTCCTGGATTTTAATGACTGCTAGCAGTTTCATTTCATCAGTAGACTGTGAATATTGTTTATCAGATTTAAGACATAATACAGAATATTACTATGTTTGTTAGCAACTGGACAACTTGAGTTTGGTCTGTCTCAAGTTGAAAAGATCTAATCATCAAGTCTCGTTTCCCAGATAATGCAAAAAACTCCTTTTACTGGTTTTTCCACTTTGTCCAACTTAGTGCCTTTCATAAGGGCTTAGAAAATTCTGCATCTCAAAAAGACTTTAAAGATAAGAAAAGATAGATTGCAAGCATAAAAATTCTGGGTTGAGACCTTCATTTACCTTTTCTTTCAGAGGTTTTTTTTTCATTTTGTAGTTTTTAATGTTCAGTAAATTGCTTTTTCCTGTTAATAGCACAAAGTGGGGAATATCAACATCCACCACAGTATAGAAGATACTATATAAAACCATATAAAAATCAAATCTGCTTCTTGTTTTTAATATGGGTTATAATCATTAAGGTAAAATCAAAGTTACAAGAAAATAAAGCTTTTCTTCATTTAGATGTTTCTGCCTCCCTACTCAGTGGTCAAGGGCAAACCTGAAGGATTTCTGTTCTGGTCTTGAGATCTATGCCTAAAGAGCATGGGGTAATTTGGATTTTTCTGGGAGGCCATCAGCATGTGTAAATCTGTAGATCAGTTGTTCAGATGCATCTCCAGAGTTCTCCTGGCTTCTGCTTGTTTTACTGTATGTGGATGAGGACGGAGATTGGTGTTACACCTAAGGCAATGCTCTCTGCTCCCAGCAGTTTGTCAGATACAGTTTACTGTGGAAAATCAAGTGAAAAATTGTCACTAGGAAGTACAGGCTCAAATAGGACAGCTTAATTACCTTTGGCAAAATATGCAAAGATGCCCTAGAATGACTCTGCTGTTGTTGATGCTTTTGACACTTCAGTTTTGTAAGAGGAGGAAAAGTTTTCTTGATGAAAATAGATTAATGTATGGTTGAAAGTCACATTTCCTACCTCTGAGAAAAGTTGTTGTTGTTAGAAAAGGAAGATCAGAAACATTTAGGAAGTTTGGGTCTTTTTCTAGAAATGCTTTTAGTTTTGTAAAACAAGGTTACTTGCAAGGTTATGTTGTGTCTCTAAAAGAACATTAAGAAACAGTAATGAAGCAGTAAGTAAGTAAATAAGTTGGTCTAAAATAGAATCATACAACTGTTTCAGTGGGAAGAGACCTTTAGATATTATATAGTCCAATCCATCAATGCACGATGTAAGTATTCAGTGCTCTAATTAGCTAAATAAAATTAGTCTGGGAAATTAAAAATAAATAAGTGCATGATGTAGATAATATAAAATATAAAAGATAAGAAGGAAGTATGCCTGCTGCTGTTAATTGATGCCAGGAGATCCATTTTGCCAGGCTGTGTTATGCATGGAGACAATAAAGAAGTTGCTAACCAAGTTTGTCTGTTACCATGTGTTGTACCTGTTTAAATGTTAAGTATCTTAGGTCACATTCTGTTCCGACAAGCCCAAGACTTCTGTGACAAATTTTCCAGTGTCTGGTCAGGGATGTACATAACAATGTAGCATGTTTATTTATTCCTGTTCAACCTGAAGCTAACTTCATAATAAGTACTATGAAGTTATTCATCGCCTACCTACTTCATTCTTAATTGCCAGTCACTTTATTTCCAGATCTGAAATTACACTTCCAAATCATACGACTTGCCTTATCAGTTATAGATATGTAAAATAAAATATGACCAATAGGTTTGGCTTTAACATAAAGAAATAATTATTACTTTAGTACATTAATCATAGCCCCTGTTATATCTGCCGCCCTTTTACTGAAGAAGAATGATAGACCTTACTTGTGTTCGTATCTTTGCTGAGATAATAAATGGTACTTTTCCCAACCTGACAACACCACAAGAGACTTATTACATTTCTGTCAGGTTGGCTATTCAACTTACTCACAGGGTCATCTTTTTTTATTTTAATATAAATGCCAGAACATTGCACTTTTTCAAAATACAAAACTTTTACTGAAGGAGAGGAAAAATAAATGATATCTGGTTTATAGGTATTACATTGCAATAGAGAGATCTTGTTGCTTTTGTTGTACAGTATAACACTCTGTACTTTCAGGTATTTAAAGTTTGCAGGATATGTATTTCAATAACATATTATATATTACATATGTTATTGAAATAATTACAAGCAGTCTGTCAATCAACCTATTTTCTCCAGTTCTCTAACAAGCTTCTAGTGTATCAGAAAAGCCTTCTCATTGATTGCTCTTTTGTGATTGTCAATACATCTGCACCTTTTTTATATTGTTTCTTTGCATTTGCTGTTTAAATAACTGTGCATGGCAATGAAAACTCACAAGACAACAAAATACATTTATTTCCCTCCATTCTAGGTCTTATATAATTTTAATCTATATGTTAACATTGGGATCAAGGATACAAAGATAATTGAATTCAGAAGGATTTTTTTTTTTTTTTTTTTTGCTAATTTTAGTAGGCCTTAGATCTGTCACAGCTACTTATCTTTGGGTAAAATAAGTTGCCATCTGGATGTACTTGTTTTTCGCCACTGACTATAGAGGAAGCTAAAATAAGTAGCGCAGATTTATAAGTCTAACCTTTAGGTGCATGAATGAGGATATATAAACACATTTTCTCATGGATGCCTTCTCAGAATGCTGTTTACCACTTGATGTAGTTTACACAGAGCTAGTGAAAGGTTTAGATGTTATGAAATTTTGGACATCTTATTCTGAACCTAGGCAGGCAAAGCAATGTTTAGCTTAACTTAGCTTAGGGATCGTATTGTACATGTGTTTGCGTGCTTGTTCCTTCACTAGGTGTACTGGGTTTGGCTGGTACGAAGTCAATTTTCCCAGCAAATCTGTTACCCTGTGGGCCAATTTATTTTTTATGCTTTCAAATAAATCTAAACATTATATTTGTTTTCACTAATTAAAAGTCAGAGCTCTTTATAATATACTTATTAATTTATTCAATCTGATACTGATGTTTCTTGAATGTTGTGTAAGCTGAATAGCATTTCCATGCTGCTTGCAGTAATGTGATATTATGAAAGTTAGCAGGAATCTTATTAAAGATGCAACAAGATGCATTTTTTTTAAAAAATACAGACAAATTTATGCATAGATTATTTTTAAATATGGAAAAAATATGATTTCATGTAGAGATTTCTTGCTGTTCAGGACAAATTTAATTTCAGTAAAATTCTAATTTCTTGAATATATTTGACTTGCTTCTTATTTGCTTGTTCTTATCTCCTGCTTTGAGAGATTAGTTTCTGATTAAACTGGTCCCTCTAAATAAAATCTTAGATCAGATTAAGGAAAACCAGGAGAGTAAAAAATAACAGATTATTTTTCCAAAATGTTGATGAAATGCAGAGTAATTAATCAGTTACTTGGAAAAATGTGGAACTGTGAACTTAATCTTCCATCTATGTATAGGTCTTGCCAGAACTGGATACATCCTTTACAGCTGCCTTGCCGGAGTCAGATAATGGCTTGGCAGTTCCTTATTTAGAGCAGAGTTTTGAACACAGGTCTTACATTGTCAAAAATCAAAATATTGTAAGCAGAGGTCAAAAGAGAGGTAACATTTCGGACCCCACTAATTGCATATTTACCAAAGTTGTATCATGTTACTCCTCAATTAATTCCTGGTTTGTATTGGCAATATTTGCCTGCCTCACTGAGAATACTTGTCTTTTTGTGGTTAATAGTTTCCACACACTGCTTGTATACCAACATGAAAGTGGTCTTTTTCCAAGACTTCTGGGAATTGGACAAAATATTTAATTTGGTGAGACCTGGTGTTAATTAGGCTGGTGCAAGGTTTGAGTCAATTGTGTTTTCTTTATAGTCAGTGAATGGGGAAAATAAATAAGACACCACAGGAAGACTTCTCCCATACTCAGAAAGATCTGTCCAACAGGTAAGCTGAACAGCCCTCCAGGGGTGTTTCATTACCTCCATTGGCAATTAAAAGATCTATTGTGGTTTGCTTAAACAGGACGCCAACTTTTGGACACTTAACTTCCAGTGAGAATAAGATCTTAACAGCTTCTGCCTCTCTCAGAATAAAATAGAGTAAAATATTTCAGTTTGAAGAGACCTACAACAATCATCTAGTCCAACTGCCAGATCACTCCAGAGCTGACCAAAAGTTAAACAGTGTTATTAAGAGCATTGTCCAGATGCCTCTTGGAGCTTGGGCCATCAACCACCTTGCTGGGAAGCCTGTTCCAGTGTTAGACTACACTCTCAGTAAACAAATGGTTCCTAATGTCCAGTCTAAACCTCCTCTGGTGCAACTTTGAACTATTCCAGCATCACCTATCGCTGGATACCAGGGAGAACAGATCAGCACCTCCTTTTCTGCATGTCTCTTCCTGTCGTGGTTTAAGCCCAGGCCGTAAATTAGAACCACTCAGTCTACTTTCCCCCCCCACACCTTTCTTCCCCCAACTCCTGGAGGGACGGGGAGGAGAATCAACAGAATGCAGCTCCCACAGGTTGAGATAAGAACAGTTTAATAACTAAGGTATAACACAAATCACTACTGCTACCACCAATAATAATAATGATAAAGGAAATAACAAGGAAGAGAATACAACCGCTCACCGACTGGTAGCTCACCCCCACCCTGCAGTGTTCCAGCCCTTCCGGGCGACTCTCAGTTCTACATCCTGGGCATGACGTGCTGTGGTATGGAATACCTCTTTGGCTAGTTTGGGTCAGGTGTCCTGCCCCTGCTTCCTCCCGGCTTCTCCTCCTCCCTGGCAGAGCATGAGACTCACAAAGTCCTTGGTCAGGGTAAACATTCTGACCAGCAACTGAAAACATCGGTTTTATCAGTATTATTCCCAGGCCGAAAGTCAAAACCACAGCACTGCACCAGCTACTAAGAAGGAGAAAAACTGACTGCTGCTGCTGAACCCAGGACAGCATCCACCCCTTATTCCATACCATTCACATCATGCTCAGATCCCACATTATCAATATTCCCTCACTCTCATCTCAGTGCACTGTTATCTTAGTGCACGGACCAATCCTTATAAAGCTACTGAGTCCATTCGGTCCATGATGTTGAGCTCCATCTCTTGTAACAGTCTTTCAGAGCAGGAGAGCCTGTGTGCAGTGTTCGCACTCGTGAGTAACCTGGGCAATAGTGTCTATTGCAAAGTCCACCCCTCGATCATGAGTCCATCTCTGTGTTGCATCTCTGCCCTGATGGCCTGAAGTGTCACGGGCCCATCAGGCTCAAAATAATTCACCCTCTCCTTCAGCAGTTTCTGCAACTTGTCGTTGGGGACTCCATACAGCTGCCTTCCATCTCCGATGCTTCCAAAGCACTGGAGGGGCCCAGTGGACTAGATACTCGCCCATACTGTCCCACACACCATAACAATCATGACTGTCCAGCCTTGGGGAAAACCTCTTGGTCCCGCTATATCATCATCTAAACCCAGACAAGACCCAAACCCGACTCTGCTTAACTCTTGAGATCAGACGTAATGGTTGTGGACAAAACACAATCTGTATGTGTGCCAACATGGTGATCCCCATCACAATCAGCAAACAGGTCTCAACAATATTAAAAGGCCACTCAAAAACTTCAAAACTCTCAAACGATGCTGTAAACGGTCTGGGAGGGGCACTGGGATGGTAAAAGAATGTCTCCTTCATAGGTTGATCACCCAGGAAGGAGAAAAAAATGTATAATTGCTAAGCACTTGTCTTATATACTTCCCAAAGTATAAAGGTGGTGACCACATTGGGAACATAAGCCAGATAAGTTTCATGATCAATTTTTCTATTGTATTACAAGTCATTACCATAAAATACAATGAGACAATATCCTTAGCCCAAGCCCCACACTTGAAAAACACTAACACAGCAAATACCGGCTCTAAGTAAGCTACGGCATATTGAAACTGTGAGGTCAAAACCAACAACTTTAAGAGCCAATAAATCAGCATTGTGATGAGTGACTATTAATCCAAAACACTGAATGCTTATCACAAATACGATTAGACACACTCCGGTCAGATCTGTCGTTATCTCAACCCTTCGTGCCCCACGTTGGGCGCCAAAAAGAACTGTCGTGGTTTAAGCCCAGGCTGTAAATTAGAACCACTCAGCCTACTTCCCTCTCCCAACCTTTCTTCCCCCCACTCCTGGAGGGACGGGGAGGAGAATCAAAAGAATGCAGCTCCCACAGGTTGAGATAAGAACAGTTTAATAACTAAGGTATAACACAAATCACTACTGCTGCCACCAATAATAATAATGATAAAGGAAATAACAAGGAAGAGAATACAACTGCTCACCGACCAGTAGCTCACCCCCACCCTGCAGTGTTCCAGCCCTTCCGGGCGACTCTCAGTTCTACATCCTGGGCATGACGTGCTGTGGTATGGAATACCTCTTGGCTAGTTTGGGTCAGGTGTCCTGTCCCTGCTTCCTCCCGGCTTCCCCTCCTCCCTGGCAGAGCATGAGACTCACAAAGTCCTTGGTCAGGGTAAACATTCTGACCAGTAACTGAAAGCATCGGTTTTATCAGTATTATTCCCAGGCCGAAAGTCAAAACCACAGCGCTGCACCAGCTACTAAGAAGGAGAAAAACTGACTGCTGCTGCTGAACCCAGGACACTTCCTCAAGAAGCTGTAGAGAGCAATGAAGTTGCCCCTCCACCTCCTTTTCTCCAGACTAGACAAACCCAAAGTCCTTAACTGGTCCTCAGAGAACATTGTTTCATTTCTTCCAGCCATTTCACCAGCTTTGTTACCCTCCTTTGAATGCATTCAAGGACCTTTACTTAGACTGTGGGGCCCAGAACTGTGGATGACTTTCTGGCAAAGAACGGCCATGTACCCAGATCAGCAAGTGCCTACGTGAAGTTCAACATGAACCAAGGGACAACAAAAGGTGAAGGAGGATGGGAGCGAGGCACTGGGAGTGAGAATCCCAGCAAGATAAGAAGGAGCTGGAATTTACTGAGTTGCTAAATTGAGGACTGTTGGAAAACTTTGAAGGTCAGGTTCTCATACCTGTGCTTAACCAATTATATGTTAGTTGTTAAGGGTCTCAAAGATATGTATCCAATCACAATGGGCCAAGTTAGTGCAAACAACTTTAAGAAATAGTATATAAAGAGTTAGTATTCTATAATAAATGGCTTTGTCTTATCACATTGATCTCCGACTGAGTCCTTTCCGTGACACAGAACTGCACACAGTGCTCAAGGTGAGGCTGCACCAATGCTGAATACAGCATGACAATCACCTCTTTACTGGCTGGTTATAATGTGTTTAATTCACCCCAGAATGTGACTTCCCAGACTTCGAAGACCTTTGGTAGATGATAAAGAGGAACTTTCTGTAACTTCTGCAGCTAATTCAGTAGTCTGGGATGAATCTCATCAGGCCCTATGGGTTAACAACTTTGAACCAATTAAACTAGTCCCTTACAATTTCAGTGTCCATAAATGAAAAATCACTGTTTCTGTAGTTGTGGTCATCAAGCTCAGAGGCCTCAGCAGCCCACAGTCTATCAGCATTATTAAAAACTGAGGGAAAAAGCAGAGAATGATTTAAAGACAGCCTGAAAACATATCTTAAAGCTTACTGCATCTCCTAAATCAGCCAAGAGAGGCAACAGGGAATAAATAAAACGTTAAAGAATAATAATAGGCAAACAGCTTCTTCTTCTCATTCACCAAACAGATGTAAGCTACATTTTTTAGCATGAATTAGTATTTAATTAATTAGTAAATAATTAATACAAGGTGTTTACTTGTCTAATTCTAAGAAGGTATTTATTATAAAGTATTTATAAACTAAATCTGAAAGCATGAACATTAATTTTAAACTCCTCTGTGCTCATCAGGAAACCAATGTCTATCTTGCAAAGTGTTCAGGAAAGATAAAAATCCTTGATAAGAATTACATCTAGAAAGTAGAATTAATACATACTTTTCTAATTATATATAGAACTTTTATATTGAAATCTTGTCATAACAATAACTGCAAGGGAGACAAGGCTCTAGCGTTCACATTTATGTCAAATTCTGTCACTGATTATAGATTACAAAGGCATTACCATTGCATTACATCCTGTAGCATAAGTTGCCGTGTTAATCCAGAAAAAAATAATTGGTAGACTTCTCAAACATTTTACAAAATAAATTATCTTAAAATGAGAATACTGTTCGCCAAATATTAATGTTTCTCATTCTGCCTGAAAAGCTACGGTTTTAGTAGTCTTCTTCACTCAAAGGGCAACTTGTTTTCACTTAATTTGCCTCCACTAATCTATTACTGCTAGAGATTAATTTTTGATTGATTGCTTCCTCACACTCAAATGCAAGTTATCATGGGACAAGGCTTTCACAGCAAGTAAAGAACATTTTATATAGCCCTTTTTAATTAAAAAAGAACTTTTAATCGAGTATGCCAAGTTTGGGAGGTTTTGTGACTAGAATAGAAACAATAGAATCATAGAATCATAGAATAGTTGGGTTGGAAAGAACCTTAAGATCATCTAGTTCCAGACCCCCTGCCATGGGCAGGGACATCTCACATTAAACTATGTCACCCAAGGCCTCATCCAACCTGGCCTTGAACACTGCCAAAGATGGAGCACTTGCAACTTTCCTGGGCAACCCATTCCAGTGCCTCACCACCCTCACAGTAAAGAACTTATATTTCTTCCTTATACCCAATCTAAACTTCCCCTGTTTCAGTTTTAACCCATTACCCCTTGTCCTGTCACTACAGTCCCTGATGAAGAGTCCCTCCCCGGCATCCTTGTAGGCCCCCTTCAGATACTGGAAGTCTGCTCTGAGGTCTCCTCGCAGCCTTCTCTTCTCCAGGCTGAACAGCCCCAACTTTCTCAGCCTGTCTCCATACGGGAGGTGCTCCAGTCCCCTGATCATCCTCGTGGCCCTCCTCTGGACTTGTTCCAACAGTTCCATGTCCTTTTTCTGTTGAGGACACCAGAACTGCACCCAATACTCCAAGTGAGGTCTCATGAGAGCAGAGTAGAGGGGCAGGATCACCTCCTTCGACCTGCTGGTCACGCTGCTCTTGATGCAGCCCAGGATACGGTTGGCTTTCCGGGCTGCGAGCGCACACTGAAGCTGGCTCATCTTCATTTTCTCATTGACCAACACCTCCAAGTCCTTCTCTGCAGGGCTGCTCTGAATATCTTCTCTGCCCAACCTGTAGCTGTGCCAGGGATTGCTCCCACACAGCTGTAGGACCTTGAACTTGTCATGGTTATGGAGAAATTTATCTCAACTCTTGGGTTTGGAAGTTATAAGCATCTTGCTTGGTGGATGATGAAATTCCACTGTATTAGAACAGGTGAGGACTGATTGAATGATTATTTCTTCCTTCAACTAATACCACACTCCAGGTATAAGTGCAGGTGTTTCAAATATTTGGGGAAGAGAATATGGTTAGGGAAAATTTGTCTGAAAATAGAAAGAAAAAGAAATAAGCAAAGATATTTTTTCAGATAATTTGCTAACATTTCTTTCTCTTTTATTTAGAAAATTTTGTCTGCAGCAAAAGAAGACAGTTGGTTTAAGGGAAATAGCAGGTATGAAGAAGGAGAGAGAGCCCACTGGTATTGGTTAACAGTCTTGTGTAGAGAGGCTTATGTTCTTCAAGCATTCACTATTTGGCATTTATAGTTTCACTCTTTAGCAATAATCTCTCTGTCCTGACAAGGAAGTCCAGGCTTTGAATGAGCTGTTTGCTATCTGCTATCCTGTACTGGTAGCTTGTCAGGGACCCAGTGGAACTGACCCCCTAAAATTAGTTTTAAAATTCAGATCTGGTTCCCTGGCAAAGTGAGATACACCTTTTCTAGGCAAAGCAAACAATCACATTAATTCTAGCTGGCACAGCATAAGATCCCACGTCATTTCTGCATATAGTCTCTTCTGCTTAGACAAAGGTTTTTTGCACCCTCAGTCTCTAATAAACAAGAGAACACATCATGTCTCCAAGTCTCCTTTAGAACCTGTTCTTTGGCTCACTAATAAAAATAAACCACCCTCTGTCAGGAAATATACTGAGCTAATTCAACCTGTTTTAATAGCACGAGTTGTGATCTGCTTGTCTGCATCTTAGCTGAAGCTACTTGACAAGTATCCGCTTTCCAATTAACTTGGAGTGAGACCAAATGTTATTTTATTTTATTCAAGTCTAATAACCAGAAGTCTTTTGGGTCTTAAAAATCTTCATAATTCTCAAGTTAAATGCATAATACTTACATGTAATCTTTTTACATCCCGGATACTGCACTGTCTTTTTCAGTTTTTTTCTTCTTCTAGATGGAAGAATTACTACTGTAAGATCTAATTCTTCCCAGTTTTTATGCATGTTAGCAGTGTCTGTGGAAAGTAATATATTTCCTACCACCACCCTTGTTGTCCTCTCGTTTTTCATTCCTGCACCTTTTGTCAGTGGTATAAAATAGTAACTCAGGGAAAAAAAAAATAGAACTTCTGTAACCTGATATGTGCAAGGGTTGTGAAACAGATTTTTTCATATTCCTCTAGGCCTGGCACTGCATAAAGGCATGGAATGAGCAGAGAATCCTATCAGTGTTTCACCTGTGCACCTCAAGAACTGCAGGAAGAATACAAGAGCAAATAACCTCACAAAAATATGGTAATGAATGCACTGCCTCCACTTTCACCATCAGCTTTTTGATCTTCCAAGGCAGAGAACTCCAAACACTCCTTTCAATAATGCAGAGGGAATGAAAATTCAGTGCAACCTACAGGTAAACACCTTTTCTTACCTCTTCTGTTAGATGTGATTAAATACTTCCAGCAGATGGGCTCCTGGTAACTGGGTTACAAGAGCAAGTTTAATTGTTCTGGGAGAGAAAATATGACAAGGAGTCCATTTTTAAAGATAAACTTACATGGATGATATACTTTTGGGACCCTGCCTAAACAGTAAAACTTTTGGAGTTAATATAAACTGGTCTTTAGCCTTCCAAAGGATTTATAATATCAGCATTTTTGTTGTTCATTTCACCCATTAAGACCCACAGACCTGTCTTTTTTTAATGGAAAAAAATGCACCTTTAAATTTGAAGTTATCAAGTTTTTTCCCCTCAGCAGCATTGCTTGTTTTTGTGTGGTGTTTAATTTTTCAGGGCTTGCCAGAGTGACTTAAGACATTGAATGCCCTGTCTAAGCAACCTGAAAGAATTAACTGAGATGATACTAATTTTCTTAGTAAAAGGTTGATGCACAAACTCTCAAGGCAATTGAAAAACACAATTTTGCCAACCCGATGTTTAATTCTTTCTCGCATTTTGTTCATATTCAAGAGCCAGAAATAAGAGGAGAGAAGCTGCAGCATATTTTATTATTCCACAGGCACACAGCCTACTTGGTCTAGCAGAAATTACTTACTCTGAACTGTTTAGTGTCAAGCCTTAAGTTATATTTGTCTCTGTTACCTCATTTAGAGAACAAACCAACCCAGAACATACTCTACTTCTGATCTGCAATTTCTGGGTAGCTTGTAACACTCTTGAGTTCACAGGAAATTGACAGGTGGGACCCAGTCACTTTCTAAAGGTTTCTAATATTTATGTAAGCTTTTGGTGCCTAACGAGGTACCCATAGCACCATAAAATCATAGAATGCTTTGAGTTGGAAGGGACGTTAAAGATAATCTAGTTCAAACACCCTTGCCACAAGCAGGGACAACTTCCACTAGCCCAGGTTGCTCAAGTGCTCCTGAAAGAATTGCTTAAAGGCCTTTTATTGTAGGTCAAGAGACATGCTCATCTTTGACAGCTTTCAGGGTAGCTGTTTATCTGCTCAAGCTGAACTTTCTAGGTTAATAAGGAAATTTTACTGCTATAAGACTTCAAAGACATCTCCAAAGACTTCCCAATATATGCTTTCATTTTACCCAGTCTGGCTTCAGGAATAATTGGTATTTCCCCTTCCAAGTACTTCCTCTCAAGTCTCAAATCTCATGTAAGCGTGGCAGAACACAAGTGAATTTTTAAACTCTCCTTGGCCAAGGAAAAAATCATGAACATCTTCACAGCCAATCAGTCTCTTATAAATATCACAACATGATTTTTATCATCACTGAAGCATTAATTTAAAATGTGGCCATGTGTAAATTTAGAACCCAGCAAAGCATCCACCAAAAATATACCAATAGGTGGTATTTAGAAATCCTTTTCAATTCCATTAGCACTACAATCATTTACTTCTCAATATAGACTAAATCTCAGTAATGCTGCTAATTCATTTTGAAAAGGAAAAAACACTGTCATCTTCTATATGTCATAGCCATCTTTATGCAGTTCTTGCTTACAAAATCCCCCAAAATAACAAAACACCATAAAAAATGAAAAGCAGTAAATAAAATCATTTCGGCGAACCAAGTCTAAGACACATCATTTGGGAACATTCTATAGGAGGAGGATGGACATTTCTAGAAGGAGATTAATTAAGTAGCTAAGGTAAATGGCATGAATTTCACTCCTGAACTACATCCATTTCTCCACGTTCCATAGGAAAGGTCTTATTATCCTAGAAGAATAATTCTTAGACAGTTTTTAGAGGAGAAGAGTCCTTCCCAATAACTAAAGCCTCTAGCATCTCTCATAATGTGAAATCTAAAGCCAGCATCTTTTATTCTCTGGTATATGGTGTCTGAAAATACAACTGCTTCTGTATGTTGTAGTACATGAAGGAAGTTAACAGGTGTTGTGTCAAAAATGTAAAAAGTTTTATTTATTTTTTATAGGAAGATGGTACAAAAGTGAACATGGAAAGAAATTTAGAACTTCAGATAGTTTGTGTATGATTTGCTGATAATGTCTTAAAACCAAAAATATTGTCTTAAATTAAGATACTAGATGCTAACATTTTAATTTTCAATCAACAATTACTTGTAATATAAACAGGGGACATAAATGTTACAGTCAAGTACCTGGATATGAAAACACTGAGAAAAGTAAGTATTGGATTTAGAACCTGCAGGTTTAACCACACAATCCCATCTAAACCCTGAAGACAGTTGCAGAAATGTATTTTATGTCACATTAATGAGAAGAACTGACATACGAGAATATTATTTTCATTATTATCTTCAATAAATGTCTTTTAATAATTATACTTTCCTACAATTTGCATACAAAGCTGGTACTTCAGTCTGAGAGTTTGCTAATAATTTGATTAGTTGATGCCATGTTGCAGCATGAAAAGCTTTTTCCTTATTGACTGAGCAAAGTTGTCTAATGCAAAACATAATTATGTCCTAAGTAGTGGAGGTCTTCCTTCAGGTGTATGCTAGATTTATTTAGGCATGTCTTTTACTCTATCTTTTTAATAGCACTTGGAAGGCAAAGAATCGCTGTTGATATTTTGCCAGCCTTTCAGTTTCTGCATGCTAGCAAACTCTTATAAATCAGAAGGTTCATGTGACTTTTTACTCTTTTATAGTTTAGCATAAAATCTTTTTGGTATCTTGGTTTGCACCACATGTAAAACTTATTCAAGAAATATTTGCAATATTCCTTGAATATCTATCTTTCTCAGGATTATAGACTCTGAAAATAATTTTTTAAAGGTTCATTTTGAGACCACTACATACATTTAGATTTAATAATCAGCTATCATTCTGTATCTATATTAGATTTTGTGTTAGAAATATTTAAACAATGGCATGTTCTTAGGTATTTCAAAAGAGGTAAATGCAGAAGAAGAAAAGGCATGGTTTGGCTGAAAACTGTGTTTTTATTGAAGAAATAATCTTATAGACTAGGTATTCCACTTCAATAATGTTCAAATATTTGTCAGTTTGAAAATTAAAAAAAAATACTTAAAAGTTTGCTATGAATTTTTTTTTTCTTTTTTTTTTTAAAGAACAACAAACCAACTTTTTCATCCCCTGTTTAGGAAAACATAAAGGGAAGAAAAAAAAGACCAAAAAATAAAGGTAAGAAAAAAGAGATCAAAATGGAATTGGGAGGTCTTATTGGCCTAAAATCATTCCTACTGCTGGTTTAAACCCCTTCTTCTGAGAAAATATGGTTTCTGAAGACCTCAAAGAAAGCATTAGCAGTTTTACAGCTGTATTCGTGTTTCCTTGTAATAGCTGCCTAAGGACCAAATATTGGCACTGTTAAATTCTCCTAGAATGTATGAATGAAAATTTTTTTGCCAAATTTTAAAATATGAGCGTATTTCCTCAGTCTTGTCACACAGTTAATTTCTTTCCATTTATTTGCTCCAGTGTTAGTCACAAGTAAACTTTTAACAAATGAGGAAGAAGCCCTACATGCTGTTCAACTTCTCACCCAGTCATTAAGCACATTTTAGAAAAAGTGGTTGATAAGGTTCAAAATGGAATTTAAACGCCTGGAGAGAAATGGAACAAGCTTTTTAACCTCATCATCACAACAGGTCATTATGACCTTTTTGAGCCACCACAACACAATTTAACATAAATAAATTTGTTCTTCACCTATTCATTGTTCCTTTTCTAGAGACTTTAAGCTGATAGCTGCCGGAGTTGTATATACCATTTCAGATGCTCTTTAAACAGACTAGATATTATGCATCCTAGTCACTCCATAAACTGTTGTGGTAAATATTTAAATATATACAGTACTTGTTTATATAAGACATACTGACTTTAAATTGGGCTGATTAGATATGCCTGAATGTACGTTAATAATTTGCTTTTAATCAATTTGTTCCAGAGCATACAGGGCTCTGAGAACATACAAAAAAAATTTCCTGTTAAACAGGAAAAAATTTGTCTGAACAACGCATAATAGTTCAAAATAAAATAAAAAAAAAATCATAATAGATTAATCTAGACACAATTCCTAGAAGCAAAGAACAAAATGATTTGACAACAGGCCTCTAGGCAAGTTTTAGGTGAACTACAGAAGAGGGAATAAATGGATATTATCTTTTTATATAATACTCTGAGCTGTATTTGACCCAGAATTTTTGACCAAAGTCTTTTCTGCTTTCTGGTAAGCTTGACATATACAATAGGAGCAAGTCAAAGACTTTCTCAAACACTTTCTTGAAAAGAAAAAAATAATCTTCATTTCAAGTAAAGATTTTGCATCCTTCTTGCCATGGTTTAAGCTAGTCAGCAAGTCAGCCATGCAGTTTCTACTCCCCCCCCACCCCCCCGGAGGGATGGGGAGGAGAATCGAAAGAATGTAACTCCCACAGGTTGAGATAAAAACAGTCCAGTAACTAAGGTACAACACAAATCACTACTGCTGCCACCAATAATAATAATGATAAGAGAAATAACAAGGGAAGAGAATACGATACCACCTGCTGGAAATGAGACCGACAGAGCAGAGAGCGTGCCCTTCTGGGAAACTCCCAGTTACATCCTGGGCATGACGTGCTGTGGTATGGAATACCTCTTTGGCTAGTTTGGGTCAGGTGTCCTGTCCCTGCTTCCTCCCGGCTTCTCTTCCTCCTTGGCAGAGCATGAGACTCACAAAGTCCTTGGTCAGGGTAAACATTCTGACCAGCAACTGGAAACATCGGCTTTATCAGTATTATTCCCAGGCCGAAAGTCAAAACCACAGTGCTGCACCAGCTACTAAGAAGGAGAAAAACTGACTGCTGCTGCTGAACCTAGAACAGTATCCACCCCTTACTTCATACCATTCACATCATGCTCAGATCCCACATTTTCAATATACCCTCACTCTCATCTCAGTGCACTGTTATCTTAGTGCATGGACCAATCCCTATAAAGCTGTTGAGTCCATTCGGTCCATGATGTTGAGCTCCATCTCTTGTAACAGTCTTTCAGGGCAGGAGAGGCTGTGTGCAGTGTTGGATTGTTGCCTGCTGATGCTGATCGTTCCTTTACTGTAGAACTCGTCCGGTTCCATCAAAGTTCATTCTCTGTTGGGATGATGGTCGGAGGGAAGTCAGGGCCAGTTGCTGGTGCCCTGCAGACTTCTAGTTGATGGGGTATAATATTACATAGCAGGCAACAGCATACAATTGAGTTCATTGGCTGTTTTCCCCTCAAATCAAATCCCCTTGAGGTACACACTGGACTTCCCCATCTTCCCACATTACCCACCAAGTATATCTGGGTCCCTGAGCAAAAGCAATCCCATGAGTGGGTTTGCCTTTACCTGAAGCAGGAATAACCCAGACTGTCTTCCTCAGCAAATTCTTTATGCGCACCACAGGAACTTTGTCCCCCTCTACAATATGTAAAAGTTCTGACTGGGCTGGGCCAGCCCTGTTGGCAGATCCTCTGGTGTTGACCAACCAGGTGGCCTTTGGTAAGGGTGTATCCCAAGGCTTCAAAGTTCCCCCACCCATTGCTCTCAGTGTAGTTTTTAACAGCCCATTGTACCATTCGATTTTCCCAGATGCTGGTGCATTGTAGGGGATGTGATATATCCACTCAATGCCATGCTCTTTGGCCCAAGTGTCTATAAGGTTATTCCGGAAATGAGTTCCATTGTCTGATTCAATTCTCTCTGGGGTGCCATGTCGCCACAAAATCTGGTTCTCAAGGCCCAGGATAGTGTTCCGGGCAGTGGCGTGGGGCACAGCGTATGTTTCCAGCCATCCCGTGGTTGCTTCCACCATGGTAAGCACATGGTGCTTGCCTTGGCAGGTTGGTGGGAGTGTGATATAATCAACCTGCCAGGCCTCCCCATATTTATACTTCAGCCATCGTCCTCCATACCAAAGAGGCTTTAACCGTTTGGCTTGTTTAATTGCAGCACATGTTTCACACTCATGAATAACCTGGGCAATAGTGTCCATTGTTAAGTCCACCCCTCAGTCACAGGCCCATCTATATGTTGCATCTCTGCTCTGATGACCTGAAGTGTTATGGGCCCACCGGGCCAAAAATAATTCACCTTTATGTTGCCAATCTAAGTCCATCTGAGCCATTTCAATCTTAGCAGCTTTATCCACTTGTTGGTTGTTCTGGTGTTCCTCAGTGGCCCGACTCTTGGGTACATGGGCGTCTACATGGCGTACCTTCACCACCAGGTTCTGCACCCCGGCAGCAATATCTTGCCACAGTGCAGCAGCCCAGATGGGTTTACCTCTGCATTGCCAGTTGCTCTGCTTCCATTGCTGCAACCTCCCCCACAGGGCATTTGCCACCATCCATGAGTCAGTATAGAGATAAAGTACTGGCCACTTTTCTCGTTCAGCAATGTCCAGGGCCAGCTGGATGGCTTTCACCTCTGCAAACTGATCCGATTCACCCTCTCCTTCAGCAGTTTCTGCAACTTGTCGTTGAGGACTCCATACGGCTGCCTTCCATCTCCGATGCTTTCCCACAATACGGCAGCACCCATCAGTAAACAAGGCATACTGCTTTTCACTTTCTGACAGTTTATTATATGGTGAGGCCTCTTCAGCACGCATCACCTCCTCCTCTGGTGACATTCCAAAATCTTTGCCCTCTGGCCAGTCCATGATCACTTCTAGAATGCCTGGACGACTGGGATTTCCTATTCAAGCTCATTGTGTAATTAGTGCAGCCCATTTACTCCATGTCGCATCGGTTGCATGATGTGTAGAGGAGACCTTGCCTTTGAACATCCAGCCCAGAATGGGCAACCGGGGTGCCAGGAGGAGCTGTGCTTCAGTGCCAATCACCTCTGAAGCAGCTCGAACCCCTTCATAGGCTGCCAGTATCTCTTTCTCTGTTGGGGTATAGCTGGCCTCAGATCCTTTGTATCCCCGACTCCAAAATCTGAGGGGTCGACCTCGAGTCTCCCCTGGAGCTTTCTGCCAGAGGCTCCAGGTAGGACCATTCTCCCCGGCTGCGGTGTACAGTGCATTTTTTACATCTGGCCCAGTCCGGACTGGTCCAAGGGCCACTGCATGAACTATCTCATGTTTAATTTGCTCAAAGGCTTGTTGTTGCTCAGGGCCCCATTTAAAATCATTGTTCTTCCGGGTCACATGATAGAGAGGGCTTACAATCAAACTGTAATTTGGGATGTGCATTCTCCAGAACCCCACAGCACCCAAGAAAGCTTGTGTTTCTTTCTTATTAGTTGGTGGAGACATTGCTGTTATTTTGTTGATCACATCTGTGGGGATGTGGCGACGTCCATCTTGCCATTTTATTCCCAAAAATTGAATCTCCTGTGCAGGTCCCTTGACCTTACTCCGTTTTATGGCAAAACCAGCTTTCAGCAGGATTTGGATTATTTCCCTCCCTTTCTCAAAGACTTCTTCCGCTGTATTGCCCCTCGCAATAATGTCATCAATGTATTGCAGGTGTTCTGGAGCTTGCCCCTGTTCCAGTGCATTCTGGATCAGTCCATGGCAGATGGTAGGGCTGTGTTTCCACCCCTGGGGCAGTCGGTTCCAAGTGTACTGGACTCCCCTCCAAATAAAAGCAAACTGTGGCCTGCATTCTGCTGCCAAAGGAATTGAGAAGAATGCATTGGCAATATCATTCGTGGCATACCACTTGGCTGCCTTTGACTCCAGTTCATACTGAAGGTCTAGCATGTCCGGTACAGCAGCACTCAATGGTGGTGTGACTTCATTCAGGCCACGATAGTCTACTGTTAGTCTCCACTCTCCGTTAGACTTTCGCACTGGCCATATGGGGCTATTAAAGGGTGAGCGGGTCCTGCTGATCACCCCTGACTCTCCAGACTACTGATCAGCTTATGGATGGGAATCAGGGAGTCTCGGTTGGTGCGATATTGCTGCCAGTGCACTGTTGTGGTCGCGATTGGCACTTGTTGTTCTTCAACCTTCAGCAACTCCACAACAGAAGGATCCTCTGAGAGACCAGGCAAGGTGGACAGCTGTTCATTATCCTCAGTCTCCAAAGCAGCAATACCAAAAGCCCATCGTTACCCTTTTGGGTCTTTGAAGTACCCTCTCCTGAGGTAGTCTATGCCAAGTATGCACCAGTCACAATGGGGTGCTTTTGCCATTTCCTCCCAGTCAGGCTGATCTCAGCCTCCAGTACAGTCAACTCTTGGGATCCTCCTGTCACTCCAGAAATATAGATGGGTTCCACACCTTGACAGCTTGACGGCATCAGGGTACACTGTGCACCGGTATCTACTAGAGCTTTATACTTCTGTGGGACTGATGTGCCAGGCCATCTGACCCACACAGTCCAGTAAATCCGATTGTCCTCTACCTCCACCTGGCTGGAGGCAGGGCCCCTCTAACAGTCATCACAACGTTGGACACCTAAGTCGTGTTGAAAGGGATTATTCTTCATTACCACAGGAGCTGGAGTAAAATCAGCTCTTCCGCTCCATCTGGGAACCTGCTCACCAGAGACTGAAGCCGCAGCTCTCATGGGATGATCAGCCTTGACCCTTGTTCCCCTTTTCAATTCACACACCCGTTTCTCCAAAGCTGAAGTAGGTTTTCCATCCCACTTCGTCATGTCTTCTCCATGATCCCGCAGGTAAAACCATAGGGTGGCCCATGGCGTATGCCTTCTATATCTTCTCTCTCGAACCATAGGACGCCTTTTGTTAATATCTGAGACGTGTGTTGGTACACGTGAGGAGCTGGATAAATCAGATAGATCGTCCCTCAATTGTTTGAGATCCTGGGACAGTTTTTCCACAGCTGAGATGATGGAAGGGGTGAGATTGTCTTTGAACTCTCGGAGTTTATGAATCATTTCATCCACTGTTAGTGGTATTACGTCAATCCAGGTTACTGTTGCCAATGAATGGGCATATGATGAGGGTGCATTCCATGTAAGTTTTCGCCACATGGGTCATGTACATTCGACTTCATCCGGGTCTATGGGTATATCTCCGTTTTTCGTCTTGATGTGATAGATCATGTCTACGATGGCTGATTCCCTCAGAGACTGCATGCCTTTGTCTAAAGTAGTCCACTTGGCTGAACGACTCATAACATTGTCCTTGTATGGAAACCTTTCTTTCACAGCTGCCAAGAGCCACCTCCAAAGACTGAGGGACTTCTTCTCTCTTGTAATTGCATTGTCAATTCCCCCTTCTCTAGCAAGTGATCCCAGCTGCTTGGCTTCCGTACCTCCTAGTTCGTAACCATCGGCCCCATTGTCCCAGCATCGGAGCAACCAGGTGATGATGTGCTCCCCTGGTTGACAGGTAAAATCTTTTCGCATATTCCGTAGCTCGGTTGAGGTCCGAGGTCGAGAAGTCACCTCTTCTTCTTCTTCATCATCATGTGATGATGACTCCAGATCAGATGGTGGCCCGGGTGGTGAATACATTGTTTCTTCATCTTGCTTCACCCTTCTTGCCTCCTTTTTGCTTTTTCTCTTGTGTACGGGGCAATCAATATTGGCACGAATTGGTCCTCTGGTTTAGCTGCAGTGATTATCACTGTGGTTTGAGTAGCAACTGTACTTAGAATCATAGAATCATAGAATAGTTAGGGTTGGAAAGGACCTTGAGATCATCTAGTTTCAACCCCCCTGCCATGGGCAGGGACACCTCACACTAAACCATGTCACCCAAGGCCTCATCCAACCTGGCCTTGAACACTGCCAAGGATGGAGCACTCACAACCTCCCTGGGCAACCCATTCCAGTGCCTCACCACCCTCACAGTAAAGAATTTCTTCCTTAGATCCAATCTAAACTTCCCCTGTTTAAGTTTGAACCCGTTACCCCTTGTCCTCTCACTACAGTCCCAGATGCATGGTCCATCCCCAGCATCCTTGTAGGCCCCCTTCAGATACTGGAAGGCTGCTATGAGGTCTCCACGCAGCCTTCTCTTCTCCAGGCTCAACAGCCCCAACTTTCTCAGCCTGTCTCCATACGGGAGGTGCTCCAGTCCCCTGATCATCCTCGTGGCCCTCCTCTGGACTTGTTCCAACAGTTCCATGTCCTTTTTATGTTGAGGACACCAGAACTGCACACAATACTCCAAGTGAGGTCTCATGAGAGCAGAGTAGAGGGGCAGGATCACCTCCTTCGACCTGCTGGTCATGCTGCTCTTGATGCAGCCCAGGATACGGTTGGCTTTCTGGGCTGTGAATGCACACTGAAGCTGGTTCATGTTCATTTTCTCATCAACCAACACCCCCAAGTCCTTCTCCTCAGGGCTGCTCTGAATCTCTTCTCTGCCCAACCTGTAGCTGTGCCTGGGATTGCTCCCACCCAGGTGTAGGACCTTGCACTCGTCATGGTTAAACTTCATAAGGTTGGCATCAGCCCACCTCACAAGCGTGTCGAGGTCCCTCTGGATGGCATTCCTTCCCTCCGGCGTATCAACTGAACCACACAGCTTGGTGTCACCGGCAAACTTGCTGAGGGCGCACTCAATCCCACTGTCCATGTCACCGACAAAGATGTTGAACAAGACCAGTCCCAACACCGATCCCTGAGGGACACCACTCGTTACTGATCTCCAGCCAGACATCGAGCCATTGACCACAACTCTTTGCATGTGGCCATCCAGCCAGTTCTTTATCCACCAAGTTGTCCATCCATCAAATTGATGTCTCTCCAATTTAGAGACAAGGATGTCGTGTGAGACAGTGTCAAAGGCTTTGCACAAGTCCAGGTAGGTGACATCAACTGCTCTGCCCCTGTCCATCAGTTCTCTAGCCCCATCATAGAAGGCCACCAAATTGGTCAGGCAGGCTTTCCCCTTAGTGAAGCCATGCTGGCTGTCACCAAGCAACTCCTTGTTTTTCATGTGCCTTAGCATGTCTTCCAGGAGAATCTGCTCCAGGATTTTGGCAGGCACAGAGGTGAGACTGACTGGTCTGTAATTCCCTGGGTCATCCATTTTCCCCTTCTTGAAAATGGGGGTTATATTTCCCTTTTTCCAGTCGTCGGGAACTTCACCTGACTGCCATGATTTTTCAAATATGATGGCCAGTGGCTTAAAGACTTCATTCGCTAGCTCCTTCAGGACCCACGGATGGATTTCATCAGGTCCCATGGACTTGTGTACATTTAGGTTTTTAAGATGGTCTCAAAGCAGATCCTCTCCTACAGTGGGCCTAGGGTCTTCATTCTCACAGTCCCTGCGTTCGCCTTCCAAGACTTGGGTGGTGCGGTCAGAGCCTTTGCCAGTGAAGACTGAGGCAAAGAAGTCATTAAGAACCTCAGCCTTCTCCAAATCCTGGGTAACCAGTTCTCCTGATAGCTTCCGAACGGGTCCTACGTTGTCCCTAGTCTTTTACTCGCTACGTACCTATAGAATCCCTTCCTATTATCCTTAACATCCCTAGCCAAGTTCAATTCTAACTGGGCCTTAGCATTCCTCACCTGGTCCCTAGCTTCCTGGACAACGTCCCTGTATTCTTCCCAGGCCGCCTGTCCCTGCTTCCACCTTCTATAAGCCTCTTTTGTCCTTTGAATTTTCCTGAGCAGCTCCTTATCCATCCAAGGAGGTCTCCTGGCCCTCTTGCTGCACTTCCTTCTAGTTGGGATGCAACACTCCTGAGCTTGGAGCAGGTGATCCTTGAATAACAACCAAGAGTCTTGGGCCCCCCTGCCCTCTAGGGCTGTATCCCATGAAACCTTACTAAGCAGGTTCCTGAAGAGCCCAAATTCTGCTCTCTTGAAGTCCAGGGCAGTGAGCTTGCTGCACGCTCTTCTCACTGTCCTGAGGATCTCGAATTCGACCATCTCGTGGTCACTGCAACCAAGGCTGCCCTGGAGCGTCACATTTCCAACGAGCCCTTCCCTGTTGGTGAGCACGAGGTCGAGCATGGCACCTCTCCTTGTCGGCTCCTCTATTACTTGCAGAAGGAAGTTGTCTTCCACGCAATCGAGGAACCCCCTGGATTGCTTGTGCCGGGCCGTACATTCACTCCAACAGATGTCAGGGTGCTTGAAGTCCCCCATGAGAACAAGGGCCTGCGAGTGTGAGGCTGTTCCTATCTGCCTATAGAGGGCTTCATCCACAGAGTCCTCTTGATCAGGCGGTTTGTAACAGATCCCCACAGTAATGTCCCCCATCGCCATTCTCCCTTTAACACTGACCCACAAACTCTCTACTGACTGCTCACCCGTCCTCAGACAGAGTTCCATACTCTCCAGCCTAACCCTAACATAAATAGCAACTCCCACTCCCCGCCTGCCAGGCCTGTCTTTTCTAAAAAGCCTGTAACCTTCCATTCCAACACTCCAGTCGTAGGAGCCATCCCACCATGTTTCTGTGATGCCTACTATATCATACTCCCGCAGTCATGCACACATCTCTAATTCCTCTTGTTTGTTTCCCATGCTACGGGCGTTTGTATAGAGGCATCTGAGCCGAGCTCCAAATGAAGCCGGCTCATTGGCTGGTGTGGCTGGAATATTTCTGCATCGCTCCGAGCATTTATTGTAGGTGCTGGCAACTGACTGGGTGTGTTGGGATGGAACGATGCCTCCCTCCCCAAACACATCTAGTTTAAAGAAACCTTGACCAGCCTGGCAAGCCTCCTACCAAAACCACTCTTCCTCTTCTTTGTCATATCAGCTCTACCAGCCCCCAGTAGACCTGGCCTACTAACTTGGGTCCTGTATTCAAAACACCCAAACCCCTGACTATGGCACCATCCTTTTAAACATTTATTAACTTGGCCAATCCTCCTAGCTTTTTTAAGGTCCTCCCCTGTATCCTGGAGAATTGATGAAAAGACAACCCGAGCTCCAGAGCCCCTAACCACCTCTCCCAGGGCTCTGTAGTCCTTCTTTATGTTCTCCAGCCTACTGTTATCAACATCACTAGCACCCACATGGATCACCAGAAGTGGGTAATAGTCCGTGGGTCTCACTAGAGCAGGCAGCCTCTCTGCAACATCCCTGATCCGTGCCCCAGGTAGGCAACACACCTCCCTCGAGACCAGGTCAGGCTGACAGATCAGTGCCTCTATCCCTTTCAAAGTAGAGTCCCCTCTTTTTCCTGGCAGCACCAGTAGTGATCTTCTTTACTGACGCACCAGCCGGTTGTTTCTGGTGCAAGTGCCCTTCCTTCTTAGCCCCCTGGAGGACAGGAAAGAGGTTCTGGGTGGGGACAACAGCTTTAGGAGGAAGCCCCTTGTTTTGAATTGTCCTCTTCCTCTTTTTTTTGTTGTTTCTTGTTACTATTTCCCAGCTTCCTGGGTTGACAGCCTCCTCCACTCCTCCATGAGCTTCAAGGGACGCCTGAGGCCCCTGTTCAGTTTGGGCCTGGAGGAGGCAGTCCTTCTTCCTCTCAGCTTCCCTGATGTCTTGCAGCCTATTAAAAGCATCCCACAGCTGAGCTCCTGCTGCAGGAGGACCTCCACCAGGGAGCACCAAGCGCAGCCCTGTCCATTGGGCACCATTCCCTCAAGAGACCAGGGCAGGCACTCTCTACACTCCGAGCTCTGCACTGCAGCCTCCCCTCTCATCGGCTCTGTCTGGGTGCCTACGCTGGCTACTGCCGGGGGCAGCCAGAGCAGAGCTCCCAGACCGGGCCCTGGTCATACAGCGAGTACTCACCATCCTGCTCGCCTGCCCATGCGAACTGCCACGCAAACCGCCTCGACCCGTCCTGTTTGCCCGCCCTGTTCGCTGTGCTCCTACTACTTGTCGCTGGGGGTGGTGTAGCTGCTGTGCTTGCAGCTGGGGTAGCTTTCTGTTGCAGTCAAAGTTTGAGTAGTGGCTGTACTTGTTGCTGGGGGTGGTGTAGCTGCTATGCTTGCAGCTGGAGTAGCTGTGCTGTCTGCTGCTTCGCCCTCAGACCCAGGGACATTTTTTTCCTTTTGAAGGTGCTGGATAGTGTTGAACAAGGCCCGGTAAGCATACGCCAAGCCCCAGCACGTTGACATGATTTGTCCCTCTCTGGTATGACCAGGATGACAACATACCTCATTTAAGTGTTTTACTAATTCTTCTGGATTTTGCACTTGTTCGGTGGTGAAATTCCAAAACACTGGAGGGGCCCACTGACCTAGATACTTGCCCATACTATCCCACACACCCTGCCACTCATGGCTGTCCAGCCTCAGGGAAAATCTCTCGGTTCCCTCTATATCATTGTCTAAACCCAGACAAGACCCAAACCTGACTCTGCTTAACTCTTGAGATCAGACGTAATGGTTGTGGACAAAACACACTCTGTATGTGTGCCAACATGGTGATCCCCATCACAATCAGCAAACAGGTCTCAACAGTATTAAAAGGCCATTCAAAAACTTCAAAACTCTCAAACGATGCTGTAAACGGTCTGGGGGGGCGGCGCTGGGAGAGTAAGAGAATGTCTCCTTCACAGGTTGACCACCCAGGAAGGAGAAAAAAGATGTATAATTGCTAAGCACTTGTCTTATATACTTCCCAAAGTATAAAGGTGGTGACCACATTGGGAACATAAGCCAGATCAGTTTCATGAGCAATTTTTCTATTGTATTACAAGTCATTACCACAAAATACAATGAGACAATAACCTTAGCCCAAGCCCCACACTTGAAAAACACTAACACAGCAAATACCGGCTCTAAGTAAGCTACGGCATATTGAAACTGTGAGATCAAAAACAACAACTTTGAGAGCCAATAAATCAGCATTGTGACGAGTGACTATTAATCCAAAACACTGAATGCTTATCACAAATACGATTAGACACACTCCGGTCAGATCTGTCATTATCTCAACCCTTCGTGCCCCACGTTGGGCGCCAAAAAGAACTGTCATGGTTTAAGCCAGTCGGCAAGTCAGCCACACAGTTTCTACTCCCCCCCACCCCAGAGGGATGGGGAGGAGAATCGAAAGAATGTAACTCCCACGGGTTGAGATAAGAACAGTCCAGTAACTAAGGTATAACACAAATCACTACTGCTGCCACCAATAATAATAATGATAAGAGAAATAACAAGGGAAGAGAATACGATCCCGCCCGCCGGAAAAGAGCCCGACCGAAAAGAGGACGTGCCCTTCCGGGTAGCTCCCAGTTACATCCCCTGGCATGACGTGCTGTGGTATGGAATACCTCTTTGGCTAGTTTGGGTCAGGTGTCCTGTCCCTGCTTCCTCCCGGCTTCTCCTCCTCCCTGGCAGAGCATGAGACTCACAAAGTCCTTGGTCAGGGTAAACATTCTGACCAGCAACTGAAAACATCGGCTTTATCAGTATTATTCCCAGGCCGAAAGTCAAAACCACAGCGCTGCACCAGCTACTGACTGCTGCTGCTGAACCCAGAACACGTCTGTACCATCATTCTGAATAAGCCACATTAGAAACTTTAAAATATATTTTTAGACAGAACCCCTTCATGTAACATTCATGGTGACTAAAAATTTTAAATAAAAGATCACCTAGTTCCTCAGAGATACCAATCTTTTGCACAAACTATGCATCCAAAATGAGGATGCTTTCAGAGACTAATGATCAAAGCTTAATTTTCAAAAAGCACGAAAAGGCACCAAAAGATATTTGAATAATAATGTCATTGTTTTCTCCCTTACCAAGTCTTGTGGGCTTTAGTTTCCTGTGAAACCACCTGAAAGCGTGATTCAGCCCCTGTGCCACTTACTCAACATCAGGCAGCTCACCTGGCTTCCACATTATTTCCTACATGTCCTGAGTGATATATGCCAGTCCAATCCAGATAGCTCTAACATCCTAGGGCATTTCATGTGGCATTATGGATGGGTGCATGGACAACTAGAAAAAAATGTCAGCATTCACAAGTGATCAGTCAATACAGTTAATGGGGTCGGCATATACTTCAGCCAAACAGCTGCAAGAGACTCAATTCAGCTGCTGTAACATTTTCAGCTCCCTGGGGCTGGATGCATGGAGGGTCTGAATCCTACTGGGAGGCCGCTGAAGACCCAGAAAGATGATACAAATTATTTACAAATGCATTAAGCTTCTGTGTTGAAGTAAGGAGTTTAGTTTAACACAGCAAAATGCTGAATGACAGTGTTTACAAATATGCCAAGTGTCTGGAGAGGAGTCTGGTTCCACATGAAGACACTGAGGGCCATTTCAGTCGTTTCAAAGCTCCTAAGAATGGTGCACATTTAAGACCAATGGGAAACTGACTCCCATGTAGCGCAGAAGACCTATGTCTGTGTATTGCTAATCAGACACTGCACGAAGCTGGCTCCTTGACTATGAATAATTGCTGAAGAAATTGAGCACTGAGGCAAAAGGTTATTAAGGAAACTTTCTTGTTAGCCTACTCCTAACCTGTTCATTATGGAGCATTTACCAGACCTAGGGTTAGAATATATAACTAAAGTTTAATAGGTGTGAGTTTTTCATGAAAAAGAGATTTTTGGTATGTTTTATAAGAAATGTGAAGGGAATTGATTCAGCTATGAAATTGTTATATCACTGGCTACAATTGCTCAGTTTTCTTTTTTTTTTAATATAAACCTGCTTGGCAGAAGCACTCCAGCCTTGACTATATCCCATTTTCATGTTTGAGCAAGTAAAACCACCCAGCAACTCTCATGGGACTTCTGTCCTTCCTCAACATATAAATCTGATGCCTTTTGCGTGGTTAGCCTGTTCAAAGGCTCTCCACCTCTTTTTCACTGACAATAGCCATGTGAAACTCCACCTCCATGCAGCCCTCAGATCCAGTGCAGGAGTGGGATATATCTGCTTTTTCCTGATGCAGAGAGACCAAAAGGTGTGAGAGTGGGTCTGCAGAGGACTAGTTGGAGCAAGCTGACTTTTCATACAGTTCTTATGATTAACTTCAGTGACCCTTGCAGTACCACTGTTTTGGTTTTTTTTTTTTCAAAACGTTAGTTTCTAAGATATATAAAAGGAGCAACCTCTCTCCAGTGTCCACTGAGTTTTGCTGTCATGTCATAAACTGACAAACTACAGAACCCACCGAAGTATAAAGAATTATGCATAACATGCTTTGCATCACTGAATTTTTGTCCTTCTCCACTCTTCATTTCTACTCCATTGCTCACTGTTCCTTAGAAAAGAACAAATTAGCTCTTCAACTGAGCACTGTGGAAAAATTACTTTAAACACCAATAAAGTGCCTGTTTTTACACTATATAAATGGTTGTCTAAGATTTATTTTCAGGGGGTTTTTTTCAAAGCAAAATGTCTTTATTCAAAATTTCATGTGCTTTCATCATATGAAATATTTTTCCTCCCATGATGCTTTTTCTTTTCTTTTAATATAATGTTACTGTACTATTTTCAGAAAATGTGTATTTCCATAAGGCAGTTCCAAAATGAAAAAGGGGAAAAAAATCCAACAAAAAAACAACACAGAAGAATGGGATTATCCCTACAAAACACAGCTTCAGGGAAGTACCTCTTAATATTGCAAAACATAAATGAATATGCTCTAGAAGCCAAGTTTCAGTGCAGCTATCAACATCCACAGGAATATATGATGTAAAATTGCATCAGCATCATTAAGGCAATGTGAAGTAACAAAAAAATCTGGTTGTCTGTATTACAATGAGTTGTAGAAGATGGTAATCACGGTGGGGGGTCTTTGCTGGATTTAGACCTTGAGCTCCACAAAATGTGCTGACAAATGTCTAAGTATTTCTATAACGACTCTATGGAGATCAGTGGGATTCAAAAACTTCACTACAGGATAAAGTGTTCTTAGCAGGCAGAATGAAAATTCAATGTGACTGTGGGCAGCTCTAAGTTATGCAATTTTCACTTTATCCCAGGTGTTGTACTCTTTTATTTAATATCAACATTTTTCCCTTGACTTCACTCACTGTAGTCACATGTAATCATGTCAGCATTAAAACACAGATGCCCAAACTACATTTCATATTCATGCACAGTAGCCAAGGATTATTATCCTATAATAAAACTTTTTTACAGGATATTATTCAATAAATGTCATGAAAATAATCTGTTTAACTTATACTATCTTTCGTATCCTTTAAAATTCTATGTAATCTGCACTGGTAAAAAGCAAAGAAAATATTGATATGTTCCAAAGTAGTATTACAGGCTATGGCTGGCCAGAAAGCAGGACTACCTGTCCAGTCCAAATCAGACTGAAATAAAAATAAAATATGTATATATATAAATTGTCATCCCAGGCCTCTCTGCAGCTGCTTCATGAAACTGATCTTCTTTGTAGCCACTTGGAATCCCAGGCTCTCTAGGTGTAGGAAAAGCAAAGAGACAAAATGAGTTGGTGTGGCTCATATAGCTGCCCTAACCTGTGACATCACCACAAGCAAGTTTGCCACTATGTGCAGTGTGCCATCACTGTCCTGATTCAATGTCAAGATGCATGCTTATCACATGAACCCGGGTTTTTTTTTGCAGTAAACTTTTTTCTCATGGTTCATTTTACTAAGTAAAGACTAATATATTACTTTGTATAGGATATCTTATTTGCCTAAGTTTTCAAGTTATTTATAAATAGAATTTTTTAAATCAGTCATGTATTACATTTGCTTATTTGATTTATTTATTATAAGCTGTGGAAGCTGGTCAGCTCATACATTATTTATAGAAAAAGAATTATTTTCTTTCATTTTAGCCTAATTGTAACTTCTGCCAGAAATTGTATTTTGTGTGTTCTCATTAACATTCAAAAGGGCTGTTCACTGCAGGCAAGTTTTAAAACCTGTATAATTAAATTTTTTCTCACAATGTTCTACAGGACAAGATTTCCACAAAATAATCAGGCCTTGATATATTGCCACTATTTATCATTGTTAAATTTCCTTTATTTCTGAAGTGAAGGAAGTGCAAATCAAACTTGAGGCACAGGGTTGCCAAATGCTGCCAATCTTCAGTTCTTCATAAGTCAGCACCATGTACTTTGAGAGCACTGGGAAATGGCTACTGCATATCAAAAGTATGAGGAGATCCCTATGCTATTAGTGTAATTCTGCAGTGCAGAGTTTTTTCTGACTATGGTTTAAGTAATAACATTATGCAAAGTTCTGGAAAACAGTTGGAGGAAGCAGAAGCCCTTTTCCACCCACCAGTTTTGATTGACTTTTGCAAGTGACCCATGATGGGTCTGCAGTGTAATCACTAAGCTACAGTCCCTGGTTTTTTTTTGCTCTTTTGGCATCAAGACTTTCCTGGCTTGGTTTTTTGTGGACTCTAAGCCATGAGAACCTGGGTGAAGCTCTCTTTCCAAAGTCCCCCTGCTCTTTCTGCATCCTGATGGACATGACATTCTGCCAGAAAGCAGAGGACTTGAACTTGAGTCTTCTCAAGCTTGGAACACATAGGCTCCCGTCTTTTGTTGTGGTAGCACTGTCTCCATCTCCTCTAGTGTGGATTTATGCACCTTCATTGTTGTTTGGTAGTTCCTCACATAGAATCATAGAATAGTTAGGGTTGGAAAGGACCTTAAGATCATCTAGTTCCAAACCCCCTGCCATGGTGTCGTGGTTTAAGCCCAGGCCGTAAATTAGAACCACGCAGTCTACTTCCCCCCCCATCCCCCCGGGAGGGATGAGGAGGAGAATCGAAAGAATGTAACTCCCACGGGTTGAGATAAGAACAGTCCAGTAACTCAGGTATAACACAAATCACTACTGCTACCACCAATAATAATAATGATAAGAGAAATAACAAGGGAAGAGAATACGATGCCGCCCACCGGAAAACAGCCCGACAGAAAAAGAGGACGTGCCCTTCTGGGTAACTCCCAGTTACATCCTGGGCATGACATGCTGTGGTATGGAATACCTCTTTGGCTAGTTTGGGTCAGGTGTTCTGTCCCTGCTTCCTCCCGGCTTCTCCTCCTCCTTGGCAGAGCATGAGACTCACAAAGTCCTTGGTCGGGGTAAACATTCTGACCAGCAACTGAAAACATCGGTTTTATCAGTATTATTCCCAGGCTGAAAGTCAAAACCACAGCGCTGCACCAGCTACTAAGAAGGAGAAAAACTGACTGCTGCTGCTGAACCCAGGACACATGGGCAAGGACACCTCACATTAAATCATGCCACCCAAGGCTCTGTCCAACCTGGCCTTGAACACTGCCAAGGATGGAGCACTCACAACCTCCCTGGGCAACCTCTTCCAGTGCCTCACCACCCTAACAGTAAAGAACTTCTTCCTTATATCCAATCTAAACTTCCCCTGTTTCAGTTTTAACCTGTTACCCCTTGTCCTCTCACTACAGTCCCTGATGAATAGTCCATCCCCAGCATCCTTGTAGGCCCCCTTCAGATACTGGAAGGCTGCTATGAGGTCTCCACGCAGCCTTCTCTTCTCCAGGCTCAACAGCCCCAACTTTCTCAGCCTGTCTCCATACGGGAGGTGCTCCAGTCCCCTGATCATCCTCGTGGCCCTCCTCTGGACTTGTTCCAACAGTTCCATGTCCTTTTTATGTTGAGGACACCAGAACTGCACCCAATACTCCAAGTGAGGTCTCACGAGAGCAGAGTAGAGGGGCAGGATCACCTCCTTCGACCTGCTGGTCATGCTGCTCTTGATGCAGCCCAGGATACGGTTGGCTTTCTGGGCTGTGAATGCACACTGAAGCTGGTTCATGTTCATTTTCTCATCAACCAACACCCCCAAGTCCTTCTCCTCGGGGCTGCTCTGAATCTCTTCTCTGCCCAACCTGCAGCCGTGCCTGGGATTGCTCCCACCCAGGTGTAGGACCTTGCACTCGTCATGGTTAAACTTCATAAGGTTGGCATCAGCCCACCTCACAAGCGTGCCGAGGTCCCTCTGGATGGCATTCCTTCCCTCCGGCGTATCAACTGAACCACACAGCTTGGTGTCACCGGCAAACTTGCTGAGGGCGCACTCAATCCCACTGTCCATGTCACCAACAAAGATGTTGAACAAGACCGGTCCCAACACCGATCCCTGAGGGACACCACTCGTTACCAGTTTCCAGCCAGACATCGAGCCATTGACCACAACTCTTTGCATGTGGCCATCCAGCCAGTTCTTTATCCACCGAGTGGTCCACCCATCAAATTGATGTCTCTCCAATTTAGAGACAAGGATGTCGTGTGGGACAGTGTCAAAGGCTTTGCACAAGTCCAGGTAGATGACGTCAACTGGTCTGCCCCTGTCCATCAGTTCTCTAGCCCTATCATAGAAGGCCATCAAATTGGTCAGGCAGGCTTTCCCCTTAGTGAAGCCATGCTGGCTGTCACCAACCACCTCCTTGTTTTTCATGTGCCTTAGCATGTCTTCCAGGAGAATCTGCTCCAAGAGTTTGCCAGGCACAGAGGTGAGACTGACTGGGCTGTAATTCCCTGGGTCATCCATTTTCCCCTTCTTGAAAATGGGGGTTATATTTCCCTTTTTCCAGTCGTCAGGAACTTCACCTGACTGCCATGATTTTTCAAATATGATGGTCAGTGGCTTAGCAACTTCATTCGCCAACTCCTTCAGGACCTGTGGATGGATTTTTTCAGGTCCCATGGACTTGTGTATGTTTAGGCTTTTAAGATGGTCTCGAACCAGATCCTCTCATCTCGAACCTGATCCTCTCATCTCGAACCAGATCCTCTGGTATTTGAACCTTTGATATTTTTAAACTGCCCTTCTGAGACATTATCTCGATTTGTGTGTTGTATGCAAAGCATGGGTGTCTATGTGACATGTAGGTATGCAGTGGGAAAAAAAGCTGGATTAATCCCTGGTGTTAAAGTCTTGTAAGAAAAGCTTCAGTTAGCATCTTAAATTAGGATGATCCTATGCTTTTGCTGCAGTCAGAGAAGCAGTGTGGTAATATCCAGAACGCAGATGAAATGTTTTCCCTTTTTCCACTGAGTTTAAGGGTGACTTATAGAAATAATGATACTTATTTTGACACTGTTAAAAAGTAAAGTTAGATGGGATGGAACCAGGCCTGATGCTTGGAAATTAATCACTGAATCTAATTTTAAAGACCTAAGCAATTGGCTTCTGCACTACAATACTTCCAAACTATACAGCTTCATTCCTTTTTTATTTTCTTAAAATGTTATCAAGCTGAAAAGACTGCCATATTGTCCTCAAATGTCCTGAAGCCATTTTTCCTTCTTACTACTCCCTGCTGCTTTACAGATTGATGCAGCATATCATAATCAGACCTGCATGTGGCTCTTTCCACATTGAAAAAGTGCCAATGAATGTGTCCACAAAAAGAATGAGTCTGCCATTATTCAGTGCTCTTGGAAACCTGGGCAAGTAAGTATATTTGACCTTGTCAGCAACCTGCAGAATGGAAGCCAGTTTGAATGAAAGGTTGGTCATTGGCTCATCTAGCTCTTGATGCTTCACTGAAGGCAATATATTGGGTACTGTATTATTTTAGGACATAAGCCATACCCCAAAAAATTTTCATTTTGCTTAGCTGCTCTCCAGACATAGAATCATAGAATAGAATCTTAGAATAGTTAGGGTTGGAAAGGACCTCAAGATCATCTAGTGGTATATTTGTAACTATTTCACCTGAAAGGACAGTAAATAATGCATCCAGATGCAACCAAATGCATTACCAGATTCCACTGGTCTACCTAGTTTCTCCCACATGTAAAACGTCCTTAATAAGTCTTCAGTTTAGGTTCAGATGTCAACTTTGGTAATGACTCGAGGATTAGACAGTGCTGTGTGAACAGTGTTTTCATGTCTCCATGGCTGATAAGAAACTTCACAATTTTCATAGTGGAAAAAGGAGGGAACATGTCCATCTTGCTTTAGAAAAATCATAAAGATCTCCAGCTTTCAAAGATCAAAACCCAGTACTCACTGAATATTTCCCACAGTAGCATAATAATAGTATGATACAATTAAAAGTTCCTATCAGGATGCATTTATATTTCTGAATCTTAATGTAAAGCAGGCTAGCTGGTTGATCAGCTTTCTGATCAACCATCAGAACCATCAGCTTTCTTGGCCACCATGGAAACATCTTTCACCACGTACGCCTACCTCACTGACCAGCTTTCCAACCCTTGGGGAACAAAACAGTGTGCAGAAACTCACTCAGGAGTTTCCTGGCACCTCAGACATTCACCTCTCCAGGCTGCCTGCCTCTTCAACTTACCTGAAGTTTGGAAAGCTGGTAGAACTGAAATTCTGTTTATGTCTTTTATATTTCAGGGGTGTTTTTTTTTTTTTTTTATTTGTTTTGGTTTCTTTTTAATTTGACTTTTCCTCCCAATTTGGAGGACAGAGATCATTAAAGATAAAATCCAGTTATTCTGAAGAATAGAAATTTAATATTGTAGCAAACTCTAGCAATCTGTGCTGAAGTACAACAATATGTTAACTGGCAGTACTGTAACATCCTTGTCAAGGATAAAGTAAATGTTTAAAAAAGTCCTTACTTAACTCTTAAGTAGTACTAAAAAATTTCTATCTATCTGCTACTGGGCATTGATGCATATTGTTAAATTCTAAAAAATTATAAATACAATCTTGTCATTTACACCTTTGCATTTATATATCCCTGATACTTTGCAAAATATTTTTATGGGGTTCAGAACTAATATAAAAATGATAAAAAATAATGTATATTCTATAGGATCCTGTATACATAGAATCTTTATAAATGCTCAGAGTTTGCCTGAAAATAACTAGGGTCCATACATTAACAATTTTAAAAATTACTGATATGTTTGGATAAAACCATTATTCTTTTAGCTTTCGAATATCAATTACTGTGAGAATATTTAAAAAGTTACATAAAAAATCAATAAATACTATGAGAAAGGATCACAAGGGCAAAATACTAAAGTGAGTACTCTGCCTTTACAGAGCATTCTTTGTGCACTGAAAGCATTTCAAGATGTCCAGGCCTTCTTATCTGGCACAAATTCAGTTTCAAAGTAAGCTGATATATCTAGTTGAAGATAGAGTGAAAGGCTGTTTCCACTCACTCTAACTTCTGTCCCTACCTAGCCTGAAGTCATGACAGACTTTTTTCAGAATATGCTTTGATGGTAATATGAATTGTCTTAATAGGTCAACACAGACAGGCATGAAGAAAGAATTAGAAAACTATATCTCATAAAATTAACCTTTTTAAGAAAGTTAATAACTATTGACAAAAGAACATTGATCAAAGGAAACCACTAAATCTATCAGTTATCTTGAAAAGGTAGCACAGAAATATGTGTATTAAATAAAATAATATTAGACAGTAAATCATGTCAAAGATGTCATCTGAGACTAAAAAAGCAACAACATTAGAAATAACATAGCAAATATGTTATAAGGAGTTGTAGATGTGTAGTCAAGGATGGTAATAGGTTTGCACTTCTGTGGTATCTTTCATCTAAGGATCATAATGTATTTTAAAATCCACTCTGCTTTACCTGGTTGATACATGAAGGTGGGATTCAAGTTAGGAAATATTTATCTTGCCTCTTGGATAAAGGAAGATAAAGATAAAACTGCAGGGGTTGGATTTACTGCATCCAACTTGAACTCTAAAAATAAACTTCCACTTTAAGTCATTCAGGCCCTTTCTACAGTCAATGTAGGCAAATAGAAAGCAGATGATTCACCTTACTTCTCTGACAAACCTAACTTAAGATGCGGTTACAATTTCTGAAGAATGGCACTTTCAAAATGTTTATTTACAAGGAGCTGCAGACCTTACCCTGGATGCTAATGTCTACAATGCAGAATGTTCAGAGTCCTGTGACATCAGTCTCAGGTGGAAGGAGACATCTAACAAGCTTAAACACGAACCGAGAGACATGAAATCTACCATGAACCTTCTGAGAGATCCACACTCCGTCCTAGATCTGGCTGGCTTTAGAATTTTACATGGTAAACCAGTGCAGAGAAAAGAAGTCCATGGTCTGATAGTAGTTAATATTAAACGTGGGTAAGCTAAGAAACTAATAAGCAGTTATTATTGGAGAAATAGTAAAACGAAAACAGAACCTTTTACATTACTGATCAATATTTTGATCTATCATCTTAACAGTCTTGCTAAGATATTAAAGACTTAAAAAAGTAGTTTGGATTTTTGATTTCCACCAAAAGAAAATAAGCAGTAATATTTGTCTTTATGTGTATGCACACTGCGCTCAGGCTGCTTTGTGAGGACAAAGCAATAATCTTAAATCCAAATAGTTTCCCAAATACCTTTCACTCTTACCACATGATATTGCCCATTTCTTCCAGGGCATCAATACTTTGTACTCTCCTCCCCCTTAAATATACATATTTAGTAAAGATTTTTGAAAGACAGGACCTCAGGGGTCATCTTTTACTTTCTTGTCCTCTTTTTCTGCAGTGACATGTTCAGATGCTATAATGAGATGCATAATCTGTTGTTCTATATTCTTTTAAAGTTAATCTCTCATGCTCATAGTTAGACTTCGGATTGGACACTCTTTGGATATTTGCCTCTCTAATGAAACTTCTCCCTTCTAACTTATCTTCTTATTGATACAAAAACAAATCCATCCTGGTAAGGTCAGAGTTATGCTATCTTATGACTTGAACAATTATACAAACTTACTTTTTCTTAACTTCTTTCAGGCTGACTCTGCAAATTTGACCTTCCTGCCAAAAGACTGGTTCTTTCTTAAACTGTTGACTTAAACATCAAATCTGTGACCAAGTCACACTTCATTTTTAAGACAGATGTTTTCCTCCATGAATAAAGTATAAGAAAATAAATATAACTAAAATAAGTTTATTCTGAGTGAAAGAAAAACATAAAGAAAATAAAGACTAGTTTTCATGTTGGAATGCATGAAAATAAAGACTACTTTATCCCCAGCCTGCAACAGTGCCACGCAGCTGCTCACTCATCCCCTCTTTCCTTCTCCCCAGGTGGGATGGGGAGGAGGATAGAAAGAATGTAACCCATGAATTAAGAACAGTCCAATAACTAAAGTATTTAGTTATTATTTACTAAAGTATTTAGTTATTATTTACTTCCATGACTAGTAGCTACTGCTCCTACCTACTGCTCCTACTACTAATAATAATAAGGGAAATGACAAGGGGAGAGAATACAAAACTAAAAGGGGAATGGAAAAACAAACAATAAACACAAGTGATGCACAATACAATTGCTCACTACCTGCTGACTGATACCCTGCCCAGCCTGGCAGTGATCTGGGCCTTCCTGGTAACTCCGCCCAGTTTATATATTGGGCATGATGTGCTGTGTGTGGTATGCAATACCCCTTTGGCTAGTTTGGGTCAGGTGTCCTGTCTCTGCTCCATCCCAGCTCCTCCTCACTGGCAGATCATGAGAGACCGAAAAGTACTTGATCAGGACATAACCAGGATCAAGCAAGTGCTGCTGAGCAAGTAAAACATTGATGTGTTATCAGCATTATTCCCAGACTAAAGCCAAAACACAGCACTGCACTAGCTAATAGTAAGAAAATTGACTCTATCTCAGCTGAAACCAGGTCGCTTGCATACTGTTCATTACAATGATGTGAAAGAAGAAGGAAAAAAGAAAGCTACAGGAACATATAGCATAGAAATACTGTGACAAAGAAGCTATTGTTTTATCGGAATAGGAACAGAAGAAATGCTGCTCTATGGAGCAGAGGATCATTACTGATCTTTATACAACCAAAAGGTAAATATAATGATTAAATGTCATGAAGATATAAAAAATAACTGTTATTAAAAATGTCTTTTAGGCTCAGGCAGCATTTTGTCCATATTTCTGGGAACAATCCTGAGGCTCCCAGGGACAATGCATACCAGTTTCAGTCTTTCCAAAACATCCTCTTTCTTCCTTGTCAGCAGCTGCTGGATTTATGTGTAGGTCAGAACACTCACTGGCTATTTTCTAGTTGCCCAGGGGAGGAAATTTAAGCAAGATGTTAAGAAAATTAATGAACATTGGCAATAGCATAGATTTTCTTCTCTTAATACTCCCTTGAAAGATTAAACTGAATACACAGTGTTTGAAGAATTTTAAGCACTGCTTCAATAGCAGGCATATATAAATGCTAAAAATATCTTTTTACTAGTTAAATGTTCAAGGATAAAAAGATTCTGGTTGTTTTGTTGGGGTTTTTATCTTATATTCTGTAGCAGAAACAGAAAGCCTGAAAAGAGAGTGGGTGCAGTACAGTATTGCCCTAGGAGAAGCAAAATCTGAGGTCAAAAGTGGCTATTGGGTAATACAAAAAAAGGGAGACCCTGAATGAACAGGAAGGTTTTGTTTCAAGATTCTGGGGATATAGTATATTCCCAAACATATACCTGAGTTATAAAGAAGTCCTGTTGGCAGTCTGCTACCACACTTTGGGACACAAATATCCCACATTTGCGATTCTCCTAAAAGAACAGAAATACAGATCATCTCTATATACCATCTTTATTTTTAAATAGGATCAGAGCATCATAACACATTTCATATTGAAAGGGATATCTGGAGGTCTCCAGTCCAATCTCCTGCTTGCAGCATGGTCAGCTGTGAGATCAGCACAGGTTGCTTAAGTTTTCATCCTGCCAGATCTCAAAAACCATCAAGGATGGAGACCAAACAACTTTTTTAGGCAACTCGTTTCATTGCTTAACTGACTTCATGGACGTTCCCTTATATCCAGTCTCTTGTTTAAATTTATGCCTATTGTCACTTATCCTTTCATGATGCACTGCTGTGAAGAGCCTGGCTTCATTTTCCTAACATCCTTACAGGTATTGGAAGTTGCCATTAAGACCCCACTCACCATATATCTCTTCTCCAGGCTGAAGAAGGCTAGATAGCAGTTATTTGGAAAGTGAAATTCAAATTACAACTTGTCACCAAGGAATGATCCGCCATGGACAGCAGGAAGGACAACTACAGAATGGGCTAAACTGGCTGGAAGCAGGAATGTCAGAGACAGAATGACTTCTTGTAAAAGAGTGAAGTTTCCCTTAGTGATGAGATAGAAAACAAAACAGCCAAGGCATTGTCTTGTAGAAATTCTGGAATGCAAGTACTCAGGGGCCACCTTTAAGCAACAGAACTGGGCTGGGGGATAGACTCACAGTATCACAGTATGCTAGAGATTGAAAGGGACCTCAAAAGATCATCTAGTCCAATCCCCCTGCTGGAGCAGGAACACCTAGATGAGGTTACAACACCAGGTTGAGGTGATTGATGCTGATGCTCACATGATTGCTGCTGATGCTCACATGATTGCTGCAGGTTTAAGTGTGTATAAGGAATGGGCTCATGATGCATCTTTGTAGACTCCTTGTAGAAACACCTATGGCCATAGGACTCTAATGCATTGTTCGTTAACTTCTTTATATTTAAGCACAAATGTGCACTTAATTCACTTCAAGGATGAATGCCCCCACAAAGGCTAAAACATAGCTGAAGTTGAATTGTGCAAGGGATATCAAGGGCAGCAAGGTAAAGCAAAAAGGTGGAAAAAAATGAGAAAGGGTTTAACTGCAATGAATAGATTAGTGGGTACTGCCTTGACTAGGAGTTGGACAAGGGATTTGCTTTAAGGTGAAGGTGTACCACTGATAACGGTAACATCTACTCATCACAATGACAGATCAACAGCTGATGATTATAAACTTGTAATCCACTAATTTGTCAACTACTAGAAAGCAACAAGAAAACAAGAAATTTTAAACAGGGAAAAGATCCAAAGAATTAAGTGATAATGTTCCCATTTAGGAAGCTACACTGAAGCTTTTGGTATGTGTCATGTACTTAGAGTTAAATGTCTGCTTAATTAGTATGTTAAATTATAACATGAAAATTATGACTCTTACTTTGATATTACTCAGTAAAAAAGGCTTTCTTGACCCATTTGGTTCAGTTATTGCTAGTCTGCTTGGTCAACCAACCACGTTTGAAAGAGTGATTACAAAGAAGCCAACAGTGATCCTGGAGGAGCACGTTAGTCTTGGTGACACAACTCCTAGGAGTAGCAACACTGTCAGGAAATGCACATTGCTAAGTACTTTTTACCAGATGATCCGGGAGGTTTTGCTTAAATCTCCTAGCTCTAATAAAATGGATATAAGCACCTGCAGTCTAGTCCTGAGCCTGTGAGAGCATGGAAATTCCAGCAGGCTGTGGTAACAGCTGAGCTTTCTTCTAAATCCAGCCAAGAGGTTTGGCTCCTAATATCAGGATACCCAAGAGGTCTCAAAGATTCTGCAAAAGTAAAGTGATTGAACAAACAGTTCCCAAAATTCATCTGACCTATTTGTACAACTGTCAAGATGTACTGACAACAGAAGGAATATATTTCCTGGATGAAAGAGAAGATCAGGCAGCATTTTAAGTAAGTGCAATAGCTTCATAGATGGTGGGTATCATACACCACAGTTCATCAGATTATAATGAGTCAATGAATGTGAGATAATATGAAGTGACAATACAAATTGATGCTTGCATTCCATTTCGTATTCAGAAATGCACAATATTTTCCTAGAAACAGATAATTACTTATACAATATATGTTCTTTTTAGTCCTCAGAATAGGGGAAGGAATGTGCAGTTATGGCACAACTGTCTATCCATAATTTCAGGATTAAAAAGGGCATTTTGAAATCTTAAAGTAATAGTTCAATTTTGTTCTAAGAGAAAAACCCAGCTATTATGAAAGGCTCATGATGGAAACCTTTTAGTATGTGACATGCCTCAGGAATATTCAGATTTTTGTTTGACATTTTCTAGAGTACCGTAACCTAACATGACTGACAAGCTGTACTGTAGAAAATGGAGCTTGAAATAAACCTGTGTTTTATTAAGTGCCACTGTAGATAAAACTGTTGGTTGTACTTTAGCTAGTATAATTCCTAAAAAATATCTCTGCTCTGGATACTTAGATCACTGTTGGATATTTAGATCACTATTGCGTGGTCCCTGAAGAACTAGAATGAGGAAACAATGTGTGCGTTACTGTTAAAAGATGTGTTAAGATGACATGCTAAAGTTATCTTAATGTGTGGAAACCCCTTTGCTATTTATCTGAGTACTGTTGAGTTGTTAATGGTTTTAACTAACCAGTTCCCAGCTTCATTCTTTTTTGAAGTGTTCTGCTAAAGAATTAGGGGTTTAAGTCAGGTAACTGAAATAACCTCTATTAGCAAAATCTTGTTAATTGATCAGTATGAAGAGAAATACCCTCATGAAACAAAAGCATTTTCTAAGTTTTACTAAGCTTTGTAAGTCCAATTTCTCTTTGGTTACTGGGAATAATTATTCATGAAACCAAGCTGCAAGATTAATTTCACTGAATCAGTGGCAAAGATAATTATTTTCATTCCTCCTGAAAAGCAAACGCTTAATGCCTGTTTGTTTTCTGGTTTGCACTCATAAATTCTTTAAGATGGCAAAATAAAATGACTAACAGGTGTTAAATGCAAGTATCGCCAAAAATCTGTTAAAAATCTTGAAGAGCCATTTGTCAAAAATTCCTTTTGATATTACAAGATCTCTGATGCATGCTTTTATGCAGTTTGTGCGTGTTTATGCAATACAATCTATTTACCTTTTTGTCTGCTTAAACTTTAATTACTGTATATTTTAATGTATTTAAAATATCAAAAGGGTCACAATGACTTTCCAAATAGTTTATCAAAGCCTTTGAGGGTCACAGTAACTGAATTGATCATGATTGGTATCATCACAAACCCTCAGTATATGTTGTATTGACATGCTCATCAGTGTCAAAACATCACTACATTCCTTTGAACAAAGTCAATAATGTTACAGATTGACACAGAACTGTATGGTTTTGCTCATTACCTAATTAAGAAAAAAGGCTTATCTTGTGTCAAAGGCACATCATTGCTTCTGCTACTATTCCAAGAAACAACAGACGCTCAGCTGTTCAACAGCTTTCTACTAAATTCTGTGTGATGACCAAAACCTTCTGTATTAACCACGCAGTTATTTCTATTGAGAATTTGCAATTTTATCTGCATTGTTATTTTGGGACATAGTACTCCAATGAAAATAGAGACAATTTTAATGCTTATATGAGTCTAAGCTTACTTCTAATTTATTCAGATAATATCATCAATTGCTACAATTGTCTTTCTAATAAATTATGCACTTCAACATATCACAGAATTACTATTCAGGAAATCAGAATTGCAAAAATGTGTATCATTGAAAAGATTCCAAAGCTACAGATTAAATGATTAGCAAAACTCCTAGAGATCAAATTCTAAAATTTCATTTAATCTTCATAGATTACATATAGAATCATAGAATAGTTAGGGTTAGAAAGGACCTTAAGATCATCTAGTTCCAACCCCCCTGCCATGGGCAGGGACACCTCACATTAAATCATGCCACCCAAGGCTCTGTCCAACCTGGCCTTGAATACCACCAGGGATGGAGCATTCAAGGCTTCCCTGGGCAACCCATTCCAATGCCTCACCACCCTCTCAGTAAAGAATTTCTTCCTTATATCCAATCTAAACTTCCCCTGTTTAAGTTTGAACCCGTTACCCCTTGTCCTTTCACTACAGTCCCTGATGAATAGTCCATCCCCAGCATCCCTATAGCCCCCTTTCAGATACTGGAAGGCTGCTATGAGGTCTCCACGCAGCCTTCTCTTCTCCAGGCTCAACAGCCCCAACTTTCTCAGCCTATCTTCATACTGGAGGTGCTCCAGTCCCCTGATCATCCTCGTGGCCCTCCTCTGGACTTGTTCCAACAGTTCCATGTCCTTTTTATGTTGAGGACACCAGAACTGCACCCAATACTCCAAGTGAGGTCTCACGGGAGCAGAGTAGAGGGGCAGGATCACCTCCTTCGACCTGCTGGTCACGCTCCTTTTGATGCAGCCCAGGATACGGTTGGCTTTCTGGGCTGCGAGCGCACACTGCCGGCTCATGTTCATTTTCTCATTGACCAACACCCTGAAGTCCTTCTCCACAGGGCTGCTCTGTATTTCTTCTCTGCCCAACCTGTAGCTGTGCCTGGGATTGCTCCCACCCAGGTGTAGGACCTTGCACTTGGCATGGTTAAACTTCATCAGGTTGGCATCAGCCCACCTCACAAGTGTGTCGAGGTCCCTCTGGATGGCATCCCTTCCCCCTGGCGGATCAACCGAACCACACAGCTTGGTGTCATCAGCAAACTTGCTGAGGGCGCACTCAATCCCACTGTCCGTGTCACCGACAAAGGTGTTGAACAAGACCGGTCCCAACACCGTTCCCTGAGGGACACCACTCGTTACCAGTTTCCAGCCAGACATCGAGCCATTGACCACAACTCTTTGCATGTGGTTGTTTATCCACCAAGCCAGTTCTTTATCCACCAAGTTGTCCACCCATCAAATTGATGTCTCTCCAATTTAGAGACAAGGATGTCGTGTGGGACAGTGTCAAAGGCTTTGCACAAGACCAGGTAGATAACGTCAATTGCTCTGCCCCTGTCCATCAGTTCTCTAGCCCCATCATAGAAGGCCACCAAATTGCTCAGGCAGGATTTCCCCTCAGTGAAGCCATGCTGGCTGTCACCAACCACCTCCTTGTTTTTCATGTGCCTTAGCATGCATTCCAGGAGAATCTGCTCCCAGATTTTGGCCGGCACAGAGGTGAGACTGACTGGTCTGTAATTCCCTGGGTCATCCCTTTTCCCCTTCTTGAAAATGGGGTTTATATTTCCCTTTTTCCAGTCGTCAGGACCTTCACCTGACTGCCATGACAGTGGCTTAGCAACTTCATTTTCCAGCTCCTTCAGGATCTGTGGATGGATTTCATCAGGTCCCATGGACTTGTGCACATTCAGGTTTTTAAGATGGTCTCGAACCAGACCCTCTCATAGTTGGGCCTAAGGTCCTCATTCTCACAGTCCCTGTGTTCGCCTTCGAAGACTTGGGTGGTGCGGTCAGAGACTTTGCCAGTGAAGACTGAGGCAAAGAAGTCATTGAGAACCTCAGCCTTCTCCAAATCTAGGGTAGCCAGTTCTCCTGATAGCTTCTGGAAAGGGCCCACGTTGTCCCTAGTCTGTCTTTTATTTGCAATATAACTATAGAATCCCTTCCTGTTATCTTTCACATCCCTAGCCAAGTTTAATTCTAACTGGGCCTTAGCTTTCCTAACCTGGTCCCTAGCTTCCTGGACAGCATCCCTGTATTCAACCCAGGCTGCCTGTCCTTGCTTCTGTCTTGGTATATCGTAGTTCTGTTACTTTAGGAAGACATTCAATGATTCCTAAAGATAGACAGTAATATTTAATGTGGGATGATATGTCATTTAAGTTATGTTTGTAGGTGGAAGACGGTAATTTCTTTTACTTCAGAGAACAATTGAAACCTTGGCTAAAGTTAAATCCTGATGTCTCTGTTTTCACTGAAGTTACTTCAAGCATGAAGATGACCCATTTATTTTCAGTGGGACATTTTAAGAATTGTAACTTCTAAAGCATTATGAAAAGAAGGTTTACAAGAATCGTAGAATCATAGAGTACCAGGTGGGAAGGGACCTCAAGGGTCATCTGGTCCAACCTTTTCAGGCAAAGCATGATGTAGATAAGATGGCACGGAACACTGTCCAACCCGTGTCCAATGCTGGGAAGTCCATCACTTCCCTGGAGAGATTATTCCAATGGCTGATTGTCCTCACTGTGAAAAATTTTCCTCCTTTGTCCAGTCAGAATCTCTCCAGGAGTAATTTGTGCCCATTACCCCTCACCTTTTCCATTTGACTCCTTGAAAAAGGGAGATCTCCATCTTTGTAGCTACTCTTTAAATACTGGAAAATGGTGAGAGTTAACTGTTGAATTATTTGCACAAAAGCATGCTGCAGATGAATTCTTGACAATTCTAGTAGATGGAAGCAATATGCACAAGGTAGTACATAAGGGCCATTTAACTAGCTGTGTATATCCATCACCAGAGAAATATCAATGCCCCTATACTGACTCGCTTTTACTGCAAAGCTAATGCTCTTAGGATCCATGTACAGTGCTGTGCTTCTGCAAAGGCACCAGCTAGTTCTGCAGATCTCTACGCTGACCTCCACTGAAAGTCATAGACTTGTCAGTCCTTGGGTAAAGCTTTCTAAGGCATATTTGCATCCTTGAAACATGTTCAGTACCGCTATTGGGTACACTTGGGAGTGGGGAAAAGCATCTGCCTCACATCCAGCATGCCAACTGGGGAGGAATACTCCTGGGTATTAAAGTCTGTTGATTTGGCTGCTCTTAATAGTCCTGAATTTTACAAAAACATGAACAAATTACAAAATGCACGAACAAATTACAAACAAGAAAAGACTTATTTAATGAAGCTACCTATTAACCATCCCATAAGACAAGACCTGCCTATACAAACAGTAACTTCTGCCCTCAATATTAAAATCCTTCTCTTTTTTAAACAAGTAAGAAGCCATTTCCAGCATTCCTTCCTGGAGAAACAAGAACCACATAAAGTTGAACAGCACTAAAGGTAAAGTCCTGCACTGTGCACTGATACCAGCTGTTGAGCTGGCTCAGTGGCAGATCTGCAGAAAAGGACCTGGGGACCTGGTGGATGCAGGTCAGTGTTGTGCCCTGGCAACAGTAAAGGCTAAACATGTAGTGAGCTGGACCAGTAAGTGCATAGGCAGGCAGACAGACATTTAAAGGACATGGTCTTCCCCCTTTATTTTATACCCATGTGGTTGCATGTGGAAAAGTGTCTAACTTAGTCCTCTTCTCTCTGACTAAAAAAGAAATGCAAAAAAATGCAGTCTGGCAAAAGGCCACTAAAATTGTTGGGGGAGTAGCATAGGACATATGAGAAGCTGATTCTTCTAAGTCTCCTGAGCTTGGTTTAAAATAAAGGTCCTGTTTTGCGACTTTTGATTATATTAGTGAAGTCTAGTAATATGAATCCTTTTTATTTCTGATGGCAAAGAACTGATTTCACACATTTGAAGTGAAAGGTTATAATAGTATATTGATGAATTGAAGAAAGCTGCAGAGAAAGCAGGAGAGACTTTTTTTCCCCCATTACCTCAAAGACTCCTTTTTAATCAAAAGATATTGAATGCCTAAAGGCAATAACTGACTAGTAAGAATAAAATTTCTCAGCACTGCAGATCAAACTGAATTTTGCCATTCTAAAGATCAAAAGCCTAGATAGGACACTTGTCTGTGTGCAGGGAAGGGGCAAAGCTAAAGGAACGACCAGAGCTTAATGTCATTACAGAACTGAGGGATGGAAACCGAATTCTGTTTATGGATTGATCAAGATTCAGAGGTAGCCAAAGGTCTGTATTGACCCTTTAAATTAGCAGAAACCCTGCTTTCTGAGATGTCAGCACTGGCACAAGAGATCCTGGGAAACCTGTTACTCTGCATCTCTGGTAGTCTGCTGCTATTTCAGTTGCTGCTTTGGTTATTGAGGCTACATAATAGCCTGTGAGTAGATTTACTACTATGACTCACTAAGGATATTTCAGATATTGAAACACCTACACCTTATCTAATAACTGATTAAAGAGGCTGCTTTTTGAGGTCTCTGCATTCATCTTCAGTTTCAATATGCAAGAATCAGTACAATCAGATGCTTACACAGGAGCACTAAAATAGGCTGGGATGTCACACTGAGCTTTTGATGTTTCTCCCAACCTTGTATCTTGAAAAGGTAACACTATTCAAGAGACTTTTTTCCCCCGGCCCATGTTGTCTGTCCTGTGAAATACATATTGTACACAAGGTCTGTAGGGAATGCAAGGCTTCAACCAACTGTGAGCAGCAGTCTGTGGCGCTGGAATTCATTTATCTTCCACATTTGTGTGTTGTAATGTGCTGTGTGCAGCCTAGTGAGATTTTACACTGATATTTTATCTCTGACTATCCAGTTAACATCACCTTGTGTTGCTGTCATGAATTCTCACTGAAGTATCTTGGAATAGAGAAAAAATTGGAAACTTCCATATTACAGTTTTCAGCCAGAAGTGGGACAAAAAAATTATAGATCTGTTTCATCCATTTCATTCAGTCAGTTTTATTTGGACAACCATTGGCATTGTTTCCAGCTCTACTGCAGCCACCCCAATTCTGTGTCCTTCCTTCACCATGTACTCTGCCACTTGAAAGTAATGCCTGTCACGAGACACTGCTGGTCACTTTATTGGCAAATAGAAACAAAACAGATGTTTAGGCTTTAAACCATGGAAACTAATTAGCTTACACACCTCTACACAGTTGGCACTGTATTTGGCTAGAAGATAACAGGACTGATCTTCATCTGTTAACACCATAAGTGTCAAAAGAAAACCCAAAAGTATTCACCTTGCACTCAACTCACTTCGGCCTGGGATGTTGTGAATCTAAAACTTCACCACATGATGGTGCTCATCATAGCATTAACTACAAAGCTTTAAGAAAAGTTAGGATTAGAACACTTTCTGGCAGATCTTTAGAGTCTACCACTTAGCACAAACTGTGAGATTATTGTCCTTGAAGAAAAAGAAAAAGTTAAGATGCTAAGTCCAGTTACAGTTACTAAGGGGTTGGTGGTAGTGAGAAACTCTTAGGTTCACTTCTTTAAAGAGAGCTTAAAACCCAGGGTTGCAAGACAAGATGTACTACCACCCTTTGCTTGTAGAGCTTGGCTAACCCTTACTAGTGTCTTCCTGTCTCCATATGCCTTCTATTCCTTTCTGCATGGGTGTTTTGATGGTGCTGCAGAGGCCTGATGCAAGATTAATGCGTGAATTTGAACAGTATCCTGGTTCCCAGGCAGTGGGTGTGAAAAGTCCAAGTATACAAAAGAAGTTTAAAGTCCAGCCTCCTTGTCCTTCAGGCTTCTCTACTTAATCATTTAAAAAAACAACAAACATCTCTTTTGGCACCATCTTTGAAGCAAGCTTTTTGTTTTATTAACCTCTCCCTAGTCATAGTCCTGGTGAACTTTCCCAGGGAGCAGAAGATCAGGCTTCAAAGGCCTTCCTGCTGCTGAGTCAAAAATGTTGGTCTTTTGCTCCTTTGTTCATGTTTCAATCACCAGTCTGAGTGGCTTTGCACTGACAGCTTGCACATGGGTATTCTAAGTGGGGAATTTTGGTAGAAGCACACACAAACTTTTAAACCTTGAACAGATCGCAGTACTGGCATGTCTCAAAATATAAGTGTAGCTGAACTTTGGTCTGCTAAGTCTTCTAATATAGATGCAGCATTGCTGGGGCATTTAGACAGGTAGGCAGGGATTTCAGCTCTTTGGTCTCTTCATTATGCACCAAAACACAGGTTCACAGAGTCATTTAAGATCCTAACTCCTACTTAGGTTTAATTTAAACTGGATGCAAGCTCCTAAGTGCCATTGAGAATTTGAATCTTTAATTTTAATTTAAGTGAAACTTAGGCACTTTTATATTCAGAGAATTAATCACTATAAATCTGGACTGAGTTCCAAGTTCCAGCAAGGTTGAAATTTGATAGTTACATACTATTCCCTTTAGATTTCTATTCCCAAAGGATATTTTATCCTTTTATTGAAACTGAATATTAAAGCTACTATTAAAATTCATACTGTCCATGAGTAGAAATTTGGTGAAATAAAACCAGATAATATACATCTCTGTACAAGAACTGGCACTTTGAAAATGGTAAGGGCATAAAAAATCCTATATCTTGAGAAAAATACTGCACATTGTTCCACACAGAGATTTTATTTCTTTTAACCTTTTTTTTTTTTCTTTCTATCAAGAACAGAATAAATCAGGACATACATATGTAAGTATGTATATGCTTACATGTGTATAGATATGTATATACTTATATGTGTATACTTACATGTATGTAAGTATGTAGTAGGTATCTTACATGTGAGCATGTGCATTCTTGCATGAGCACTGGAATAGGTTGCCCCGAAAAGCTATGGATGTCCCACCCCTGGAAGTGTTTAAGGCCAGGTTGGATGGGGCTTTGAGAAAATTGGTCTAGTAAAACGTATCCCTGCCCATAGCAGAGGGATTGAAACTATATGATCTTTAAGGCTCCCTCCAACCCAAACCACTTTGTGATTCTATGAATGTAACAGTTCATTAAAGAAGGCGAATAGCATCCTGCGTTGCATTAGGTGAGGTACTGCCAGCAGCTTAAGGTGGTGATCCTTTCCCTCTGCTCAGCACTGGTGAGGCCCATAGCAGTAATACTGTGTCCAGTTCTGGGCTTCAAAGTACAAGAGACATGGACATATTGGAGGGAGTCCAATGAAGGACCACAAAGATTTCATATCTTTATGAACTACATTCTTTTCTCCCATTTACATTTTGGACTGGATAGTAGATTTCTAGGGGGATTATAATAAAAAGCTAGTTGAGTTTATTTGTACTTTATATCCAGATACTTAAATATTGAGTAATTACACATCATGTACATATTTCCAGCAGGAATTCATATTTTAGCATAGCAAATGAATAAACGAATAAAATGGTATTGATATGACATAGATAGAAGCAGCATCTTGTATCTGTTCTCATTTCTAAGAAGTGATTGCCTAGGAGATACTACTCTGCCAACTTAAGCCCTTTCAAATTTTCAGACAAGTATTTGCAAATTACCTGTCTTGAGTTTGCGTTGTCCGTTTTTCCATCCCCGCATATTGGCCTTGCACATGATGCTCAGAATCACAAGTGTGATTCTACTTAGTTGTGCAAGGTTTGATCTGCTTTCATATAAACTAACTAGTGAAAGAGTTCCCCCAGTTAATCACATGGAACTTTGCTAAATTTGTAATTAATTTATTGTTCCTCTATTGAAAAAGAATGCCTTACTGTGAACTTGAAAACTTTTTTCTTTATGGACATAAAATTAGCCACTAGTGAAATATTAGCAAAATATGATTTATCTTTCTTTTAAAATTAACAGAACTATGGTCTTTAGTGGTTAGAAAATAATGTTTTACTGGACCTTCTGCCCTTCTCTAAAGAAAGGAAAAGGAAGAAATATAAATGAGAATTTTTGATGGACTCTATCTACATTCTGACCACATAACTTCAGTTAATTATTTTTGAAGTAAACATTTTATGTATTTCACTAGTGTTGTGATGGACCTTTCAGCCATTGTAATGAGATATCTATTTTGCCATGTCTCCCATTTGGTTTCCTCATATCTTTCACCAGTTCTTCATAACTGCTCAGGGAAATGCTCCATAGAAAGGAAGAGTGCTTCCGACTTAATTAAAAACTTTGATTCATTTTCTAAGTGTGCATTTTTGTAGTGTATGGACTCGAAAAGACAGGCACTAATGGTAGTTCAATATACTGACTTGTGTGAAAAGAGCCATTCATTTGACATCATTAAGTGCATCTTCATTAACTCAGTAGTTAAACTGAAGTTTTAACTGGTACCTGTTTTTCAGAAAAACTCCCACTTCTGCAAATATTAAGGATTGTTAATGAGTTTTATCTTTGGAAATTTTCCCTCCAATCTTTAGCCATAAAACATTCTCATACTTCAATTAGCAAGTTTATATAGTTTCCTTTTATCATCTTCTTCTAGCCTAAAAAATCTCAAAGTGAAGTAACAAGGGAAGTAAAGCTAATGTAATGAAACATTTTTATTGCAGTCAGAAGTTCAATAATAGCAAGCCTATGGATAGCCACTCCATTTTGTCTGGAAAGAAACAATTAGAAAAATATTTGGTGTTCTTCGTAGTTCTTATCTTTCATTTGTATTTTGAATGAAGATTAAAAAAAACATTCAAGTTTATGTAATGTCTGATTCAGGATCACCACCAGTATCCTCCCCCACCCTAAGACTATATGAGGTTTACTGTAAGAGATATTATTGCTTTTGTACACGGGGTTATAGGTGATAATTATTAGCAATACTATTTAAAACAGACCTTCTCCTTGCCAGGATCTGCAACATGAAGAACTACAAAATTCTAAACTTTCAGGTCTGTTTTAACAATTTGTTACCTGCTGACTAGTGCATTTTCTTGCATATCATAGAATCACAGAATCATAGAATGGTTTGGATTAGAATGGACCTTAAAGATCATCTAGGACCTAGATGGGCAGAGACACCTTCCACTAGATCAGACTGCTCCAAGTGCTGTTCAACCTGGCCTTGAACATTGTAAGGGATGGGACAGCTGCAACTTCCCTGGGCAACCTGTGCCAGTGCCTCATCACCCTCATAGTGAAGAATTTCTTCGTAATATCTAATCTAAATCTATATTTTTTCAGCTTAAAGTCATTTCCTCTTGTCCTGTCACTGCACACTCTTATTAAAAGCCACTTTTCAGATTTCTTGTTGGCCCCTTTAGTGTCTCCCCTGGGCCTTTCCTCTCCAGGCTGAACAACAGCAGCTCTTTCATTTCAGATATCTTAATTTCAGATTGTTTACAAAGGGAAAACAAAAAGAAAAATGAAGACTTTGGAAGCACTTATGACTTCAGCAGAGATGGTGTTCACCTATTACTTTCTTATATAATCTATTTGATATTTTTAATTACATTTTTTTCAGGCTTCTTCTAGCTGTTATGATCATTTACTTCTAATAAAGGTCAGGCTAGCTAAATAGCTTGTCAGATAGAGAAATTACACCTACTCATTTTGCCTAGTGAGATTTTTTTGTGGCCTTTTGTACTGATATTCTGGGGTTTTATGAAAAATGTTATTACTTGATTCTTTGATTGATTGGTGTAGAGTAAATATACATGCAGAGAGAGAGATGAAGGACATGGTGTGCCCAAGGCTGGGGAACAGCAAATGTAGGAGTGCAGGAAAGAACATCACATTTTATGAAGGACTCAGATGAAAGAACTTAAGAAATATAAAAAATATTTTGAAGAAAATAAGGCAGATAGATAACTTGTTTGAAATAAGGATTCTATAAGAACTATATGCCATTATTACTTTTAAGCTTTTGTAATTAAAAGACCAAATCTCTGAAACTCTGATATCTCCCCAAAGAATTTAAGTAAGGAACAAATCCGTTATTTGAGGGGAGTGAAGGCGATAAAATTTGCGTGAAAAACAGTTTGGGAATGAGCTCTGAGGCCTTGGTGCTTGACAAGCCCTGGGGCGATGAGTTGGGGCATTGAAGGACAGGGAAGGTCAAAAAATAAGCCTTGGGGCGATGGGCCAGGATGTAGTTGTGGCGGGAATCTCAGTTGATGATGTGGGGGTTGTGAGAGGGTCTGCAGCATTGTGATTGGACTATTTACCTGGAGAGTTTTACAGGGGCCAATGAGATTGAATGTGGCTGCTTGTACAGGTTAGGAAAGTACCGAACAGGGGGATAAAAAGGGCTTGGTTGTAATAAAGTTGGATTTGAGTCTCCTCATCAACTTGAGTCCGTGTCATGAAATGCCAGTTATTTAGTCTTACTATTTAACTAACCCCCAGATTTTGGCTCAAAATTTCAGATGTGACTAAGAAGGGGATCGAGTATACCCAAATTAGTCATCTAATAAACCAGTTTTTTGCATACCCTTCCCTTTCTTGAGTACCTCATCAGCAACAAGGGCAGAAAGTCGTGGAAGCAGGAGGCAAGTACTGTGTATTCTCAACTGGACAAGCAATTTCCGTTATCCATAAAGAAGGATGCCATTTGTCTTGTCGTCTTGAGCACACTGTGCTTCACCTTACTAGCTCAGTCAAGGTAAGAAGGTAGCAGGGCTAACATTTACGATTGGTTATATAATTTTTCAGATGGCCAGTTTTCTATAACATCTGTATTCCTGTTTGACTGCAAGTGAGACATGGAAAATTGTATGGGTTATTTTTTTGCAGGAAATGCATGAATTCCTAAGCATATTCCTATAGCACTGACAGCTATATCAAAAAGTACACATGGCCCAGATGCACAAAAACATTTTGATGCTGAACTGTATCCAGAATGTGGGTGTCTAAGACAAACTTAGGAGGCCACGAGATTGTCTTCCAGACTTTATGTACACTTTTGTGACTCAGATGTAAAGTAATTACCTTAAGCCAACTGAGGTTCACTTGCTCTTGAATGGTAATTCTCTGGAGCTTGAAGAAGGCATGTGGAGGGAAAGAGAGAGGGGGAATTTCACTGCATCAGTCCTCTTAATATATATCAATTTTATCTTCAAAAAGGTGAATGTTGAGAAGTATAAAGCTCCTTTAAATGGAATATTTCCCCCCATCTTGACAGCAGAAGCTTAGGCAAATATACTGACTTTCATTAGAGCACAGTACAAGACGTATTTAATGACTTAGTTTGCTCGTTTGTGACCCTTTTCAACTTAGCCCTCTGCAAATTTGTCTGTAAGAGTGACAGGGAAGAAATGTAATATTTTAAAGAACATATGTAGCTTCAGAGGTCTTTATTTATGTGTAATGAATGGACTCAACCCTGTGATCTTAGCCTGGTGGGATAGAAATGAAATCTAGAGAGTATATTGCAGAAGGAGTGCTTAAACCATTGGCCCATACTACGTGAAGGCAGATGGACAGAATTCTCTTAATAAACCAGGCTTAAATCTCTAGTCAGTGCGATGCATGCACAGATTTACTTTCCATTGGAGGAAGGAGTTGATGGGATTAAATTCTTTTTATTCAGTTCATTTGGACTCCAGTAATATGTGATATGCTCTCTTTGAACATAATGTGTGATGTATGTTACGGCACTGTATGTGTTAGTTTTCTGAAGGTCTTTCTTGAATGAATTCCGTTCAATTCATTGCTCATTCATATATTAGATACTGCTTTGTTTTCATCTGACTGTGCTTTCTTTTCAGTGACTCATAATCCATGGGCAAGGCACTTGTCCAAAAAGAAACATTAGAATAATTATAACATCAATATGTGTTGTGAAATAATGTGTTGTATGAAATTACTTCTGGTCAATTCTATCATAAGTCATGAGAGTATCTTTCAATGGCTTGTTGGAAGATATAAAAAGAAAGCATGCAAAATAGGTTGAAAAAAAATAGGAAAAAAAACCCTGTTATTTTAATGTTTCTTTTTTTTTGTTATCAGTAATCAGACCATCAATTTTTGAAGTCAGAATTTTCCTTTTCTATTGTGGGTAGAAGATAAATGAAATCTTGATAAGGAAAGAAAATTTTCTTTACTTATCAAGAGGTTAATTAAGGTACTCATGCAGTTCAAGAACAAATGACAGGAGAAAATCATGTTCTGCAACATAATAAAATTATTTCATATTGTATCTCAGGAAGAAAGCTAAAAAAAAAAAGTAACACAATATTTAAAACTTAAAAAAAAAAAAATGTAACACAAAATTTAAAACTTAACAAGATGAACTAATTCACTGTCCAGCCAGCATGGCTTCACTAAGGGGAAATCATGTCTGACCAATGTGGTGGTCTTCTATGATGGGGCTACGGCACTGATAGGCAAGGGCAGAGCAGTTGATGTCATCTACCTGGACTTGTGCAAAGCGTTCGACACTGTCCCACACAACATCCTTGTCTCTAAATTGGAGAGACATCAATTTGATGGGTGGACAACTGGCTGGATGGCCGCATGCAAAGAGTTGTGGTCAATGGCTCGATGTCCAGCTGGAGACTGGTAACGAGTGGTGTCCCTCAGGGATCGGTGTTGGGACCGGTCTTGTTCAACATCTTTGTCGGTGACACGGACAGTGGGATTGAGTGCGCCCTCAGCAAGTTTGCCGATGACACCAAGCTGTGTGGTTCGGTTGATACGCTGGAAGGAAGGATTGCCATCCAGAGTGAACTTGACATGCTTGTGAGGTGGGCTGATGCTAACCTTATGAAGTTTAACCATGATGAGTGCAAGGTCCTACGCCTGGGTCAGAGCAATCTCAGGCATGACTACAGATTGGGCAGAGAAGAGATTCAGAGCAGCCCTGCGGAGAAGCACTTAGGGGTGTTGGTCTATAGGAAACTTAACATGAGCCGGCAGTGTGCGCCCACAGCCCAGAAAGCCAACCGTATCCTGGGCTTCATCAAGAGCAGCGTGACCAGCAGATCGAAGGAGGTGATCCTGCCCCTCTACTCTGCTCTCCTGAGACCTCACTTGGAGTATTGTGTGCAGTTTTGGTGTCCTCAGCATAAAAAGGACATGGAACTGTCCAGGGGAGGGCCACGAGGATGATCAGGGGACTGGAGCACCTCCCATATGAAGATAGGCTGAGAAAGTTTGGGCTGTTGAGCCTGGAGAAGAGAAGGCTGCGTGGAGACCTCATAGCAGCCTTCCAGTATCTGAAGGGGGCCTATCAGGATGCTGGGGAGGGACTCTTCATTACGGACTGTAGTGACAGGACAAGGGGTAACAGGTTAAAACTTAAACAGGGGAAGTTTAGATTGGATTTAAGGAGGCAGTTCTTTACTGAGAGGGTGGTGAGGTACTGGAATGGGTTGCCCAGGGAAGCCTTGAATGCTCCATCCCTGGTGGTGTTCAAGGCCAGGTTGGACAGAGACTTGGGTGGCATGGTTTAGTGTGAGGTGTCCCTGCCCATGGCAGGGGGGTTGGAACGGGATGATCTTAAGGTCCTTTCTAACCTTAACTATTCTATGATTCTATGATTAACGCAATGAGGTCTTGTCCATTGTAGCATCCCCATAAAACAACAGAAATAGAGAGAATAGCAGAGAATTTTAACCAGAAATTCATTTTGTACATCATTTATGAAAAATCACTCAAAACTCTTTCTCTATTCCCTGCTCTGCTGTTGGCTAAACCCAGATACTTTTACCCATATTCCTGTATTCTTACTTCCAGCTGTTTTACAGTACTGAGAAATTAATGGTATGGAATACCTCTTTGGTTAGTGTGGGTCAGGTGTCATGTCTCTGTTTCCTCCTGGCTTCCCCTCCTCCCTGGCACAGCATGAGATTCAGAAAGTCCTTGGTCAGAGTAAACATTACTGAGCAGCAACCAAAAACGTCAGTGTTATCAGCACTGTTCCCAGGCTGAAAGTCAAAACCACAGCACTGCACCAGCTACTAAGAAGGAGAAAAATGACTGCTACTGCTGAGCCCAGGACAATCATCATTAATTTCTCAGTGGCTTAAACCATGACATATGATCAAGTTGCTTCCTCCATTTCCCGCAGCTACAGGAACTCAGACTATATGATTGCCCTCTAGTTCATAGTATTGCTGTAAGTCTTCTAATCCTATTGTTTGCCACTTTTGCTATGACTGAGACAGTGTTTTTTCCGTATCTATGGTTAGATACCTTTCTTCCCCGTTCTTGTTCTCTCTGTCTTTTTCAGCTCTCCCTTGCATTATGCCAACTGAGGTCAACTTGCAGCTGTCAGAAGATGCACGTTTTTCTTTTTTAAATTTAGAACTGCAGGAAGGTGATAAAATGAAGTAAAAGGTTTTTTTTCTATAATTTTAACTACAAAACCAATGGAATTCTTGTAGCTAAGGAACAGTATCATGACTTATTCCACCAGTGCCCTTCAGCTCTTTCTTGGTGGGACAATCTTTTTCTTAGTTTTCAGTGAATGAATCATAGAATAATTTGGGTTTTAAGGAACCTCAAAGCTCATCCAGTTCCAACTCCCCTGACACAGGCAGGGACACCTCCTGCTAGACCAGGTTGCTCGGAGCTCCATCCAACATGGCCTTGAACACTGACAAGGATGGGGCAGCCACAACTTTTTGGGCAACATGTTCTAGTTTCTCATCGCCACTTTTAAATATGGGGTTTTTTGAAATTAAATAGCAAACATTTTCATGAAGCAGTCATTTATTCCAAGGAAATCAACTGTGAAGTGGGAAAGTTTTTACATGATAAATAGCCCTTAGTCACTATCCGATGAGGATACTCAGTGGCACAACAAGCCATTCACACCTAACCATTAAGGAAGAGCTAATGAGAACTATTCTTTTAGGCAACTTCTATCTAAATATTGAGATTGTTCTGTGAAACACAGGAGCAACTTGACTGTAGAAAGAAATTCATTAAATAATTAATAACTGTGTCCCCATCAATATAGTATTTTTTGGATATTCATGCAGAGATAAGATGCTGTTTCACTATTTCTGTCTGTAAAAACAGTAAGAGCAGAAAAAGCTCTTATTATAAAAACATCCCTGATATCTCATTTAAAATTTTACATTTTTTAATTTCCTTTTGTGTAAGTCTAGTATTATAGCCCATTTCCCTCAAGAATTTATATTTATGCTTGTACAGGCAAAGCCTGGGTAACAAGCAATAACAAAGTATGTGGAATTTTAATTTAAAATTCCTGTAATGCACACAAATACAAGTTTATGGTATATGAAATGCCAAAATATGGTTATGGATTATGTGTTTCATTGTTTTCTTTTGTCTTAAATTCCTGAATATTTCTCACAACTGAAGATGACAGGGTGCTTCTTTGGACATGTGGCATTACAAATATTCACAGATCTGCAGGTATTCCTGAAGGTTGCTCCATTTAATAAAGGTTAAATTAGGCAATCCAAGATCAGCTCAATTGCAAATTCTTATCAGAGTGATTGGTTAGAAAAGTTAAAACCACCAGTAACTGCTCAGGTAACAGGTATGGATAATGTCATAAAAGAATTTCTATTAAATAGTTCTGAGATTTAACCAACGTATTCTTGAAATTGATCAACAGAATAAAAAAAAAAATGACAGAACAGTCTTTGCTTATTTATAGTGTATATCTCCATCTCAATCTGAAGTAAAGACTGTCTTAACCTGTTATTTTTCCTCTCTTTAAAATTCTGATTAGTAAAAGTTACAGTCTCATTAGCCTGCGTCTCATTCACACATGACTGTTTCCAGGTTCAGTGAAATACACAGAGAATAAAAGAGACCTGAAGAAGGACACTTGTTTATTTTAGGATAGTGCTCAGTTCTACTTCAGATTACTTCAGCTCACAATGTAGATGAAAAAATAAAATGTACCAAGCTTCATTTCAAAAGAAATTCTAAAATAGGAAATGGAAAAGGAAATTAAAACTCAGTGTACTTCAGAAGAACTATACATTCAAAAACTTTGAAAACCTGGTAATATAATTATATGTGGTCTGCTGATTAAAAAAAAAATAAAAAAATGCAGTAGTGAAATATTTTTAGTTAACTTAAATTCCATGTTACAAGCAGATAAAAGCTTCCACCTTTATCAGCAAATACTTTTTGAACACTGAGGTTTACCATGATGTTCTACTGGCTTAGTGTCACTGAGCACATAATGGAAAGATGGTATTTTTCCACTGTAGATGATAAACATTTTAAAACTTGCAGAACCCTAAGATATGTATCCAAGGTGTTCTGGAAGTCAATAGAGTTGTACCAGGCTACTTGAATCTAGACTAACCTTTGTCTCCAAACTCAGGTACAGTATCCTTGAAACATAGTGCATCAATCAATCATTTTCTGTTTCGTACATTTTTAGAAAAAAAGGCTTTAAACCTACTCTAGGTACTTCAATGTTCAAAGTGTCATATGCAATATTTATATGTACTTTACCTTCCCATCAGTCAGTAATGCCTTGTATAACTTTTCCAAATCATCTTTCTCATAGCTCTGTCACAATCCCCCATAAATTCATGATGACAATAATCAACCAGTTAAACTTGTATGTGCAGAATACTTGCATATGAAAAAGTGTTTGTCATTGGGTGTTAAGGCAAATCCAAAAATAATAGCAATGTTTGTGGTAGGTAGCTGAAGAGTTTTACAAGACAACAAAGTCGTAGCTTAATTTACAAGGGTCCAGAAAAGAACTTTCTTTGCCTTGTTAAGTACTTTCAAACTTCAATATCTGCTCTTCTCAGATAAATGTAAGATTTATACTTGTTATTTATACATATACATTGGAATCCAATAAATATTTAATACATATGTAGTGGAACTTTCACTTTCTGATCAATACCACATGTAATTCTTGAAGAAATATCACAGCACTTCCTCAGAAGATGAATCACTTCAGTATAAAATCCTTTTAAGAAAAATATTCAATCAATTCTGTCTTTAAACATTTTTCTGTCTTGAGCTGAAATAGAGTTTGAATGCTACAGACTTGTGAATAGTTATATAAATTAAGTAAAAGTGGATTTGATAGAGCAAAGAAGAGCTTTTTGGTTTCTGTTTTTTCAGTAAGTTGTGAATAGCCTCCTGCACTAAAGAAAGACTCCCAGAGAATGCAATCAGGAGGAAAATAACACAGGTGAGGTGAAGAGATGAGTACATAGATGAAAACTTGGATTTACAGTGTACCATTGTAGAAATACTAGTTGTTCTAGCTGTTGGCAAAGCAAGATAAGAAATCAGGAAAATTAAAAAAAGTAGTAGCCTTTCCATAGCACAAGGAGAAACCTGTATTTCACAATTTTTTACAACTTATTTTTAAGAACTCAGAAAATTCATATTCCATGACTGTCACCTCTGTAAGGACTTAAAAACACTTGAAAAAGGACACATGTTGATTTTGTGAAGCAGCTTGAACCTAAACACGTTTTTTTTTTTCTGTTTGAAAGTTATAATATGAACCTTACAAATCACTGTGTCCTGGTGGAAGTTCAAGGCTATGCTTCTTACTCTTCAGCCTGTAACGCACCAGATGTTGTTTATAGATGCATTGAAGCTACTTGCTATTTTAAGGTTTTGGATTTCTTTTTTTAAGAAGTAGCAGTTAAATTTAAGTAGTTTAGCGTCTTTTGATGATCATCTATCTGTTTAGAAGAACAGCACCTCAAATCTCTGCTGTTGTCTAAATGTCTATGTGACTATCAGGCAAACTGCATACATTTAAGTTTAAATAAATATCTTGGTTTTGGCTGGGATAGTGTTCTTTTTGTTTTGTTTTGGGTTTTTTTCCCTAGTAGCTGATACAGTGCTGTGTTTTGTATTTAGTAAGGGAATAATGTTGATAACACACCAATGTTTTAGTTGTTGCTAAGTAGCACTTACTCTGATCAAGCACTTTTCAATCTCATGCTTTGCCAGTGAGGAGGGGAACAAGAAGCCGGGATGGAGCAGAGACAGGACACCTGAAGCCAAAGGGGTGTTCCATAGCACAGTACATCATGCCCAGTATATAAACTGGGGGTTACCCAGAAGGCCCTGCTGCTGGGATTGGGCTGGATGTCAGTCAGCAGATGGTGAGCAATTGTGCTGTGCATCACTGCTGTTTATGAAGTTTTTTTCTTCTCTCTCTTTTTCTAACATCATACTACTTTAAATACTACTACTACAACAACTAGTATTTCCATTACTACTTTATAATTAGTAATATTAATAATAGCAATTTACTTTATTCCATTTATTAAGCTGTTCTTATATCAACCCACAGGTTTAGCTTTTTTGTGATCCTCCTCCCCACTTATTTGCTGGCTGGGGTTATACCACAACAATTTCTTAAAAATTATGGTCTGCAAAGAGTAACGAGTTAACTAGCTTCATGTAAATTCTAACTAAGGAACACCTTCTGTGGTCTATAGAAAGGGTATTTCTACTTGAGGCATTAAATAACTGTTGAGTTTATGGTGAAAAATATTCTGAACAGATATTAATAAGCTTTTTATTAAAGAAAGGCTGCTCAATGTTTTTTAATTCTACTTAATTTTTTTTCTTATATCAGGTGTAGTAAACTTCAGAAGAATAAGAAATTTTCTAAGAACTTTGATTTTAAAAGATTTTTATGAAATGGATCTTCTATCAAAATGAATGTGTTTGGAAATAAAATGTTAAACTTTATTTTGTCAAACTAATTTCTCTGGTAAAATAAAATTCAGTAACATAGAAATGATTCAAACAAATTGTCATTTTGATATAATTACATTTTGTTTTCAATTTTTTACTCTTCCCTCACTTTGGCTTGTTATTTTTTTCCATTCTACTAAAAAAATGTAAAAAAATGAAAATATCAAAACAGAAGTGCAAAGGGACATATTTTCTATTTTTTCAAAACCAAAATAAAAATTATGCCTGGTTTTTTTGTTTTGTTGTGGTTTGGTTTTGTTTTGTTTGGTTTGGGTTTTTTTTGTTTGAGTTTTTTTAGATCTTCTTGTGTTTGTGGCCAACTATTTGGAGTATTAATAAAAAATTATTTTTTTAATTTAAATGCTAGCCATAGAATACTAAATACATTAAAAAGGTTTTTTTCCCCTCTCTTTTTTTGGATACTTGTTTTGCAAGTATATACATGTTTTGAGAGCATTTTAAAATGCCCTGAAGATAACTAAGTTTAGAAATAAAGGCAAATATCCTTGTTATCTTTGAGAGTTCCAAAAGTGGGTGCAGGGAATATTCTTTTCCTCAGTTTCTCTCCATTGGATTGCAGCAAAATTTAGGGATCTAAAATTATTCATATGGTGGTAACAACAGGCATAGCATGTTTAAGAATTAAATTTGGGGGAAAGATAGCAAAAGAACATATATTTGGTAACTGTTGTGTAGGCATGAAAAGGAAAAATCATGCAACATTAATGAAAATGATTATTCTACTTTTTGAAATAAGTATTATATTCCACAGCCATTGTTTGCAAGATAGCTTTAAGCTACAGGATTTCTTACTCATTTCTGCCTTTCATTGTCTATGGAAGGTAGAAACTAAGGACTGCACTGTTTGGTCAAGGGAGTTAATGCAGTGTATTTTCCAGGTCATGAAGGCAGCAGCAAATCTACTGTGAAGGCAAGAAGCACAATAAAGTCATTCTTGAAGGAAATGCCTCTCTAACAGAGATGCAGCTAAACACAGATGAAAGTCTTTTATGAAATGATTGCATCTATTTACATTAAAAAGCTGAACATTATCACTAATTCTACTTAAAAGCCAAGTGTAAGCATGCTTACTGAGTTCTGGCCTTAGCCAAATCTTATTTGTATCAGGATCCCAGGTAAGGTGTGGCGTATTAAGAAAATATACTTTGAATTTGAATTTTTAAGGGGTTTCCTTTTCCTACTTAGATGTGTGTAGCATACAAGACTCCGTTCTCGTTCCCAGCTTCATCAGCGTGCTCTTCTGCAAGCAGATGCTCACAAATCCATGCTGTCTGAAATGACCAGACATAGGACACAGGTTTTGATGCAAAGTTACAGCATCTGTGGCATTAGGTTACAGCTAAGAAGCTTTCAGCAGGACTTGGTAGTTCAAGCTGCACCACTACCACCACCGGCGCGGCTCCAAGCTGACTCCTGTCTGTCCAGGAGGGAGCACAGGCAAACTCAGCTTTTGCTATCATGTATCTATTATAATAATTTAGTTCTGGAAGTCTGAAATTGTTCTGGTCTCCTAAGAAAAGATACCAAAACGTTGGTTCTTCAGAAAGAATGTCAGTACTATAGTTTTAAGTCTGTGGATGAGAACAATCTAATGTCAACTGCAATCTACATCAGCTTTTGCTCTGAATCATTTGAGCAGAAAACTTTAAATAAAATCTCTATTATAATTAGAAGAGACTATAATCATCATAAATTGCTAAAATGCCAATATTGTGGTAAAGAAAGCTGACAATATCAGTGTGATAATTATTAAAAAAAGAAATAAAACATGTTCTGTGATGCCTGACAAATTTAATTGCAGGATGTTTTTTATATGCAGAGATAGCAGACTGTTAGTTGTAATCAAACTAATGATTTGTCCTTGCCACTTAACAAGGTTTATTTTGTGCCAGTGAAAACATAAAGATAGCACAAAATGCATACTACAGGCATCTATATCAGAAAACAGATGAGAGCACTGTGGAAATTTCTATTTTGTCATCATTTCTGTATTCAAATGGTACTCAGAAACTCAAAAGAAGGCAGATATATTTGCCCTTAGTTACCAGTGTAAATTTTGAATTCCTCTTGTGGTTGCATGTGCTTTTCATATGTGAGTAGAAGATGCAGTGATAAGGAGAATTAATGCTCCATCCTATGTGACCAGCACATGAGAGGAGTGTGAAGAAAATCACAGTTATTAATTAGTTTCATCACATTCAAACTTGCATGTCCTTATAGGAGTCATCCCAAAGGCTAAACTGAGTTTGCCTTAAGTCTGGCTTCTTTATTTTGCAACTTGGAACAAAAGACAAGATTATTTTGGTTGGTTTCATTCTTCCTATATTTTTCCTGATCTGATAAAGATTGTTTCTTCTTACTTCTCTAACGCAGCTCTATGCTACGTTGAACTGAACATTGTTCAAATGGACTAACCATTTCTGTCATTTTAATGCTGGAAAAAGGCTTTTCCTTGGCCATTCAATTATTCAGCTCAAAGTAGTTGAAATGAAAGTGGAGGTTATTGTTCTTTGATATAATGATATATTCAATATACTTATTTTGTTCTCTTAGAATTTTAATTTCAGCAAGCACACTGTTGCTATTTGACTCTTCCCTGAACTTGATGAGCGTCTGATTTGAGGGCCTTTTTTCCTTAAAAGAAGAGCTATGACTTTGAATTTGACTTCAAGATTGTACATCCCGCTGTAAATAGATATTTCTTGTTAGAAATATAACAGTCCCGTTTCTCCTCCAGTTACTGCTAGGTTCTCGGGGAAGGGGGGGGGAAATTTAAAAAAAAAGGGAGACATGTCTCTGGCCTGTCAGTGCTTACAAATCCAGGGTCAAGCAAAGTTGCTGTATTCACTGCAGCTTACATTTTGCTGCTTCTGCAGAGCAATAGGAAGATCTTTCTTTGGTCGCCCGTAGGTACCTCATCTGCTGAAATGTTTCCATGGAGACAGGGCATAGCTGAGCACAGCGGCAGGAGCCAAGATGCATATCACAATCCTTTCACCACTACTGTATGTACTTGTGTGGCTGATGAACAGCACCTCCCTTCTTTAGGAATCTTATTTTGTTAGAAATAAAATGCTGTTTTCTTAAAGGAAAAGCTCTGTAAACTACAAAAGTGGAAAACAACATATATGTATGAGAATTGTGCACAAATTTCACAGTATTTCGGTAATGTTTCAGGAAACTCGAAAACCCTGTACAGTTGAGATCCTGTTTTTTGAGTTTGGATTCTGTTTGCATTTCAGATTTATTTATTTCTAGATTTAAAATCAAACAAATACTGTCTTCTTTAGCATGAGATGACTTTAATTCCTTCACTCCTTTGCATTCAGAATAGATATGACACTTTGTGGAATATCAGAACATGAGCCTTTTAGGTAAGCACTTTTCCTAGTAAATTAGATTCTCAGTGACAGAATGGTGTTTGAAAGGTATAATTATGATTGAAAATTTTTGTATGTTTTATTTGAATTGAAATTTCCCATCATATTTTTTTCATTTGAATGTATACGTTTGCTTCATGAAGGTTAATGAGCTGAGAGGAAGAAAAGCTAATGGAAATGTATTTTATTTCAAGATCACAGAATCACAGAATCCCAAGGGTTAGAAGGGACCTCAAGCAATCATCTAGTCCAACCCCCCTGCAAGAGCAGGGTAACCTAGAATACATCACACAGGAACTTGCCCAGCCGGGCCTTGAATGTCTCCAACGCAGGAGAAGATGGAGGTATTCAGGTTTTTTGTTTGGTTGTGGTATCTGAACCATGCCTTATTACACAATACTTTTTGGAAGAAGATAGTCCTGGAATAAAGGCTTTGGCATTAAACTCTAGAACATGCTTCACATAGCAAATGTAAGCAAAACAGAAGTATTTTTATGAATGTCGGGGTGAAATCCTGACCTCATTAAAGTCACTATTAAAACTATCTTGGCTTCTTCAAGGTATTTTTTTTTTTAGGAAAACTAGGAAATAATTAGTACTGCTATAGTAAATACTAATAAAACTTCACTTTAAATAGTTCAGATTTTCAAGTCACCAGCACCGAAATGAACTATATATGGAAAAATATACCAGCAGAGTGCTAACATAAGCAAAGGTTAAGATGAAATATACCGATTCTTATAAATAAAAACTTCACTAACTTTAAATGTGTCAGGAAGCATTTCCTGGCCATGGTGTTTGTAGATATGCAAGACAATGTTGTGTGATCCACCTGACCTAGTTGTTATTTGTTTGTTAGCACAGAGGTTAAGGCTTGCATGCAGTGACTCATGTGACCTCTTACAATGTCCTGTCCCTGTGCTCTTCTGGGTGGAAGATTGGTATGAATATGAAAACAAGAAGCCACAGGCATAGAAACCTATTGAGTACCATTTAAATGAAAACATGATGTTCAGGCCGTGGGTCACAGACGTTGGTTTTGCTGAGATGCAGGAGATGCATCTGAGGGATGCAGGAGAATTTAATTCAGCCTGCTGCAAATATAGGGGAACCCTGAGACAGTGACTTCTCACAAATGATACTTTTCCTTTTGTGGCCACACAAAACACCATGTTTGAATTCAGGGGGCTCCTGCAATGAAGGAATCAAAAGCCTGTGAGAAATTCCAGGTTTGATGACAGCCCTGATATTTTCTAACCTTCTTTTTTTCCAAAAAAAAGAATATTTTTCTGGAATGGTACTTTTGCTTGCTGTTGAAAACACAAAAACATGATTGTTTAACGTGTTCTTATCTCATGCAATATTTGCAGAAAACTGTATTGCAGCTGCTTAGGAGTCAGTTGTAATGATCCTAAAACTCTTAAATTTTTTGTGCCACACCTTGCTGTTTTCCAGAAGTTTGAAAAGTTATGATTTATTACACAAATCTGTGTTAGATAAATCAGAGTGCCATTCTGCTGCAGAAAAAGCTCTTAAAATATGAGCTGTCTCACTGCAGCCTGGTAGATATGTCTAAGCCATGGCTCAGTGTATCCTGATCCAATAAGTGTTGCAGAACAACTTGATCTTTATCTTTGCAAGACAAAAGATTTAGGTCTCTTTCACCAGATTTGAAGAGCCACTCAGTCTGACACAGAAATGAGGATGGACAAACAGATTATACAGTAATCATTTTGACCCAAGATCTTATCCTGGGAGGTGCAAAAGTGCTATTGCTCGTTAAATGAAGATGCATCTTAGTACAAAGTGGTTATAGCCCTACTTACCTGTCCTCACATTGGTGAACATTATGGGCACCAGTCAGCATTAGACACACAGTGAGCAGAGGATGACATTCAGAACTCTCTTTCTCTTCAGCTGAAGACAGAAATAGTTAGGACAATATCACAGCAAAGGTTATCTTCAATCACTTGAAGAAGAATGAGCCATCTGGCCTGGTTTTAGCTAGAATAGAGTTACTTTTCTTCCTAGTAGCTGGTACAGTGCTGTGTTTTGGATTTAGGATGAGAATAATGTTGATAACACACTGATGTTTTAGTTTTTGTTGAGCACAGTTCACACTAAGTCAAGACTTTTCAGCTTCTTACCCTACCTGACCAGCCAGTAGACTGAGGGTGCATAAGAAGTTGAGAGGGGACATAGCTGGGATAGCTGATCCCAATGACCAAAGGGATATTCCATACCATATAGCATCATGCTTAGTATATAAACTGGAAGGACATTTGAAGTGGTGGTGTTTGTCTTCCCAAGTAACTATTATTCCTGATGAAGCCCTGCTTTCCTGGAGATGGATGAACATCTGCCTGCTGGTGATGAGTAAATTCCTCCATTTATTCTGTTTGTTCTTGCAGCTTTTGTTTTATCTATTAAACTACTTTTATCTCAGCCCATGAGTTTTCTCACTTTTACTATTCTGATTCTCTCTCCCATCCTGAGGCAGGCTGGAGTGAGCAAGTAAGTAGCTGTGTGGGGCTCGGTTGCTGGCTGGGCTTAAATTGTGAAGCCAAACTATTTTCAGAGCTCCTCTGTGAACAGTAAAAGAAACCACAGAATTAATAATAAACTAATGTCTTGGTTTTGCTTGTCTTTAAGAGGTGCAGAAAGCACTTGACCCTTATGTCTGTTTAGTATGAAAGACTGTGCCTCCACTTCTTGAACATAAGCGCGGTTTCTGCTCAGCTTTGCAGTGGAATTTAACAACCATCTTGAGCTGAAAAATCACACAAGGACTTTCTGGATCAAACTTATTATGCATTCAGTTTCCCAATACTCCATCTGCTGTTTCCTTTTTCCATATCCCATTAACAAATGCTAAGCTGCAGATTGTTTTTCACATAGTAATGAGCTGCATAAGTATGCAAACAAAGCAAAAGTTATATATTTCTGTTAGAATAAGTGCCAAGAACACCTCCTGTTGCAACACTACTAATGACAGGATAGCAACAGTGGAATAAAGAGAGTAATTTGTAGTATTCCCAGGTCAGCTGTACACATGGTTTTTCCAAAAATAAGTAACTAAGGCAATTTATCCTGTAATTACAATGCACTAGATTCATTCCTGCTGTAGTTGCAGTAGCCTCAGTGGATCTGTATCATGGAAAAATTTGGCCTTGCAGTTGGGAAGCCTCCTACAGATGGTGGTAAAAAAAGGTGACCAGCATAAATAATGTCATTATCCCAATTAACTGGAATTGATTAATTCATCCATCCTTTTCCCAAGTGATTATGTCCAATTAAAATAATTGCCTGGATAGCATTCCATTGTTGGATCCCTGGATGAAATAGATCTTTGAAATAGCATTTTACTCATATGCCAGCACATCCACCACTACCTGGCAATAGGGAAACGCATTAAAACTGCTACAGTTCAATATGAGGACAGAGAAGCTTTGGAATGTCTCTAAGACACACAGACTCATGTATTATTATTTGTATAAGCATGGGGTTACTGCGGAATGGGATCTGATTTTTTGCAGAATGCAAGGGGATGGTGCTTGCTGTAAAGGCCTTACATTTTTAAGGAAGCACAGACACATATAGGGAGCCTAAGGGAACAATGAAACAATAGCAGTAGGCATAGCCAGTGCTGGCAGTGGCACCACAGCAACTTCTCAGTGTTGTATATTTTTGTAGGCATCACAGTCATGGACTGGTTTCTAATCATGTCTCTGAAGGTAGCTAGTTCAGTATATACTTACACAGACATTCTCCAAGCTATGAAAGTGATAAAAAGTCTGATGATATGTGTCTGAAAATGTTAAGCATGGTCAGGGGAGCCTGATACCACGGACCTATCAAAGGCAAGAGTCTACTTTCTGATTGTGATTAGGAGATGATGGGTGTGACAGGGATGCCTTGAAAAGGCAGTTTCTGAAATCACATATGAAATGTAAGAGAGATATAGAGTAGTCATTTAAAGAAAGGGATAACAAGCTCAAATGAGCTGGGTAGGAAAAGGATGCCTGTAGCCACAGTATAGCATCTGCTAAATTTAGAGAAAAGGCTGTTCTAATAAAGTGTGAGAGTACACATAGATGTATGCATACATGGAGACGAAAAAACTGTATCTAAGAGATGTTTTGCATAGAAAATATGCAAAATTCAAGCATAGTTTGCATTTAAAAACATTAAACTCAGAGATAGATAAGAAGCTTAAATTACTGGGCTGCATAAACACTCAGTACAGTAGCTGGTTCACTTAAGAAAATGAGGTAGGAGAAAGCTTGGAATACAAAACTTTTTGTTGAATCTGAGCTCCTGGCTGCAAGATGAGAAAATGTCAAAGAAAGACATTACAGATTTAATTTGAAAGGTAGTTACATGGTACTGAGAAACAACTGTGAGTTATGTAAGTAATAGAAAATTATTTTAATTTACAAATGAGACAGTAACAAGATAAGGCATGGAACAAAGACAGGTATGAAGGAAAAAAATTCCCATCGGCTAATGTCCTGGGTTCAGCAGTAGCAGTCATTTTTCTCCTTCTTAGTAGCTGCTGCAGTGCTGTGGTTTTGACTTTCAGCCTGGGAACAGTGCTGATAACACCGATGTTTTTAGTTGCTGCTCAGTAATGTTTACTCTGATCAAGGACTTTGTGAGTCTTATGCTCTGTCAGGGAGAAGGGGAAGCTGGGAGGAAGCAGAGACAGGACACCTGACCCAAACTAGCCAAAGAAGTATTCCATGCCACAGCACATCATGCCCAGGATGTAGAACTGGGGGCAATTACCCGGAAGGGTTAGATCACTGCTCGGTTGGGCTGGGTATTGGTCGGCGGGTGGTGAGGTGTTGTATTCTCTTCCCTTGTTATTTTCCTTATCATTATTATTATTGGTGGTAGCAGTAGTGATTTGTGTTATACCTTAGTTACTGGACTGCTCTTATCTCAACCTGTGGGAGTTACATTCTTTAGATTTTCCTCCACATTCCTCTGGGGGGGGGGGGGGGTTGAGAAGGAGGAAGGGCAAGCGGGGGGAGTGAGAGAGCAAGCTGCGTGACTGGGCTTAAACCATGACAGCTAAGTGCTGGGGAACCCTGCAGAAAACTGGTAAAGGGTTAAGAAGAATTGTTTATGGGACATGTCAATAAAAATATAATAGAAATATACAGGGGATGTGAAAGGAATAGGTTAATGGACACCAGTGACTTGCAAATCAACTAGGTAGAAAGCACACAGCACATCACAGAAAATGAAGCTCAATTCTGGTTTTAAGCATACACAATGTAGAATCCTTTTGCTTGCTTAAATGTAGGCATCTCATGAGAATTGTGAAAGGCTTCCACATGGCCTTTAGCCACCCCTTCCGCATTGTGTTCAACTTGTCACCCTAGGCAGGTTATTCAGATACCTTCTTGTGCCTCGTGGGCTAAAACTGGCATCTTAGCACAATTTGGCATGTCATGATGATATGTAGAAAAAGGAGCTATGAAAGTGTCTGTGTAAAATATACATACAGAAAAGTGAATGTTTGTGACAGTGAAGCTGTGAAATGCCCAAAATAAACCAAAGACCTGAATCTTTCTAGGACTTGTTGACTCAAATCCTTAAATCCTTCAAAGCAGTCATATTCATGATTGTAAAATCTAAGTATTGCTGTGATTCTTTTCGTTTGTTTCTTTTCCATTAAGAAGATTCATTTTGTTTCTATTTCCTTAATTTGTTTCACAGTTCACAAAACAGAGAACATTTTTTGGCTCTTGAATATCTATCATTCTCTTACACTGTAAATCCAGTTAGATTAGGTCTTCAGGCAGAAGTAGCAACTTGTTTGATTTATTAAAAAGTATTTTGGCTATCCAATGTAAGGAGTTTTAATTTATTATTTTGTTTTCCTAGTTGACCATAAGAAGCTCCCATTGCAGTCCTGAAATTAGCTAAAATAAAGGAAAACTTGTCAAGCTGCATTTTTACGAGGAAAAAGCATTACTCCAGCTGCAAGTGATAGTTAGAAAGACTTTGTTAATGCCTACTTAAAGTTCAACAGCTTTCAGTGTCCCTATAGTTAATCTAGTGTAATCAGTGTCTTCCTGCAGGTATGGATTTTTCTATCACCATATGCTTGACTGAAAGCATCTGATTCACAGCCTATGCCAGGACAGCAGATGCTGCGCAAGTCATTTTGGAGTGATACAGTATGTGGCACTCATGACTGTAAAAGTAACATCTTTCCTCTGAAATCCTATTCCAAGATATTTTTGAAATCTTTTCTTTTTGAAACCTGTTTACTTTAGAAAGTTTTTGAAATAGAAATTTTTTTTACTCATCGCTTGGGTCAATTCTATGTTGCTTACTCATATTCATGGATGTTGAATGCTGCATCCATACAATTAGTGCATTGGGCAACCTTTTGTCCATGGCTTATCTGTGGGCTTTGTGTAGGAAAAATCTTAAATAAAGCCCACTGATACAGTCAGTTCTGATCATCTGTAATTCAAGGTCAGCATCTGGGAAAATGACTATAGACTTCTGATGAACAGAGTAAGTCAGAGCACAAAGCTAAAATCAGAAAGTGCTACTATTTACTACAGAAAGAAATAACCAAAATGCAGGGTTCTAGGTTAGAATTACATAGAGAACCTAAGATTTGGTCTATTTCCCATGGAAATTTATTATTGGAGCAGGCATTTAAGTAACTGAAGGAAAACTGCTTTGATTGTAAGGCAATCACCATCACTGAAATCACTTTCAGCTCTGTTCAGTTCCTCTCGGTTATGTCTACAACTGGCATGGAGTACAGAGCTTCAGACAGGTCTTTGAAATAAGTATTAAAAATGTCAGCTCCATCCATTTATCCATTTATATAAGACAGTGCAAAACTGTCTCTTCTTTTTTTTTTTTTTTTTTTTTTTTTTTACTCACACTTTAGGAACTTAGTGTTAAAACTGTTACTCTGTTACTCTTCTAAAACCTGTTCGGCTGTTGCCTATTCTGGAGAAGGTAAAATTTCTGGGATTCCAGAGTATGCTTAAATTTTAGACTCTTGATGTACAGATCTTACAGCAAAGACCTAAAATGCCTACATAATCTATAGTGAAAAGCAGGTGCTTTTGAAAATCTCTTGGCTATTTGAACATAGACAACTAAGCTGAGGGGAGAGAGGTGATTATCAGTGGCTTTTGAGTATATCTGGAAACACAAAATAGAAAATCTGCAGTTCCTGAGCTGTCCCCACCAGCTGTTGTGATAGCAATTTTATATTCTTATATGCAAATGTACTTTAACCCTGTGCACCTTTTAACTCCTGAGCCACTAGATAAAGAGACAATCATCATCACCTTGTCTTCCCACTAACTGGAAATGTAGGGTTTTGAAAGACAGGGCCACAGCAAAAAAAGAAAAAAAAAACAAAGAAAGGGAAAAGAGTCTGCTTGAAATGACTGATGCACTTTTACCATTGTTTTTGCCTCTTTGGGAACTTTTGACACAAACCATTTGTGTTGGCTATAATTCCTGACATTTGCAGGTCATTATCTCCTCCCCTACATATTACAGAGAGTTTAGACCCACATTCAGGGCTCTGCTGAAGATATTTACATCCTGTTGTATTTCAGCTGACAACTGCTGTTTGCAAATTCCCTACTCAGTGAATAAGAAATCAGAATTGGCCAAGAACCCAAAGCTAAGACATCTTCAGTTTTAATCCTCATGCTAAAATGTTATGTTGCCATGGCTTAGTTATCCACTGTTCTCTGTCTCTTTTTTCTGAACTGTAATATGCCACCATATTATACACTGCACAGAAGAGGAATTGAGAGGATTGATAGTGCTTTAATAGAGCTGTTAAACATAAATCTATTCATAATTATTATTATCCAACAACTGATTTCTCTCTACAGAAAAAAATTAATTATGCTCTCTTATAATTTACTGATCTGCAATTAACTTGACTGGGACTTGATCCTCTCTGTTTGCAATTGAACTACAAAAAAAAAAAAGTCATATTTACTTCAGAGGGGTTTTATCTCAGCATATATTCTTTAGAGCAAGTATTTTTTGTTTTTGAAATGAAATAGCTACCAAGGAAGTTAAATTTCTAGGGGCTTTTAGAGCTCAAATACAAAAAAAAAAAATCACAGCTAAAAGAAATCATTTTACAGATACTTTTTACCTATCTGAATTTATTTACATATATATATGAATAAATATGTACCTATGGCTATTGTACATACCTATCTATCTATAGATGTATTTTTACTTTTGTTTCAGTTTGGTTTGTTTGTTTATCCCAGGGATAGATTCAATCCCTGCAAGCCTGCAGGAAGAATGGAGTTTTCCCACCACCTGACCAGGAGAAGAAGGCACATTAGGAAGCCCTAATGAAGCCTCCATATTTTCAGTTGTAGTACCTTACATGCACTACATGCAATAGAAAACAGAATGTAGCAGTAAACAAAAGAGTACACAGTTCTGATTAAAAAAAAAAAAAAAAAAGAAAAAAGAAAAAAGAACAACAAAACCCATTAAAAAAATCATCCTGCAAGATCAATTTAGCTCAATTACGTTTGTTTCCTGACTACAGAAGAAAATGATACACATTCCATTTTGGTATCTGATCTGACTAGGAAGTTCCATCATTGTATTTCTTTGTTGGTTCTTTCTCATGCTAATATTTAATGCTTTTCATTCTGCCTTCATCTGTAATTTATCCGGTAAGCATCTGTATCATTTAAGCCAATGGAACTGTTTGGTTTTGGGTTTTTTTTTAAGAGCCATCATAGAATCATAGAATGGTTAGGTTGGATAGGACTTTGAAATTTAGAATGAGAAGTAAAAATCAGACTACACAGCTTGAACTCTCTTTGAGTTACTTGATTGTGAAAGTGTCTGGAACATGTAGTCATCCAAGCTCATTGCAGCAACAAGAAAATTATGACCTATATTTATTGCCAAAAAAATGTCAATTTTAAATGTCAACAACTTGTTAAGTCAGTGCTTTTACATTAGCTCAACTTTAGGGCTTAATCTCAGGCCCACACAATTTCTACTTTCTTAGCTGAAGAATGGGGTTGATTGAAGAATAGGGTTGTAAATAAGTAACCTCAAGAATGTTAGGCTTTGTTAACCACTATAGAAAAAAAAATTACTAAGATAAGCTTTCCCAGAACCACCTGGTGGTTGCTGATATGACAATGATCCTAAAACAAAGTGATGAAGAAATAACCACCAGGGGTCCGAAAGCCCACTACCACATTTTTGTGTGCATACAGGAGGCATTCTGTAAAAGTATGATGTAATGTATGTAATCTAATGAATGTGTATGTTTAAGGACAATATAATCACAGCCTGGTTGATGCCTGGGAGAGACATGCTTGGAGGAGCTATCCTCCGTGTCCCCCAGTGCCGCAATAAAGAATACCTGCTTGTTATCTTAAAACTTTGTTGGCAAGTTCCTGGAGTTTTCTCTGAATCATAGCAGACTTTAGAAGAGACGACGGGAGCCTATTTCAGTGACAAGTCTCTGGAAAGCATATCACACAGACTCCTGGGCTGTTTGCCCCTTTCCCATTCTAGAAACAAGTGCAGCACTACATTTGGGTAGCAGTTCTTAGGCTAATATGCCTACTCAAAACTACTGCAACAAAAAAATAATGAGGATCACTGTACCTACAAGGGGATGCACTATTCACACTCACCAAAGTTAGGATTCCCAAGAATTTTGTAGGCACAAGTCACATTCACATGGCCTAAATTCTATGTTTGTCTTGCCTCTTCCTCTCCTGTTTACCACCACGCCCATTTCAGAAGGAATTTTGTTGATTTCATAGGCACTCTGAGGTTTATAGGTCTGGAACATTGACCCAACTGGAGAACCATGGTGCATGCCAGCAGGGTGACTCCAGTGCTTTATTAATCACCTCTTCAAACACTGAAGAACAGAGCTCCTGCTCTTTGGGCTACTCTCCTATGTCATTCAAGTCTCCAGGAGTTCAGCCTAACGACAGACAGCTCTGTGAATTAAGAGTATACTAATGGCTCCTGACATTCACAAGAGTTTCACGAAAGGATTTGACATGATTAATGCATAATAATTCCCCTTTGCTTTTTAACAAGCTCGTCATTTGTCAATGAACCTTTACGCTAGGCAAGGATACCTATGCCTCTTCTAATCCTCTGTTAGAGATGAAGTGATTCTAACAAATTGTCTCATGTTGGCTACTTCTAACCTACTGGACATGCTAGGAGGTGGAAAACCTTAAAAATACCTGTAATTAGAAATGACACTGTACAAATACCCACCTCAGAGTAAAACAATGTGTACCTATTTACATAGATCATGGACTATGAGTAATTTGCCCACTATCCTCAAAATGCGAGAAATGTTTAAAAGCTGTATACATTGCACACACATTAACAGTATAGAGGCCAACTAATGTAGCTGGCTGGCAGCATATCCCATCCTGCAATCAATAAGTCTAACGTGTTTTTGGTCCCTGATGCTCCCCTAACCTACCTTCAAAAAGCCACCACTGTTCTCGTACTCTCATTTTTGACCAGTAGCAACTTTGAGACAATCTGAAATAAGTATTTTATCACTTTAGCTGGAGTCACATCCTAGTTTGAAAGGAGTCTTTTTTTTTTCACTTTTGCCAAAGAAATTTTTGAGACGGAACACAGGAAAAAACCTTTTAAGTGAATATGGGTGCTTGCATCTTCTCCTTTCCTTTAGAACATAATTTACTTTAGTGTTCTTATGAAATCAAAGATTTTCACCTTTAACATAATATGCAACAAAACTTGAAATATGAACTAAGTTTCTTCCTTATCACATTTTTAGTATCACTATCAGAAATCATTGTGGCATGCTTATTTTCCTTGATTTTCTCTAATTACACATTCTTTTTCCTCTGAGCTTCATTTATGTCAGTCAAATACTAGAAAATAACTTACAGATTTTAATATGACTTCATTTTTAATGCCATTATTAGATTCCCCAAAAAAATTTGTATTCTAATATATGTAATTTTATTATAAAGAATGGAAAGCATATTTTTCTTCTAACTTTCAACTTCAGATCAACAAACTTTAGAAATAAGCAAGGAGTTCAGTATAAAACAATATGGCTTAAATAAATCCTGCTTCCCATCCTTTGAGAGGCCTCTTCCAAGCTTAGAATGAAATATTGCTATTTTGTCAGATAAATAAAGTAAAAAAATGAAAACTAACCACTTTCCTCATGTATTGCAGTCTGCCTACTATGTGCTGCTCAAAGGTTAATTTTGGAAGTTGTGTAGATTCTTAGGTTAGTTTAGACAGAAATGGGTGTCTCTGAACAAAAGTGAGTTTGGGTTCCTGTTTATAAAGAAAGGATAAAACGGCACTTCTTCTGTGATGTCAAAATGTGCACAGTTATTCATGCCTTAATTTCCACAGTGACTCAGAGGAATTTTATCCTAGCTTGGTGTAATTACTAAAATTTCAACAGCAAAACAGGTCATCCATCATCCTCAGAATATGAAGACTATGTACTATAAGAAATATTGAAAGTGTACTTACCTTCAGCTCATAAATATCAGACTATTTCCTATATTGCTAGCAAGCTGATCATAATTAATATGGGCCTCTCTCTTATCCTTTCTTCTCTAATATGCTTTTTTATTGCTGTATTTTTTCCTTAATTTTTATGTTAAGGAATGAAATGGAAAAAAAATTATATGAACTAAAGATTTATTATGGTAGAAAAAGTTGTAAACAGATTGTCAATTGATGATTATTTGGCATACAAAGCTATAAAGAAAAATATTCCTGTGGTAAACCCCAAAATTTTCTTTTCAGACTATGTATATTGTATATAATACTATATTAAAATATAAAATCATCAAGAAAAAAAAAAATATTTCTCTACTTTGCTGATTTGGCTATTAATTTTGGCTATTTGGATCATAATTCTGTTCAGGGAAAGTTCCTATGTTTATCCCTCCCCCTCGCTTCCAAAATCCCTTAATACGTCGATTTAAGATAGCATTTCTTAATTAGATGTGAAATCACAGCCTTGCTGAGGTCTGTAAAGGCTCTTTCCACAGATTTCAATAGAACCAGAATTTTACCTCAGAGGAGATAAGGTATAAGGGAATTTGCCTAAAGGAGAAGAACTTGACATTTCACTAGCATTACACTTGGACTCTAAATGTATACAAATTAAAATCCTAAAAGATGGCTATCCTCGTATCTAAAAAACCTGAAGAAAATAATGTCCATACTCTGTCTGCTTTAAGGAATATCTCACACTATAAAGTATGAACTTCTGTTGATTAAGGATCTAGAATACCAAGTAAGAAAAGAAAGAAGCGATGGGACACTCAGATGTTATTACATCTGAGAAAAAAGGGGATCTTCCTTTAGCACAGCAATAACCAAGTGTCTTTTCTGGAGAAGGTCCATACCGGTGTTTCTGCTGTGGGGATAAAGTGTGTATTTTCCATTTTGGAATTGCTAATGGGAGAATGGAATTAGGTTAGCAAAATATTCTGAATTCTGAACTACATACAAAGAACTTTATCTAATATCACAGCAGGGAATTTTTTAGGGTATTTAGAAAACAAACAAACAAACAAAAAGAACAAAACCAGTCATTGGGCTATCACAAAGTAATAATAAATCTAGTCTTGGATCAAATTATGGATTTGACCATCAGCTACTGAATATTATGGGCAATGATGCCATTTACCTACAGGATACTTCCTCATTTTGACCTGAAAAAAAAAAAAAGTGTCCCAAAGAAGCTGGTCTTAATAGAAATGAAATTAAAAATCTTTCTTAAAAGAAAAAAAAAAAAATCAGTCTCAAGTGTGTCAAACTGATCTTTGCCAATGAAAAACAGTTTGTCAAAAGGTCCCAAGCAACCACAAATAATCCCAAATGAGAAACACAGCAGTCTTGTTTTCTATCTGGAGGATAAAACATAAAAATATCAATAATAAGCTGAGTTTAAGGGCTATTCCAAGTGAAAGAGAATATGGTAATTATTCAGTGTGCACAGAATACCTGTGTATCCTGACAAGAAAGATCTCTTACAAGTTGTAAAATTTTAATGATACTGTGGAGCTTCACAGACTTTGAGCCTTGTTCATTCCCAAGTAAAGATTTAATCTTTTCCTTTAACTGCGAAAAGCCCCTTGCAGTTTTACAGGTTTTGAAGGCTTTACACAGTTCTGTACTTTCTATGAAACTTGAATTGTAATCTCCTGTTAGCTGGAGTTCTTTCTCTTCTATTTTTTCTTCAAAGCAAGAGGTACAGTTTAGTGCAATTGTTTCTTTAAGTATCTCACCAGGGGTGGCTATTAGTCGCTTACATGAAGTGCTCCACTTACAGTGCCAATTTGCACAGCAGGAACCTGCAGAGCAGTAGTGGCAAGACAAGGAATATTTAAAACACAGTAAGAAAATGAGTAGAAAAACAGAACAAAAAAAGTGGAAAAGGAAAAAAAAGGGTATTCGCATTAGAAACATGGCACTAAGTACTGAAAAGCTGAGGTTACTGAAAAGAGGAAGTTAGAAATTAAACTGGAAATATTGTTGGTAGGGGGCAAATCACAGTGCACTGGGAAAGGCAGATGACATGCCAGTGTAACTTTTGATAGAAGAGAGTGTTCAGGATTTGAATGTCAAGTACAATTTTAATATTAATATCTTTGTGGGGGAATAAGGATTAATTTTAAGAAAAATGGTTCCTTGTGTCTTGGCTGTTCGCAGAAGCATAAGAAACCTGGGTCCAAACCCCTAGTATGAACCAAGTGAAGACATGACTTTAACCTAGCTCAATCCTCTATGATCTTCTTACCAGAAGTGTAGTGGGGAGAAACCCCTAAAAACCCCAGTCACTTCCAAATAAAACATGAAAAGAGTGTCTTCCTCAGATCACAACCTTGAGGTCATCCTGACAGGCACATATGAACATTAAAAGGTGACTGCTACTGTAGCACACACTCTTGTTGGTTATGCTTGTTTGCAGACTACAAACCAAACATGGAGTAGGACTTATTTCAGAGCCACTCCTTGCTATCATAGAAGTTTTCCTTTCAGAGGAGCTAATATAACAATGTGGAATACATTCACATATATCTTATAATGAATGCGAACTGCTCCCAAGTAATTTCTTCAACCCTTTCTTTCTCCTCTCAGCTATGTGTTTTCTTCATCTTACTGAAGAGAAAAATCAAGATAGAGATACTGATATATCTCATGTATTCATAAGAGGAAATGGTAGAGGAAATGCTGATAAACCCAATGAGATAAACCTAGTTCTAAAACTTAGATAAAAAAGGGTAAAGATGTAATATTTTATTATTATTATTGTTCTATTCTTTACAGCAATAATTCTTTTTTCAATCTGTTAACTTTGTTTCACTTTCATTGTCATATTTAGGAGCCTTGAAACACCAGGTGTTAACAGGCTACACGTATTACTATATATTTAGGTGTCTTTAATTCTTCAAATTTACTTATCAAAAAAAAAAAAAGCCTAGTTTCTCATTGTTTAAATTTACAAACAGTGATTAAATTTACCATTATAATGTTCATATTAACCAAACCACACTATGTAGATAAGCCTTATATTTGTTCATACACGATAAGTACTCTTAGAAAACTTGAGCCACTGTGATAGATGAATGTTAAATTGGTCCATTAACAGAACAGCTGCACAAGATCTTAAGACCAACAGAAGTGTGAAATGCAGATTCAGATTCATCTTCCTACACGTGTCTGAAAAAAAAAGACTTTTTTATATTTTACAGAAAATGCTGCACACAGCTCTCCCAGCCCATAAATTTAGGAGAGAAGCCCTATCAGAGGCTATGAACTGGCAGCCCCTGACAGAAAGCATCCTACATCTGGTAGGCTGGAAGGTCTTTGCTTGCCAGAAACAAAGACAAAACATCAGGGTCCTATTTTTCAGAATAAATGAGCATCTTTTTCCTATGAAAAAAAGCACAGAAATGGTACCTATGCTTCTCTCCTGGTCTTTTAAAAGCAATAACTGAGGTAATAAAATGGTTTTTTGCTGCACTGAGTTCAGCTCTAGATCTCTGTCTTCAATCAAAACAAACACTTGAGAGTGGACCGCTTCCAAAGCAAGCAGCATTTGATCTGACTGTGTATAAATGAGGCCATAGCAGCAGCTTTCATTACAGGAGATACTGCTCTGCTATCCATGCTCTGATCAAGGTGCTGTTTCACTGTCACACATAATGAAAAGTGGCTCCTCACTCCAAGACCTGGCAGTCAGCGTATAAAAGCAGCAAATAGATACCATATAAAGAGCAAAGCATAAGGGACAATTCATAAACAGCATAAAAAGCAACAGTCAAGACCTGTCAGCTGCTTAGCTAGGCTTCTGAGCAGTATTTATTCCCAACTACAGGGATGGAGATGTTTTGCAGTGTTCTTTTTCCAATTCACTGTGGTACCTAGGAAGAAAGCTTGAATCAGAAAGAAAGCGTTTATAACAAAAAAAAAATGAAGCAGTGATGGGCACAAAAGCCAGCAGCCTTACAGTGAATGCGTTGAAGTACACGCTCCTTATAGTGAACGTGAAGTACACAAGAGCATCAAATAGAAATGTTAAAAGCTTTTACACACAGGTTTTGAGTGAAGTATATTTGCAGTAACAAATTCTCATAGCTGAAGAATTTGAATAGAACACCAGGTGGGCTATGGCAATAAGCACATATTCCACAGAAGAAGAGCTAGCATGTTTCTTTCACAGCTGAAGTATATTTGAATAGAAAAAGATCTAAATAGCAAAGTCTAACAAAGTATAAAAGAAGACACAGATTTCAGAATGACTTCTTATTTTCTTCCATTGACATAGTGCTCATTATGGTTTAAAGATGAAAAAGACTCAAGAAACAATTAAATAATGTGGAAAATAGTCTATAAAGGGATGTGCAAGGAATAGTGTCTTAGGATGAATATTTCTGTCACTAAGAATGAGACATCAGGAAAAGATTAAGTAAAAAGACATTGGTTTATTTGAACAGGATATTGCTTAGGAGAAATAGCACAACATTTTTTGTTCCTGTGTCCCTTCACTAGAAAAGGAAGGAACATAATGTTGAAAGCAATTGGGGAGGAACTGGTCAGTTATTTCACCAACTGCATGCCATCTTTGCAAATGCTAATCAGAAAGAAAGAGATGGTGCCATAGGACAAAAAGTTGGTTAGTCGCCATGGAAAGGATATTTGAAATTAATGGATATTTTTTTCCTAAATCAAACTCAAAAGTGAGGTCTCAACTCAGCTAATACTGGAAAATTTTTCATATGGATGCAACCTGTTGAGTTATGCTTGTTTGTAGAAGTTGGCCAGACCAGAAAAAAGATTAGCTTAAAAACTGCCTCTGCCCTTAGCGCTGGTTTCTGTACATTACATTACTTTAATTCTGTCATGGGGCAGCATTTTTAACCAATGAATGAGATCACTTGCCAAATAAATGAATTAGTGCATCTGACAGTTGAAGACAGTGTATGTCCATCCACTTATTTTTGGATCAAATAAAGCTCAGAAAATAAAGTTGCTGTAGTCAAAGCAGGTTTTTAAAGGTCTTTTGTCATCTCACTCATAGGTTTGCCAATCATGTCAGTGGAAGATTTATTCATAGTGTGATTTTCCCATTCAATACATGTGGACTAGGACTAAATCAACAAAATAATGTGTTTGTAATTAATTTTATGCTTCAGTAGCTTAGGGATGTTGTAACTATGAATAATTGCCTTATGTTTTCATGGCAGGGATTCAGTTACCTTTAAGCAAGTGGTAAAGGTGACAAGGGGTAAATCATGTTCATAGAAAAATGTGTAGGCAGACCAAATACTATTGTACCTAGTAAAGTACTGCTTTTTGAACATCATGTTTACCACTTAAGCCTAGACTCACTGAATAACTTGGACACCAAAAGGCAGATGCTGCAATCTGCAACACAGCAGAAGTCTGACAGGCACCTCAGCTCTCTACACAGTGTGGGAAGGTCCAGGAAAGAAAACAGACAACAAACTAGAGAGTAACTTAAAACTCCACAAAAAAGTTCTGTATGCAGCTGTTTTAAACACTGAAAACAAATCTATGTCTGAACTCTTTCTTTTAGTCCTCACAACTCCACCTGTTAAAGAAGAAAAATCCACATCCAACAAGGAATGATGCACTTTCATGGAACATGATTTTTGGAAAAGATAAATCATCTCATACAATGATTTTTCTCCATTCCCTAGAAAAGGAAACCAGACAATTAGTTTGGCTTAAATGAAGAATTTTTGTACAAGAAAAGTCTGGGGACAGGAGTCCAACATAAAGTATTCTTTTATCATTGAGAAATAGGATATCCTTTCAACAAGTTAACTGCATTAATGGCAATTGTTAATGGCAGCCTAACGCAGCCTTTGAATTCACTGTCTCTAACTGTTATAGGCATTTTCTAATACTTGAATTAAAAAAACAGTATCCATCTTCTGTAGATTATAAATTAACTTATTTAACTGAGTCCTACAAATGTTCATAATAATTTGTTAAAAATAATCTAGTAAATATCCCCAAGTAAGCAGTATTAGCAGAATCATTGCTAGCTGGGACTAAAATTCTCAGTAACGAAAATCTCTTTGTAAAATTTAATTTTTTTTTTTTTGTTAGAGTTTGCAAACTCCAGTGAAACTTTTAAATTATATATCTATTGAGTATTTGCTACACAGATTCTCAGAAAGATTTTTCCCTCCTGAGAATTTGCAGATCATGATCCCTGCAGCATAGTGTTGTGATGTCTAAGGCTGTGTTTTGAACTCTTAAAGAGACAAACAGCTCACTTGCTCCAGCTTCCCAGCCACATCAATTATATTTCAAACAGTTTCACCTGCCACTCTTAAAACAGCTTGAAGCAAGACATATAGAAGAATGAAGCTAGCTTAATGTTTCAAAATTGCCATGCAGAATTTTTAAGCTTTTTTGTCTGATGTAAGCACTAGGCTTCATTAGGTGCCTACGTTCTGTGAATGATATATAGGGTGATTTAGGGTAGGTTTTCCCTTGCAGTACAATGCTGTTCAAGCTCCAAAACTAAAGGCACTGTCAATATTCAATTGCCTGAATACACCACCATATGGAATGACTACACTGCTACAGGGTAGCCTGAGCTAGTACTCGTGAGATCTTGTACAGACTCACCTTCTCATACGGAGGTACTTGAATACTTCTAAAATTGTGCTGTATATGAACAAGTTGTCACCAGAACAACTAAAGGACTACATAAGCTAGCTGATAGAAAATGCTGAAGCAAAACTTGAGATAAAAGGTGGCCACTGCTGTGACTTCAGTGTCTTTCTCTGAAAAAAAAAGTGCTTTATTTCCAATCTGTATCCTGAATCACCCTGAATCTCCCTCTGCAGTAAAATGCCTAAAACATTTTTTCTCAGAAAACAGAGAAAATAACATCTCTTAACCCATATCACAGCACACCCACTGTTTAAGATCTCCAGACATAAATCTTTGCTGGCAACAGAAAGTACATGTGGATATTCCACATTAAGCGTAATACCAGCTATGTTACAGTCTCACTCCCCTCTTCCTCTGGCTCAAGAATATACAAGACTTTTTTACAAAGGAGAGCAGTGTTAAAATCAAGTTAGTGAATGCCATATCTGGCATTTACAGAATCCCAAAACAGTTGTCCCTATGTTAAGTAACATCCATAGGAGAAGCGGGAGATGGAGCTTGTCTTTTTTTAAAGACAGGAGAAAAATGTGGGTCTTTATATCCCAGATGAATGCTCAAAACACAGACTTTCTGGATTGAAGGTGTGTGGATACAGGTCTCCTCTGTACAGGGGCTGGCCTAGTGGTTGTGCCTCCGGACTGCAGTTAAGTAAGGACTCACACAGCTGAATTCTTGGCATATCTTGCTTCTCTACACTGTCAATGTCTGAGCAGTTCTCAGCATACCAAGAAGCAAATGTTGGAGTTTACAGAGTTTTCCTATTATTCTGGGGGGAGTATCCAGCATTATATGACTACTGAATTGGGGGTTTGAGGATAGGGACTATGACACCTACAGGGAGAGGCTGGCAAACTCATGGGAAAGTCTGAAGGTTTCTGAGGATAAAGCTTGTATGCTCTGTATTCTACTGAGGAAAAGGCACTCATTCAGAAATAATACTTTGAAGTATAAGTGAAAATCAGTATTAAGCTACAATTAAGACTACAGAGGTCTTGATAGTGGAAAGGATTTTTACATCAGGAAATTTTATTTCTAATATAACCTAGAGAGAGCAATAGTTTAACATTTATAATTCTGTAATAAATGTGAATGTCGCTGTTTCAGCCCAAAGATTTCCATATCCTTTATTCATCAGGAAACGTAATAATTAGGTTTGGGTATCAGCCATAATTTGGCAGGCTCTCTCACAATACTGTTATGCTATGGCCGTTCCTTACTTTAAAAAGGGTGATGACGTACTTCACCAGAAAAAACATCATAGCTTGTTTTCTGAATTACTGACTTTTCGGAGAGCTAGGTTGTAGAATGTTTAGGGATTGATTTTTCCAGCTGACAAGTTACAGCACAGGTGACTAATATGGATCAGTTCTGAAGTCCTGCGTCATCACAACTGAAAGATCCCTGATGCTTAAAAAAAAACACCAAAAAACAACAAAAGGCATAAAACAGATAGTAACATTAAAAAAGATTTGATATCTTAGAGGTATTTTACTTATTCAAGATGCATTTACAAGAGATAAAACCAACAGGTCATTCTAATAATAATTCTGTGACTGTGTGTGACAATGATAAAATTGTATTTATTAAATGCAAAAAAATGGTTTCTGCATCAATACTCAGTTCTCAGTACTTCAGAAAGGTAAATTTCATAAAGGTAGAAACATCAGCAAAAGACAGTAGGAGGAAATATTAAATTGCTTAAATAATGCTTCATTGCATACATAATTACTTAATAAAGAAAAAAAAAGTATTCCAATTATTAAGAATTGAGATGATGGTATCAGTATAAGTATTTATAAGAAATAAACAGAAAAATAACAAACAAGTTGATATGTGGATTAGTGATAAAGAAGTTAAAAAGTACTCAATAGAGATTTACTAAGAAGGGTTAAGGCCCATAAAAGGGAATGCTTTGCTTATATCAAGGACAAGAACAATGTGAATCAACACACAAATACATTCTATACTCTAAGAAGAAAGAAGTTAAAGGTGTATCAGAAATTGCTTGCAACCCACAGGGCAGAGATCCAAAAATCATCTCTCTAGATGCATCATGCAAGCTCATACAAAGAACATACAGTGTAGTCTTAATCACTAGAATCAGGGACATATTGTGTCAACAACCTAAGAAGATATATCTGAAGAATCATGTCTAGTAAAATCTTCAAACCTGCCTTTTTTGAAAACTTTTTTTTAGGCAAACCAGTTCTTCCAAAAGTCCAGTTCAGACACCACTGGATAGGTGTGTGACTCTTATTAGGTTCTAGGGATGCACACCTCGATCTTCATTTCCTAATCTCACATAATTTAGCCTGGAACTTCTCTTGGAACTACCATTACTTCTCATAGAGCAGAATCATCACTGAAGAGTCGTCAGAAGAGTAGCAACAACTTCCCTTACATCTAAGACTGTTTCCTTACACTCAGAATGAGGTTTAATGAGTTTCTCTGGGGAATATATATTCCCATGTATGGGCTGGTCCACCGGCATAGTTTGTTTATTACAGGTGCAGTAACAGACCACTTTTTTGTACCTTCCACAGGCACATGGCTTTCCAGAGCACCATGAAACATTATTTATCTTTTTCCATTCTCAGCACGGCTTGGATTCATAATTGAGCCCTTAATTTCTTTTCTCAAAGAACTAAAATCTGCCTGTTAAACTGCCAGGTGCAATGTGATGTTAATGACTGTGTAGTGCATAATTCTGTAGTGTTAATAGCTATTTCTAGGCATGTATGTACCTCTCCTATTCATTAATTCTTTTCTGACAGTTATATTTCTCAAACAGCATTTTTCCCTCTATCTATTGTGCCCCTCTTCATTTTTCTATTTGTTAAAATTAGGTTTAAATAACATTTCCTTAAATTAGAGAGTTTTAAACCTTCTACAATGAATGAAATTTCGTGACTTTGAGTTGGATATCCATTTTAATATTTAATACAAATTTTTCTAAAGCCTTAATAATCACTTATCACAGGTCAGAATCTTTAAAATTGTATATTCAAAATTAATCTATAGTTAGCTCTTAATGTTTTCAATTCACATTGTTTCATCAGTAAGATGGTAACTTCTGAACATTTGAAGTTGCTAGAGAAGCTCTTAGGTGTGAGTGATTGTAAATGAGGGCATTTTATATATTTGTAAAATGAGTTCAGGTTTTTTATTTAAAGAAAGACAGAATCCAGATTTCCTTTCTTTTTCTTCATGATTAATCAGGATAATAAAGTGCACCTTTTGTATTCTGAAGTCAGGCGGCAGTGCCATTTTCCACTATCACAGTCTTTCTGAGAAATAAGTGGCTTTCACCACTGTAAAAAGCTGAAAAGGCACTAAAATGAATGCTTCCTCAGTCCCATTTGCACAGCTCTAGTTGCTCTGAATACGATATCAGTGACCACATCTATCCTGCTCTTTCTGGGAAGATCAGCCATACCAGAACACCTTTTTTGAATTCCTAGTCTTGGCCTTGAAGGCACTGGTGAGGCTGAACTGTGCTCAGTTCCGGGCCCTTCACTGCAAGAAAGACATTGAGGTGCTGGAGCATGACCAGAGAAACTGGGTCTGGAAGGGTCTGGAGCACAAGTCTTACAAGGAACGGCTGAGGGAACTGTGGTTGTTTAGCCTGGAGAAGAGAAGGCTCAGGGGGGATATTATCACTCTCTACAACTATCTGAAATGAGGTGGCGGTCATTGTCTCAGGTAACAAGTGATAGGACTAGAGGTAAGAACCTCAAGCTGCACCAGGGGAGGCTTAGATTGGATATTAGGAAAACTTTCTTCACAGAGCAGGTTATCAGGCATTGGAACAGGCTGTCCAGGGAAGTGGTGGAATCACTGCCCCTGGAAGTGTTCAGAAAACAGGTAGATGAGGTCCCCAGTGATATGATTTAGTGGTGGTCATGGAAGTCCTGGGGTAATGGTTGGACTTGATGATCTTAAAAGTCTTTTCCAGCCTAGGTGATTCTATGATTCTAAGGGTCTCTAGTTCTACTGAACTGCAAAATAGATTTACCTCCTACTAGAAACATTCCTTCTAGCATCTGGTGACACGTCCCAGTTGTCTGCACTGTGCATGACCTGTTGAAGGTCCATGTGCTGTGTCCGCCTTAGATCTCTAGGCATGGCACAGATCAGCTGCTAGTAACCAAGGCGCAAGGAAAGGTTGAAGGAGGCTTTGCCCATGAGGCATACATAGACACTTTCTGAGAGGGACTCCACAGAGTAACACCACAGAGGATACGTAAATACACATTTATTGAGCAAAGGTATCTCCTGGGCTCTGTCTTTCATGTAAGCCAATGCAACACATCACAAACACAGTGCAATGCCTGGAATGCAGCAAACTGCTCTGCTGCAGAGCCTGTGCAGACAGAATGCATACCATGCTCTGATGTGCATATATCACATCATCCATATGGTCAGTCATTTGAATGCCTACAAGGACTAGACTTCATCTCTTTTCTTTCCCAGTACTTGAGGTTCTGGGAAACAGCGAGTAGGAGCCCAGGGGAGAAAGCAGGTTGAGTCACACATGGCTTTCCTGGATGTAGATGTCATATAAAGCACAGTATCTATACTGAGCATATATGCTGACCTACATACGCAACAGTTCAAAAGCTTAGTTTCAGGCCTCAGATCTTGTCCTTTTATGTCTTTGGACTGCAAAATTATAATTTATTTAAGTCAAATAATTGGGAGCTGTGCTTAAAACCAATTCTGTAAAATTCAGCATTGTAATTAAATAACTTATTTCTGAGTTAATATTGTATTTCTTGCACACACATCTCTCTCTCAGAGAGAGATGGGATCTCTCTGAGATGGGCTGCCTGCCAGCAAACACTGGGTGAGCCCTCAACCATCATAGCAAATCAAGAACAGGGCTTGTTTTGATCAGTGATAATAAAAGTCATGACATTTATGCCAGTAAATCACTAGTTAGCATCTGTTAATGATCATGGCTAAACTTGCAGACAACACCTGTTTTACTTGTGAGAACTGACTGTATGTGCTGCTATGATTGTTTTCAGAGTCACTGAAATTCACAGCACTGTTTATTGGCAGTTCTCCAGCAGAGCAGGTGTGCCACTTTTCAGGCTCCTAGTTAAGTGAACACTACTGTAGATCACTTTGGTCCATTAGATATGAGGATATGTAGACCTTCAACAGTGAAGTTGCCTGGATTAACTGTTGATACAGAGACAGTCCTTCCCACAAAGATACTCTGAGGACATGCTCTTTCAATAAGGTGCTCCAGGGGAGCCACTAATTCTCTGAACTTAAGTAATGTAAACAGTGCAGCTGTACTTTTTAAAGTACAACCTGCATCTATCTCATCTCACACACTGAATAGTGCTTTGTACATTGCAGTAGGAATAGCTTATAGCATTAAACATTAAACACGATTATTTGATTTTAGAAATATAAATGAATGTTCATAGAAATGTGAAGTTAATCATGTTTGTGGTATTCTATGATGTAGGTGTAGTTTTAGTTTTGAAATCTTACCTAGATGATTTCACTAGGCAAAGCTGTTAACACGAGGCTCAGTCATATGCAGTGAAGAGCATAACCTCCTGATGAGGACAGACTGCATTCCTCTCTGATTTTTGAGGCTGCATGTCAGTCAAGCTGCAGTTAGCTAGTAGCAAGGGTTAATTGATTAACGCTACCTGAAAGGTAAGACAGCCCTAACTCTCATTTAGATAAATGGTCTGTATACAGTAGTCTGTATAATCAAAGGATGCATGTTTCTCCTATTAAAATGGTGGCTGTTAAAATACTTTGCTGATTTTGTTATATGTCAAATTACAGTTATAACAGCTTACACGTAGTGTATTTATATGTATGTAAGGAACATACACTTCTCTCTGCATTCAGCACTAGTATGATGTTACCCTTACCAGCTGCTTAGCTTAGTGAAACCAAGTATTTAAACCGCGTCCTGAATGTACTTTTCCAGTCTCTCACAATCTCTTTGATAAATACAAAGACAAACAAGAAATTTATATCAGCATAACAAGGGACTGCTAATGCCTTTTCTTTGACATCTTTATTGAGACTGTCATTGGTAGACACCCAAAGTCAATATTCCTCAGGTGAAAAAAGTTAAATAAACTTACTACATTATCCAGTTTAATGAAAGAGTACTTACATTTTTACTTCAGCTATTTCATAGATTTCAGATCAGTTTTTCAAAGCTCTGGTAAACAATAGTCTAAAAACAATTGTAGGAGCTATAAGAAATGAGCTGTAGCAGTGGCTGGTAGGTAGTGAAGAAAAAGGGACATAATTGCTCATTTATCTCTTTATTTTTTCCCTGGCTTCTGATGATAATCAGTTATAAAGGTGTATTTTTTTCTTAGAAGCTTTTTATTTTTTGATAGGATATGTTCTTATTCTAAAAGCAGCTTTTGAAATTAGTTTATGGAACTTTTAAAATCACTTCTGTTCAGGTCTTTTTCTCCCCTTTTTTTCATAGATTAATAACAGTTCACACTTTGATGAGGACTTGGGAGGTTTCTGCTAAAAAGTAATTAAATTCAAAGGTCTTACTAAAATCTCCACTGTTACTCCTAGAATGTTTTTATGCTTCTTTATCCTGTATGCACTTAAAGAGCAACCACCATTTTGCTTCCTTCACTTTTCTTCCTGCTTGTTTCAGCTGCACAAGATGACGAGCTCTTGCCTTGGTGTTGTCATTATTATTTTCCTATGCTGGGAATATGGTTGCAAAGTAGAAGTAGCTGCCTAAGTGACAAATCCTGTGTAATGTGTAGTGATCAAAGATATATTTCAGCCTAATGAACAACTGTATTTTCAGGGTTCAGCATTTTCCAAATCATTGGCATTTTCAACTAGAAGATCATGGAAAAGGTCTTTCTCAGAAACATCATTGTACAAGAAATATAACCATAAAGTTTATGTAAGTCCAGTCAAGCTACCACTTTATGTTTATGTAGGGATGCATGGACTGTGAGAATGACCAGGGCAGCCTATATTTGGGATCTCAACTGCAGTCTACTCAGCACCTTCAGTAAGTCTTTAACTGGGAGACATGAAAGCCAGAAAAGATGCAGTATCTCTTCTGAGTTCTTAATAAAAGGATTATTGTTTACTTTGTTAGTGTGTCCTGGGTTCAGCAGCAGCAGTCACTTTTTCTCCTTCTTAGTAGCTGGTGCAGCGTTGTGGTTTTGACTTTCAGCCTGGGAATAATACTGATAAAGCCGACGTTTTCAGTTGCTGGTCAGAATGTTTACCCTGACCAAGGACTTTGTGAGTCTCATGCTCTGCCAGGGAGGAGGAGGGGCCGGGAGGAAGCAGGGACAGGACGCCTGACCCAAACTAGCCAAAGAGGTATTCCATACCACAGCACGTCATGCCCAGGATGTAACTGGGAGTTTCCTGGAAGGGCACGTCCTCTTTTCTGTCAGGCTCTTTTCCGGCGGGCAGTATCGTATTCTCTTCCCTTGTTATTTCTCTTATCATTATTATTATTGGTGGTAGCAGTAGTGATTTGTGTTATACCTTAGTTACTGGACTGTTCTTATCTCAACCCATGGGAGTTACATTCTTTCGATTCTCTTCCCCATCCTTCTGGGGGGGCAGGGGGAGAGTAGAGACTGCCTGGCTGACTTGCCGACAGTACTTAAACCACAACAGTTCTTTTTTGGCACCCAACGTGGGGCACGAAGGGTTGAGATAACGACAGATCTGACCGGAGTGTGTCTAATCGTATTTGTGATAAGCATTCAGTGTTTTGGATTAATAGTCACTCATCACAATGCTGATTTATTGGCTCTCAAAGTTGTTGGTTTTGATCTCACAGTCTCAATATGCCGTAGCTTACTTAGAGCCGGTATTTGCTGTGTTAGTGTTTTTCAAGTGTGGGGCTTGGGCTAAGGTTATTGTCTCATTGTATTTTATGGTAATGACTTGTAATACAAGAGAAAAATTGATCATGAAACTGATCTGGCTTATGTTCCCAGTGTGGTCACCACCTTTATATTTTGGGAAGTATATAAGACAAGTGCTTAGCAATTACACATCTTTTTTCTCCTTCCTGGGTGGTCAACCTATGAGGGAGACATTCTCTTACCTTCCCAGTGCCCCTCCCAGACCATTTACAGCATTGTTTGAGAGTTTTGAAGTTTTTGAATGGCCTTTTAATACTGTTGAGACCTGTTTGCTGATAGTGATGGGGATCACCATGTTGGCACGCATACAGATTGTGTTTCGCCCACAACCATTGCATCTCATCTCAAGAGTTAAACAGAGTCAGGTTTGGGTCTTGTCTGGGGTTAGACAACGATATAGGGGGACCGAGAGATTTTCCCCAACGCTGGACAGCCATGAGCGGCAGGGTGTCTGGGATAGTATGGGCAAGTATCTAGGTCAGTGGGCCCTTCCAGTGCTTTGGAACTTCACACCAAACAAGTGCAAAATCTAGAAGAATTAGTAAAACACTTAATACAGTACTGGAGGCTGAGATCAGCCTGACTGGGAGGAAGTGGCAAAAGCACCTCATTGTGACTGGTCCAGAGGCTCCATGCATCCTCGGCATAGACTACCTCAGGAGAGGGTACTTCAAAGACCCAAAAGGGTAACGATGGGCTTTTGGTATTGCTGCTTTGGAGACTGAGGAAATTGAGCAGCTGTCCACCTTGCCTGGTCTCTCAGAGGATCCTTCTGTTGTGGGGTTGCTGAAGGTCGAAGAACAACAAGTGCCAATCGCGACCACAACAGTGCACTGGCAGCAATATCGCACCAACCGAGACTCCCTGATTCCCATCCATAAGCTGATCCGTAGTCTGGAGAGTCAGGGGGTGATCAGCAGGACCCGCTCACCCTTTAATAGCCCCTTATGGCCAGTGCGAAAGTCTAACAGAGAGTGGAGACTAACAGTAGACTATCGTGGCCTGAATGAAGTCACACCACCATTGAGTGCTGCCGTACCGGACATGCTAGAACTTCAGTATGAACTGGAGTCAAAGGCAGCCAAGTGGTATGCCACGAATGATATTGCCAATGCATTCTTCTCAATTCCTTTCGCAGCAGAATGCAGGCCACAGTTTGCTTTTATTTGGAGGGGAGTCCAGTACACTTGGAACCGACTGCCCCAGGGGTGGAAACACAGCCCTACCATTTGCCATGGACTGATCCAGAATGCACTGGAACAGAGGCAAGCTCCAGAACACCTGCAATACATTGATGACATTATTGCGAGGGGCAATACAGCGGAAGAAGTCTTTGAGAAAGGGAGGAAAATAATCCAAATCCTGCTGAAAGCTGGTTTTGCCATAAAACGGAGTAAGGTCAAGGGACCTGCACAGGAGATTCAATTTTTGGGAATAAAATGGCAAGATGGACGTTGCCACATCCCCACAGATGTGATCAACAAAATAACAGCAATGTCTCCACCAACTAATAAGAAAGAAACACAAGCTTTCTTGGGTGCTGTGGGGTTCTGGAGAATGCACATCCCAAATTACAGTTTGATTGTAAGCCCTCTCTATCATGTGACCCGGAAGAAGAACGATTTTAAATGGGGCCCTGAGCAACAACAAGCCTTTGAGCAAATTAAGCGTGAGATAGTTCATGCAGTGGCCCTTGGACCAGTCCGGACTGGGCCAGATGTAAAAAATGTACTGTACACCGCAGCTGGGGAGAATGGTCCTACCTGGAGCCTCTGGCAGAAAGCTCCAGGGGAGACTCGAGGTCGACCCCTCGGCTTTTGGAGTCGGGGATACAAAGGATCTGAGGCCAGCTATACCCCAACTGAGAAAGAGATACTGGCAGCCTATGAAGGGGTTCGAGCTGCTTCGGAGGTGATTGGCACTGAAGCACAGCTCCTCCTGGCACCCCGGTTGCCCGTTCTGGGCTGGATGTTCAAAGGCAGGGTCTCCTCTACACATCATGCAACCGATGCTACATGGAGTAAATGGGCTGCACTAATTACACAATGAGCTTGAATAGGAAATCCCAGTCGTCCAGGCATTCTAGAAGTCATCATGGACTGGCCAGAGGGCAAAGATTTTGGAATGTCACCAGAGGAGGAGGTGATGCGTGCTGAAGAGGCCCCACCATATAATAAACTGTCAGAAAGTGAAAAGCAGTATGCCTTGTTTACTGATGGGTCCTGCCGTATTGTGGGAAAGCATTGGAGATGGAAGGCAGCTGTATGGAGTCCTCAAAGACAAGTTGCAGAAACTGCTGAAGGAGAGGGTGAATCGAGTCAGTTTGCCGAGGTGAAAGCCATCCAGCTGGCCCTGGACATTGCTGAACGAGAAAAGTGGCCAGTACTTTATCTCTATACTGACTCATGGATGGTGGCAAATGCCCTGTGGGGGTGGTTGCAGCAATGGAAGCAGAGCAACTGGCAACGCAGAGGTAAACCCATCTGGGCTGCTGCACTGTGGCAAGATATCGCTGCCGGGGTGCAGAACCTGGTGGTGAAGGTACGCCATGTAGACGCCCATGTACCCAAGAGTCGGGCCACTGAGGAACACCAGAACAACCAACAAGTGGATAAAGCTGCTAAGATTGAAATGGCTCAGATGGACTTAGATTGGCAACATAAAGGTGAATTATTTTTGGCCCGGTGGGCCCATGACACTTCAGGTCATCAGAGCAGAGATGCAACATATAGATGGGCCTGTGATCGAGGGGTGGACTTAACAATGGACACTATTGCCCAGGTTATTCATGAGTGTGAAACATGTGCTGCAATTAAACAAGCCAAACGGTTAAAGTCTCTTTGGTATGGAGGACGATGGCTGAAGTATAAATATGGGGAGGCCTGGCAGATTGATTATATCACACTCCCACCAACCTGCCAAGGCAAGCGCCATGTGCTTACCATGGTGGAAGCAACCACGGGATGGCTGGAAACATACGCTGTGCCTCACGCCATTGCCCGGAACACTATCCTGGGCCTTGAGAACCAGATTTTGTGGTGACACGGCACCCCAAAGAGAATTGAATCAGACAATGGGACTCATTTCCGGAATAACCTTATAGACACTTGGGCCAAAGAGCATGGCATTGAGTGGATATATCACATCCCCTACCATGCACCAGCATCTGGGAAAATCGAACGGTACAATGGGCTGTTAAAAACTACACTGAGAGCAATGGGTGGGGGAACTTTCAAGCATTGGGATACACCCTTACCAAAGGCCACCTGGTTGGTCAACACCAGAGGATCTGCCAACAGGGCTGGCCCAGCCCAGTCAGAACTTTTACATATTGTAGAGGGGGACAAAGTTCCTGTGGTGCACATGAAGAATTTGCTGGGGAAGACAGTTCAGGTTATTCCTGAACTCCACTCGTGGGATTGCTTTTGCTCAGGGACCCAGATATACTTGGTTGGTAATGTGGGAAGATGGGGAAGTCCGATGTATACCTCAAGGGGATTTGATTTGAGGGGAAAACAGCCAATGAACTCAATTGTATGCTGTTGCCTGCTATGTAATACTTCTTTAGCCCATCAACTAGAAGTCTGCAGGGCACCAGCAACTGGCCCTGACTTCCCTCCGACCATCATTGCAACAGAGAATGAACTCTGATAGAACCAGACGAGTTCTGCGGTAAAGCAACGATCAGCATCAGCAGGCAACAATCCAACACTGCACACAGCCTCTCCTGCCCTGAAAGACTGTTACAAGAGATGGAGCCCAACATCATGGACCAGATGGACTCAGCAGCTTTATAGGGATTGGTCCATGCACTAAGATAACAGTGCACTGAGATGAGAGTGAGGGTATATTGAAAATGTGGGATCTGAGCATGATGTGAATGGTATGGAGTAAGGGGTGGATACTGTCCTGGGTTCAGCAGCAGCAGTCAGTTTTTCTCCTTCTTAGTAGCTGGTGCAGTGCTGTGGTTTTGACTTTCAGCCTGGGAATAATAATGATAAAGCCGATGTTTTCAGTTGCTGGTCAGAATGTTTACCCTGACCAAGGACTTTGTGAGTCTCATGCTCTGCCAGGGAGGAGGAGAAGCCGGGAGGAAGCAGGGACAGGACACCTGACCCAAACTAGCCAAAGAGGTATTCCATACCACAGCACGTCATGCCCAGGGATGTAACTGGGAGTTTCCTGGAAGGGCACCCTCTGCTCTGTCAGGCTTGTTTTTCGGCAGGTGGTGTTGTATTCTCTTCCCTTGTTATTTCCCTTACCATTATTATTATTGGTGGCAGCAGTAGTGATTTGTGTTATACCTGAGTTACTGGACTGTTTTTATCTCAACCCGTGGGAGTTACATTCTTTCGATTCTCTTCCCCATCCCTCTAGGGGGTGGGGGGGAGAGTAGAGACTGCGTGGCTGACTTGCCGACTGGCTTAAACCATGACATAGTGTCTTAGAGGTCAAATCACCCAAATAGTTCTCGATGCTACTTGAAACAGACAAACTGCAGTTACTGTTTTTCCTGAATATACTAGGTTGTTGTGAACCTTTTTAGCTTATGCAAAGCTTTATTTTTATGAGTATTACTTTATTTCAGTGAAGAGTTCTTTTTAACCCCTTATCTTGTATCATAATATACTGGATTTGGCCTTTTCATTCTTTAAGATCAGTTTCACCTAACCAGGAAAATGCAACCAGCTTTTTGTTGGCAGTGGATAACAACTTTTTTTTTTCCCATCTTCATGAATAAAGGCTTCAGGAAATAATTTAATACTACTACTTCTAAAAATATAGTTTAGTAATCTTAATATCAGACTCAGAACGCAAAACCAGATGCAGCAAGCCTTAGTAATGTTGTCTGAAAATTACTGAGACACTCAAATCTGAAGAAGTTGTTTGTTTTCTAGCAAGTAGAATCTGCCATTCAAAACTGAGGGATCAGGGTGATAAAATTCCTTAACTGTGAGTAAGACAAACAATTTGAAACACAGTTTGGGATAGGAGAAACTAAATTTGAAATGAGATGTTGATAGAAAAATGTACCACTTTCATCAAAACATGTCCTCTATTGATTAGTTGGCCATCTTTATTGTTATGCAGTGTTTATGAAGTAGAGTCAGTAATCCTACTCTGAATATGAATGTAAACATTATTATATGTACATATTGCAACACTCCAAACTCACTGCATAATGATTTTTAATTTCAGCACTGCATCATTTATAAAATGTCTGCAATCAGATCCAGTTTAATTGCCTCTGTGTAAGCACACTTTAGTTTCTTATCTCAGGTGTTTTGCTTTGAAATTAGTAATTAAGTTTTAAAGTAATTCATAGAATCATTGAATGGTTTGGGTTGGAAGGGACCTCGTTCCTTGGGTAGGAAGGGAACTAGATCACCCAGTTCCAACCCCCCGCCATGAGCCGGAACACCTTCCATTAGACCAGGCTGCTCAAAGCCCCGTCCAACCTGGTCTTGAACACTTCTAGAGATAGGGCATCTACAGCTTCTCTGGGCAACCTGTGCCAGTGTCTCACCACCTCATAGTAAAAAATTTCTTCCAAATTTTAACTTATTTAATTAATAACACTGACTGTACATTATCGGACGCTCCTCATGAGATAGAATTCTTCCTTGTCATTAGAGCTAATATGTAAAAGACAGTATGTGAATTTCAGATCAAAAAGAGCTCAGAGTCATCAGCATACACAGCTGTTTTCGTGCACTTTCAATATATGTTTTTAATTCACATATAATTCCTGATAGTTGCTTGTCAAAAGCTGAGTATGACTGCAAATAGATTTTCTGAGATGTACCTTTCTGTGAGAAGGTGTCAAGTTTCTCCAGCTGTTTTGTTTGTTTGGAGGTGGCTTTTTTTGTCAAAAAAATGAACTTACAAAATTTTGGCATGACTATTCAAAAATAATTCAATCATTTTCTAAAGAATCATTTGTTGCTGGTTCATCTTGCTAAGATATCAGACATCAGCAAATATTTCATCATGTACAGAAAGTTTAGTGATTTCTGGAGCTTGAGATAGATATGCTATCCTGCTTAAACACATCCTTTCAATGTTAAATCCAAACTACTGTGGCTTGGCACACAAACTCACTAATTTGAGTCAATGATGATGAACATTTTCAGAACAATGCCCCAACCCAAGCTGGCCCAGAAATCTTCACTTCAGGGTAGAAACAATTCTATGTATATTTACTATTCAGTTCACATAGAAATCAAATTCTATAAATATATGATATGGAATGTTTTCTATGGCAGATGATGCATGATTTCATAATGTGTTACACAATTATGCAGTTTCTAAGACTTTTTAATATGGCATATGGCCACTGGTGAAAAAAATCACCTTAAAGAACATTTCTTACTATGCTGCCTGATGAACTTTCTTCCCACTAATTTTTTTCATTATAAAAATAATATTTCCACTATTATTTTAGTGTCTCAGCCTTTTCTGCAAGTACCTGTGCATACCATATTATTCTAGAATTATAGGTTCAGTGGAACAATATTTGTTACCCCTTACTGCAGAATTCACACAGGCCTAAGCAAAAGGGTCCCAAAGAACCCTTTTCTGGGTCAACACTGAGGGAGAGATAAAGGTGAAGATGAAAAGGAGATTAATGAGGAATCAGTACTCCATAGGGATTGAAGGAAGTTACACTTAATTGGAACCTAAAATAGCCATCCTTGCATCTTTCTGCCTGCCTTTAAACTGGAAAAGGTTAAGAGGAGCAGCAGATGAGGAAAGTTGACCACAAAACTAATGAAAAGACACAAATGTCTAGGTGATCAAATGATACAGGACAGTGCTCAGTAGGTTCAAACAGTGTGAGTTTAATTAGGGGCAACTGTGATAACAAGCAAGAGAAGCTGTGGTTTTTTTTCCTAATCACTGAGTTTGGATTGATATATATATAGTACATGGTGGTTTATAGAAAAATAACCACAAATCTTGGATACTGAAACTATCAAGGTTGCATAGATAAAGCTTCTTACACTGCTGTGAAATTGCAATACAAGTCTCATCTTCTAAGCATTCCACAGTGAGTCAATAGATCATCAGGCCTGTGACAACTAAAAGTGAGATTTCACTCACCTGGCTTTATCTGTGCTTGAGTGTTGGTCCTAAACCTAGGAGAAAAGAACTGAATACAAGACATCTGAAAAACTCCGCAAAGTTGTGCAAAGATAGATACCATGCTCTAACTAGTGTCTTGCATATCTCACACCTTGGATTTAGGTAAGAAATGCTGTCAGGTCCCCTTGGATCATAATGCAGAACAAAGAGAGGATCTAGGAAAGTATCAGACATTTTCTGGTTCAGCTTCTTACCTTTTCTTCTAATTAATACAGGAAATATTTTCCAGAAACTGGTAGAATTAATGTAGACTCCTACCTACATTCAATATTTCTATTTTAAACAACATCTGTGAAGACCACAGAACACCCATGGAAATCTTCTTATACAAACCTTCCAGAGAGACAAGTCTGAGTGTTAAAGTATCCAAATACCAACCAGGAGCAGGTGAAGCAATTCACTTAAGAGTGTAACTGGAGAGGAAAGGCCAAGGAATATGACATGCTTTGCTACAAGCAATGCCACTGTTAACTGGCAGTGTCTAGGAACAGCATTTTATTAACAGGACTGTCATACTATTACCCTAAGCTTCAGCAACATTTTAACTGTCATTATGAAAAATGGGGAGGTCTGCATTAAACAGCTTTGTAGATTAAGACAAACTGGAAATAAGGCAGTCAGAAGGATTTCAAGTGCATCAGTTTTCCCTGCTAGGAAGAGGTTGGAGACAGGTAAACTTTTCACAGATGCTGTGTGCATACTTCTGCTAAAGTTGGACACTATATTCTATTAGAGATCTTTTTTTTTTCTACAGATTTTTAAATACAAGCTACTAAACCTGAAAGTTTTTTTAATTTAATCTAGTAAGGAAAAATGAAAATTTGGAAGGCCTTCTAGCATTGCTTATTATACATTGGCACTCTAATAACCCTCAACAATAACCAGAATAATAGTAGCTAAGACTAAAGTCAGCTCTGAGAAGCTACTTTAAAGAAACATCCTAAATGACAGGCTGCAGAGATTTGGTTCAGACACTGAAATATGCAGCCTCTCTTTTGTGTACATTTCTTCTATCAGTTTCTTATTTTTCAGTCAAGAACTTAAGCCTCCACTGTATTAACATGCTGTTTTGTCATTCTGACTTGCTTAGCTTGTGATGATTTTAATCGGATCTGACAAGCATAAAGTATGTTCCTTCCTGAAAGCAACACTTATCAGTAAGGTGTTTTCCAGATCAGCTTTTCAAAATACTCGTAAATTAAAAATGAAATAAGTTTGTGAAACACTGAGATTGGAGTAAATTGTCCAGCACACTACAAATTCACATTTGGGGCACGTTTCTCACACAGTGGGTAAAAGGGAAGTCACTCTTTACAAGTCTTGACCAGTGATTGTCCACCAAACTGAAGAAAATGAGACACAAAAATAAGTCCATGTCATTATAATAATGTTTCTTACTTTCACAGGAGGATCACTTTGAGGAGGGGTGGGTGTACTATCTGATTTTGAACCTGCTTAATATTTGTCAGTCAAAACCAATCTCTTCATTCTCTGTTCTTATTACAATTTGAAAACAGAAAGGAAAAAAAGAGAAGAAAACAGAAAAAGTAAAGATAGGAAGTGAAATTAAAAGAAAACACTTTTTAATGATTTAAAAGGTTAACATGTTCTTTTAAGCTACTTGTTGCCTAACATTAAGTGCAGAGAGGCCTTTTAGCTTCAATACTGAATTTAAATGTAATTTGAGTGAGGATATACTGCTGCTTCAGATAGTCTTGTCATATTAACTGATTCCAATTTCTAACATATCTTGGCATTAAAATTTTAAAAATAGTGTGGTTTCACGTGCTAACTGTAGAAGCGCTTCTTAGAAGACATGGTAAATACTATCTGTATATTCGGAAAACCTCCACATTACAGAATGGGCATTGCAAGCCCCAGGGGGGAAAAAGTGCGGAATGAATCTCACAGAGGCCTCCAGCATACCATGGGTAGATCCAGGAGTCAAACCCAAGTTTGGCATTTACAGTAAATTACTTCAAATTAGGGGAAAAAAGGGAACTTGAGACTTACATGTCTCTCATCACAATTCAGTACTCATGTCTCTCTACCACAATTTAGTACTCCACTTGTTGATCTAATGAGACAAATTTTGTCTCATGCAAATTATCAATCAATGCAAATTATGTTTTTCTCATGACAAACAACAGGACAGGAAGAAGACTATTGTTCCTAGTTGTCATGGTTTAAGCCCAGCCTGTAACTCAGGACCACGCAGCCACTCTCTCACTCCCCCCCTTCACCCTCCTCCTGCTCCCAGAGGGATGGGGAGGAGAATCAAAAGAATGTAACTCCCCCAGATCGAGATAAGAATAATCCAGTAACTAAGGTATAACACAAAACCACTACTGCTACCACCAATAATAATAATGATAAGGGAAATAACAAGGGAACAGAATACAACCACTCACCACCTGCCGACCGATACCCAGCCCAACCGAGCAGTGATCTTAACCCTTCCGGATAACTGCCCCCAGTTTATATAGTGGGCATGACTTGCTGTGGTATGGAATACCTCTTTGGCTAGTTTGGGTCAGGTGTCCTGTCTCTGCTTCCTCCCGGCTTCCCCTCCTCCCTGGCAGAGCATGAGACTCACAAAGTCCTTGGTCAGAGTAAACATTACTGAGCAGCAATTAAAAACATCGGTGTTATCAGCGCTGTTCCCAAGCTGAAAGTCAAAACCACAGTGCTGCACCAGCTACTAAGAAGGAGAAAAATGACTGCTACTGCTGAACCCAGGACACTAGTTCAGTTTTGGTCACCTTTATTTCTGCTCAAAATTTTCCCTTTATTTTTCATTATTACAGTCAAGAGTAGCAATACCCTGTGAACCATTCATCCAGTGATTGCCTTGTGTGTTTCCCCTGGTAATTAATCACTTGTTTAGAATTATCTTTTCAGCACATAAAATATATCTTTTTTTTTTACATCTGTACTTTTTTGCATCAAGCCAGTCCTTCCTGATTCTCTTTGTTGATCAGAGTACAGCTTTTTTAATATCCCTAAACCTTTTCCTTGCTATCAGGAAGAAGACAACTAAAATGCATGACGTAATCTGAAAATCAACACTAATAAGGATCTAAAGGAAAAACTTTAAAAACCGCTTTTCAAAAGCACACAGCTGCATCAAACTGTAAATGAACACAGATTCCTTGGAAATAACCCAGAATGTCAAAAATGTCCTTTGCATTGTTTTTGGGGTACACTGTTTCATATTTTGACTTTCTCAGCATCTTTCATTAAAACGTACATATTTAAAGAACCCTTTTATTTAAGAAATTTCTAGCCCTTTTTCTTTCCCTATCACTCATTTCCCTAAGCATGTACTTAATATATTGATCATGCAATCATCTTAAAGTTACTTGCTTGTATGCAAGCTGCGAGCTTGTACAAGAAAATGAATATGAGCTACATGGACGCAAAATATAATTTGAAATGACAACAAAAAGATTTCCAGAAAAAAATTTAACACAGCCACATTATTCTTTGTAAGGAAATACTCAATGATAATAAATACAGCTCCTCAAAACACTTTCCATGTTGTAAATGAAAACAGGCTATAGGCATTCTATCAACAGGAACATGAAAGACTATTTTTATCATGGTGAACATTCCTGAACAGTTTTCTACAATATTCATCTTGCTGTTCCTTGCTTTTTCTTTTTTTTTTTACAGTGGAAATCAGTGCTGATTTTCATGTCTGGTTTCTCTGAGTACCTCGGGAGGTTCAGATCGAAATCTTGTACTTATCTCTAGCGAAAAACCAGTACTTTATTTCTCAAACTGTTCCTGTGCCACCTCTCTTTTTAGCACTGATAATAACAGGAAGGAAATTTTTCAAGCCCAGCTTTCCCCCAGGAAGCTCAGTACTTACCTGTAAGACTAACTAGTAAAGGTTTGCCCTGACATGACATATTTTAATAACATTGCACAACAAACTACTTTGTAATTGTCAAAAGTGGAATAAGACTGAAAAGAAGCTATTGCTTAGTGATTGAAAAGGGAAACTACCAACAGCATTTTAGAGAAGTATTTTAGAGAAAATACACATTAATCTACATTAGTCCACATTTGGCTCTTTCCTTGTCTTCTCCTGTACGTATGTCAGTGTAGACATACCATTTATGTTTATTATCTCCTGCTTTTTTAAGGAACACAGCAGCAAACAGAAAAATAAATGTTTCTACATCTTCTGGAACAGGATTCTTCAAGTATAGGATAACAATTTACGGGCATAGAAAACAGGTGGTGAAAGAGATATCACTGTGCAACTATTGTACTGTTTTTGTATTATTATTATATATTGTCCTGGGTTCAGCAGCAGCAGTCAGTTTTTCTCCTTCTTAGTAGCTTTTGCAGCACTGTGTTTTTGACTTTCGGCCTGGGAACGGAGCTGATAACACCGATGTTTAGACTGACCAAGGACTTTGTGAGTCTCATGCTCTGCCAGGGAGGAGGGGAAGCCGGGAGGAAGCGGGGACACGACACCTGACCCAAACTAGCCAAAGAGGTATTCCATACCACAGCACGTCATGCCCAGGATGTAGAACGGAGAGTTCCCGGAAGGGCTGGATCGCTGCGGGGTGGGGGTGAGGTACCGGTTGGTGAGCGGTTGTATTCTCTTCCTTGTTATTTCCTTTATCATTATTATTATTGGTGGTAGCAGTAGTGATTTGTGTTATACCTTAGTTATTAAACTGTTCTTATCTCAACCTGTGGGAGCTGCATTCTTTTGATTCCCCTCCCCGTCCTTCCAGAAGCGGAGGGAAGAAAGGTGGGGGGGGAAGTGGACTGCGTGGTTCTAATTTACAGCCGGGGCTTAAACCACGACAGAAACAGATACATATTGTACTTAGCTGTACTTTTCCTATCAGTTTTAACCCTATCAGAAAAAAAACTAAACAACAAACACCTGTGGTTTTTTTACATTTGCTTTCCTTTATTCAAAACCATTAGTAGGATTTATTATTGAACTTATTGAATAATTGATTAGAGAATGGAGTATATCAGTATGCTATGGCAATCACCTTCCATAACATAATTCATGACCATTGCTCTAGTGAACTGTTGCAGACAACTAAAAAAAAGGGAAGAAAAGAAATGTCTGTAAAATGTCAAATATAATTTAAACAAATACGTACTCTAGACAGATCTATTGAAAAGACATTTGACTGGTTGTTAATAATAATAATACTTATGCAGGGGAAGTTTTTCTGTATTTTCCTGTTGTTTCACATCCAACGACATTGAGTTGGGAATATGGTTCAGATGCTGGAGTTTTGCTCATGGATTCCATTAGATTATTGATCTGAAATTTTGGAAGATAAAAATTTTCATCTTACTGTTTTGCTTGACATTATCTTCAAAATAAGTCTGCTTAAGAAACCCAGCAATTTTTTCATAGAATCATAGAATAGTTAGGGTTGGAAAGGACCTTAAGATCATCTAGTTCCAAACCCCTTGACATGGGCACGGACACCTCACACTAAACCATGCCACCCAAGGTCTCATCCAACCTGGCCTTGAACACCGCCAAGGATGGAGCACTCACAACCTCCCTGGGCAAACAATTCCAGTGCCTCACCACCCTCATAGTAAAGAATTTCTTCCTTATATCCAATCTAAACTTCCCCTGTCTAAGTTTTAACCCGTTACCCCTTGTGCTGTCACTACAGTCCCCAATGAATAGTCCCTCCCCAGCATCCCTGTAGCCCCCCTTCAGATACTGGAAGGCTGCTATGAGGTCTCCACGCAGCCTTCTCTTCTCCAGGCTCAACAGCCCCAACTTTCTCAGCCTGTCTCCATACGGGAGGTGCTCCAGTCCCCTGATCATTCTCATGGCCCTCCTCTGGACTTGTTCCAACAGTTCCATGTCCTTTTTATGTTGAGGACACCAGAACTGCACACAATACTCCAAGTGAGGTCTCAGGAGAGCAGAGGGGCAGGATCATCTCCTTCGACCTGCTGGTTACGCTCCTTTTGATGCAGCCCAGAATATGTTTGGCTTTCTGGGCTGTGAGCACACGCTGCCGGCTCATATTCATTTTCTCATTGACCAACACCCCCAAGTCCTTCTCTGCAGGGCTGCTCTGAATCCCTTCTCTGCCCAAACTGTAGCTGTGCCTGGGATTGCTCTCACCCAGGTGTAGGACCTTGCACTTGGCATGGTTAAACTTCATCAGGTTGGCATCAGCCCACCTCACAAGCATGTCAAGGTCCCTCTGGATGGCATCCCTTCCCTCTGGCGTATCAACCGAACCACATAGCTTGGTGTCATCGGCAAACTTGCTGAGGGCGCACCCAATCCTACTGTCCATGTCACCGACAAAGATGTTGAACAAAACAGGTCCCAACACCGATCCCTGAGGGACACCACTCGTTACCGGTCTCTAGTCGGACATCGAGCCATTGACCACAACTCTTTGCGTGCGGCCATCCAGCCTGTTCTTTATCCACCTAGTGGTCCACCCATCAAATTGATGTCTCTCTGATTTAGAGACAAGGATGTCATATGGGACAGCGTCGTACGCTTTGCACAAGTCCAGGTAGATGACATCAACTGGTCTGCCCCTGTCCATCAGTTCCATAGGCCCATCATAGAAGGCCACCAAATTGGTCAGGCAGGCTTTCCCCTTAGTGAAGCCATGCTGGCTGTCACCAACCACCTCCTTGTTTTTCATGTGCCTTAGCATGCCTTCCAGGAGAATCTGCTCCCAGATTTTGCCAGGCACAGAGGTTAGACTGACTGGGCTGTAATTCCCCGGGTCATCCCTTTTCCTCTTCTTGAAAATGGGGTTTATATTTCCCTTTTTCCAGTCGTCGGGAACTTCACCTGACTGCCATGATTTTTCAAATATGATGGACAGTGGCTTCGCAATTTCATTTGCCAGCTCCTTCAGGACCCATGAATGGGTTTCATCAGGTCCCATGGACTTGTGTACGTTTAGGTTTTTAAGATGGTCTCGAACCACATCCTCTCCTACAGTGGGCCTAGGGTCTTCATTCTCACAGTCCCTGCGTCTGCCTTCAAAGTCTTGGGTGGTGTGGTCAGAGCCTTTGCCAGTGAAGACTGAGGCAAAGAAGTCATTAAGAACCTCAGCCTTCTCCAAAGCCAGGGTAGCCAGTTCTCCTGATAGCTTCCGGAGGAGGCCTGCGTTGTCCCTAGTCTGTCTTTTATTTGCAATATAACTATAGAATCCCTTCCTGTTATCTTTCACATCCATAGCCAAGTTCAATTTTAACTGGGCCTTAGCTTTCCTCACCTGGTCCCTAGCTTCCTGGACAACATCCCTGTATTCTTCCCAGCCTGCCTGCCCCTGCTTCCACCTTCTATAAGCCTCTTTTTTCCTTTGAATTTTGCTCAGCAGCTCCTTATCCATCCAAGGAGGTCTCCTGGCCCTCTTGCTGCACTTCCTTCTAGTTGGGATGCAACACTCCTGAGCTTGGAGCAGGTGATCCTTGAATAACAACCAAGAGTCTTGGGCCCCCCTGCCCTCTAGGGCTGTGTCCCATGGAACCTTATGAAGCAGGTTCCTGAAGAGGCCAAAGTCTGCTCTCTTGAAGTCCAGGGCAGTGAGCTTGCTGCACGCTCTTCTCACTGTCCTGAGGATCTCGAATTCGACCATCTTGTTATCGCTGCATCCAAGGCTGCCCTGGAGCATCACATTTCCAACGAGCCCTTCCCTGTTGGTGAGCACGAGGTCGAGCATGGCACCTCTCCTTGTCGGCTCCTCTATTACTTGCAGAAGGAAGTTGTCTTCCACACAATCGAGGAGCCTCCTGGATTGCTTGTGCCGGGCCGTACCTTCACTCCAACAGATATCAGGGTGCTTGAAGTCCCCCATGAGAACAAGGGCCTGCGAGTGTGAGGCTGTTCCTATCTGCCTATAGAGGGCTTCATCCACAGAGTCCTCTTGATCAGGCGGTCTGTAACAGATCCCCACAGTGATGTCCCCCATCGCTGTTCTCCCTTTAACACTGACCCACAAACTCTCTGTCGACTGCTCACCAGTCCCCAGACAGATTTCCATGCTCTCCAGCCTATCCCTAACATAAATAGCAACTCCCCCTCCTCACCTGCCAGGCCTGTCTTTTCTATAGAGTCTGTAACCTTCCATTCCAACACTCCAGTCGTAGGAGCCATCCCACCATGTTTCTGTGATGCCTACTATATCATACTCCCGCAGTCATGCACACATCTCTAATTCCTCTTGTTTGTTCCCCATGCTATGGGCGTTTGTATAGAGGCATCTGAGCCGAGCTCCAAATGAAGCCGGCTCATTGGCTGGAGTGGCTGGAATATCTCTGCATCGCTCCGAGCATTTATTGTAGGTGCTGGCAACTGACTGGGTGTGTTGGGATGGAACGATGCCCCCTTCCCCCAACCCATGTAGTTTAAAGAAACCTTGATCAGCCTGGCAAGCCTCGTACCAAAACCACTCTTCCTCTTCTTTGCCAGATCAGCTCCACAAGCCCCCAGTACACTTGGCTTACTAACTTGGGCCCCATGTCCAAGACACCCAAACCCCTGACAATGACACCACCCTTTTAACCATTTATTAACCTGGCCAATCCTCCTAGCTTTTTTAAGGTCCTCCCCTGTATCCTGGAGAATTGATGAAAAGACAACCCGAGCTCCAGAGCCCCTAACCACCTCTCCCAGGGCTCTGTAGTCCTTCTTTATGTTCTCCAGACTACTTCTATCGACATCTCTAGCACCCACATGGATCACCAGAAGTGGGTAATAGTCCGTGGGACTCACCAGAGCAGGCAGCCTCTCTGCAACATCCCTGATCTGTGTCCCAGGTAGGCAACACACCTCCCTCGAGATCAGTTCAGGCCGACAGATGAGTGCTTCTGTCCCTTTCAAAGTAGAGTCCTCTACTCCTACAACCTGCCGCTTTTTCCTGGCAGCACCAGTAGTGATCTTCTTTACCGGCGCACCAGCTGGTTGTTTCTGGTGCAAGTGCCCGTCCTTCTTAGCCCCCTGGAGGACAGCAAAGCGGTTCTGGGTGGGGACAGCAGCTTTAGGAGGAAGCCCCTTGTTTTTAATTGTCCTCTTCCTCTTTTTTTTTGTCGTTTTTTGTTGTTAGTATTTCCCAGCTTCCTGGGTTGACAGCCTCCTCCACTCCTTCATGAGCTTCAGGGGATGCTTGAGGCCCCTGCACAGTTTGGGCCTGGAGCAAATATTCCTGCTTCCTCTCAGCTTCCCTGACATCTTGCAGCCTATTAAAAGCATCCCGCAGCTGAGCTCCTGCTGCAGGAGGACCTCCACCAGGGAGCACGGAGCGCAGCCCTGCCCAATTGGCACCGCTCCCTCAGGAGACCAGTGCAGGCACTCTCTACACTCCGAGCTCTGCCCTGCAGCCTCCCCTCTCATCGGCTCTGTCTGGGTGCCTACGCTGGCTACTGCCGGGGCAGCCAGAGCAGAGCTCCCAGACCAGGCCCTGGTCATACGGTGAGTACTCACCATCCCGCTCGCCTGCCCACGCAAACTGCCTCGACCCGTCCTGGTCGCTCACGCTCCCAGGGGCAGGTTTTTAACCAGTCAGAGCTGGTTCCACTCCTTCTGGCTCCGCCCCCTGTGAGTCAGCTGCTCGCGTCAGCTGAGCTGCCGGCTCCTGGGCAAGTCCTGTCGAGGACCTGAGGCTCCCTCGGTGGCTGTTGCCGCTCTGAGTTGAGGCTCCTGGACGCTGATCTCCTCCCCGCTCAGGTGTTGAAGGCGTCGTCTCTCGAGCTACTCACCTCAGCAATTCAGTTATCTTGTACAGTCCACTGATCCTTAGTCCTTTTACAGGGTTCAGCAGAATCTGTAATATGGTATCAACCTATGAGTAGCTTTGTGTTCTAAAGTGTCCAAAGGTCATCTTTTTTTATAAGCCTTCTTAGTGGGTGCTCCAGGGCATGACATCCTTCAGTTGTCAAAAATAACTCATGTTATCCTTTCTTTTGAAAGAAATGTACTTTGCAAATTCAGGGTAGTCTTAAAATTTTCCCTTTATGCTTCCAGCCTTTTAAAGTTTTGATCTATTTTAGTAGTCACTCAAAGATGATGTTTTATTAATTTTGTACAAAGCAATATATAAAAAATAGCATTGTCGCCCACACAGACTCGAATTTCTCATCATGTGGACAAATTCAGGCTAGCAAGAGGTAAAACAAATACAAAAACATGTACAACAATTAGATATCAGAAACAAGAAGAGAACTATGACTAAGCAGTGGAGGCTGGGAAACAGACTTGTGTGCTACAAGAAATAGGCACGAAGGGTAAAATAACATATTGAAAGAATGAAAATATTCTTTCAATTAAACTTGTGTTCACATTTCCTATTGCAGAAGCTAGAAGATCTTAACAGAATGTCTACAGTGGGATGTAGGTCCATGTTAAGACATATATGCATGTCTACAGATGATCTAAGTGTATAAGTTGTATTACTGAGGTAATTAAGTCAATACAGTCCATTGAAGCTAGAGGAGGATTCAATGCACTGTAGACAACATAGGTCCAAGCACAGCTAAGTTAGTACCGTATGAAACACATAAGCACGTTGTGTGTGGTTTCCACCTGCTGTTCTGGAAAGATACTGGCCTCTTTTCTCTCCTAGTAGATTTGATCACCTGTCATTAATTTAATTTTATCTATTGGGATTTCTTTTCAAACTTCATATGTCTTCATGTTGTCTATAAACTGAGTTACACAGTTTATTTGAGTTCCACTTCATATATCTTGAGTTCCACTTCATATATCTGTAAGCAGAGCCAGCAAATGAGTGGCTGTCATTTACAGCAAACTTCTTGAAACAACTGCTAAAATACTAGACCAATAATCAGGTTTTATTCAAAATGACAGTTACAAAAAGAGGTCTTGACACAACATTTCAGTCTCTTTTTATTAAATCAGAGATCTGCTGTTGTTATAAGAACTTAGTGTAGAAGACAGAAATATTGTTTGGTCCTAAGAGGAAAACAGAGAGTGACAAGTGATGAATATTGTGGCAGGTCTTCTAAGAGGTTAATGCAATCAAGTTCTTTCGCTAAAAAAGCCAAACAAACAAACAAGGAAAATTGCCTTTATCAGATTGATGAAGGGTTATAACAAGACTGTAGTTGCATGAAAAAAGGCATGATTAGTATTTTTTAATTGCCAGAATTCTTGTTGAAAGTGGTATCCAAAACAAACCAGCAGAACAAATTTTAGATTCCTCTTTTTCTTCACTAAGTAAGTTCAGAATGAGGTTCGAGATAACTAGCTCAGATCTAGAGAACAGACTTTTAGGCACATACAGTTAAGCAAAATTATTTCCCCCTCATACAGTGGCACAATCTGTAGAAGATATGACTGAGCTTTCTATTTTCCTCCCTGGGATTTCCTAATCAGTTGATTTCAGCTCACTCAACATCTCTTCTATATGCAGCCAAGAACTCCCTAATATTCCAATTATAAACCAGAAATAATGTATAATTTTTGAAGTAATGAGAAGTAGATTACCAAATAAAAATAAGATAATTAGGTGAAACTAATAATGTAACTTCATGATGTATTCATCTGTTTATGGAATATTCATCATGAGATCTAGGAAAACTATTATTTTTAACTCACAAAGTGGAGAAGATTGTTACTGTAGTTTCTTGCTAGTCGTGTGGTGAGGGACGGAAGCACTAGTTCCCTCCGAACTAGGGCTGAGACATAGAGCATTCACGGAATGCGGGTCATCAACGATTTATTGCGCAGTTAGAATTCCTTATATTTGCCGCCCAAGCACCTCCCCAGAGTCCGCTGGTTCCTGTCCCTCCTAGCAGCTTCCCATCCATGCACCAATCCCTACATCTCTCCCACCTCAAGACTAGAAAACTCAGGGTTTTAACAGCTATTCCAGATAACAACTTATAACTCTAATTAACTAAGTAAGAAAGGTTTGTGCCACTAAGTATTCACACACAGTGCTTATTACATAATCAAACAAGAAGGAAACAAACATCCTAATACTAATAAACACAGAGCGTCAGCCTAAAGGGACCTAGACGCAGGTGTTTCCGGCCTGAGTGATGTTGTATTCAACGGCCGGCTACAAAGCTCGTAAGGCACGTCGTGACTGGATCCGTGAGTGAAGTCATCTGGACACATAAGGGCCATGGATGTCATTTCACACCTCTTTCCATCACTCTCTCCCAGATACAGCCGAGCGCCAATCACCACCTCAATACCAGCTCAAATACAAACTTACAGACACAGCTACAAATACGGTAATAGCCATTTTGCCAGTACCCAGCGTAGCCCAGTCTCCTCCTCCACACAGGCATAGCCCTGCCCGTGAGCACGTAGGGAAAATGGACCTATCTTACCCTTTTCCGGATCTTTCACCCGTACCTGTGGGTATGGGGGTTTGTCTAGAGGTGGAGCAAAGTGTGAGCTCATCGGGGATTGTTCACTTGATCCACGCGAGAATTGATTTAAACTAGTCACAGCAGAAAGTAAAAGTCGGCGCACACGGACTGCGGGAGTTTTTCCGGGTACAGACTCCCCCGCCTCAAGACACACGAGGCGAGCTTTCAGAGTCCAGTGCGTGCGTTTGATGATGGCTTGGCCAGTGCTGTTATAAGGACAACCGGTCTTATGTTCAATGCCCCACTGTCGTAAAAACAAAGCCACCAGTTGACTTGAATATGCTGGACCATTGTCGGTCTTGATCTGGCTAGGGACTCCCAAAATCGCCATGACCTCGCGCCAATGCAAAATGGCCGCTTTAGCGTCTTGCGTGCATTGTGCCGTAGCCAAGATGACACTGCTACAGGTATCAACCGTGACATGTAAATAGCGCATAAAAACTGGAGCGCAACAGTCGGGGACTGGCAGACCTTGTGCAACACGGTCTGCACTATTGTTACCTTCAGTTAGGAGTCCAGGGATGTGCGAATGACTATTACAGTGATTTGGGCAAATTTCAGCAGCTCGCTCAGACAAAGCCTGAAAAAGGACTTGCACACACTCCATTGTAGTCTCAATGGCTAATGGGGTCTGCAGACCACTGTCGTAGCACAGTAGCTACAGTATATGCTTCCAGAAATTGAACTGCTATTGGCTAGATGTAACCAATATAGATTGTGATTGGCTCAGAAGTGCAGTCCACACATTTTGAAGCAGATAACAAGCTAGCTAAAATTATCCATTCACTACCTTTCTCACATAACTTGCAGTTTCACCATCCTGCTCCCACATCTCGTTAGCCTTGAGCAAATGCCAAGTTCCTTATTCTACTGCAGGTAACTGTCCTTTAGTAACCTAAGGCTAGGCCTTGCAGCCTGGGTAACTTGAATTCAGGCCTTGCAACTTAACTCAGAGCTTGGCCAAGACCAAACAGCTGGGATTGCTCACATGTCCATTGTTCAGCTGTATTCTTCATAACCACCATCTCCTAAGGCTAAGATGTCTGGGTTGGTCACGAAATGTCCACCGTCCCTTAGCCACTCCACAATTCCCTCTTTTTGTTTTTGAGCAAACCAGATGGATGTTACATTTTTCTTAACCATAGATATCACACACCGCAACATATAACTTGCTACTAATACAAATAAAACTAACACACATACTATAGTTACTCCACCCATCATCTTTCGTTAGCCGTTTAACCCCCTCTTTCAATTGTTGTATACTCTTATAAATTGATGCCAAATGACCTGACAAATTCATGCAGCACATCCCCTCAAATTCAGCACAACCATGCCCCTGTGCCAACAATAAAAAGTCGATTGCTGCCCTATTTGTAAGGTGGCATGACGAACACTATTAGAATCAGTCAAGAGCCCACTTAGTGCAAGCATAGTAGCATTTGTCAGTTCCTTCTTATCTTGCTGGGATTCCTTCAGCTTTTGTTGTCCCTTGGTTCATGTCCAATTCAACGTAGGCACTTGCTGATCTGGGTACATGGCCGTTCTTCGCCAGAAAGTCATCCACATCTCCCCATTTTTCTTTCTATACAAGCCAAACACGCTTTGTAGCACTTATAGTCATTCGTTGGATACATTAAAAATACACAGCAACAAAATCAAAATTGTTAAAATGACAATAAACACCATTAGTCCACCTTTTACTAGAGCAGCCAGCCAACCTGTCAGTCCCCATTCACCTAACAAATTGTCCAGCCAAAAGGCTTGCACATCCTCATACACCATGTGTAAGATCTTAGCATGTTTCCATATTTCTTCAACATAGGTCAATCAGAGGCTGCTGGGTCTGCCCTTTTTCTCCTGGATGTCTCTCTGATAACAGGGGAGGCCATCCCCTCACATCAAGGTCTGGCATGGCTTGTGTCCCCACCGCTCCACGCCTGCTGGGTTGCAGCCAACAGTGGAGCTAAAGGTTCTTCTTGGTGACAAACACAGAGGCCAACCCAGTCTTGCCCTTGACTGTGGTAGCAGGCATTTGGTCAACCTCAGTTCTTGTACCTCGTTGTCAATGCAGAGTTTCACTTGCTTCATCCAGTAACAAGTTGGTATTGTGGCAAAGCATACACAGATTTCCATTACCAGAGTAACTATTACAGGTTACAACAGCATGTTGAAAATGCTGATGGCAGTGAGAAACCAGCCAAAGAACTTTCTTACCAGTGGAGTTCTCCCACCCTCTTAATTTGTTCCATTACCTGCTTTATAACACTACCATTGTATTAGAATCTTTCTAACTTTTGCCTTAGCATTTTCTAGCAGCTGCTGCAAATCTGCATGGTCTAACATCTCTTTTACAAGTAACAAATCCACACAATACAAGGTATAGTTTCTCATTAGCAACTGGCTAGTAAATACAGGTGGTTTTATACACAAAATCACAGCCTCTAATAATAGCTACGTTACAAGCACACATATTCAAGTTGTTACTTTTTAGTTGCCCCCAAGGGATGTCCTGCAATCATTCATTTTTCTCCTTCTCTTTCTCATTCTGCTCGGGCTATTCACTGTCAGCTCCTGTAGCTGAGGCACTGGGTTCCTCCACTTGTCTGTCCAGCTCATGGCAAGGCCTTGCAAACTTTGCATGCAGCTGCCATGGACCTGTAGGTGGGAGGACACAAACATACCCTCTCTCCCAGGCTATCAGCTCCTGAGAAGGAGGCAGGTTAAAGTGATTCAAAGGCATTCTGATGGGAAATGAATGTGAAGCTACAGCTGCCTGCCTGCTTATCAGCAGCCATAAATACCTGCCAGCAACAGCACTTTGCATTAACCCTTTCTTATCCAAAATGTTAATCTGCTACCCATTAAAACTTTTACACAAACCCAACAACAAAAAATACACAGAACACTGTCCGTCCTCAACACACACACACACACACGGGATCCCACAAGCAAACTCCATACAGTTACAATATTTGAAACACAAAACCTAGACAATCATTAGTCCCACTATACGGTCCCTCATACAGAACGTGGTGTAAGGACCCTGTGAAGGCAATCAAGAAACCAGCTCCAAGAAGCATCATTGCAGTGCGAGGTGGCAGGCTCAACTTTAGCGGGCGTCCCCGCAGAGGCTCTGCCTCCCCCACATCGCATGAGCCTTGGGCTTTTACACTGACCAAAATGCACACTCATTACGATGCAGGTGGCCAGCCTACATTGGAAGAAGTGGTCAGCAATATCCATAAAAAATCTCCAAGGGCTAATGGAAACATGGATATACATGGATATATATTTGCCAACTTCTAGTACATGTGGATCACAGAGAGACTATCAAATGAGTTGTATATGGGGTCCCAAGTCCACAGCCCGCCACGGCACTCACACAATGTGTTCTAAAGGCTATAAGGGTACATTAAATTGCCTTTTTTTTTTTTTTTCTTTTCCTTAGAAAATCAAAACCAAACTGAACACTCCAGCCTGGTAGCCAAGGATAAAGACAGTGTCGTTAGTAGGGAGGTTTCCCCCAGGGTAGACTTTGAGGGTTGCTGTCGCTCGTTGTGGGGAACCCCCCTGTCCCCTGCCCTGTCGCACAAAGGGGAGTGTTGCCAGGGCTCACAACACTCCACTTCCCGTTTCCTTGCTGCTGCCGTTGTTGCTGTTGCCGCGGCCACGGTTTCTGGCAGTCGCGCTGCAGCTCCGGCACTGCCCGCTCGGCCGCGCGGCCCGGGGGCTCCGGCCACGCCTCCCGGGGCACCTTCCTCCACAGCTCCCACGCTAAGGTCTGCACCCACGGCTCCTCCACTCGCAGCGCCTCCGCGTCCCGCAGCCGCTCCTGCAACTCCTCTCCTGGAGACAACTTTCTCGATGGCACCCCACATCTCCCCTGGATCTCCTGCTTTCTTTTCTCCAGCCAAGACCGCTTCCAAAAGCTCTTGGCGGATCCGTCCCCATCGGGAGGTATCTAATACGTCCACGGGGGCCTCCACCGCCCCCCGGCCTTGCAACCATTGGATGCAGTGGCCCGCTGGCCCCAAGTATATCACCTTCGGCAACCCAGCTTGCTGCGCGAGGGCCTCCAGTACCTGTACCACGTGGCTCACATCCATCGCTATCACGTCGGGGTCACCACTTGTAGTTTCTCGCTACTCGCGTGGTGAGGGATGGAAGCACTAGTTCCCTCCGAACTAGGGCTGAGACATAGAGCATTCACGGAATGCGGGTCACCAACGATTTATTGCACAGTTAGAATTCCTTATATTTGCCGCCCAAGCACCTCCCCAGAGTCCGCTGGTTCCTGTCCATCCTAGCAGCTTCCCGTCCATGCACCAATCCCTGCAGTTACTACTGATTGATACATACCATGAATGGTGGCATAGAAAGTGCAAGAATTTTTCCAGGCTTTTGGCAGTATACATTTTTCAATTTTACACCTTCATCTGAGATATATCTTTCTGCCTCACCATCCCAGAAGGACACAGAATTCATTAATACTGAATGAACCTCCTGCTCTTTCACTTCGCTAGAGTTAATCAGCAATTTCGGCCAACTCATTTCTGGACAGTTTGAAAAAATGTTGGGTATTTGCTGGGAAACAGCTCAAACACTTGGATTTCTTTGTCTGTTTCCATGTTTGTGTGATTGATGATATTGATCTTAGAGGACAGAGAAAGGAACATACTCAATCTCTCGATGTTTTTCAGCGGGGCTGGAAAATAGCATTTGGTAATGCATGAGCTGTTAGCAGCTTTTCTGCCTGTTTTGAACTATCTCCTTTCACTCTGAGGGAAGACTTCGTGGATTTGTGATTTTGCAAAGGTAACATGTCTCCCAAGAAGTAAAATCAGTTACTCTCGGGATTTTCATTGTCAATATTTTTTTGTTATACTAGATTTTATTTATTCTCTATTTCAATAATATCGTTTTAATGTACACAACATCCTTAAATGTTTGCTTAATTGAAACCCAATCCAAACACACAGGCAACGCAAATAAAATTTTTTCCTTTTACAAGCATCATTTACAAGAATAATAGCCATAAAATTGGATCAGTATTTGTTTAGTGAATTAATCTCACCAAATTTTATTCCAGAAATTCTTTCATGGTAACAGTAATTTTAAACCACTGCATATTTTTATGGCCTGCCTCTAGAAAACATACATCAGGAATATGTCCGTTCATGAAAGGGCTTCTCTAGAGTATGCCAAATGTAACAAAATCTACATTCCAGTCATGGAGCAGGAACATACCACATTCCTAGCTGTCAGGATAGGCAGGCTGGATGCAATAAGTTTCATTTTGCCAGGAATTCTTAATCCTATGTTCTGTTAGTCTGAATCTAGGAAAGTACAGTGAAATAAATGTAAGAAGTATAACTAACAGGAAGACAAAAAATATGGCACTGTAAAGCATTCTTCTTGTGTCTGAAGTTATTTAGTTTGAGGGCATTTCCAGAAGTGGAAACATTGCAGTAGAATCAAATAATCATAGAATAGTTAAGGTTGGAAAGGACCTTAAGATCATGCAGCTCCAACCCCCCCGCCATGGGCAGGGACACCTCATACTAAACCATGACACCCAAGGCTCTGTCCAAACTGGCCTTGAACACCACCAGGGATGGATTCACAACTTCCCTGGGCAACCCATTCCAGTGCCTCACCACCCGAACAGTAAAGAATTTTCCAATCTAAGCTTCCCCTGTTCAAGTTTTAACCCGTTACCCCTTGTCCTATCACTACAGTCCTTAATGAAGAGTCCCTCCCCAGCATGTTGAGGACACCAGAACTGCACACAATACTCCAAGCCAGGTCTCACAAGAGCAGAGTAGAGGGGCAGGATCACCTCCTTCGACTTGCTGGTCACGCTCCTTTTGATGCAGTCCAGGATTCGGTTGGCTTTCTGGGCTGCGAGCGCACACTGAAGCCGGCTCATCTTCATTTTCTCATCGACCAACACCCCCAAGTCCTTCTCCACAGGGCTGCTCTGAATCCCTTCTCTGCCCAACCTGTAGCTGTGCCTGCGATTGCTCCCACCCAGGTGTAGGACCTTGCACTTGGCATGGTTAAACTTCATAAGGTTGGCATCAGCCCACCTTACAAGCATGTCAAGGTCCCTCTGGATGGCATCCATTCCTTCCAGCGTATCAACCAAACCACACAGCTTGGTGTCATCAGCAAACTTGCTGGGGGTGCACTCAATCCCACTGTCCATGTCACCGACAAAGATGTGGAATAAAACTGGTCCCAACACCGATCCCTGAGGGACACCACACGTTACTGGTCTACAGCTGGACATCGAGCCATTGACCACAACTCTTTGCATGTGGCCATCCAGCCAGTTCTTTATCCACCAAGTTGTCCACCTGCCAAACTAATGTCTCTCCAATTTAGAGACAAGGATGTCATGTGGGACAGTGTCAAAGGCTTTGCACAAGTCCAGGTAGATGACATCAACTGGTCTGCCCCTGTCCATCAGTTCCATAGGCCCATCATAGAAGGTCACTAAATTGGTCAGGCAGGCTTTCCCCTTAGTGAAGCCATGCTGGCTGTCACCAACCACCTCCTTGTTTTTCATGTGCCTTAGCATGCCTTCCAGGAGAATCTGCTCCCAGATTTTGCCAGGCACAGAGGTTAGACTGACTGGTCTGTAATTCCCTGGGTCATCCCTTTTCCCCTTCTTGAAAATGGGGTTTATATTTCCCTTTTTCCAGTCGTCGGGAACTTCACCTGACTGCCATGATTTTTCAAATATGATGGACAGTGGCTTAGCAATTTCATTTGCCAGCTCCTTCAGGATCCGTGAATGGGTTTCATCAGGTCCCATGGACTTGTGTACGTTTAGGTTTTTAAGATGGTCTCGAACCACATCCTCTCCTACAGTGGGCCTAGGGTCTTCATTCTCACAGTCCCTGCGTCTGCCTTCAAAGTCTTGGGTGGTGTGGTCAGAGCCTTTGCCAGTGAAGACTGAGGCAAAGAAGTCATTAAGAACCTCAGCCTTCTCCAAAGCCAGGGTAGCCAGTTCTCCTGATAGCTTCCAGAGGAGGCCTGCGTTGTCCCTAGTCTGTCTTTTATTTGCAATATAACTATAGAATCCCTTCCTGTTATCTTTCACATCCATAGCCAAGTTCAATTTTAACTGGGCCTTAGCTTTCCTCACCTGGTCCCTAGCTTCCTGGACAACATCCCTGTATTCTTCCCAGCCTGCCTGCCCCTGCTTCCACCTTCTATAAGCCTCTTTTTTCCTTTGAATTTTGCTCAGCAGCTCCTTATCCATCCAAGGAGGTCTCCTGGCCCTCTTGCTGCACTTCCTTCTAGTTGGGATGCAACACTCCTGAGCTTGGAGCAGGTGATCCTTGAATAACAACCAAGAGTCTTGGGCCCCCCTGCCCTCTAGGGCTGTGTCCCATGGAACCTTATGAAGCAGGTTCCTGAAGAGGCCAAAGTCTGCTCTCTTGAAGTCCAGGGCAGTGAGCTTGCTGCACGCTCTTCTCACTGTCCTGAGGATCTCGAATTCGACCATCTTGTTATCGCTGCATCCAAGGCTGCCCTGGAGCATCACATTTCCAACGAGCCCTTCCCTGTTGGTGAGCACGAGGTCGAGCATGGCACCTCTCCTTGTCGGCTCCTCTATTACTTGCAGAAGGAAGTTGTCTTCCACACAATCGAGGAGCCTCCTGGATTGCTTGTGCCGGGCCGTACCTTCACTCCAACAGATGTCAGGGTGCTTGAAGTCCCCCATGAGAACAAGGGCCTGCGAGTGTGAGGCTGTTCCTATCTGCCTATAGAGGGCTTCATCCACAGAGTCCTCTTGATCAGGCGGTCTGTAACAGATCCCCACAGTGATGTCCCCCATCGCTGTTCTCCCTTTAACACTGACCCACAAACTCTCTGTCGACTGCTCACCAGTCCCCAGACAGATTTCCATGCTCTCCAGCCTATCCCTAACATAAATAGCAACTCCCCCTCCTCACCTGCCAGGCCTGTCTTTTCTATAGAGTCTGTAACCTTCCATTCCAACACTCCAGTCGTAGGAGCCATCCCACCATGTTTCTGTGATGCCTACTATATCATACTCCCGCAGTCATGCACACATCTCTAATTCCTCTTGTTTGTTCCCCATGCTACGGGCGTTTGTATAGAGGCATCTGAGCTGAGCTCCAAATGAAGCCGGCTCATTGGCTCATTTCATTGGGGTTTTTTTTGTTTGGTTTGGTTTTTTTAATTATTAAAATAAGTCCAGAGGAGGGCCACAGGGATGATCAGGGGACTGGAGCACCTCCTGTACAAAGATAGACTGAGAAAGTTGGGGCTGTTCAGCCTGGAGAAGAGAAGGCTGCCTGGAGACCTCATAGCAGCCTTCCAGTATCTGAAGGGGGCCTACAAAGATGCTGGGGATGGACTATTCATTGGGGACTGTAGTGACAGGACAAGGGGTAATGGGTTCAAACTTAAACAACGGAAGCTTAGATTGGATCTAAGGAAGAAATTCTTTATTGTGAGGATGGTGAGGCACTGGAATGGGCTGGCCAGTGAGTTTGTGAATACTCCATCCCTGGTTGTGTTCAAGGCCAGGTTGGACAATGCCTTGGGTGGCATGGTTTAGTGTGAGGTGTCCTTGCCCATGGCAGGGAGGTTGGAACTAGATGATCTTAAGGTCCTTTCCAACCCTAACTATTCTAATATAATATGAAATAATTCAAATTCCTATAGTTCCTTTTTAACACATCTTTATCCCAGGCTGTATGAAACGAGCACCCTTCACATTTTCATTCTGTCTTTACACAAATCATATATTTCTGTGGTTGGTCTAACAGTTAAATAGCACCCAGTCACTACTCACTCTTCCTCCTTAGCAGAACAGAGGGAGACAATAAGAAAAAAGAAAGAAGCAACCCAAAAACAGGTGGAAGAAAGCTCATGGGTTAAGAGAAAGGCAGGGAGAGTACTTAGCAATTACTTTCACTGGTAAATCAGAGGTGGGGAAAGTGGACTTAATTTACTGCCAAATAAAATACTCAGGTAGACAGAAACAAAAAGACAAACACTGAAGAAATAAATTTTCTCCCCACTCTGCCACACTCAGATTCAATCCTTCACTCCAGACTCCTGTGTGCCCACCCTACATGGCACGGGAAGATGAAGGAAAGGTTATGGCCAGTGCATAGTGGTGTCTGTTGGTCACTTCCTCTTCTCTGGCATGGGCTTTCCACAGGCTGCAGTCTTGCAAGAAATCTGCTCCAGCATGGGCTCTCTGTGGTCTGCAGAGAGTATCTGCTCCAGGGATTGGAACACTTTCTCCTCCTCCTTCTCTGGTCTCCGTGTTCCCTCTGTTGTTTCTCACTCTTTTCCTCCCTCCTCTTTCCTCTATTCACTGTTTTATAACCCTTAAACCTGTTCTCACAGAGGCAACACAAACTTCACTGATGGGCTCAGCTTTGACCTGCAGTTGTCCACTTGCAGCTGGATAGCTGGACTGCTGCCCAGTTCAGGAACCTGTAGCTGCCCCTTTTCCCCTGCTAAAACTTTGCCATATACACCCATAAGTGTCATCAATTGCTTTTCAGCTGAACTGTGATTACAGGCTGTTCACTTTGAATGTAAGTCATTTGGCATCTTATTGCACTTTACTTCAGCCATCTAAAACCCTATCCATAGTCAGCTAGAACAATTTGAAATTCCCCAGGGTATCTAAGGCATCTGGCTAGCAGATATTCTTCAACACAAAACATAGCTGTGCACAGACTGATAAAAGAAAACAGGAATATTTTCAGAGGATGCAACAAGACTGCAATACATTCTGTTTATGCATCACAGGACAGCTTGGTGGATTCCCATGCTGTGCAGAGAAAATACACTTTAGTAAGATAAGGAAGAAGAAGAGCCATAGCAAGAAGGTATTACAAGAGGAAAAGAGTCTGATAGCTAGTAAAGATGCAGTTAATGCACTACACTAATGCCATAACATTGCATATGTGATATACAATATTACATATGCAGCCATAGCTAAGAAATTCTCAGAAATTCCAGGACAGACAAATAGGATTGAAAATAAATGAAACACATAAATAATCACCATGAATATCAATCTTCAACTCAGATAGATGAAGAAACTGTCAAAATAGGAAATTATTCAATAGATCCTCTGTGGGGATGCTTCTTTTTAACCCCATGAAAAATACTGTAGAACAATGCTCTGAAGAAAAAAAATGTTTTATAAACTTCAGGGATTTTTGAGCAGTGTAAACACAGGTGGTGTTGACAGATCTAAACATATTTAATCCTTCCTTAAAATACTCTAAGGTGACAGTTACTGGAATGTATTATTGCCTTATATTTTCTGACAAACATAGTAAATTTATTCCATGCATTAATTTCTTGTTAATCTTCATCTTCAACCATCTACAAAAAGTCTTGATACTTTGAAAAAAAGCAGTAATTACGTTATTCACAAAAAGTCACAAGATGGTATTCAGTGGCTGATGAAACAAAAGTATTTATTTTTAAAATCAAGGTTCAAGACATGTGCCTTCCAATTTAAAAGAAAATAATGTTCTATTTTCATGTCAAATCTAAATTCTTATCCTGCTGTTGCTACATTTATCTTAGTTCTGACAGGAAATATAAGGTAACATTTTATTTCCTCGTTACATTTCATTCAGCCTGAAAATAGACTGAGGAGTTTTGCCTTCAGGACAGAGATTACATTACTTTCACTTGTTTGGTCAATGAACATAATTTACAAAATTGAACCACTTTCCTATAATAGTAAGTTTCAGAGCACCTTCAATTCCCATTTCATTTCCAAAATTTGCTGACTGTGGCTCCCCAAAAGCTATATTTTGGCTTCGGTGGCTTTCATATACAATAAAAGATTTTTTAATTTCCAAACTGAAGGCAATTAGTTTTGTTCTGCTACATAGATAGACAGATTAACAAGTTTAAAACCCTTTGTCACACTGATGCATATCACTATGATCAGTTAGCAGAAACCGTTCTTGAGGCATCACAATAGCCCATCTAAAAGAATCATCTGTAAGGCGAAAGGATCAAGTGGTATATTATCAGTATGGTCACTGAAGACTTTGCCCAAACACATTAGCAGACATGAAAAATTGCATTGAAAAATGTGTATTAGAATATTAAGGTTAGGAAGAGACCAATAGCTCCGTAAAAGATCTGAAAAAACAACCTTCCCTTTGATGGGTAAGAAATAAGAATGATGAAAGGGAAGACATAAGGTATTCTTTGCACAGTATAATCCCCTCACTGAAGACATGTGCAGAGCTGAAATTTCATAATGAATCTCCTTTGGCAGGCAGAGCTGCATATAAGCAGAGACTGTAAGAGATAAATACAGAAGTGAGTTTGATAAAACAGAAACCCCCAGCAAAAATTCAGCTGCAGCAAACAAGATATAATCAGACCTCCTCTCAAGGAAAGGTCAGATACAAGATGAAAACATATGAAATTCTTTGTTTACCATTCCAGAAAAGTTTAAGAAACCAGTCTAAATTCTTATGAAGTTGCATTGTTGTTGTAGCGTGATGGACTGAGAAATTAAATGAAGCAAATCTCTGCAGTTAAGTTTTTACATTTTCCTATTACTTTCCAGAGACTCTGCAGCAACTGAGGTTAACACTGGCAATCACCTTCACATTTCCTACATGTGTAGGAGATTTTAGATTCACTCTTGTTTTTAAAGTACTGTAAATACTCACTGTACTTAGATAAAAAATTGGAGCTGGGGTTATACTGAGAAAATTCAGCTGGGAATGTATCCCTGTTGTTATGGATCAGTTTTACACCAAATATGACTGTGAACACAAATACATATTATATTTATTTTAAGAATTTGCTCCAGAGCTGGTCTGTGCATCTGTCACATAGAAAGAAATTATAGGGTTCCTATGCAGTCCTTTCTAATGACTAGGGCTGCAGTAGTGGAAGATCATTTCTTGCTGAAATTTAGCCTCATCTGCATCCTGCAGAAAGGAAGTCTGCAAAAATCTGAACATTTATTATCCTTTGAAAATTTCTGAACCACTGCTCAAGGGAATCTTGACTATTCTTAATCTGTGTAGCAGAATGAGTGAAGTTCTATATTCATATTCCATAAATATTTGTTGCCAAGTTAAAATGATAGAAGTTTTTCCACTAGGCATGTCAAGGATTGCCTCTCATTTTGTTTGGTGAGACTCAACTCAGCAATCTAAGAACCAAACCCAATTATTTCTTGTTTTGCAAAAGCTGTCATTTTTGTGAGAAATGCAAATTTGGTAAGACATTCATCCTCTTTATTAAACACTGTCATCTTTTTCACTGCTACTTTGTATTTTTATGCACTTTACTTGTTCTAAGCTATTAATCCCAAGGATAAAACTACATCATGACTCAGCAAGGCAAAGCCCACAAAAATGATGGGGATACTTAACCATTTATGCTTCATCTGAGAAATTACATTTGTGCTTGGGTTGCAACAACTCTTAGTTTCTACTTCCTTAAATGTTGTGCCTGAGTAGGAAAAAATGCAGGAAATTTACCAAAGGAACGCTGCTAATGATAAGTTGTCCACAGCCAGCAACAGAATGGTTAGGATGGAACCTAGTTCAACAGAGGTGATGGCGTAAGAGTAATCACTGGCTTTTTAAAGTTGCTACTTATCGAGGATAATAAATGCCAACTATTACTTACTTTACGTAACTAATATTATAATATTACTTACTTTATGTAAGGACGATTTTTGACTACATTTCTTCTCTATTAGCTTGTGAGGTATTTAATATTATAACATAAAGAAAGGTCAAAATTGGACTAAAATTCCAACATTTTAAGAACTTATATAAAACTCAAGAGGAAATTGCTCAAGTAGAAAATGTAAAAGCATGAAAAGCTTATATGCTTGGTTGCATCTGTTGGTTCATCAAACATTGACTACAGATGTACATTCTTCTTCTCATTTACATGTTGTAGAACTAAATTTCAGCACTAACAATGAGTACCAACTAATTTGAGCAGCCATTTCATTGTCTTATTCACGGTTTCCCAAGAAGCTATTCTTGAGAGCTGCCTGTCCTTTCTGATTTGGTTTGTGTATTCGTGTCAGTGACTGATTAATCGTAATGGGTCCTAAAAATAAGTGGGGGAAACAAAACTTCCTGGACAGCCTAGGCAGGGCTGTCACAAGCAAGTCAGAGATCAGGACCAGATGATTCAGCAGTTTCCAAAATCACCCATATCACACTGCTGTTACAATTCTACAAACTAAAACAGCTGGCTGGACAAGTACCCTGGCCAGCACCATCATATCACTCCCAAGTTCTCAAAATAACTGGAGGATATCCACTCTGCTGTGCTTTGCTGATACTCAAGTACAGTATGTGTTCTGTTCAATGGCAATTGGGGTGGTAGAGCAGCATCAGTAAACAGTTAAATAATTCATATTTTAATCTGATCAAATTGAAATGCCCACAGAGATGCACAACTATTTGGTTTCACTGTGAGAAATATGCCTGATTTTATATTCTAGATCTAAAAGGAAAAGCTAAGGAAAATGAGGGAAATTGTAGATTTTTTCAGGATGTTGATTATAGGTGAATGTTAAAACCATCGCTAATATTTGGGGGAAAAGCTTAATTGGCTGCAGAAGCATAATTTTCTGTTTCACCCTTATGTATTTTCCACATCTATGCTGTAAAGTTTATTTTACAAAATTCTTCTAAGCTTTTTGCAAAATTGCTCAACCTTAGAAAAATTTATCAGTCCAAAATTATTAAAAGAATGAAATTTGCATATGCATATATAGAAATCAGGTTGATGTGAAAAACAGTGGAGTAGAACTGTTCCTCTGTAAAACACTTGATCTTCTCTGGGCCTCATTTTTTATTGTTTCTATTACACATTGAGGTTTATAAGATTGTAATTTGATGACTATTGTCTCTTTTGACTTCATATCATTTCACACAATTGTTTTCCACATTGTCATAGGAAGATGGGAGGAAATCTATTACTGATTATTAAATTACTAGACATGAAAGAATTTGCCATGTTAACTATAAACCATTACAATTTCATACTCATGTTTTTCGTCTCTTCTAGTATCCAGTCTTCATCAGCTTTCACATGGAAATAAATTGACAAAGATCAGTCATACGCATACGCTCTTGGTGTACTCATACTTCCTAATCTTTTCTGAGAAATTTTTCATACATAAAAATTGAAAGAGGAATGTCTTTACTGAAGCTTTGATTAAGTCATAGTAATTTCAAATGTTGGCTTTATGCTACTAATACTTAATTTTCCTTGGTATGCACAAAAGCTGTCTATTAGAAGGTGTTGCAGTCAAATGTGTGTACTGTCTTATAATTATCTTGGCCCTAAATTGTTATTCCCAGTGAACCAATGGGACTCCAACACTACTACTATTTCTCTATTTCTTTTTCTTAAAAATAACTAATGAATATTCTACTGAATATCTTTCCCTATGTATTTCTGAAAATGTCTGACAATTAAGGAATTACTTTATACAGTTCCTTCCTGCATTATAGTAACTTCTGAGGGAATTTTAAGAGAAATAAAGCCGTTCTTTATGGCTGTACAATGTATTTCATTCAGTGTTGTTAATAGCAATGCACTTAAGCCTATGCTTTGCCTTCACTTTCCTTTGTCATGACCACTCCCTTCTCTTTTTAGCTTTGCTACACAAAGTGTTCTGCCAGAATTTTAGCATGTGTGCCTGTACAAAGTAAGAGAGAGAGAAGATCACAGAAAAATATCTTAGTAAGCATTTCAGTCTTGTCCTTAGCATCTGTTATTTGCATTCTTTCGTTGGAAGGGTAATATGTTTATCTAGCAGAATATGATTGACTAACTGAGCAGAAGGGATATTTTGCATGTGTCAGTACTTGGAAATGCCATAGTTTGCATCTATTCTGCCAGTCTCTTCTCATGCATGGTTTAATGCAAAATTACAACTTTTTTTGGGCCTTGCTATCTTTTCTCTAGTTTCACCATTATAATACTGGAAAACTGCATTTACTTCATGGAAATAGGATTGGTCTTATAACCTGATAGTAAAAGATATACATACTGTTTTGCAAGACATCTCTTTATAAGAGGTTTTAAAATATATTTTTATGAAGTTAGTGTTCACTGAATAAGTGAGATGAGGTTGGGGCTGTTTTATTCGTCAACAGAATCAACATACCGCAAATACTAACAGTGTAAACTTCTTCAACTAAACCAGGAACACTGATCAAGCTCTGCCTAAAGATGTGCTTTATTCAAGTTTTCTGAAATAGTTTTATTCTGCCTCTATAAGAAAATTGCTACTGGCTGTTACTCCATTCTTCTGTCCTGGTATAATATCTTCAGAGCAACAGACTTGAAAACAAAGTACAAGTATAGATGAATTATGAGTGTGTTTTTCCCATTTAATAAAATTTCATCATCTTTCCTATGTGGAAATGCTTAATCCCAATTTACTTCATACCTTCATTGAAGGTTCTAAATGACTTCTTTGCCTCGGTCTTCACTGGCAAAGGCTCCGACCACACCACCCAAGTCTTGGAAAGCAGACGCAGGGACTGTGAGAATAAAGACCCTAAGCACACTAGATTGGATCTGGTTAGAGACCGTCTTAAGAACCTGAACGTACACAAGTCCATCGGACCTGATGAAATCCATTCACGGGTCCTGAAGGAGCTGGCAAATGAAGTTGCGAAGCCACTGTCCATCATATTTGAAAAATCATGGCAGTCAGGTTAAGTTCCCGATGACTGGAAAAAGGGAAATATAACCCCATTTTCAAGAAGGGGAAAAGGGATGACCCAGGGAATTACAGACCAGTCAGTCTCACATCTGTGCCTGGCAAAAGCTTGGAGCAGATTCTCCTGGAAGGCATGCTAAGGCACATGAAAAACAAGGAGGTGGTTGGTGACAGCCAGCATGGCTTCACTAAGGGGAAAGCCTGCCTGACCAATTTGGTGGCCTTCTATGATGGGCCTATGGAACTGATAGACAGGGGTAGAGCAGGTGATGTCATCTACCTGGACTTGTGCAAAGCCTTTGACACTGTCCCACATGACATCCTTATCTCTAAATTGGAGAGACATTAGTTTGGTAGGTGGACCACTCGGTGGATAAAGAATGGGCTGGATGGCCGCACGCAAAGAGTTGTGGTCAATGGCTCGATGTCCAGCTGGAGACCAGTAATGAGTGGTGTCCCTCAGGGATTGGTGTTGGGACCTGTTTTGTTCAACATCTTTGTCGGTGACACGGACAGTAGGATTGGGTGCGCCCTCAGCAAGTTTGCTGATGACACCAAGCTGTGTGGTTCGGTTGATACGCTGGAGGGAAGGAATGCCATCCAGAGGGACCTCGACACACTTGTGAGGTGGGCTGATGCCAACCTTATGAAGTTTAACCATGACGAGTGCAAGGTCCTACACCAGGGTCAGAGCAATCGCAGGCACAGCTACAGGTTGGGCAGAGAAGAGATTAAGAGCAGCCCTGCAGAGAACGACTTGGGGGTGTTGGTTTATGAAAAACTGTACATGAGCTGGCAGTGTGCGCTCGCAGCCCAGAAAGCCAACCGAATCCTGGGCTGCATCAAAAGGAGCATGACCAGCAGTTTGAAGGAGGTGATTCTGCCCCTCTACTCTGCTCTTGTCAGACCTCACTTGGAGTATTGTGTGCAGTTCTGGTATCCGCAACATAAAAAGGACATGGAACTGTTGGAAAAAGTCCAGAGGAGGGCCACGAGGATGATCAGGGGACTGGAGCACTTCCCATATGAAGACAGGCTGAGAAAGTTGGGGCTGTTCAGCCTGGAGAAGAGAAGGCTGCGTGGAGACCTCACAGCAGCCTTCCAGTATCTGAAGGGGGCCTATCAGGATGCTGGGGAGGGACTCTTCATTAGGGACTGTAGTGACAGGACAAGGGGTAACGGGTTAAAACTGAAACAGGGGAAGTTTAGATTGGATCTAAGGAAGAAGTTCTTTACTGTAAGGGTGGTGAGGCACTGGAAGGGGTTGCCCAGGGAAGTTGTGAATGCTCCATCCCTGGTGGTGTTTAAGGCCAGGTTGGACAGAGCCTTGGGTGGCATGGTTTCGTGTGAGGTGTCCGTGCCCATGGCAGGGGGTTTGGAACTAGATGATCTTAAGGTCCTTTCCACCCCTAACTATTCTATGATTCTATGAATATTCCGGTATTAATATTTATTTTCTTTCTCCAATTTCACTTTAGATAATCTCCTGGTATAGATTCAATTATGCTTAAACTGAAAATTAATAAAATTATTTTTTCATTATTGTATCCACACTGTTAGAAATAGCATGTTCCCACCTAATCTCGAGACTCAAATATGGTCTTTTCAATTAAAAATAAAAGGAAACATTACATTTGATGTTAATACATCTATTAAAAATTCTTTCGGTTCTTATTGAGTAAATGGAGAAGCTTAAATGTAAAAGATTCCTAACTCCTGTATTTCTTAGTCATATCTCTGGGAAAGCTTTTATGATGGATTGTATTTCCCTAGGGAAATGATAGCAACTGAGAATAAAGTCTCATTTCCCTCATATTAGGCTGTCAACTGTAACTTCAGCAGTGCTATAGACATGGATTGCCAGAATTGCAAACTTTTCACATCACCACATTACTGATTTAACTTATTTTTATATTTACAGCTTGAAAAGATAATTCTGCACTTCAGTTGTTTGGTAAATGGGGGTGGAATTCATTTTATTTAATTTGAGCCAAGATAAATGTCCAATTAGCCACCAAGGCTCCCAATAAAGTGAGTGGAGAAAAAAGAATAAACGAGAGGATGATTCATCTCATCTGTCTTGGTCACATAACTTAAGAGTGCAATGAATTGCCTTGGAATGTACTTACCAATCTTTGTTGATCTGCTAGTTCACTTGCTTACACAATATGTCTCTTAGATCACTGAAATTAGGTAAAATGAATTTTACTTCTACTCAACAAGTCAGAATGCCAAGTGAATATTTCTGCACTTAGGTTTTGAAACCTCAAAAATTCAGTCTCTGTAGTTAAGATCTGTTACATTTGAAGAATAAGCATGGATGAACACTAAAGCTAATGAAATAAGTAATATAAAACTCTTTGCTTGAATTTTGTGACATCTGGGATTTTTGTGTTCAGTCTCCATCAGTATTTGTTTTATCTTCCTGAACGCTCATAGAATACAAGCAGCAGTAACATGTTTTCTAAGGATAGGATGTTATATGCCGAGGGAACATATCCCCAGAGTTCCTACAGCAACCCACTCATAGACAATTGAGAGGATGGGGTCCTTCATAATTTGGAGCTTTTATGCAATTAATTTTTCAGCGCTTTAAATAAAAGCAAACTAATATTGATTTTTTTATGTACCTAGTACAAAATATTTTCAGGCTGACTAAATCTTACTAGTTGCAGAAAAGGAGTAGAAAATTCCTTTTCTGCTTTCCCTTTCATTTCTTTTGGATCTCATATGGGACTTTTGACATGGCATTTTACTAAAAGGCGGATTCACCTTCCTATCAGATTCAGTGGGAGATATATCCAGCCAGGGAGAAGAAATGATCCCATATCTTCATGGACCAACTGTCACTAAGCAACAGCTCACATTCTGTCTGTCAAATAATTTTTCAAGTTTATGTGCTATTGAGCCTTAAAGGAAAAAAAATAATAACAAAAAAATACATGTACACATAGCTGGTCTCATAAAAACAGCACAAACAAATAGAATTATTAACCTTCTAATACCTTATTAGGATTTTATAAGCTAGTTAAGACAATTTTTTAATGGAAAACCTGATAGATTGCTACAAACTTTGAATCAGTTTGTTACAAAAGGATTAAGACCCTAGGGAACAAAAATAATTTTCTTTTCTAGCAAACCAATACAAAGCACCTTCACTCTCACAAAATCATAACCTACAGGCAGAATATGCCACTGTCTGTCCTATGAAGTTATCCTGCAGGTGAATCTGCAGAGAGACACAGACACATGTTACAGCCACAGATGTCTCTTTAAACTCGGCTAAAAAAGTCTCTTGAATTAACAATTCATATAGCACCGAAAAAATAGCATTGCCTGCTGTTCAATTCATAAACCCTGTTTTATTCATACTCTGCTAATCAGCTGCAGGTAGTACCTACTTCTTTTTCAATCTTAAGGTCCTTTCCAACCCTAACTATTCTATGATTCTATGATTCTTTAACGAGATCAAGGCATAATGAAGAGGACGGGATGGAAAATTCCTGACTTGACAAACTTTTATCATGAAACATCTCAGTCAGGAACCAGGACACTTTGCATAAGGCACTTAGGCTAACAGAGTTGGCAAACTGTAAAACATTGACCATACAGGCAATAGCACTATTAACAGAGACTTCTGTGAGGCATCTGGATTGGTACTGCATGCTGTTTAATTAAAAAAAACAGAACAAAAATGTACACAGTGTACATTAAATACCAAATGACTAATTAATAGCGTGCATCTCTATCAGTTACTTGGATTAGAGTGGAAAAGCATTTTTGGTAAAAAGTTGGGGATGACACATAGGTCAAGGCTTTAATAAAAAATGAAGATGAAGGATTACTGAAGAAGCAGCACATTAGGATCAGCAGCTAAATGGCTTGCTTTATCTAATATAGGCAAATAGGATGCTTAATTTAAATTGGTCATCTGTGAAACCACTTTTTTAAAGGACTGGAAAATATTCTGGAAAGAAACATCTTAGAGAAAAATTTAAAAGTCCAAGGATCCAGGATTTACATATAATCAATTAGGACAACATTTTTGACTGCAAGAGACACTGAGCTCTATATTAAGCATCAGACGTTTTCCTTGATTTAAGTGCCACTAAGAAAAATAGTTGCTACCGTTTCCTGAGCAGTGAAAATTAGAAATAAGTTTGGAAGACATCAGCGGGGATGAGGTGCCAATGTCTTAAACTGGGAGACTCAGACCTGTCTGAGTTTGCATTGGCAAGCAGTAATATGCAAGTTGTAGCAGTGAATCTGCAGAACAAAACAGTCAGTGCTGGATGCCAAACATCTACACTACAAATAGATGAAAGTTTTACCTAATACTACTTCTAGTCTGGTCCTGTTATTTGTATACCCGTAAGTGACAGGATCACTCTAAAAAGTGTCCTGAAGCGTGTACCCATCCAGACTTGGGTTGATCTAGAATTCAGTCTGTTTGATTCAAGGCTTTGTCATGAGGAGAAGCCAGGAGTCATAAGTCAGGTTGACAGATTTCCTTCAAAACTGCTTAATCTCAATTAAAGCATGTTTGGTGTATTTAGAAAAGCAAAAATAGCTTGGTGTCTTTGTAAGTTACTACTTGTGGAAGGGTCACTTAAAAGAAAAATTTCTATTGTATAATTCACCAAAGTAATACACACAGTAGCTGGAAATTCAAACTTGATAGGTTTAATATAGAAACAATTAGATAGGTCCAAGATAGAAACCACATGCTGGTGTCACCTATGAGTATAAATTATATACACGTTAGTTTTTAACAACTTCTGCAGTGGATTCTATACTACTTTAAATGTTTTTAACAGGGTTTTTAAAGATAGGAGCCTGGTTTTGTGACTGAAGACTTATCTCCATAAACACAGAGGTGAACAGAGGAACAATGACAGGTAGGACAATCCTAATAACCATGGCTGTTACAAGAGGGTGAACAGTGGACGAGGCAACTGTTGCCATCTGTGTTTAAAACCTTTTTTCTGTATGTGTTGATCTATTTATGTTTATGTATGTATAAATATGTGTTGTATACATGTTCGTATGTGTGGTATTTGGGAATAAAGGCTCACCTTCAGTGATGGTTGGACCTGGGAACATGGACCCTCTTGTCTATAGGCTGCCAGGTTCAGTATATGGCAATTGAAAAAAAAAAAAAGGATACAAGGTGAAAATTTAGAAAATTGTAGCGTTGTCTTTAGCCCATAATTTAGGAATATATGAAGAGAGTGGTCTTATTAATATCTTCCCTTCAGTTCAGGCTTGGTGCCACAGAGTTCAGCTAAAAAATTACCAAGAACTAACTGGTCAGAAATTAATATGAGAATTGAGAAACATAGCTTAAAGTTTCCAAAGGAGCTCAGGGTTTCCTTTCTCCCTTATTTCCTTGTTTCCTTCCTTTTTTCCTTCCTTTCTTGTTTCACTTCATGTAGGTTCAAGGATCATCCCTATTGAAAGTACTTTGCTGAAATTATTCCAACATTCTGTTACATCAACTAGTCATATCCCATAACACCCAATGCATTTGCAGTCCCAATATTTATAATAAATTATGAATTTGGCTTGCTATTATCATATTTCCTTTGCCATTTTGTATTTTATTTTCTGAATCTGATAGTCTGAAAGAGCACCTAAGTTTGTTTTTACATACATCACCATGGAGTAACAAAATAGTGAGTAACAGACAGGGCATAGTCTGAACAAGCAAAACCAGAGAAATGCAATTAGAAAAATTTTATCTAGCAAACAGCATCCAGTCTCCAAACTTCAGTGAAGCACATTAGGATGACAAACTTGAGAATGAAGAAGAGCTCTGTACCGTGGCCTAACTAAACATGACAAATAATAGACTAGTTTCATCCAATTAGTGGTATTCATATCAGTTCGAAAGAATACTGGGGAACTCCCAGAAATCTGTCCATTTTACTCTGTTTTCTTCTGACTTCTGTAGTCATTTATGTGGCTCTTTTTTTATGTGAATAGAAAGCTGCTGTAGTTTGGAATTTTACTAAATGTAATGTAGAGTGATTGTTTGTCGGGGTTGTTGTTGTTATGGTGGTATGTCTCAGTTATTACTGCCATGAGGTTCATTTTCACATGCTTTTGAGTTCTTGGAATTTTCCTCAAGAAAAAAAAGTGGGCTATTATCACAGCTTCTGTTATTGCATCTGGCACTATTACTACTGAAACATTTCTATCAAGTTTAATCCAAAAATAGCAGAAAAAAAGAAAGATGTTCCACGGCTGTAGGTGATTTTTTTTGACTGATAGTTTAGTATGGCGAGTCTGTGCCTGCAGTCCAGCATCTGCACACTGTCCACTGAAGCAGTACATGTCACCTTTTGTCCTGCCCTGGCAGACTTCTTTCTGGATGCAACACAGAAATGGCTGTGAAATATAATCTAGAGCAAAAGTTTGTTATGTTCTGAATTTTTTAAATCACTGGATGGAGGATAGACCTCCTATACAGTGACATTTCGGGGGTTCTATGAATTTTGAACAGAGGAAAGCTCACATTAAAGTACGTAATCATGAAACTCATGAATGGGAAGGCCCATTCCCTTTAATAACCTGGGGACGAGGGTATGCTTGTGTTTCCACAGATAAAGGACCTCATTGGGTCCCCGCGCGATGGGTTCGTCCTGCCTTGTCTTCTGTCTCTTCATCACAAGAGGACTGACCCTACGGTGGGTAGGTTCTCTTCTCCAGAAGAAACATCCGTAGAACATTAGCCAATGTGACAGGACAAGACACCTTGTGCCTGTCAGTTGCCACACCGAGTTCTTTCAGACTGCTGTTGGAAGCAATGGCAGCCCCAAATCCTGTGGACACGTGGGATGGCTGGGGGGTATAACAACACAGCCACAAGAAATTGATTTGTTAAGATCTGTAAAAATGGATATGTATCTGTATTTTCATTATATAGTTTGAAACCAATTGTTAGTGAAGAATGTTAACTGTACTTTAACTGTTTATTTGCTAGGCCAGGAGCACGAGTGAAAAAAATTGTATTAAGAGTGTTTGTTTTGTTAGTTTTTATTAGCCTATACAGTTTCTTATTAATCGAGCCCTCAAGCAGGTGTTGATGGTGAATATACAAAACAAAGAAGGGGGAGATGTGGGGAGTGAATGCGATAAGATTTGCATGAAGAACAGTTTGGAAATGAGCTCTGAAGGCCTTGGTGCTTTGACAAGCCCTGGGGTGATGAGCTGGGGCACTGAAGGCCAGAGGATGTGGCAGTCGTGAGAGGGTCTGCAACATTGTGATTGGACTATTTACCTGAAGGGTTTTACAGGGGCCAATGAGATTGAACGTTGTATGTATGTGCAGGTTGGGAAAGTACCGAACAAGGGGATAAAAAGGGCTTGGTGACAATAAACGAGGATTTGAGTCTCTGCATCAACTTGAGTCCGTGTCGTGAAATGCCACCTCCCGGAGCCTCAGTTTTGGGCAGCGAGAGCCACCGCAGGAGCCTCCAGCGCTCTCCAAGCCTTGCAACGGGGACAGCAGCTCCGCTGAGGCGCGCAGGGACTCACAGGGGGGCGGTGCCAGGAGGAGCAGCACCAGCCCTGAGAGGGTAAAACCCGCCCCAGGGAGCGCGAGAGACCAGAGCGTAGGGCGGCAGTTGGTGCCAGCAGCGCGGGCTGGGAGCTAGCGCGATGGGGAGCGCTCGCCTTGTGATCAGGGCTCGGTGTGGGAGCTCTACTCTGGCTGCCCCGGCGGTGGCAGAGTCGCCACCAGACAGAGCCGATGAGAGGGGAGGCTGCAGCGCGGAGCTCGGGGTGTAGAGAGTGCCTGCCCTGGTCTCTTGAGGAGAGGGTGCACAATGGGCGGGGCTGCAGTCGGTGTGCCCTGTGGAGCTCCTGCTGCAGCACGGGCTGAGCTGCTGGAGGCTGCAGCACCTTTAAAAGTTGGCCGTGGTACAACTTCCATCACAAACTCTGTGATCTTATTAAAACACGTTTTAAAGATGTGCATAACGTATATAGTAGATAGGAATGGAATATATACCCTCACAAAAATATTTTGCCATTGTGTAAAGTTAGAAATCAACCAGTCATATAATGCTTATGTTAATAACTCAGTGTCATAAGCACTAAATATTTTATTAAAGATGAAGCAACAACCATAACACATTAAACCAAGAATTAAACTGAGGCACGTTTATATACTATGAAGCTGGAATGTGGGTTAGGGAGTGGCTTTGTTGAGTTTCTACTGTCCTGAGCCTCACGGACATTCATGGAGACGTATATTCTGTTTTTCATTCCAGAAAGCAATCATGTTTTAAGAAGTCCCTGTACTGTAAGTACATGGGGTCACTGGACCAGCGCAAGCAGCCCCATGAGCTGGAAGTACCCAAGATGTGTCCAGACTGAGTTGGGCAGGAAAAGTGCTGCTTCCTCTGCTGTGCCTCTTGCCACAGCCGTGCTGTCCTGGCTGCTGCTCTATGGCATGTCCCTGCAGGCTGCACCAGCCCTGGCTACTCACTTCTGATCAAAGTATCTCAGCTCTTCTGTCCTCCTCAGCCCCCAGTGTGCCTCGCTGTCAGATCCGAGCAACCTGAGCAGTCTTGTAGGGGGAGGTACCTGGTGGGAGCCCTCTGCAGCTGGAGCCAGGCAAACTCACAAATAGATCTCTTTATCATGACTTGGCGGTGATGTGGGGCTTTGCTGCACTGGGGGCAGAGTCTCCTGGAGCGTGTGCTCTCCTGTGCACTTCTCGTGCCCTTCTCTGCTCCTCCAGGGCTGTGGCTCTCCAAGGGGAGCTCTGTGTTGTCTGGGTACAGCTGCTGCCATAAAAGCCTCAGCTGATTGCACAGGCCCTCCGCAGCTTACCTCGTCCTCAAGTAATCAATGAGGACACTGAGGAATGGGGTCATAACGTTGGCCCCTGCAGAGTCTGGAGACAGCGGCAGAGCTGAGGGTCTTTTCTTGAGGGAGGGTCTTTGTGCCTGTGGGGAACTTTTGCTTAGTGGAGCAGCCACCTTTGACAGCAGCTCAGGTGTCCCCACATCCTCACAGGAGTTGCTCTCGCCTTCAATGGGGTGGTCTGTTTCTTGCACAGGGACGCTCTTCTCTAACGGCAGTTCTCATGGCCCCATGTGCCCCCAGGAGTTGCTGGGGCTCTCAGATCCCTGGCCTGATTGCTCCCTTGCTCTGTGGCAGTGCCCACTTTGCCTGGCCAGAAAGAGGAGGGCCATGCCCATGGCCATTTTCCCAGGGCCCTGTTCCTTCCCAGCGGTGCCTGGCAGGGTGGTTTTGCTAGCCTTGCTGCCACCAGCAAGTTCCCCATGCTTCCTTTTCCATGCGGGTGTCTCCCCATCCTGCTGGGCCATCTCTTGTGATCTTCCTATAAATGCTGCTGTCCCAGCCTGGGTAGGAACCTGTTTCCCTCATGAGCACGTGTCCACAGGGTCTGCAGACTCTTTCTGTGGACCACAGTGCTGTCTTGCTGCATTCTTGCCATGAAGGCGCCTGTCCCACTGCTCAAAGGGAGAGCTGTAGGGCAGCACACTGTGCCTCTGCATAGCAGGAGGCTTCTTGTCTCAGGGCCATGTCTTCAAGGTTCCTCTCATATTCTAGGACATTGGTTGGCAGCCTGTAGTGCCAGTGGATCTTCATCTTTACAATATGCTTCTCCAGCTGACTTTTCACAGCCCTGTCCAATAGAGGGGGGGGTCTCATATGATGGGAAGCACCAACTGACTCATGTTACATGCTCTTTGCGGCTGCCATGATGGAGAAGCTGATGCTGTCACATCCTGCAGAGTGTGATCCACCTTGGCTGGCAGGGCTTGTTTCTGCCTCAATTTCTTCTCTGGCTTGAAGGCCTCCATGGTATTCTGGCTTTTATGGTGTGCCGTCGGCCTCTCCGTTTTCCTTTCTTCCATGTCGCTCTCCTCTGGAGTTGGACTGGGAGCACTTAGTTGGATCTGGAGATCCTGTTTGTGCTGATGCATGCTGCCAGCCTCGAGGCATCTGCCCACTTCAACATTTCTTGCTCGCTAAGTAGAGAGGAAAGCCTTTTTAAAATATTTGGTTTGAATACACAGTCCTTGGCTGTGAGATTTCCTGAGCTATCAAACAGCAGATTTGGTCTGGATTCAGAGCCTGATCTCCAGCACAGTCTGAGATAAGGTGTGACATGTTCTCCTACAAGAGATCCCAGCCTTTTACTAGACTCTGGAGAGCCGGGAAGGACTCATGGGTCCTTTCACACCTGGACTTGGCACAACCCTTCTTGGTGAAAGATTCCTTGGAAAAATGTCTGCTTGATTTCAGCAAAAATTAACCAAGCAACCCTGGCTTCACTGAATAGTTGGGCATAACCGTAGGGGGGGGAATGTGGCTGGTAACCGTTTGTCACTAATGAACTCATAAACCATGAAAACACACATTTGCCAAAGGGAAGGTTTCAGGAAGGAAACAAAAATTACACTCAAGTGCTGTGGTCGTAGGAGGACCTATGCCTATTGTTTGCACCAGAACTTGCCTTAATGCTCAGATGGGCCCTTGCATACAGTATGCTCTATTCCTCCTGCGGTCCCACGTAAATATCACTTCCTCTCCTGAACTGCTGGGAGCCTGATTATACACTGCTTGTTTGCTTTTTCAGTTCAGCACTTGCCTGCATTTCAGAAACAGCCGCTGTTCCTTAATGATCAATATTATTTCTGCTGTCTATCTATATACAGAGCTAGAAACGATGCAGCGATGAGGTAGAGATACCATGATCTGAAAATGAGATGGTGAGCTTGGAGGGCCTACCTCAGTCTTGACTCCGCACATACCAGCAAGTATAGTACCCTTTGCATTCTGCTACTCAGTGTAAAAAATAATGCAGTCCTTACACTGACAGAATGCCATCACTTATAGTATCACAGAATCAACTAGTTTGGAAAAGACCTTTAAGATCATAGAATCAACTAGGTTGGAAAATACCTTTCTCAACTAGGCTGGAAAAGAGCTGTAAGTCCAACTGTTACTCCAGAACTGCCATACTATCATAGAATAGTTAGGGTTGGAAAGGACCTTAAGATCATCTAGTTCCAAACCCCCTGCCATGGGCAGGGACACCTCACACTAAACCATGCCACCCAAGGCCTCATCCAACCTGGCCTTGAACATCCCCATGGATGGAGCATTCACAACCTCCCTGGGCAACCCATTCCAGTGCCTCACCACCCTCTCAGTAAAGAATTTCTTCCTTAGATCCAATCTAAACTTTCCCTGTTTAAGTTTTAACCTGTTACCCCTTGTCCTATCACTACAGTCCCTGACAAAGAGTCCCTCCCCATCATCTTGGTAGGCCCCCTTCAGATACTGGAAGGCTGCTATGAGGTCTCCATGTAGCCTTCTCTTCTCCAGACTGAATAGCCCCAACTTTCTCAGCCTTTCTTCATAGAGGAGGTGCTCCAGTCCCCTGATCATCCTCGTGGCCCTCCTCTGGACTTGTTCCAACAGTTCCGTGTTCTTTTTATGTTGAGGACACCAGAACTGCACACAGTACTCCAAGTGAGGTCTCACAAGAGCAGAGTAGAGGGGCAGAATCACATCCTTCACACTCCTTTTGATGCAGCCCAGGATTCGGTTGGCTTTCTGGGCTGTGAGCGCACACTGCCGGCTCATGTTCATTTTCTCATTGGCCAACACCCCCAAGTCCTTCTCTGCAAGGCTGCTCTGAATCTCTTCTTTAAAAACATCATTTACAAGAAATGTTCCATGATAACCAAAATGAATATGCAGCAATTCCATTTTCTACAGTTTGTGTAGAGCTCAAAATTATCAGGAAATTTTGGTTTGCAGTATCCTCCCGATGACCTGAGGGGAAATGAGGCATCCTGGTCTCTTCCTTGCTTATGCAGAGATGCAGTTAGTAGGTGGGAAAGGGAGAGAGGTGCAACTGTGAGGGGTAAGGGGGAAGGAGGGGAGGTCATAAGGATGAAGGGAGAAGAGTGGTGACCATGAGGGGTGAGGGGAGAGAAAGGGTGGCCAGGAGGGGTATGGGGAGAGGTGGTGTGGCCATGAGGGAAGATGACAAGCAGAGAAGAGGGGTGGCAATGAAGACATGAAAGGAGATGGTGAGCGGAGAAGAGGGTCGGCCATGAGGGAAGATTTTGAGGGGAGATCACTTTGCCTTCAGTGACATGGTTTACTGGTGGGCTTGGCAGTGCTGGGGAGCAGTTGGACTTAATGATCTTAAAGGTTTTTTCCAACCTGGTTGATCTATGAATTCTATGATTTTGAAATAGGCTAGATTATGCCCCACTCTATCACTGAAGATCCTCCAAAAATCAGGAGTTGAGACAGGCATGTGCTGTTGTATCCAAGAACGAAATTTCTCTTCTTCTGTTGAGTGATACCTAAACCCCACTGCCAAGTTTTCTACCAACATTAAATTATGTGCGTTTGTGCTTTGAATTCTATAGGATTTAGAAACAGCATTTATTTTGTGGCTTCACTGTCCCTTGGACTTACTTTCACCACAAAAAAGCTGCAATGTGCAGAGAGGTGATTACTTACAGACATAGCTATAAGAAATAACCCTTCATCTACACAGAGGGCTTCCTAAAAAGGACCAAGTGAAAACAAAACACAATTGTGCTGCTGCCTAGGGAACTATCTAATGTACCATGTGTGAAAATGACTCTCCTCAGAAAGAAGAAATGTAAGAAGCAGAGAGGCTGCAGTATCACATAAACGTCAGCTTGTACCTAGTGAAAGGCAGCTTGAACATATGCTGATATTCAGAGTGGGATGGATACAGTTCATTCACATCCACCCTAAAAATATCATGCAGCATATTGCCGAGGAAGTAGTAGGAGAAGAGCAGGCACAAGCAATATTCATATCCCTGCACTGGGAACTGTATCAGGAAGCTGGGAACTGAGAGGTGGTGATAAAAGTGGTGTTGTCACCTTTATCTGTTGTCACCTTCACCATGAGCTTGCTGGTGGGTCATTGTCTGTCACTGTTGTCTCCTCCCCTTCCTACTGAGAATGAAAGGTATTACTGCAATTGCTTATTACCAAGTGATACCCTTAAGGGGGGCACTTATAGAGCAGGTTATATCAATGATATCTGCTCTGTGTGTCCTTAGAAGCTAAGTAGCATGCTGACACAAACTTAGGAACATGGCAACATTAACCTTAGCTTGTCATGTAAATCTCTAAAACACAATATCAAGGGAGCAGAAATTTTATGCCAGCAGTTTTGCAACAAGTGCTGTTAGCTACGTTTTGTACAAGTGTTCTTCATAAACAGGAAAAGACTGGCTCCAGTAAAAGACTCTTAGAAGATTTTTATTCTTTTTGCTGTCAGATAAGGTTCATGGTTTTGCACGTAACAATGCCTGAGCTGTTGCTTTCACTCCCCAGGGACTCCTATATACCAGCTTCATAATATAATCTTATATACATTTGATATATGAAATTATACGGGGAAGCATTACAGTATGAGGAAATAGAATGTCATCCATACACTTTTGACTATTACCACTCTCTCTCTTTTGTTTAATTCTAGATCCAGAATCTCTCAAAAAGACAAATATTATCCAAAACAAATGGTCTGACATCCAGCCTGCAGAGAGTGGGAGAAGAATTAATGGAGCTATTTAGGACTGTAACTACATGTCTTTTGAAATATGTATTTTGCTGAAATAATTTAACACTTCTTTAGGTTACAGGGCATCTAGAGCTACTGCTTGTCTAATTGTCTACATCTGTCCCCGAGGAAAACATCAGACTTTATATTCAAGTGAGAGCCTGCAACTGCAATCCATGGGTTTGTTACGTCCAGTTTTCAGGAATATGACAAGGTTGTGACACCTGGGAGTACAGCTGAAAGAGCAGCCACTTCCACACGGTAAAAAGAAATCTGTTACACAACAAGGGACAGCATCCACAGACCAGATTAACTGCAAGCACCTTCAGGGTGACTGAGGTATTTGACTTAGATACATTTCTATAATTCTCTTTCCAAAACAAGAGTGTAAAACAGCATCAAACATTTGCATTTGCCATTTTTCTCTTTCCCTTTTCCAAGACATGGGTGTTGTGTGTGGCATGGCCTATTTGAAGTGGCAAACATAGGCCAGCCTTTCTGCTTTCATCAGCTGTGAGGAGTTTCTCTGGCTTTTTTTGGTCCAGCTTTTCTCAGCCGGCCATAAGACTCATGCACCAGAGAACCTGCCACCAGCTACTAACATTTTCTATAGATGCTTTCAATACCTGGTGTAGGTTGTTTGACTTGGCTCTCTGTTTCAGCCCTCAGTCTCACTTCTATATGAATAGCTTAGTGGGCAAGAGACAGATAGGTTAAACAGAATCCTTTTAATGGAAAAAAAAAAAATATTTAAGTTCTCAAATTGTGTTGCTTTGGCAGGTCTGATAAGGAGAAAACAACCACTTTGTGGTGATAATGTGGAAAAAGCTTCATCGTCTGGTATTTCTCACTCCTTGGCTGCATATAAATTATGTAAGAATCTGCATCCATCTCAGCCTACTGCACCCCACTTAGCAGCCTGCATGGCTCTGCAGTTAATTCTTGCAGCAACTGTAATTCCCTCTTGAAATTATTTGGCAGTTCACCCTGCTGAAAAGGGCATATCTGGAAATTGCCTTTTCTGCAGTTTCACAGTGTCTGTGATTATCCAATTTAAGCAGGAGGATCACACTCAAAGGAATTGAATTTCCATACCTGATTAATAGCTCCTGTCTGCAGTTCCATTTCTAGTGGGTTCTTTACAGAGCAGCAAATATTGGGTACAAAATACTGAAAAAAGCTTACTGAAATATAATTAAACTAAAATCAATCAGTGTTGAGTGAAAGCTGGACATTAACATTCATACTAAATCTCTTAAAGAAAAGGTTAAACTAAAGAGCATTTGTTCCCAGGAGATTTCTCACACATTTTACTGTCTTCTTCAGGAAGAGATTTGACTTGTGGGGATCAGATTTTGTGACTAAAACTAATGCCAGAACAAGCTTTATTAAAACAGAATGTTCGTGTTATATTGTGTGCATAGAAACACATCACTTTCCTCTTTCAGAAGGCAAAGAAACAAAAAAAAATCACTATAATACAATCAAGAAACACTTAGTATCCCGAGGTTCAAATAAGAAATGACTGTCAGTTTGGAATACATGAATTGCACATCATCCTGTTTTAATGATTGGCACAATTTATTAATAAATGCTTTGACAATCCAAGTCACAGAATCACAGAATAGTGAGGGCTGGTAAGGACCTTAAGATAATCTAGTTCCAGCCCCCAACATGCTTAATTCTCAGAAACAAGTTTGGATGTTAAATTTTTTTTGCAGTATGGGAAGACAATAAGGTGAGTGTTCTTCGTTACTCTAAACTGGTTTGCCCTTTCCTAATAAAGGGCTGGTTTTGCTATTGAAAGTTTTCCACAGTGTGCTACATTGGCTATTAATGTCCTGGTAGTCAAGACAACACCATAAAAGCAGATGATTTTTTTGTTGGCTGGATTGTTGGGTTTTTTTGCAAATATTGTCCAGTCTTGCTGAAATACATCAAGGATAAACAGTATGTGCTACACCACTAACGTCTTTCGTAAGAGTTGTAAGCTTTCTGTTAGATAGACAAGACTGAGGACTTTTCAAGGACACAGGGCCTTAAAGCTTTTTGAAACTTATAGGCTGAAATAGCCTCTCAGATACATGTTCAATTCATACAAAAAAATAATAAAGGAGCAGTGCAGTTACTGTGGATATCTTTGCTGCAACTATTAAAAAATCCTCTTATTGGAGATGCTTTTATATTTTTTCAGCAGTGTTTTACATACTGGCCACAGAAAGCACTGCACCAGTCTGCACAGCTATCAGAATCACAGGGAACATTTTAACACTATAAAGCCAGCGGCAATAGTAGTGGGATGTAGATCTTGTTCAGTCATCTGTGGCATGATTTCCTGTGCCATACTGTTACAGAATAAAAATATGTAGTTTAAAATCAAACAGAAGAAAAAATTCTTCAATTTGCCATGTGCTTTGTAAGTATCACAGTATGACAGTATCACAGTATGTTAGAGATTGGAAGGGACCTCAAAAGATCATCTAGTCCAATCCCCCTGCCGGAGCAGGAACACCTAGATAAGGTTACACAGGAATGTGTCCAGGAGGGTTTTGAATGTCTCCAGGGAAGGAGACTCCACAACCCCTCTGAGCAGCCTGTTCCAGTGTTCCGTCACCCTCACTGAGAAGAAGTTTCTTCTCAAGTTGAAGTGGAACCTCTTGTGTTCCAGTTTGTACCCATTACCCCTTGTCCTATCATTGTTTGCCACTGAGAAGAGCCTGGCTCCATCCTCGTGACAGTCACCCTTTATATATTTATAAACATTAATGAGGTCACCCCTCAGTCTCCTCCAAACTATAGAGACCCAGCTCCCTCAGTCTTTCCTCGTAAGGGAGATGCTCCACTCCCTTAATCATCTTAGTTGCCCTGCGCTGGACTCTCTCCAGCAGGTCCCTGTCCTTCTTAAACTGAGAAGCCCAGAACTGGACACAGTATTCCAGATGCGGTCTCACCAGGACAGAGTAGAGGGGAAGGAGGACCTCTCTCGACCTACTGACCACCCCCCTTCTAATACACCCCAGGATGCCATTGGCCTTCTTGGCCACAAGGGCACAGTGTTGGCTCATGGTCATCCTGCTGTCCACTAGGACCCCCAGGTCCCTCTACCCTACACTACTCTCTAACAGGTCGTTCCCCATCCTATACTGGAACCTGGGGTTGTTCCTGCCCAGATGCAGGACTCTACACTTTCCCTTGTTATATTTCATCAAGTTATTCCCTGCCCAACTCTCCAGCCTGTCCAGGTCTTGCTGGATGGCAGCACAGCCTTCTGGCGTGTCAGCCACTCCTCCCAGCTTAGTGTCATCAGCAAACTTGCTGATAGTACACTCAATTCCCTCATCTAAATCATTGATGAATATATTAAATAATACTGGTCCCAATACTGACCCTTGAGGCACTCCACTAGATACAGGCCTCCAACTAGACTCCGCCCCATAGACTACAACTCTCTGGCTTCTCTCCTTCAGCCAGTTCACAGTCCACCTCACTACCTGATCATCCAGACCACACTTCCTCAGTTTAGCTATGAGGATGCTGTGGGAGACTGTGTCAAATGCTTTGCTGAAGTCAAGGTAGACCACATCCACCGCTCTGCCATTATCCATCCACCATGTTATTTCCTCATAAAAGGCTATGAGGTTGGTCAAGCATGACTTCCCCTTGGTAAAGCCATGTTGACTGCCCCTCATAACCCTCTTATCCTTGACATGCCTTAAGATGGCATCAAGGATAAGGTGCTCCATCACTTTCCCAGGGATGGAGGTGAGGCTGACCGGTCTATAGTTACCCGGGTCCTCCTTCTTGCCCTTTTTAAAGACTGGAGTGACATTTGCTTTCCTCCAGTCCTCAGGCACCTCTCCCGTTTCCCAAGACTTGGTAAAGATGATGATGGAGAGTGGTCTAGCAATGACTTCCGCCAGTTCCCTCAGCACCCACGGGTGCATCCCATCTGGACCCATGGATTTATGGATGTCCAGATTGATCAACTGGTCTCTAACCCATTCCTCATCGACTAAGGTAAACTGCTCCAGTGACCTGACTTCATCTGAGGTCTCAGGATTACAGGGCTCTTCAGGACTGCCTCCGGCAGAGTAGACCGAGACAAAGAAGGCATTCAATAACTCTGCCATCTCTGTATCTTCTGTCACCAGGGCACCCATCCCATTCAGCAGTGGGCCTACCTTGCCTCTGGTGTTAGTTTTATCAGCTATGTATTTGAAAAAGCTCTTTCTGCTGTCCTTGACCCCTCTTGCCAGATTTAATTCTAAGGAGGCCTTAGCCATCCTAGCTGCCTTCCTACATCCTCTAGCAGCAGCCTTATATTCCTCCCAAGTGGCCAGCCCCTCCTTCCATGACCTATAAACTCTGCTCTTCCACTTGAGCATACCCAGCAGTTCCTTATTTAGCCACGCAGATCTCCTGGTCCTCTTCCTTGACTTCCTACATGTCGGGATGCTCTGCTCTTGAGCTCGGAATAAACAATCCTTGAATGTCAACCAACTATCTTGGGCCCCTTTACCTTCAAGCAGCCTTGCCCACGGGATTTCCCCTAGCAATTGCTTGAAAAGGCCAAAGTTTGCCCTGCTAAAGTCCAGGGTTGCAATTCTACTTGCTATTCTACTGGATCGTTGCCTGCTGATGCTGATCATTCCTTTAAGATACACTCTCCCGCACTTCCCAGCCGGGCTGTTCTTCTTCAAGTCTGTCACCCAGATGCACCCAGCATCAAGCACTGGTCCTTTATTCCCCTTCCTCTTCTTCCCTCCCCGACGCTTCTCCCCATAGTCCCCCAGAGCAGGGATGTTACCAAAGCTCAACCCAAGAACTTCATTCTTCCGCATCTCCTGGGCCAAGTACATGGTGCAGATCTCTGTATCCGAAGTGCTGCAGCTGCCTGGCTGCAGTTTGCTCTCATCCACAGAGAAGTTGAGCTGGATGTACTCACTCAGCTTCTGTACGGCTGAGCGGCAGAGCTGCTGCTCGGTGCCCTCGGCCCCCTCCCGACGGCTGTTCTGCAGCCACTGGCACAGGAGGGGGAGGTAGACCCCTGCGTTGTCCTGAGTGATGGGCATCGCTGTCCCTGTGCATCCCCTCACAGAAGCAGCCCTGGACCCGACTGGCTTCCCAGACCTTGGCTCCGCTGCCTGCTGCAGCCCCCTGCAACACTTGAGGCCATGCTGGAGTGGGGCTGCAGTTTCAAAGCAAGCCCCATCAGATCTCACAGGAATGGTTTTTTGATTATTTTAAAGAGTGTCCATTATACTTTTTTGTGCCATTCCTTTAGATTCCTGACAGGATTTCTTCTGTGAGGATGGGCTGTGTGGTACTGCAGCTCCTTTGCAGTGATTTGTGACTGAGCTTTGGACTTTTCCATTTGAAGTCCTTCCTGAAGTCACACAGTTAGTGTAGTACAATTTTTTCTACATTTTTCCTGTATGTGGCAGGAGCACAGAGATGGCAAAAATGACACAAAGAGTCATAGAATCATAGAATCATAGAATAGTTAGGGTTGGAAAGGACCTTGAGATCATCTAGTTCCAACCCCCCTGCCATGGGCAGGGACACCCCACCGTAAAACATGTCACCCAAGGCCTCATCCAGCCTGGCCTTGAACACCGCCAAGGATGGAGCATTCACAACCTCCCTGGGCAACCCATTCCAGTGCCTCACCACCCTCTCAGTAAAGAATTTCTTCCTTATATCCAATCTGAACTTCCCCTGTTTAAGTTTTAACCTGTTACCCCTTGTCCTGTCACTACAGTCCCTGATGAAGAGTCCCTCCCCAGCATCCTTGTAGGCCCCCTTCAGATACTGGAAGGCTGCTATGAGGTCTCCACGCAGCCTTCTCCAGGCTGAACAGCCCCAACTTTCTCAGCCTGTCCACATATCCCTTGTGTATTTATGCACACAGATCTACCCATTCTTCCTGTAATAAATGTGCTGGACTGCAGGAGAGTGGACTTTGGCCTCTTGGGGGATCTGATTGGTGGAGTGCTAGTAGATAAAGCCCTGGAAGGAAGAGGAGCCCATGAAAGCTGGGTAATGTTCAAGGATCACTTCCTCCAAGCTCTTAAGTGATGCATCCCAACAAAGAGGAAGTAGGGCAGGAAAGCCATGAGGCCTACACGGATAAACAAGGAACTCCTGGACAGACTCCAGCATAAAAAGAACGCATGCAGAGGGTGTAAACAAGGTAGCCTGTGAGGAATACAGAGAAATAGCAGCCATGAATCAGATTAGGAAAGCTAAAGCCCTGATAGAACTCCAGCTCTCCTTCCCTCCTCCCTGCTTTACTCCCCCACTTTGAGTACTGTTTGGCAGACGTTACATTCTAGCAAGAGCACTCTGATTTTACTTAATACAGCCATAGAATAATTTAGGTTGAGAGAGGACTCCAGAAGTCACCTAGTCCAACCCACTGGTCAAAGCAGAGCTAATCAGAGCAGTTTTCTCAGGGCTGTGTCTCACTGAGTCTTGAACATCTCCCACAGTGATTCTCTTCACACCCTCTCTAGGCAATGCGTTCCAGAATTTGACCCCCTTTATGGTAAAAATATTTCTCCTTCTGTCTAACCAGAAAAAAATCTGTGTCTGTCTGTGCCCTCCCAGCAGGTAGTTGCAAAGAGCGCTAAGGTCTCTGCTGAGCCTTTTCTTTTCCAGGATGAACTGACCCAGCTCTTCCAGCCTCTCCCTGTGTGCCGTGTGCTGTGACCAGCTTCCTGGCCAGCATGGTCGCCTCCTCTGGACTCACCGCAGAATATCAATATTTTTCTTGTGCTGGAGAGCCCAAATCTGGTGTCAGCACTGCCAAAGAGCAGGGAAAAGCTCACCTTCCTGGACCTGCTGTCTACACTCCTTCCACTCTGTGCAATTGAAAGCCAAGTAACTAATTTCTTTACCAAAAAAAGATGTTCTTTATAGCTTAAGGAAAATGACAAAGCAGAGATAATTTCCTTTTCCAGTACCCATGTTGTTTTCGGCCTCTGTAGCAATGGTTTCTAAACCTTGGTAGTAACATTAGTGAACACACAGATTTTTCTAATTCATGCTTCTACCCACCATGTTGCTCATCTAGCTCTCAGAACTGAGAGATTCTACCCTTTGTTCTTTTTATCTTACCATTTTCCTTCATCAGGATCCCTAAATTGTTAGTTTCCTGAAGAATGTAGCACCCCATCCACTATAAAATAGATAAATAGATAAACAAATAAATAGAGTGGAACAGCTGTATTGTAGCACCAAGGCTTTATGAGACTTTCCCCTCATGTTGGGTTTCAAAAATAAAATTCAATTTTAACTAAAAAATATTCTGCATTTTCCTTCTCCTTCCATGTCTCACAACATCTCGTTCATTCTTCTTAACTGGCATCTCAGTTGTCAAGTAAGGACACACTTTATAGGTATGCATTTTCTTTAAAAAATATTAGAAACTTATACCCAGGTCTCTTCATTTTTGTTTCAATGAAAATGTGGATTGGCTGAGGAACGACGGACGTTTCGAGACCAACCCAGACATCTTAGCCTTAGGAGATGGCAGCTGTGAAGAATACAGCTGAACAATGGACATGTGAGCAATCCCAACTCTTTGGTCTTAGCCAAACTCTGAGTTAAGTTGCAAGGCCTGAACTCAAGTTACCCAAGCTGCAAGGCCTAACCTTAGGTTACTGAAGGACATCTATGTGCAGTAGAACAAGGAACTTGGCATTTACTCAAGGTTAACAGGATGTGGGAGCAGGATGGCGAAACTGCAAGATGTGTGTAAAAAGTAACAAATGGACAGTTTTTAGCTAGCCTATTATCTGCTTAAAAAATATGTGTGGATGGCACTTTTGAGCCAATCAGAATGTATATTGGTTACATCAGTTAGTTCTGTAAACTATAAAAGCTCTTGATGTGTGTGAATAAATTTGGTAATTGCTTGATCACATTGATTGTCTCTGCGTTGTCCGTGACTCCCGCGTCTACAAGTGGTGCCCAAACAGGGACCCTCAGATCGGTAACTTGCAAAGTCAAGTTTGAAAGTCTGACGGGAAAAGAGGGGGCAGAGAGCCAGCCGCAATCAGTGCTGCCCTGGCGCTGGAAGTCAGACGTCTGCAAACCTTCGGGATCTCGCCCTGATCAGGTGAGCGGCCGGGGAGGAGATGGGGCACACGCTATCCAAAGAGGAACAGGCGGTGGTGAAGCTCCTCCAACACATTCTCTCCAGGAGAGGACTGCAATATGATAGTGCTGCCTTACAGAGGCTGTTAAAACGGTCCCGGGATCGTGGCTTTATCCCCACCGTGCAAGAGGCTTTTGAGGTACCAGAGTGGGACCGAATCAGGCAAGCTCTGTGGGAGGAGATCAGTAAAGGGACTAAAGATGCCATTGGGCATTCCACACTGTGGCGTTTAGTTCTTGAAACTTTAGAAGAAATTAAATCGGAACAGAGCAGAGCCTTTGAGCCCGGGAGACGCTACAGTGGAATTCAGGTGAGCAGCACCTGAGAGCTGTGCGCAGGGGGGACCAGCTGCTGTGGATCTGACACCTGACGCTGTAGCTAAGGGGGAGCTGCCTGTGGCTTCAAGCGCAAAACATCTGGTTCGAAAGCTTATGCGCCCTGGAGTGCGAATGTTTGAGGATCCAGTGCATCCTCCCTATCCTGTGCCGACAACGCCTTCACTGGCGGCAGCAATAACTAGTGATTGGGATTTTGAAAGGATTATTTACTGCCAAAACACCCTAACTCGAATCCTTTTTGTGCTGCTACCACCCCTGAGCCCAGCCCCCAAATTCCCTCACCCGTCCCTGACATCGACACCGGCCCGCCCGCCCCTGACGTCACCATCACAGCCCTCCCCCCCCCACCGCCTTGTGACCGCTTTTACGCCACCGCCGCCCCCTCCACCTCCTGATGCAGAAAAATAGGAACCTCCAGAGGAGGACAGTGAGACTCCGAATTTATACCCACCCGTACCAGGTACACCATCGTTAGCGTTGCCCCAACCGGGGCCAAAAATTAAGCAGGATTGGGGACAATGGACTAAGCTTTTAAATAAAAAATTACAGGAGCTACGAGATGTATTAGAGCAAAGAGAGAGGGGCATGAATCAAAGAAGTTAAACAAGGTTAATCCTTTTGTTACACCGTTGCCACTGCTCTCGAAGCCCCCTCTGCAAGCTAACCCTAGTGCCTTGAGATGGCGAGGTCTTATTCAAGACGCAATCATGACATTCTCACTGCATTTCCAGTCATTACAAATGCTCAGGGACAAACCCAATGGACTCCTATGGACTGGAAAATCATAAAAGAACTTAAGGAAACAGTTTCTCAATATGGGTTGTCTTCTCCGTATACACAACAAATGTTAACTGCCTTGTTTTGTAGTATAGTCTTAACTCCCAATGATTGTCTTAAGGTAGCTTCAGTCCTATTAACTCCTTCGCAGCTATTACATTTTAAAAGTGGGTTTGAGGAGATTGCTGAAAGAGCCGCTGATGATAATTTGGATCGCAACCCTAATGATCCCTTACATGGTGTTACATATGAAATGTTAATAGGGAAGGGACAATTTCACCCTGTTGCAGTACAGGCTCATATGAGAACCAAGGTGTTACAGCAAGTACAGCAATTGGCCTTAACCGCTTTGAAAGCTGTGCCAGAAGCAGGAAAACCTGATCCCTCCTATATGTCGATAAAACAGGGAATTACTGAGCCATATATGCAAATTATTGATAGATTGATGGCAGCTATTGAAAAGAATATTGATTTGGCACCTAATGCTAAAGAATCTGTGCTTATATCCTTGGCCGTGGAAAATGCTAACCCAGCTTGTAAGCGTATTTTACAGGTTTTACCGAAATCTGCTGGCTTGCAAGAAATGATGGACGCTTGTTCTAAGATACTAGCAGAAATAATCACATAACCGAATACGTTTGGAAAACTGAAGATGATTGGAAGAAACAGAAAATACCTGATCACTCTACAGATTCCTTACAAACGTTAGAACTAAGTGTTGTTGTTGCGATATTTCAACAATGACCTGATATTCCGCTTAACATTGTCTGTGATTCTTTGTATGTCATAGGAATTGTTCAATGTCTAGAGAGGGCAATTTTACACGAAGTTATTAATTACAGGTTATGGACTTTGTTGAAAACTCTGTTACATCTTGTAAATAATCATAACTGTAAATATTTCATTATACATATTCGCATTCAATTTGAATGTTCGAAGCCCTTACTGGTGCCATACAAATGGCAGATTCCTCCTGAGCATTGGAAGGGGACTAAGCGAATGTATGCTAAGCGATTTGCTTAGAAGCACAAAGATAGACATAGTCATGAGTGTAAATAGAACCTTCTTTCTTTCAATATTCGTGTTTATGTTACAGATAGCTATACTACTTTTAAGGATAACGCTTATGTAGATCTGTTTGAAAGGTAGTTAATTATACACAAGTGAAAAACTGTTGGGTGTGTGGAAATGTAGAGCGATTTAATGTACCATTATTAGGAATCCCTTTGAGTAATTGAACAAGTCTTAACCCTTATAACCTTTTGAGCACGTTATATGAGTACCGTGGCGGACTGTAGACTTGGGACTCCATATACAACTCATTTGATAATCTCTCTGTGATCCACATGTACTAGAAGATGGCAAATATAAGTATATCCATGTTTCTATCAACCCTTGGAGACTTTTACGGATATTGCTGACCACTTCTTCCGATGTAGGCTGGCCACCTGTGTTGGAATGAGTGTGCATTTTGGTCAGTGTAAAAGCCCAAGGCTCATGCGATGTGGGGGAGGCAAAACCTCTGGAGGGACACCCGCTAAAGTTGAGCCTGCCACCTCACACTGCAATGATGCTTCTTGGAGCTGGTTTCTTGATTGCCTTCATGGGTCCTAGGCCACATTCTGTATGAGAGACCGTGTAGTGGGAGTAATGATTGTCTGGGTTTTGTATTTCAAATATTATAATTGTATGGAGTTTGCTTGTGGGATCCCATGCATGTGTGTGTGTGTGTGTTGAGGGCAGACAGTGTTCTGTGTATTTTTTGTTGTTGGGTTTGTGTAAAAGTTTTTAATGGGTAGCAGATTAACATTTTGGGCAAGAAAGGGTTAATGCAAAAGTGTAGTTGCTGACAGGTATTTATGGCTGCTGCTATGTAGGCAGGCAGCTGTAGCTTCACATTCTCTGCTGCTTCACATTCCTTTTCCATCAGAATGCCTTTGAATCACTTTAACCTGCCTCCTTCTCAGGAGCTGATAGCCTGGGAGAGAGGGTATGTTTGTGTCCTCCCACCTACAGGTCCATGGCGGCTGCATGCAAAGTTTGTCAAGCCTTGCCATGAGTTGAACAGACAAGTGGAGGAACCCAATGCCTCAGCTGTAGGAGCTGACAGTGAATACCCCAAGCAGAATGAGATAGAAGAAGAGAAAAATGAATGATTGCAGGACATCCCTTGGGGGCAACTAAAAAGTAACAACTTGAATACGTGTGCTTGTAACATACCTATTATTAGAGGCTGTGATTTTGTGTATAAAACCACCTGTATTTACTAGCCAGTTGCTAATGAGAAACTATACCTTGTATTGTGTGGATTTGTTACTTGTAAAAGAGATGTTAGACCATGCAAATTTGCAGCAGCTGCTAGAAAATGCTAAGGCAAAAGTTAGAAAGATTCTAATACAATGGTAGTGTGATAAAGCAGGTAATGGAACAAATTAAGAGGGTGGGAGAGCTCCACTGGTAAGAAAATTCTTTCTCTGGTTTCTCGCTGCCATCAGCATCTTCAACGTGCTCTGTAACCTATAATAGTTACTCTGGTAATGTAAATCTGTGTGTGCTTTGCCATAGTAGCAACTTGCTACTGGATGAAGCAGGTGAAACTCTGCACTGACAAGGAGGAGGTACAAGAACTGAGATTGACCAAATGCCTGCTGCCACAGTCAAGGGCAAGACTGGGTTGGCCTCTGTGTTTGTCACCAAGAAGAACCTTTAGCTCCGCTGTTGGCTGCAACCCAGCAGGCGTGGAGCGGTGGGGACACAAGCCATGCCAGACCTTGATGTGAGGGGATGGCCTCCCCTGTTATCAGAGAGACATCCAGGAGAAAAAGGGCAGACCCAGCAGCCTGTGATTGACCTATGTTGAAGAAATATGGAAACATACGAAGATCTTATAGATGGTGCATGAGGATGGGCAAGCCTCTTGGCTGGACAATTTATTAGGTGAATGCGGACTGACAGGTTGGCTGGCTGCTCTAGTAAAAGGTGGACTAATGGTGTTTATTTTCATTTTAACGATTTTGATTTTGTTGCTGTGTATTTTTAATGTATCCAACGAATGACTATAAGTGCTACAAAGCGCGTTTGGCTTGTGTAAAATGAAAAAGGGGGAGATGTGGATGACTTTCTGACGAAGAACGGCCATGTACCCAGATCAGCAAGTGCCTACGTTGAATTGGACATGAACTAAGGGACAACAAAAGGTGAAGGAGGATGGGAGCAAGGCACTGGGAGTGAGAATCCCATCAAGATAAGAAGGAGCTGGTGTGTCACATGGTTTAAGTACTCTAAATAAATTAGGTTGTTGGCTTGCAAAACAGACAAATGCTACCACGCTTACACTAAGTGGACTCTTGACTGATGTTGATAGTGTTCATCGTGCCACCTTGCAAAATAGGGCAGCAATAGACTTTTTATTGTTGGCACAAGGGCATGGTTACACTGAATTTGAGGGGATGTGCTGCATGAATTTGTCAGATCATTCGGAATCAATTTATAAGAGTATACAAGAATTGAAAGAGGGGGTCAAACGGCTAATGAAAGATGAGGGATTGGATTGATTAACAGAGCTTTTCAAGGGATGGGAAATTTCTGGATAACTTAAAGGTTTGATTATACAGAGTGTGACTATATTATGTGCGCTAATTTTATTTGTATTAGTAGCAAGTTGTATGTTGCGGTATGTAATATCTATGATTAAGAAGAATGTAACATCCGTCTGGTTTGCTCAAAAACAAAAAGAGGGAAATGTGGATTGGCTGAGGAACGACGGACGTTTCGAGACCAACCCAGACATCTTAGCCTTAGGAGATGGCAGCTGTGAAGAATACAGCTGAACAATGGACACGTGAGCAATCCCAACTCTTTGGTCTTAGCCAAACTGAGTTAAGTTGCAAGGCCTGAACTCAAGTTACCCAAGCTGCAAGGCCTAACCTTAGGTTACTGAAGGACATCTATGTGCAGTAGAACAAGGAACTTGGCATTTACTCAAGGTTAACAGGATGTGGGAGCAGGATGGCGAAACTGCAAGATGTGTGTAAAAAGTAACAAATGGACAGTTTTTAGCTAGCCTATTATCTGCTTAAAAAATATGTGTGGACAGCACTTTTGAGCCAATCAGAATGTATATTGGTTACATCAGTTAGTTCTGTAAACTATAAAAGCTCTTGATGTGTGTGAATAAATTTGGCAATCGCTTGATCACATTGATCGTCTCTGCGTTGTCCGTGACTCCCGTGTCTACGTGAAAATACAAAAGCCCTGTTCAAGGAAAAGTACCACTTCCAGTAGCCCCTTGTTTTCTGTAATAATGTCCACTATATGTGGGTTTTGCCCCTTAGAATATAGTTCCCATGAAGCAAACAGCAGCTTATTGAGCTTTTTATTATGAAAAACTAGATGTAATTTCAGAGGCAAGTGTTTCTGCTTCAGTCCTTTCTGATAACAGGCTTGCTGGCGGGTGACTGTAGCATGTTGTGCACTGTCACAGGTGAGTCTACAGTGAACTAAAGAGGACAGAGGAGCAAAAAGCATTTCAGCCTTGTCCTCAGTGCCATTGGCAGTGTCTGACAAGTACTGTGATTGCTGGCACAGCTTGACAGCTGCCACAGCCAAAGGACAATTCACAGTAAACACCTTGGGTGAAGTTGCCTTCTTTTGGAGAGTATGAGATTTTAGCAGCATAAGAATAATGACATTTTGCATTTGATCCCAGGTCTCCAGCGTCACTTACTATAGGAATTAAAAATCATCAATCAGTCCTCAAAGAGAAGGTGGAACATCATAATCCAAGTGGGAGAGAGAAGAGTAAGTTTCTTAGGACTTTTCCATGCCTCAAAGTACCCAACCAACCAACTAGAGATCAGGTTTGTGTAAACTGTGATGCTGTGATGAAATGTTTTTATTTATATGACAGCTTCCTCCAAATGTGTTTCCACAGGTTCCAGAATCAGCATTTGTATTTGTCTTCACTTCCCTAGTGAGAAAAATCCCCCAACTCTGCTGATTCCCTGCTCGTACTGTTTGACTTTTCCCCTAAAGGAGTGAAGTTCCAAGGATGTTTTGACAGCCCTCCTCTGCTTTCTTTTCCATTTCAGATGATTTCAAATAGGAGTTAAAGGATTTTACCTGAGTTCATCATTTCCAATTGAGAGCAGCCTTTGCCTGACACAACTTGTGATTTGAGGGTAATTATTATAATTATTAGGTTACATTTCACCATAATCAGCTATTTAAAAGTTTTTAAATTTTGCTGCCACCTTATTGAGTTTTCACTAGTTACTACCATCATACTGAACTTTTACTTGTTATTTTTCTCACACTCTCACTTGAAGTGAAATATGTTTCAAAAGAACTTGGTCTACTATGAATCCAGTTTTCAGTGTTGTGTTCAGCTGTGCGTTATTGTCTACCTTTATCTATTTCTGCATTTATGCTGTTCATCTTTATCTATATAATCTGTCAACATTCCTTAACTATTATCTTTATAAATCAAGCTTTTGGGAAGTATAACATATAAAAGAATAAGCTGTTTGCTGCCATGTCTCTTCTCTATGATCCAAGATATATGTGATTGAATGTGCCTAGCTACATTCACATCTGCAGTACAGAAACAGGCATGTAGAAAAATACTGGCATTAATAAACAACAAGCTCAAAAATTCTCTGGTCACCATTCATGCACAATGGTCCTATATCCCAGCAGATACACCAGTTTTATCTGGTGATAATATCAGAATAGGATTTTTCAGAGAATTTGTACCTGCTATTGAGGATATTCTTTTTTTCCTATTTATTTCTCCAACTATTATGAACCTTTATTTTCATTCAAAGAAAGCTGCCATTTATGGTCAAAAATTCATTTCAGAAACATTTATTCATAGTCCAAAAATAAACTTATGAGAAAGTACATGGTTGGGGTTAAGGAGAAATGTATTTATTTTAGAAAAGAAAAATGCAGCAATTCTGATCTAGTGACACAGTCTGTTCTGAAGATTTTCACATATATAAGATGTATAAAGGAATGTATAAGAGATACATTTCCTTACAGAAAATGGAAGACATTATTCCTAGTGGTAGCAAAGGAGAGCAAATGTAAAATTGAATTGGAGGTTGTTCACATAGCAATTGGTACTGGTTCAACCAAGTGACCTAATACCCAAACAGCAGATGAAATCCAGTGCAAGAATGAGGTGAAAGAAAGGTCACGGTGATCACTTAAAGAATAACCTGTCCAAAGGCATGTTTGCTTTTAATCAGCATCATTGATTAAGTCTTCAAAGCACAAAGGTTTTGATTCCTTTGTAACATGAGCCTTTATATTTTAATTGTGCATAAGGTCATTGCCAGTGTAACTGCAATAACCGTTCTGTTAGGCTATCATCCTCAGTGATACTTAGCAGTAACAGTTGTATCACTACTTCTGCGGTTTCTTCTCATCAGTTTTGTAAGTAGTATTTTCTGAGAAAGGAATAAAAAGTATGCTGAGCTTATTTTGCTTATTGCATGCAAAGTTCAGCATAATTTTATGGTGTCTGCTCTCACTAATTTCAAGGGGAGAACTCTAAATATTTGTACTGACCATCTCAGAACTTTTCCTTAAAACTTTTTAGTTTTATCTGAAGTGAACTCTTTTCAGCTGGACATGAACTTTCGCGTGTTTTTCTTGACAAACAGCTATATTTACTGTCAGGTCTTCTGTGCTGTGAAGTAATGAACAGGTACTGCAGAGCAGTCACAGAATATCCATTATCAAGTAGATATGACTACTCAAAAGGTAAACTTTGACAATTGCATTGGTTCCAATCTGACCTCCACACCTGCTTTGTAGAGAAGTTGACTCTCATGTGAGGCCAGTTTTAAAAATGAAGACTACTAGTGAAATATATAGCCAAGAATTTAGCTTCTGGAATGGGCAGCTGCCAAGTTTAACTCTTTGCTGCAGCTGCTGTCAGAGACAGAACAGGAAGAGAAAAGGGCACTAAAGCACAGCCTGCCAAGCTAATGACAGACGGCAGCAGCACAAATGGAGAAAAATACATCTGAGCTCTGGATAAAACCCAAGAATTACCAATATTTTACCCTACACAGCAGACTGTGCAAATGGAAAGAGTGCAAATGTTAATGGAATATGTGATGAAGCATTTAATGAAGATGTCAATCCTTTTAAAATGAAATCTCTACCCCATGCTTATTTACACATCCTCCTCTATTTTTTTAATTTTAATTTCTTTTCATAGCATCAGTATTGTTTTATCACAAAAAAAGCACAGATTACTTAAAATATATTATTATTATCCTAAGACAGATAGATGTAAACATTAAATGACAGCACAAACAACATTATAGGACCATTATTTCCCTTCTTTGGCTTGATTTCTTCTGTATTTGCCATTTAGTTTATGCACAATAGAAATCCTTTTAATACCTTAAAGATTTTATTGTTTGCATGAGAGATCAACTAAAATATTCTTTGTGAGGGGAATGAAATCTCTCTATTAAGGATCCACAGTTTATTAGAGACATCAACTCAAGTTCTACATCCCATATGTGTTATTCTGAGGGTCTTCTGAATCAAATGGTATTTATTGTTAGTGCACATCTTCTCAAGCCCCATCAATTTTGCTGTGTACTTTGTGATGACTGCTTCACGAACATAGTCTGCCTACATGAAGGCAATTGAGTCTAGCAGACCAGATGAATTTGAGCAGAAAAGAAGACAGAAGTTAGCCCAAAGGAGCAAATCTTACTGTCTGTATTTTCTGATACCCAGGGATAACAGCTGATAAAAGAAGAAAACCTTAGTGCCTTTACAGTTCAGAAAAAGTGGTGAATCTGTGAAAGGGATAATAAAAGGTGAAAAACTTATTTCTGGATTCCCCAAGCAGAATAGCAGTAGCATAGTATAAGTGGTAAAGAATAAAACTGCACAAGTTTTACACACAGGTATGGAATCATCTGTCTTCTCAGACTTCCTCTGTGTATGTAAGAAGTATTCCCATTATCTAGCTTTAGAAAGAGATGCTGGACTCCTTAGAGAAATTATTAAGACTGAATCTCTGAAGATACCTATCTCTATAGACTATACAAGGAACCCAGACAGCTAACCTATGCTTGTCTTTAGCTTAATTTCTAAAGTTAGGTGAGACAAATTTACCTTTTAAATTCTCTTCCAAACGAATTCAGCTCATTATCAGTTTGAATTGCTTTCACAGCCCTTTTTATTTGGAGAGAATCTGACCCACCTCTCTGAACATTAACAATCCTTTTAAACATGACTGACTGTCATTTTTTTATTTGTGGCTGCCATTTCATGAATTTTAAAAAAACACGCATTCTCCCTAGCCTAATTATTTTGAATAGCTAACTTAATTTCACTACAGCACCATGTTCCTTAGCAACATATTCTAGCCCTGCCAGGCATGCAGGCTTATCAAAGAATATGTGTTTCCTTTAGAGGAAATTAAGTCACCATTTGTGTTGCTCTAAGTTTTCCCCAGAACAATGCTCTGTCTTTCAAATTGTTCTGCAAAATTGCCTCAGAACTGACTAACTGTGTCTATCAAAAGCTACATTGTCCGTATACTAACTGTTGTTATGCAAATAGATGGTATGGACTTAGGTAAGAGTCATCTACAGTTAAGCCACAGAGTCTAGAAAGAGCAGTTCTAGTGCATCTAAGTTTGATCACTATAACCATACCTTGGTATGCCTTGTGGAGATTTTTTAAGTATTTCCATAGCATCCTCAATTACTCATGAAAAAGGATTTCGTAGCAATTCAGGGTGGCACTTTTCCAAGAAACCTTAGGCATGCCTGCATTTTTCATTTAGTGCCCTGGAAGTCTGGGGTTTAGGTGTGACTTTGACCTATGTCCATACTCAGTATGTGGCTTTCCTCGTAGCGTAACTACAGATGAATTCATTCACAGAAGTACGATCAGGTGATTCCCATTTGCAATGGGAATGCAGCACCCTGTAAATCATTACCTTTCTCTAAGGTCATCACTGCTGGCAAAGAGTTATCCACAATGCAGATACCATAATGTATCACAGCAAAATGAAACCTTCTCTTCCCATTCCTGTGCTATACCAGTTGGTGATGTAGACAAACATGATGTCTTTGGTGATCAAATGAAATGGAGCAGGAGAAATCTATATCAGAATCAAAAACTGGAAACTAGAAAACATTCATTTCCCAAAGTTTGGGATTTTTCTATAAATTTCTTTCTCTTTGCTTTTCCTTGTAAATTAAAAGCAAATGAACCATAATTGAAAACAAGAAATGAAAGTGAGGAACAGCATCAACTCAACTGACATTTCATTCTGACATTTACTGAAAGTCTTCTACATTTGTTCAGAAAAGAAAATGAAGAAAAAAAATAATTCTATTAAGTATTTTGTTAAGAATACCATTCTGCAATGGATGTTTTCTCCATCTCAGTTATAAAACCTGGTATTCTACCCTTGTCTTTCTTTGCCTAACATTAACAAGAAATAGATTCACTCCCTCTAATGTATTTGCCACTCTTTATCCTGCTCAGATTATGTGAATTAATCTTTTGGAGTATATATAACTCTACACTGTTTAATGGCATCACATCCAAGAGCATGTCAGTTCCAAGTCAAGCTGTTAAACTATGTCAAGCGGAGAGTCATTTGATCCTTATAAAAAAAAAGTAAATCTACTTGCATTTGTTGCTGAGCAGAGGTACTTACATAGCCAATTACTACAGAGAAAGTGCTTTTGATGAATCCAAACTCTACCTCACCTAAATAAAAAGTAAAGCCAGAATCTGGGCCCTTTTCATGGCTTTACTGAACCTCTCCACTGTGCCAGTTCCTTTTCTCAGTAGTCATAGGTTAGATGAATGGGGACTACTGGACGATATTCAGGAAAACATACCACAAAGAACAATCCTAGAAGGACTAGGAAGGACTAAGACAGTGCAATGTGTCTAACAGTTTTCCAGATTCCATTTGGCAGTTCAAGCTTCTAAATCATAGGATCATAGAATCATAGAATTGTTAGGGTTGGAAAGGACCTTAAGATCATCTAGTTCCAAACCCCCTGCCATAGGCAGGGACACCCCACCGTAAAACATGTCACCCAAGGCCTCATCCAGCCTGGCCTTCAACACCACCAAGGATGGAGCACTCACAACCTCCCTGGGCAACCCATTCCAGTGCCTCACCACCCTCTCAGTAAAGAATTTCTTCCTTATATCCAATCTAAACTTCCCCTGTTTAAGTTTTAACCTGTTACCCCTTGTCCTGTCACTACAGTTCCTAATGAATAGTCCATCCCCAGCATCCTTAGCCCCCCTTCAGATACTGGAAGGCTGTGAGGTCTCGGGAACTTCACCTGACTGCCATGATTTTTCAAATATGATGGACAGTGGCTTAGCAACTTTATTCGCCAGCTCCTTCAGGACCCGTGAATGGATTTCATCAGGTCCCATGGACTTGTGTACGTTTAGGTTTTTAAGATTAACATTCCTTCAATTATTGCAAAGTGTACTTAACATCCAGAGTTTTAAGTCAGACTTCTCCTGCTGTTCTCAGGAGGGTCTGATGCATGATATCTTTTCTACAATGTGATTATTTTTACCTGAGAAGATTCTGAAGTAAACGAAATTTTAAATCATTGCACTCATAATGAAAAATGTTTACTTCTTAAAAAGAAAAAAATCCTAGTGCAATAGACTGATAAAGATGGAAGTATTTTCAATGTCATCTTAAATGTTTTCATATTCAAAAAACTGTGAACAATCCAAAGTTTTGAGAACATTTTTTTGCATGTGAAAGGCTGGTTTTATCTGAAATTTAGTTTTCCATGTAAAAGGTATTAATTATTTAACCTTTGTTACCTTGTTATGCAAGAATGATGGCTTTCCTGCTACCGTTTCCAGGCACTGTGATAGAGCTTTTGCCTTTTCAGTTGATGGACCAGATTTGGTCTTGATAGACTAAATCTTGAGGGAGTTTACATAGATGTTTTATGTCTTTCAACCAGCCTTAGTATAGCAAAGTGATTATTCTTCTTATAATTTATTATATTTTTAGATTTTCCTATGTTGGAGGGATGGATACTTGTGCTAGAAAGTAAGCTAAAATTGTACCAGAGGAGATGATTCTGAATGGGATCTGAACAGTAGACCCAAAATCTCATTAGCTTTTGGATGCCTGCAGTAGTAACCAAACATTCAGCAGTGCTTAATTAAACAAGTCTGGAGCTGGGATTTCAAAGAATCATGACATTTTTTAGATACCAAATGAAGTTTAATGATAATTTGGGGAAAAAAAGCTAAAAAGGCTAAGAGATTGAAGCATCCAAATCCCATCAGAATTTTATGTGATTTGGGTGTCTAAATTGCCACATATTTTTCTAAAATTTTCAAGCTAAATATAAGTTCTATATTTTTTTCTTTGTTCACATTATAAAATGAAGTCACGTTAATATATATGTTTTTAGTTCTTCAATATTGAAACAGATTTTAGTGCAGACAATTTCTCATATTTGAAGCAGTATCAAATTATGTGGGCTCTATTACAAGTGCATATTTTAATGGATGGGAGGACACTTTACTTTGTATTATACCTTAGATCGTTAGTCCTTTCCTCCTAAATCACCTCAACACATCAACTTCTTGATCAGCTCCTCTCTGGCTCTCCAGTGAGAAATCTTTGTACCATAGGAGTCTCACTTCTTTGTATCACAGGAACCTGAGTCCTTTCAGACAACTGATGCAAATTTGGCACATGTACCTGCTTTCTGACAGGATAAATAATTTAATAGAATATTCCTTACATTATGTATTCAAGAGAGTTCAAGTCATATATATTATTCATTGAGTGCTATTTAACCAGATCTGTTATTGACTAACTCACACTCTGTCATCTACCTTAACATTCATTTCAGAATTTAATTTATCCCTTAATGGTTATCTCATAATTATATTAACTAAAGGTGTTAAATAAAGCAATAATGGAAATATTTTGCATTTCTATTGATCCATCCACCATCTGTCTGTCTTAAAATGTTCTTCTACAATTTTCTAAGCTAAGTAGCGGTCCTTTAAAGTCTACAAAGGACATCAGAGCCATCAAAGTTTTCGACAGAGAGAAAATGCTTGGAAAAATTTTATTTCAGACAAGCAAAATCTATTTGCAAAATTAGACTTAAAAATTATACCTAAGTGATATTGAAAAGAGCAGCAATTTAATTTCATTATCTTAATGCTTAATCCTCATTTTGAGGTGTTATTTTCATGTTATAATAACCTAAATGAAAAAAAAAAAAAACAAAAACAAACACACAAAAAAAACCACCCTGTGTTAAATAACATGAAAGTCAAACACAAATATAAAAACAGGTTTAGTGGGGTTTTTACATGAAACTTCATGAAGACAATCTTTTCTAAAAGTAACTGCTTACCAGATCACTACCAAAAAAGTTTGCAAAGGAAGGAATACAGAATATTTAATCCTATTAACATTTGAGAAGCATTTTTTACAGGGTAATTTAAGACAGTCATCCTGAAAGGTCAAATTTTAACTTCATTCATCATTCACTGATATTTTTAATAACACAACCTTTTGCCAAGAATAGACATGTGGTACCTATATGCTGTTGTGTGCTTTTTCATGGCAACTACTGCGTTAATCTTAATCAGAAGTCAGACAAGAGTCTCCAGATCTTACCCAAGCACAACTGAATTTTCACTGCATTATCTTAGACCATGGCTCTGTCTCATTGGCAACACAACGCTCAACAATTTCCAGAATGGGAAAGTGTCCTTCACCCAGTCACCAGATTCAGGCCTTTGGCAATTAGTGGTTCTGCATCAGTGAAAGGACAAAATTTCCTGGGGACAATCTTGGCATCTAATGATAGACTTCTCTAGCTGGAGGGATGAATTACTCACTGAAGATGCCTCTCTGTCCCACAGACTACTGAGAAAGCTTAGCTTTACAGTTTAGGAGATGCCATATCTTTAATTACCCATCCTTGCAAAGGATTGTATAGCAAAAAATTCAGCTCTTCTGAGGTTCTGCCCAAGTGGCTTTGTGGCTGCAGGAAACACTTCAACTTATACAGGTAAAGATTTTCTTTCCAAAATTCTTATTTTAGTGATATTCAAGGCAGTTGTTTAAATCGCAAGTAGTAAATTCAGTAATGGTTGAAAATATTAACCTGGCTGCTGCATTTCAGTTTATAAAGTTATTAATGTTTTAGAAATTAATCAGTTTATAGAAATGTTGCAGCTTTGGTCAGGTCAAAACCTTCCTGAAACAGTTTAATGTTTCAGTTTTTAATGCAAATGTGGTTACCAGTGCCAAATCAGCCCATCAGTACCAGTCAATGTTTGCAAATGCTAACTTGTAGTTACCGGCATAGTATAAATCCATCTAAAAAGACAGAATAAACTGTAAAACATTCTGTCACGTTAAAACTTGCTGCTCTGCTGTTCAATATAAGTATAGCTTATATATGTACACTTTTATGTTATGTATATCTGGTTTTCTCCTATTAGTTTATAACTTACTCAAAACCAGGTTCAGAATGGGATTTTCATTATTAGAAAAAAAAAAAAAGCAGAAAAATACCACACCTACAGCCAAACTGACAAATACTTTTTACCCCCACTCATTGTTACTGTGAAAGAATGCTCATTTTTATTTACCTGGAGTGAATTTTTCCGTTTGCTCAGATGCTAAAGCTGTCTTGCAGCAAGAAGTTTGTACCACTTGGGTGAGCAGAAGGCTCAAAAAGAGGTCAGTAGTGAAGTTCAAAAGCAATGTTATTTAAGAAATTAAAAATCTTGTGGAACCTGTGAGGTGAGAGTAAGACATTCCTCACAGTCAATGTTACAGTTATATTATGTACTAAAATATTTTTAATTTTTACAGTCAAAGGAGTGGGCCTCATGAAAAAGAGGGTTACGCTGAGAATATCAAAGATAAGAATGTTTCCTCTGTCATCAGTAATGACTGTTGATTTTGTCACATTTCACTAGATGTGACTACATTTGGTGGTTCTGTGATGTGTTGCAGCTAAGTACCACTTGTGAAACAACATTTGTTCTTCAAAGTGTGCAGAAATTGATTTTGATATTTTATTAAGATCAAGGTGCATCCAAAATTGTATAGTCTCTTGTTAATTTAGGTGCACATTTTCAAAGCTGGTCCCACCTTTTCCTGTTGCTCTTAGAGGGAGCCTCATTGGTCAGTTGGGACTACACGGATAAAGTTAGGTGGGAAAAGCCCTACCCAAAGTGATACAGAACATGGGGATCTTTCAGTGCAATCCTAAGGCATATACCATCTTTAAACAAACAGAAGAACTCATAGGAATAGAATATATTCATCTTTTGTTATGAATTAAAACTATTAATATTTATGCATGTGAATCACTATGTGGTTTTATAAGGTAGAATACAGCCTAAGCTTGACCTAAAAGGACAGTATTTCCAGACCAAACTTTCTTCAATGTTGACGTTTAGATTAAAACCAAAAAAAGTCACTGAAAGGCAAACACATCACTGAAGGGTCCCTTCCTCATTTTGAATGAGGTGTTAGCTACTGTGGTCTTCCTTGTACCCTTATTCATTCCCTACAAATATTCAAACAATTAAGATTATTTGGCATGAACATGAGGAGGAGTTTCAAATTTCCACAGTTAAAATCTGCCTTCATGAACAAAATTAGTACTGTTATTTTTGGAAAGTGAAGTTTCACTATGTAGGTGAAACCAAGATCTAAATGCTGCAAAGTAGTTATACGGTCCATCCATTTGAGCTCAGAAGTAGGTCTGAAAGGCAAATCTCTGATTATGCTTATCAGTTTATCACTAGCCATTAGATCTACCAGTGAGGCAGAAGGGAGCCAAGCAGAAGTAACATCCTAGATCTCAGTTCATGATTCAAGCCTCTTCAAAGTTTTCCAGAATTTTGTATTTGGAGGGTGAAGTTGTTTCTCTCCTGGTAATGGAGAAATACAATGTTCTGTTAAAAAAAAAAAAAAAAAGAAAAGAAAAAAAAAAGAAATAAAAAAGAAAATAAAGCAATTAGCAAAACTCCAACAAGGTCCTTAGCAATACAAATCCAGCATCAAAGCTATAGATATGTTTGATGCTAGTGGCTTATCTTTCACACTAATTTATTAATCTTGAATGCTGTGCATGTTATACAATGATCTGTTCTGTGGGGAAGCTATCAAAGCTTAGACAAAGAGATCAAAGAAAGTCTTTAATGTAAATGAGCATGAAGCACCTGGTATTTCTCTTAACTTTTATGTCTGGCTTTCCAGTTTATAATGACATTAATGTAAAGGACCCTTTAAGTGCACAAAAGATGTATTTTCCTTAGGTTGCTTCCCATGGCAAGCTCTTATACCATTATTAAGAGCTCATTTTAAAATGAAAAGAGATTATTTTTACAGAAAACCGACTTCATGTCTCTTTAAAGCTTTAAGTATCTGAATAACGTGATGTAATTCCTCCAGTGCTGAATGTGTCAAACCACCTCAATTTTTGACAAAAGTTTTAAGCAGGCCTGTTATTGCCATTACTTAATAGATTTGTTCTTGCAGTTATTGTATTCAACGGGAATTTTTTTCTGACCTTTCTAGGAAAGAAATGGAAATTACTGTAAAACCAGGGAATTTTATTCTGAACTTTATTGCTTTGTCACCACAGAAAGCTCACAGTAATTAATACATTGCCATAAAAAAAAAAAAAAATCCACTTTCAAAAAAAAGTGTGATTTTCTGGCCAAAAGAATTAGTCATTTACTTAAAAAAAAAAAAATCTCAACTTTATTTTTTAATGTATATTGCTCATAATAAGTAAAATGCAGATTTAAGGGCATTGTTTGATGCTGCAAGATACTAAATATACTTTAAATCTTACTGAGTTTGTAGTTGCTATGATTACTGGTAACTGTGAAAGATCTAACTCAGTCAAAATTGTTATTATCTGTCTTGCTTCTAGACTGCCAGAAGAAAAAGCACCATTACTTTCAGATGAAAATGTGTCTTGTAAATACACACAAGTGCTTTCTTTTCCCTCCTGGAGCTTCCTTTTGGATGTAATGGTACAACTGAGCACCTAAGTTAAGTAGTTACAGGTTCTCTTCTGAAATAGCTCATGAAAAATAAATAAAAATACAAATTCTCCCCCTGAATATATTGGATTTTTGCCTCCACTTCAAACTCAGCTTGGTTTAGTTTTCTGATATGTGCAACGGTATTCCACACCGCTGTGAGCTCCCTCCAGACCTGCACTGCAGTATGCTTGTTTTGTGTGAGAGCTGAGAGGCATGCTGAACACAGGCAGATTCTGCCCATAAAAATCCTATGATAAAATGACTCATCATTTCCTTTGTGCTTCTATCGTTCGTTTTGACAAGGGTGAATGAATAGTGTCTGTCAACAGGGAAACCAAAATCCCTTCCATATCTCCACGATTTTCCTGTTCATGTCTGACTTTTAGCCCTCCTTGCCAGTTTTAGTGTAAATTTTTAATCTTGCTAATACATTGCAGTATTACAGCAGTTTAGACTGAAGATACCCTCTTTAAAATATTGGTGAATAACCTTTACTGTTTTTTTTAATAGCATTAATATTTCACTATGCATAAACATATTGGAAAAGAAGATAAAACCTCACTTCCTTTGAGTCTCCCTCGTAGATCTGCTATTTGGAATGACCTTTCCATACATTATCTCCTCATTTTTTGCCTTATGAATAAACATAGCAGTAAAGATCTCCTGTGTAAAGACTCAATTACTATAAATGATAGTCATTATATACACGCTAGATATCACACATGCATTCTAGACTTTTTGGCTAAAACTATAACGTAAAATTAAACTAAAAAACCTTCCCCCCACAACCCTATCTTCCCTGGCTCAGCTTTCCTCCTAAATCTTCTATCTCTTTCCCTCTGAGCTGCACGGGGGGTTGTCAGTGGGCGTTGTGGTCAGTCCATAACAGTTTGTGTCTGCTGCTCCTTCCTCCTCACACTGTTCCCCTGTTCCTCTACTGGGTGCCTCCCATGAGATACAGTCCTTTGCAAACCTCTCCAATGTGGGTGTTTCCCATGGACTGCAGTGCTGGATGCCATCCAGAGGGACCTTGACACACCTGTGAGGTGGGCTGATGCCAACCTTATGAAGTTTAACCATGCCAAGTGCAAGGTCCTACAGCTGGGTCAGAGCAATCCCAGGCACAGCTACAGGTTGGGCAGAGAAGGGATTCAGAGCAGCCCTGCAGAGAAGGACTTGGGGGTGTTGGTCAATGAGAAAATGAACATGAGCCAGCAGCGTGCGCTCGCAGCCCAGAAAGCCAACCGTATCCTGGTCTGCATCAAGAGGAGCGTGACCAGCAGGTCGAAGGAGGTGATCCTGCCCCTCTACTCTGCTCTCCTGGGACCTCACTTGGAGTATTGTGTGCAGTTCTGGTGTCCTCAACATAAAAAGGACATGGAACTGTTGGAACAAGTCCAGAGGAGGGCCACGAGGATGATCAGGGGACTGGAGCACCTCATGTATGAAGATAGGCTGAGAAAGTTGGGGCTGTTGAGCCTGGAGAAGGGAAGGCTGCATGGAGACCTCATAGCAGCCTTCCAGTATCTGAAGGGGGCCTACAAGGATGCTGGGGAGGGACTCTTTGTCAGGGACTGTAGTGACAGGACAAGGGGTAATGGGTTAAAACTGAAACAGGGGAAGTTTAGATTGGATATAAGGAAGAAGTTCTTTAATGTGAGGATGGTGAGGCACTGGAATGGGTTGCCCAAAGAAGCTGTGAATGCTCCATCCCTGATGGTGTTCAAGGCCAGTTTGGACAGAGCCTTGGGTGTCATGGTTTAGTGTGAGGTGTCCGTGCCCATGTCAGGGGGTTTGGAACTAGATGATCTTAAGGTGCTTTCCAACCCTAACTATTCTATGATTCTATTATTCTACAACTGCTCCAGCATGGGTCCCTTCTATGGGTCCAGTCCTTCAGGAACAGACTGCTCCAGCATGGGCCCCTTTCATGAGTGCAGTCCTTCAGGAACAGACTGTTCCAGCGTGGGTCCCCAACGAGCCACAGGTCCTGCCAGAAAATCTGTTCCTCTGTGGGCTCCTCTCCAGAGGCCACAGCTCCTACTAGGAGCCTACTTCATAGTACCCACTACTCTTATGAGTTTCAGCTTCCTGCAAGGCATCTTCACCAGGAACTGGCTCTGTCCAACACATGGGCAGTCCCTGGTGTCTTCTCACAGGTACCACTGCCTCAGTCCCTGCCTCCACTACCAAAATCTTGCCATGTAAACTCAATATAAAGGTTTACTGGGAATAAGCAAATTTTGGAGAAGCAATAGGGAATCCCTCAGACGCTAGATTGGTGCCTTAATGCAAGCTCAGATGCTCTTTTTATGTATTCTGAATGGCTCCTATGTGGATGGGATCAAAAGTTTCCAGTTTATGCTGTGCTCTGAAAGGTACTTAGTTCTACCACACATTTACACTGCATCTATATGTAGCTATACATATACACTATCATTAAACTGAGTTGGAAACTTGCCATCAATAGACATTTCCTAGGGCATAAGCATCTCATTAGAGACACCTAAAATGCATGTCTTGAATATCAAGAGACAACAGATTACTTTCTCAGATGTAGACATGGAGAATTAGAAAGATTAGTCACTGTGTTTGAATCAGGTTGACAGCCAGCAATATAAGTGATAATCGTGAACTCATGGATATATGTAGGCCTATTTAGGACTTGGACTATCTGAAATGTACTTGGCCTTTATCAGCTGCTAGTCAGGTGTAAATTCCATTTAAAATTATGTCAGAAGGACTTTTCTTTTTTTAGGGTGTGATTGGCATCTATGCGATTGGATCTAATTACCAGAAATATTGGTTTCTGTAAGAAAATGCAGCACCGGTCAGTCTTGAACTGTCAAAGCTAAGGCAGATTCTCTCTTTGACATAGTCAGCACTTTGGGGGTGTGATCTTCCCAGATGTAACCAAAACACTCATTCCATAAAAGTAACAATCTCAGTACAAGCTGCTTACACTTTTCTTTGGATCGCAAGTATCCCAAAGTTTTACAATTATGGATGTTTCTCTTTAATACCAAGGATGCCAAGATCTAAAACACTTTTTTCAATTTGTTTTCACAGTGTCTGCTCCTCAGCAAGTGCAAGATCTGTGTGGAATTGATGCCCCTTGCTGTAAAATGGTTCAATTTCTCCCAGTGGAGAACAAGACATATGGGAACTCATCGAGCATGTTTTCTTTCAGTAGACTTGCAAAGCCATGAAGATTGTTTTCACTGATTGTTTTCAGTTTGGTTTTGGTGAAGCTCTCAAACATGTCAGAGCAAAGGTAATTATATCTGTGAAGCTCTGGTGGGTTTTATCTGTCTTTTGTTTAATCAAACAAGAGAATTTCTACAGTTCACAGAGAACAAATGTATTGGAAAGCAATCCCTCAGGCTGCTTCATTTCCTATCACACCTGCCAGCTCCTGACACTTTGCCCTGTCCAGATTGTTCAGTGGTTATTTAAAAAATGAGACTTAATTCACTTTCCCAGATATGATATGCCATTTCTGTGAAGGATCTTGTACCTCTGACATTTCAATTAGAGGAATGCAAAAACCAAAAACTCTCAGCCTTTCACTTTCTGCTTTTGCTTCTTACTCACCCTCTCCAGATAAGAAAAACTTCTATCATAATTATAGACATTGCTAGAACCAAGAATAACACCATAAATGAGATTTTGCTGGCTAAGCATGGCACTCCTTGTTTCTTGAGGTGATGCTATCTGAAACATTTTAATGCAGCTTGACACAAAACCTGCAGGAAACACTTGCCTTTTGACGGTAGAGTGGTAGGCCAGGGAGCTATCCTAGAGCATCTCAGGTCCTTTGGCACCTGAAACTCTCATTGTTCATCAGCTACAGGTCTATGATGCGTTTTGCACTATATCAGATGTGATTGGCACTCTCTACCCACCATCACATTTAGACTCTAGTGGTCTGTTCCACACATACTGTCCACACACAGAGTCCTTAATTGAATCACAGTAATGCTGAAAAGTACTCAGAATAAATAATTGGCTGTGCTAATATTCACCAAAGATGGAGCAAGAACACAGAACTCCCCACTTGCTGCTCTTGGCTCCAGGAGGGCTTGGTTGCCAAGGAGAACAAGCGATTGGAACAGGCTCTCTGCCAGAACTGCAGTAGGAGTAAGATGTCTTATTGTGTCCTGACTCCAGAATAGGAAGTCCCTTCCTCAGTCTCAGTGCACTTGCACACTAAGACCCAGGTGACCTAACAGTCTGTATGTCTGCCACTGCAGCTTCTCATTGCACCTGTCACCTTCCAGTGTTCACACCTGAGGGAAATTCCTGAGTTGAATATGGCCCATTGCAGTGAGTAATGGCAGTTTTGGAAACAACTATGAGAGATGTAACATCCACTTATAATTAGACATTGGCTTCTTCTTGTAACTTTAATAGCATTACTTCCCACTAGTGAGTTTTCTCTGATGTTACAAAAAAACCTCCAGTACTAAATAAAAGCTTCATACTGAGGGTACACATATAAAATTTCTATCTGAAATGTGAGTGACATAGAAATTTTTCCATCTCTATAAAATAAGATATCATAATTTCAGGTAATTTTAGATCACAAAGTTGATTTTTTTAGTTAAAAAATAGTTTACAAAGATGAAAGTCCAGCTAATTCCAGTGAAACATGCCAGATATAACTTTCTAACCTGTTCAATAAGAAAGAAACATCCATTCTTATATTTTTGCCTTAAAATATTTTCAGTAAGTATTTTCCTTGTTGATTGTGTCATTTGGAAATAATATTCTTTTCACCTTGAGCAACCAGATATATTTCCTTCAAGCACCAGCGTCTCCCATTGTTGCTTTCCTCATCTGATTTACTTCAGTTGGTACACTGTACATCCAGTGGGTTTCCTTAGATGATCTTCTTTGAATATTTGCACATAGTAATTCTAAAATAGATGAGGATGCATCATGGCTTGTATGTAGAACACACAGAAAGTAGCAGGCAGGGATCATTTATGAAATCTAATTTAAGAGTATGCTGTTAAATGTTTGAATGCTGCCTGTTCCTATGCTGCTCATTGCAGTATGTTGTTTTTCATGAAGTAGTTGCTTAGGATCTGCAATGCAGTAAGAGTAATTTTCATTTGACTGCAATTTTCTTGACATTTGTTTTAAATCCCAACACAGTTCTCTTCATATAATATGTAAAATGTTTCTGATATTCCTTTTAGAGTGTAATTTAGAAGTGTTAATTGTTACTGAATAATGTATCTGGAGACATTACAGAAATTAGTACACTAAATGGATCAGATGAACATTTTTGTCAGAAAGAATCTAGTGAAGACACAGAGCAGTTTTGAGATTCATATTTGTATCATGCCCTCAAATGAACCATTGCGATTTTTCTGGTGGCACAGCATGCAAAATAATTCTTGCCCCGAAACAAAATGCTAAGTCACTATTTCACAGCATGGAAACCCCAACAGTCTGTTGTACTGTCTAAATGTAAATGATTCAAAAACATAAATAATGAATGACTCTGTTTTGTCAACTTATGAATATGCTGACTCTGACTACAATAACATTATGGTAAAATATGGTAGATTGTTTCTTTACTGAGAATGTAATAACTTCCGCTGCTTTACAAAAGAAAAACACAGCCCCATGCATTAGCTTGTACTGTAAAAGATAAATATTAAAAACAAGTTACCCGAATGAAGTAATTCAATGAAGCAATTATTTCTGTTTATGTATATTAAGTGAAGCCTCTAGGGTGCTTTAAGCTTGCAATCCAGTTGAGAATTCAATGACATTCATCAGAGGAACATGATAGAGTAGGAGATGAAATTTTGTGCAAGGGGAAGACATTAGAAGAGCAGTTAATTTAGGATGCTTCTCAACATGAGTATACTTTCACAGATGCTCAACTGCTCACTAAATAGTGTAGCTATATGACACTTTGATAAAATTAAAGTGTCATATTCTAGTATTATGAAGTGAGTGTGCAGCAAGCACAAAGACTATGGGCGAGAGTCAAAACACCGTCAGCTGACCAAGCTGCGACTGATGAACTGGCCCATGAGGCAAATAGCAATGTTGCAGACCACTTGCTCTCTTTAGAGGGAGCAAAAAGGCCATGTAGCAGTTAGCCTCCTTCCACTGAGGACTCTGTCAGGTCTTCTTCAGAAAGTACATGCACACACGGAAAGGAGCAGCAGAACAGTTTGTGAAAGATCTCTAGGCCAGCAGCACTCGTCCATTAAGGATCAAATATATCTGCAAACAAAAGAAATTCAAATCCCTGCTTACCAGTTCCTCAAAACCTTCTATATAAAGGTGTAAGGGGCAGAAAAGTTATTTTTTACCCTTCTCCCTGAGCCTGGGGGACTCTGCAATGAAGAACGTAAGAGTTGTAGCACAGAAAGAAAGCAGATTAGAAACTGTGGATAGAGCCTAGCAGGTAGGGCAACAAAGCAGAAAGGAGAGAATACGAACAAAGATAGAAGGCTTTTATAAATTTGTTTTGCCCATACACTCCCCAAAAGAAGTTATGGCAATAAAATTCCTTCATTTATTCCCGCAAAGCCTGACAATGCTTATAAATAGGACACCATATACTTCAGTAGGGATTTGCCTATAGGTTCTATCATACATTTCGTACTGAAGGATTACACTTGTTTCCTGCAAATGTGGTTGCTATTAGTGTGCAAAGGGGTGAACAAACAGCTGGGAGAACAATACTGAGAAATAGAGAGGATTCCTTTAGAAACCCAGAGATCCTGAAGGATTATTTGGGGAATTAATTTATTTCCCACAATAAAGGATGATGATTAAGAAGAATTGACAGATAATGAGAGTTAGAGAGAGAGAGTTAGAGACCTAGCTCACTTGAATTCAAGTGGAAATTAAATGTGAAACTGAATTTAAATGACATTTTGAGGTGCAAATTGGAAGAATACTTGGTACAATATCACCCAACTCCTATTGTTCCATCCATGCTAATCTCTGCTTTAAGTGAGAGAAATAAAATTTACAAGCTACTATATTACAGGCTGAGCAGGTGACAGGGTCTGGGCCCAACGTAGCTACAAACACATACCTGAATGTGATCCTAATTATTTCTAAAATTTTTTCATTAAATGTGTGGATAGGGCAAACTCAGGTGAACATATAAGTGTGTGTTGCATTGTTCAAAGCAAGCACAAAATGTATTGCTTGTTCTATGTAAGAAATGAAAAAAATATTTTGTGAATGTTCTTCTAAAATATCTGTAGGAAATAGTTCTAATGTAAGATATTTGGATATGCACATGGTCCTGAATTTAGAGGAAGGCAAGGTACAGAAAAAAATCTAAATAAAGTGTTTCTAATTTACCAGAAAGCCAGAAAAATGTAGGAAAGACTACAATTGACCCAAAGTACTATTGGGTCAATAACAAAAGCAATAAAACAGTAAAATGTATTTAAATATAGCAAAATGTATATAAACTGTAAAAACCTGAGCAAAGATAACGCTATATCAGACAAAATACTAAATGAAATATTCTAAAGGTGTAAAATATGAACTATTTTGTGGATTTAACAACTTTTTCAACATGACCTGATTGTCCAGTTCTAATAAAAAATAGTGAAATACATTAGTCAGCATTGTGAAGTCCAATGCATTTGCTGGTGAACAGAATCCTGCACAAATATTGCACGTGGAGAATTTCAGAAAGTCAAACTTAATTTCACAATTAATCACTAACTTAATCTTGAAGAGAAATCTTTCAACAGTTTTATCCTCTAAGCTTGGTATTCCATAATACATATATTAAACCAAATGTGAAACAGCAGAGAGTTAAAATGGAATGAGAATTGATTTTTCAGCTGAAAAAAATATTATTTTTTTTTAATCTCAGAAGTTATATTTAATGAAACTCTGTGAAAACCTGCAAGATCATTCTGATGGTGGTAAGGAAATGAGTGTGCAGTAAAAAGTATAGGAGTAACTGAAATAATAGAATCAACAGACCATCTAGAAAAGTATCTTGTCCCTAGCACTGGACAAGTAACAGATGCTGAGAAGGATTACAACCAAGAAAGCACAACATGAGACTTCCTACTACATTCTCCCCTCATGAAGCAGACTGTGCCTCAAGAGGGGCTTAATCCACAACTATTGTCTTTTTATTTAATGCCCTCTTCTGCCTTTTCCACCCTTGGTTTCAAAAAACATATTTTGAACCTAGAGTAAGCTCTTAACCTCTGCCCATCCAAGGGAAGCCTCGTAATGTAATCATTCCTGTGAGAACTGTCTCTTCTGCTTGTTTTGAGGCTGATAGTTTTACTTGGTTTATTCTACTTCTCATGGAAAGGACAGTGAGCAAGCAATCCTTATTCATCTTCTTCCAGCTGTTTATCTATCAAATGACTTCTCGGTTAACCTGCCTGAGTGTACTAGTCCAATTAGTGGTTGCTCAGTCAAGGACCCATCCACATTTTTGATCCTCCGTGTCATCCTTCCACTTGGAATGTGTTTCTTTTGAGAAGTACAGAGCATACATGCCTCCAAAGGCAGATGGACCATGGAGTCATACACCACCATGGTGATGCTTTCTGACATGTTATGTACTCCTTTCCCATTAATTCATGGTTTCATTTTAACTGTTGCTGAGTACTGAAATGTTTTTTCTATGCAATTATGTGTTGTGACTCAAAGATCTCATTTCTGGGTGGTAGTAGTTGACTCAGAACTTATCCTTGCAAATAATAAAAAAACCCTTTTATTTTTCCTCCTTGACATATTACATTTGAGTTTTGTCAGCAATCCATTGCCTAGTGATTAAATATTACAAACATCTGCAGTTCTCCGCCATTAACCATCTTTATTATCCCAATTAATCAAGTCTCATAGGCAAATTTTGCCACCTCATTCTTAATACTCATGAATATGTTGAACAGCACAGGCTGCAGGTCAGACCTCCATGGAGTCTATGAACTACTTCCCTGCACAGTGAACACTTCAAAAGTCTGTTAAAATGATAGATTTTTCAAATTATCACCATTTTTTGAACACACTGGTAAGAGGTAACCTGAAGTTAGCCATCTAGTCTCACAATCAATGTCAAGAGAAAAATTTAACTCACTCAGAAACAAGTGCCTAAATCAGCTTTAGCCATCTTTACACATCTGAAGGAGGTGTTTGTCCCTCCTCACTGACTTCAGAGAACCCAAATGACTAGCCTGGAGCAGAATTTAAGCTTTCAACTGGGTAAAATAAGGAGATGAATCCTATCTTTCTGATGAGTGTTTTCATCCATTACCTAAATTCCAAAAAGAAGAGAAAAATCTATGGCCAAAGCAAGTAGCTTGAAAAAAAATTCCCTTACAATGCAATTTGGTATTTGATTCTCTTCCTAATCAGTAACTTCCATTTCTGTGGGTTGTTTGTTGGTTTTGTTTTGTTGGTTTTTTTTTTCTTCCTCATTAATGATAACTATTAAAACCATATAACTTTTCTGAGGTGATTTTTTTCCCCTTATTCCGAATTGTTACTACAGGAACAGCTAGGCTTATTAGTATTTAAATTGGACTTAATTCTATGTATTATAGAAACTGCAATATACTTGGTATTTACCATACATCATCTCGATTTGCGTGAGAAAGGCTGAACCTATACAACCAAATAAATTCCAACAAATACACAGACA